>NC_090023.1:248302505-249005005 GCF_037176765.1 Anolis sagrei
GGGCTGACCTGATCTCACAAGAAGGTAGAAGATAGCAATCACCAAGAAGGCCCTGTCTCTTGTCCTCACCATTCGCACCTGTGACAATGGAGGGATGGAAAGCAGGGCCTCTCCGGAGGATCTTAATCTCCATGATGGTTCATAGGGGAAATGTGTTCGGACAGGTAAATTGGGCCAGGGCCATTTAGGGCTTTATAAGCTAAAGCCAGCACTTTGAATTGTACTCGGTAGCAAACAGGCAGCCAGTGGAGCTGGCGTAACATGGGAGTTGTATGCTCCCTGTATGCCACCCCAGTTATTAACCTGGCTGCCTCTCGTTGGACTTTTTGAAGCTTCTGAGCAGTCTTCAAAGGCAACCCCACATAGAATGTGTTGCAGTAGTCTATCCTAGATGTAATGAGGGCATGGACCACCACAGCCAAGTCTGACTTCCCAAGGTACGGGCACAGCTGGCACCCAAGTTTTAATCGTGTGAAAGCTCCCCTGGCCACTGCTGCAACTTGGGATTCCAGGCTCAGTGATGAGTCCAGGAGGACCCCCAAGCTGCGAACCTGTGCCTTCAAGGTGAGTGTAACCCCATCCAGCACAGGTTGTGACCCTATACCCTGTTCGGTCTTGCGACTGACCAGGAGGACCTCTGTCTTGTCTGGATTCAACTTCAATTTGCTTGCCCTAATCCAGACCATCACAGTGGTCAGGGACCAGTTAAGGACTTGGACCGCCTCCTTAGCATCTGGTGGAAATGAGTGATAGAGTTGGACATCATCTGCGTACAGATGGCATCGAACTCCAAAACTCTGGATGATCTCACCCAGCGGCTTCATGTAGATGTTAAACAACATGGGGGACAATACTGAACCCTGCAGGACCCCACAGGACAATGGCTGTAGGGTCGAGCAGGAGTCCCCCAGCAACACCTTCTGGGTACAACCCTCCAGGAAGGACTGGAGCCACTGCAGAACAGTACCTCCAAGACCCATCCCTGCGAGGCACCTCAGAAGGATACCATGGTCTACAGTATCGAAGGCCGCTGAGAGGTCCAGGAGAACCAAAAGGGACACACTCCCCTTGTCGAGTTCCCTGTGGAGATCATCCACTAAGGCGACCATACTGCCTCAGTTCCATGTCCTGGTCTGAAACCAGACTGTGACAGATCCAGATAGTCAATTTATGTTCTTCTTTGATAGTGACACAGTTCAGAAATTGGTGTTTTTTAAAAGTTTTTGTTTTGTTTTGTTTTTGCTTCAGATGGCCTTCAATTAAAACTGTGTGCTACTTTCCTTTTGAAGATTTATGCCAGCCTGTATATCACTCCAAGAAGTCATTGATTCAACAGATTTGTTTTGCTTTATAGAGTTTCACTGCATTATTCTATGTAATTTTACAGGAAGAGTGGAAATTTTACTGTTGGCTCATTCTTTTTTGCATGCCGTAATTATATTTCTTATGCCAAGATGTAACTTTTTATGACAGGTTTATTCTTTTAACAGATATTTATTTAACAAGTGAGGAGAATTATAAATATTACGATGACAGAGGCCTGTTTAATAGATAAAAAAAGAATCTTTTCAAGCTCTAGTTGAAAATATATACCTGTTAGTTTTGAGGGAATCAAATGGATTATAGTACACAAAAGGCTCGAAAATGGGTGCTTTGCTAACATTATTTTGGGTCCAATGAACACATAAATGGGAGAGAATGGGATCATATATCTGGATATTCACACTAACCATTATCCATTCAAGATCGCAATTTGAGGAGACCCTATCCACAAATGCCTTTATTTTACCCTCCAACTTTTCACAGATGAACAGTAGTTTTCTTACCAATTTCTGTTACCTTTGGGGCACAGGATGATCAAATCCTCTTTCATCACTACTTCATCACACTAGAGAAAAATCCACTTAAAATCAGGTTTCTGCCTCCTGCATAATTCTGGGGTTTGTAGTTTAGGGAGGAGCCTTTAACAGCCTAACTAAACTACAAAACTCAGAATTATGCCGGAGGCAGAAACTGGATTTTTAGTGGATTTTTCCCCTCTAGTGTGATGAAGTACTCAAAGCACAGCAATACTTTTGCTCAAATACTTTTTTGAGTACATCTATACTGTACAATTAATGCAGTTTGATACTACTTTAACTGCCAAGGCTCTCTGCTATGGGATTCTGGAATTTATTGTAGCATCAGCCTCAACAGATTACAACTCTCAGCAAAATGCTGCAGTATCACAAACTTTTAAAGGCATTTCCAAGAGAGAGAGAAATCCTATTTAAAAGACCCTGAATTGAAAAGGTATTTTGTCCTGGTTTTCTGTCTAAAGCTTCAACCAAGAGCTGTGTAAATTATTTTAACAACTATTTTGTAGTTTGCTTTGTTCATTGTGGATTGTGTAGTCATATTGGTTCTGAGAAATGGACCATGTACTTGTATTTAGGAATGAAATATTTGGATTTCTTTTCAATGTGGCTGAAAAATTGTATCATAAATACTGACAGGGATACAAGCCCAATAATTCATACCAAGGTTTATATAGCTTGAGAAATGGCTGAGTAAACACTTGGCTGTGATGAAACAGTGAAGGAATATATAAAAGAGATTAATACAGAGGATATAAGTGAACCTGGATTCTGTAGTTTTCTCAGTAGACATTTATTTACACTCTTCTTTGAGAGAATCCAGGAGGTTATTATTAAAATTAAAACTATCAATCTATATCAATTTCAGGAAAAGGTGCATTTTTTCAACAAGTGAAGCATTATGAAAATAAATATTGAAACATTTAGATGTAAAACACATGACTATTCATACAATCCACCCTTGACTTTTGTAGGGGTAATATTTGTAAATATTCATTTTTCATATGATAAAAAAAAAAATCAGATGTTAGAAAACTCTGAAAAGAAAAAGAAAAAGAATGAGCATTTTCACAACCTGTGAGTTATTAGTTATTCTGTGTCCCCAAAAGCATGAATTTCTTCCTTGGAAGATATCATTCTTCAAGCCCAGGTTGGATCTACACTGCCATGTAATGCAATTTTAATTGCATTATATGGTTAGTACAGACCTGTATTATACAGTTAAATGCAGTCTGCATTATATAGAGCTACAATGACCATATAATGCAGTTTCACACTGCATTATATAGCAGTGTAGATCCAGCCTCGGAAAGAAAGCTTCTTGCACTGAAAATATGATTTTGTATACAGAAAACAACATAGAAAACAGCAATGAGCAAAAACCACCTCACATATTCATTTTTTACAGAATAGATCCTGAATTGCATATAGTGTGGAGAAATTGTTCATTATGGTCCATGAGAATGAAATCTTCAAAGATGTATTGTCGAAGGCTTTTACTGTGTTGTCAAAGGCTTTCATGACTGGAATTATTGGGTTGCTGTGAGTTTTCCAGGCTGTATGGCCATGTTCCAGAAGCATTCTCTACTGATGTTTCACCCACATCTATAACAGAGTTTTTGAGGTCTGTTGGAAACTAGGTAAGTGGGGTTTATATCTGTGCAATGTCCAGGGTGGGAGAAAGAACACTTGTCTGTTTGAGGCAAGTGTGAATGTTGCAATTGGCCACCTTGATTAGCATTGAACCTTTAAAAAGAATCTCAAGACCTGGCTCTGCTGTTTCACTTTTGGAGAGTAGCCACACAAGTTTTAGCTATTGTCCCCCTCAACACTTTGTCCTAGGAGTCCCCCCCCCCCCCGTACGAAGGTATGTTTATTACACTGTTTAATAATAATAATAATAATAATAATAATAATAATAATAATCTTTATTTATACCCCGCCACCATCTCCCCGATGGGGACTCAGGACAGCTTACATGAGGCCAAGCCCAAACAACAAATTATAACACAGTAAGACCGAAAAAGCAAACTGAAAACGCAAACAATAAACAACAACAACATAATTACATAAAACATGTGAATACATAACAATATAAAATTACAATAAGCACAAACACAGTGACAGTGGGTGGGCTACATGTAATAATTAAAAGAAAAACTAATTAAAAACTAATTAAAAATTGGTGAGATAAAGGAGAAGCAGGATTATTTGCGGAGGAGGGTTCTTTATAGCAGGGGTTGTGGAATCAAGCTTTCCCACAAAAGGGGGGGGGGGTGTATACTCCAATGACATAATGTTGAGGTTTAGCGATACTGTGAGGTTGTATACTTACTCACTAAAGGCGCAGCGGAAGATTCAGGTTTCTCTATGAGTTCCCCCATGCAAATAATCTGCTCCTTTTATCTCACCCTGAGTTTTTAAACCATTTTTTTGTACATCCAGACTGCTCACTGTCATTATGTTGTATATTGCTTTCTTATTTATTTATTTATTTGCTTTATTTCTATACCACGTTTTTCAGCCTAATTAGGCGACTCAATGCAGTTTACACAGTGCAAGTTATCACAACAATAGACAATTAAAACACATCATACACAATAGCAAAATCAACAATTATTATCAATTCATGACGCCTCGATAACAGAGCAAAATCCATTCTTGTAATCCTTGTGCCATTCCTATGTTCAATTTTACCGTCTTCCTATGTTCAGTTGCACTATTTAGCCAAACGCTTGCTCGTAGAGCCAGGTCTTAACCTTCTTCCGAAACGCCAGCAGCGAAGGGGCCTGTCTGATGTCTATGGGTAGGGCATTCCATAGCCGAGGGGCCACCACCGAGAAGGCCCTGTCTCTCGTCCCCACCAACCGTACCTGTGATGCAGGCGGGACCGAGAGCAGGGCCTCCCCAGACGATCTTAATGTCCGCGTCGGTTCATAGGTGGAGATGCGTTCGGAGAGGTAAGTGGGGCCGGAACCGTTTAGGGCTTTGTAGGCTAACGCCAGCACCTTGAATTGTGCCCGGTAGCAGACTGGCAGCCAGTGGAGCTGGCTCAACAGAGGAGTGGTGTGCTCCCTGAGTGCCGCTCCTGTTAGCAACCTGGCTGCCGAACGCTGGACCATCTGAAGCTTCCGGGCAGTCTTCAAGGGCAGCCCCACATAGAGGCTCTGTGTATATTGCTTATTGTATTTATATGCTTTGTACTGTATTGCTATGTAGTCTATTTTATTTTATTGTAATTTGTTTTTTGGACTTGGCCTCATGTGAGCCGCCCCAAGTCCCCGTTGAGGGAGATGGTGGCAGGGTGCAAATCAAGATGATGATGATGATGATTACTGAATGACCTTAGAATCATTGAAGGATGTCTGCTTCCTGCCTGGGGGAGGTGTTAGCTGGACCCGATTGTTTCCTGTCTGGAATTCCCCTGTTTTTTGAGTGATGCTCTTTATTTGCTGTCCTGATTTTAGAGGTTTTTTAAATACTTGTATTGTTAATTTTCATGGTTTCCTCCTTTCTGTTAAAATTGTCCACATGCTTGTAGATTTCAGTGACTTCTCTATTAGTCTGACATGGTGATTGTTAGAGTGGTCCAGCATTTCTATGTTCTCAGATAATATACTGTGTCCAGGCTGGTTCATCAGGTGCTCTACTATGGCTGACTTCTCAAGTTGAGTTAGCCTGCAGTACCTTTCTTGTACTTTGGGCACTGCAGTTTGGGCACTGGGTTTGGTGGTTCCTATGTAGACTTGTCCACAACTGATTGGTATACGGTAGACTCCTGGAGAGGTGAGAGGATCCCTCTTGTCCTTTGCTGAATGTAGTATTTGTTGGATTTTCTTAGTGGTCCCACAAATGTGTTTCTTCATCAGCTTTGCTGAAGGCTTTCACGGCTGGAATCACTGGAGTGTTATGTGGCCGTGTTCTAGTAGCATTTTCTCCTGCACAATTGGGTGAGGAGTCCATTATGAATTGTGGCAGGACAAATTTCTCTTTCCTCATACAGTTGGGCTTCACTCCCAATTAGAATGAAAACTGTTTACTCCAGACACAAAGAGATCTGTCCTGTTTGCTAATTATATGAATGGTATTATAACTTATCTCAAATACTGAATTTAGTTGTTTAACTCTTTGACGTCATATTTGACTTTTTTTACATACAGCTTTAGTGTTGAAAGTTTTTGTCAAAAAACAAATGTTACATTATCTTTTAACATACCCCTTAGATTAACTTTAAGAGTTGGATCTGAAATGATTAATTACAATCATTTCCATGCTTTTTATCAGTGTACTCTAAATAAAACAAGGCATTTTGGAAACCCATTTTGCTGCCTTCCTAAAAACCATATTTCTTTTTTTTTTCAGTACCAGGGAAAGGCACTTTCATGAAACCAGATGTTTCTTTACATTCTAGCTTTTAACTGAAAAATATTAATTTTTTATAATGTGATGTTTTAAAAACCACTTAAAAATTAAGACGACACAGAAATGTAGGAAACAAACAAACATTAACATAGCACATAATTTGGGACTTAGGCCAGGATCCTTTTTGAGAACTCTGGTGACATTTGTTCACTGGCATAAGCAGGCATGACAGTGC
Organism: Anolis sagrei; assembly: GCF_037176765.1. Classification (NCBI taxonomy): domain Eukaryota; kingdom Metazoa; phylum Chordata; class Lepidosauria; order Squamata; family Anolidae; genus Anolis; species Anolis sagrei. The sequence goes on from NC_090023.1 coordinate 248,308,959, forward strand.
AGGAAGCATGAGGAAAATGTGGGACCACAACAATACCCAAAAAAGAAAAAGAAAAAAGGTTATTATTCAAATGATGCTCTACTATTCTTGCAGACACTGACATCTTTTCTGCTACTTATCAGTATGCAACCTGTAAGAGATGCAACAAACTTATGCTTGTGTAGTATACAAACAAGACTTGGACAAAAGGTGGAGTTTGTCAAAACAATTGTATTCCATGTTATACATTTTTTTTTCAGTAGCTCCCCTCAATACTTTCCAGACAGCGACTTTATTGTAGAAACTTCTGCAATAAAAAGGGGGCTGTGTCCATATAACATCCTGGACAAACCCAAGTCAATTTGCCACAAACTAGGAAAACCATGTTTTTTGGCGAATTAATTAATCTGGAGTAAAGAGTATTCCAGTCCAAACAGTATTCCCATGGTTTTCCGGGCTAAATTAGCCCAGAAAACTGTGGGAACACCAACCCCTCCCCAAAAGACCTCCAAAACAGAGTTTAAAAAAAACAAAAGAACTCACCCAGCCTCCATGAGGTGGCTGCCGGAGTTTGCCTGGTGCATACAAATGATGCACCAGGAGAAGGGGGGGGGGGTCGTTCCTGCTTCCCTTTTCTCCTGGCATATCATTTGTATTAACCAGGAGAACCCTGGCAGCCACCTCATGGAGGCAGGGTGAGTTCTTTTGGTTTTTTACTCTGATTTGGTGGGCTTCTGGGGAGGGGGTTACAGTGTCCCAGTATTCTCCTGGCCATTCACGGAAGAATATCTGGACACTCACACCAGAAAGCATGTGCTTTCTGGGGTGTGTGTAGATGGACCACCAGGAACATCTGTGTTTTTAAATTGCAGATGCTCTTGGGATAAAGGCCCTCAAACTGGATCTACACAGCCCTATATCCCAGGATCTTATCCCAGATTACCTGTTTAGAACTGGATTATATGAGCCTACATTGCCAGATAATCTGAGATAAGCAGATAATCTGGGATCAGATCCTGGGATATAGGGCAGTGTAGATCCAGCCAAAACAGAGCTTAGAAAAGATGCATTACAGGAAATGTTACCAATGACATATCAGTTTTTCTAATGTGTGCATAATTTTTATCATCTGTCATGGAAATATTCTTTTCCAAATCCCTGCTGAGCAGCTACTAACCTCTATAGTTAGGCCTGAAGTCGGGGGGGGGGGGGGTAGTGGTCCAACCCCCAAAATTTTTCAGTTTAAAAAAAAACTGCTTTACTCATGAATTTTAACTGGTTAACCAAATCCCCATGCTAAATCTATAAGATGCAAAAAAGTCCCTCCAGAACTGCAAGCACTATCTCAAGCAAATATTGACAATTTATTCACACTGTCATTAATTGCAGCCATAGGTGATGTAGTGAAGCAACCAAGTTTGGGGGGGGGGGGGAGTGTTGAATGCTCTCATTATGGAGGCCAGACTTGGTGGAGGTGGTTGACAGGGGCGGAACTGCAGGCTATTGAAGGCTGCTCTCTGCCCACTGCTGTGCTCTTGGCTTCAGTGTGAGCTAGGAGGCAGGTTTCAACCCCCTGTGAAATTTTAACCCCCCCCCCCCCCCAAATATTCAACCCTTCCTGAATTTTTTTCTGGCTACGGCCCTGTCTATAGTTGATATCAAAGCACATGGACTAATGCTGTGACTTAGTTTAAGGCCTCTTCCTATATCCATAATATTTTATGTTGTATTTATAAATAAACTAGCTGTCCCCTGCCACGCGTTGCTGTGGCCCAGTCTGGTGATCTGGAAAATAAAGTAATGAGAAAGTGTTTGTTTCTAATATATGTAATTCCTTTATGCTTGTGAGTAAACAGTATTTCTTGTTGTTTCTTTGTCAGTGTTGATGTAGAGAGTGTCTGGTTTGCCTACTCTGGAATATGCAACATATCATAGTCCTTCTTTAAAGGTCTCTTTCAAATCTATGATACTATATCTGTGTGTGTGTGAGAGAGAATCATATCTATCTATCTATCTATCTATCTATCTATCTATCTATCTATATTTATGACTGGATGGCTCTTTGTCAGGAGGGCTCTGATTACATTTTCTTGCCCTGGTGAAGAGAGTTGGACTGGATGGCCTTAAGTATTTTCTGTTGGTCATGGGGGTTCTGTGTGGGAGGTTTGCCCCATTTCTGTCGTTTATGGGTTTCAGAATGCTCTTTAATTGTAGTGAACTATAAATTCCAGTAACTACAAATCCCAAATGCCCACCAAACCCTTCCAGTGTGTTCTGTTGGTCATGGAAGTCCTGTATGCCATGTTTGGTTGAATTCCATCATTGGTGGAGTTCAGAATGCTCTTTGATTGTATGTGAACTATAAATCCCAGCAACTACAACTCCCAAATGTCAAGGTCTATTTCCCTTAAACTCCATCTCCATATTTGGGAATATGGAATATTTGTGCCAAGTTTGGTCCAGATCCATCATTGTTTGAGTCCACAGTGCTCTCTGGATGTGGGTGAACTATAATTCCCAAACTCAAGTTCAATGTCCACCAAACCCTTCCAGTTTTTTTCTGTTGGTCATGGGAGCTCTGTGTGCTAAGTTTGGCCCAATTCCATCATTGGTGGAGTTCAGAGTGCTCTTTGATTGTAGGTAAACTATAAATCCCAGCAACAACAATTCCCAAATGACAAAATGTATTTTTTTGAGTGGAGGACATAAATTGGACTGTTAGGTGTCTTGTATCCAAATTTGGTGTCAATTCCCCCAGTGGTTTTTGCGTTCTGATGGTAGCACGAACTAACATTACATTTTTATTTATATAGATAGAGTACAACCATAATTAATTAATATCAAAAAGCAAATACCTATGGTCTCTGTGCATGTTTGTGGAAGTATTTCAGTGTTTTCATCCTTGAAGACAGTTATTTGGATTAGTCTTTATTTGGTTGCTTTTTTAAAAAAAAACCCCTCAAACTTTCAATTTCTACTTCCAAACCCTCAGAATTGAAGCCTGTGAAGTATGACTATGCCAGCTAATGCATGTCGTCGTTCTCTTCCTAAATATTGTCAGGTGCAAAACAGAAAAGATCCTTATACTCAAAAATTGTCTCCCTTAAAAGTGGGAGGGAGTCTCCTCCACTGAGTGAAGAATGGGCTCACATTATTTGCTATACAACTTGTCTGTTGATTCTATTGAATGGTAATTACTTCTATAAACTCCCCAGCTGTTTGTAGTTAATAGCTGCATGTGAAATTCAGGTGGTTCTCAATATGTTTGCTTGGCTGACTCCACTCCACCTGGCTAATGAAAGAGCTCTCGTGTAGGAGAGATAACTTAGCTAGAATGTGAAAAATTTGATCATTTCAATAGCAATTAGATTTGTCGCGCATACTCCTGTGACATGAATACACAGTACAGCACTTCTAAGGATGAAACTCTTTCAGAAGGGAAATAGTAAGTAATTGTGAATTTACGCTCCATTAATGCAATCAGAAAGATTGTACCACACCACAATCTTGAATCTTCTGGAGGGAAAGAAAGCACAGTGCCTACACACTGATCCCTAAATGTAATCAAAGGTAGGCAATGTTCAAAAAGAAAACTTCATCATCTTCATGCACCCCTCTCTAATTTCATTCCTGAACCTCATGACAAAATATGAAATTCTTATATTCAGAGATAAAAGCAAAGCCTGAAGCCTTCAGACCTCATCAGTAAGTACACTTTTCCCAACCCCCATTTTATACTATAGAACCTATAGAATCCACTATTTATTGTTGATGTGTGCTTTCAAATCATTTCTAGCATATGATAATGTTGAAGCAAAAATATCATGGTGTTTTCTGAGGCTGAGAGTGAGTGACTTTCCCCCTGTGGGTTTATATGACTAGGCATGGAATCAAACCCTTGTCTCCAGAGCAATAGTCCAGTTCTCAAGTTACTAAACCACACTGACTTCCCTGGATGCAATGGACTTTACATTTGAACTGCAAACTGCACCTACTTATTCTTAGTAGAACAAATGTAGTCTAATCATATTCCAGTGTTAATAATCCCCATGTTTGACTTCGTAGAATGTCTGTCTTTAAGAAGCATAAGTATAATAGTTGTGTGGTCTCCATAGTCAACTCCAGAATTTATTCAGGATATTCTCATTTTCAAAGCTTTCATCAAGCTTTATAGCCTGCCCCCTCCCCCTGGGTGGTGCAGCAGGTTAAAACTACAGAGCTGCTTAAATTATTGACCAAAAGGTTGGTGGCTTGAATCCAGGGAGTGGGGTGAGCTCTCACTGTTAGGCCCAGCTTCTGACCTAGCAGTTTGAAAACATGCAAATATGAATAGATCAATAGGTACTGCTTCTGCGGGAAAGTAACGGCACTCCATGCAATCATGCTGGCCACATGACCTTGGAGGTGTCTAAGGACAATGCCATCTCTTTGGCTTAGAAATGGAGATGAGCACCACCTGCCACAGTTGGACACAGCTAGACTTAATGTCAGGGGGAACCTTTATCTTTACCTTACATCAACTTATTACTTGAGTAATAATTAAAAAGACTGCCTCCTGTGTGTGTAGGCTATCCCCAGTGAGCACCATTGCAATGAACACTGTGAAAAATTCTCTTTGTGAATGCTCACAGGCTAAGATGGAGTAAATAGAAGCAAAAAGTGTGATACTTTTCCATTGTTGCACCAACAATAGAGCGTCATCTCCAAACATCTTTGGCCACCTTAATCTATAAGCTTATTCCATTGTAAATTTAGTGTGCACCTTTACAAAGATAGTTTCAGGGCTGGTTGATGGGATTGCGTATTTTCTTTCACATTCTTCTGATTTGTTACAGACTAAGATACTTTTCAGATGTTTATACAGTTTTTCTACTGCTGCCGTATTTACATTTTATCTTGCATTGTGTTGTTTGCTCTTTCTTGATGTGCTGTTATTTTTTATCTTGTTTTTAGCTGCTTTGAATTTTATCAAAGCAAAGAAGGATATTTAAAGAATAAATGAATCAGAATTATTGCTAGAAATTGGGTCCTCAGCTGCTTGTACAGAGACTGTGTATATAGGCAGTCCCCAAGTTATGAACAGAGCTTTCCAAACAATTTGACACCTCTAGTCCACCGATGTGTGGCATGAAAAATTATCTCCTTTTCCCCCACACCCACAAACAAAGGCTGCCTAGAGGAGGAGAAGGAGGAAAAGGAGGCAGCAGTGGGAACAACATAGTTGGTGGCAGCCACTTGGGGGCCCTGAGTCCAAGTTTAAGTTTACCATCATCCTTCCCCTTGTCATCCTCTGCTTTCCAGCTTGTCCTAATGACAGCAGCCCAAACACTGGGCCCAAACACAGCCGAGGAGGAGGAAAAAGAGACCCACAAAGGGTGTCCGGTCCAACCCCCTTCAGCCAAAAAGGAAGACACAGAAGTCCAGAGAAGGGGACTCCACTGGACTCCCAGGCAGTCTATAGTTTATGTGAATTGGAAGAGACACCCCCCCCCCCCAGGTAGGAACACACATCCAGGGCTTGATGCATGTATAAAAAGTGTGTCTGAACTAGAACATGAACTGATTGATTCAAATTGCGTAAGAAAGAAAGAAAGAAAGAAAGAAAGAAAGAAAGAAAGAAAGAAAGAAAGGAAGGAGTTAAACATTGGGAGTAATTCTTTATAGTAAGGATTATTTTACAGGGAAATACATTTCCTAATGGGGTGGTGGTCTCTCCTTATTTGGAGGTTTGAATTTTGAAATTGCCCCATAGATGGATCTTACACTCCTAGTTGATTATAATTCTAAACAGTATTTTAAATTTATAAGAATTCTGTACATAACATCCATTTAGAACAGTTCATATTTCAAACTGTGAATTGACTTGGCTGCTCCTCCTACTCAGATTGGGAATGTAGAATATTAAGGGAAGAGGAAATCTAACAACTAGAGCTTCAAAAGTTACTTCTTGTACAGAAAGTACAAGACACCCCCTCAACACACACACACACACACAATTTGTAATAAAAAAGTAAATTAACAATGCTAGAAACAAATGTCAATAGTAAGCTACTTCAGGATCTTTGTCGGTACTCAAGGGCTCCATCCATTGACATATTGACCCCTTCCTATTAAACAGAGCTTGTTAAATTGCTGTTTGTACTCCCTTCATGGGATCCTGGGAGCTGAAATGAACCTCCTGGCCCTTGATTGTGCCACTGCATCATTTTTTTCACAACATTGTGTCAGACATCAGGCCTTCTTAATGTACCATTTTCCAGTTGTTTATTGGATTTTTGCAAATTGTAATAATATTTATTTTTAGGGAAAGTAAATTCAGGAACAATTTTAAAATAAAACAAAATACTATCTTTGCTCCACAAGACAGTGATAAAGTTGAATCTTTGATGGGTACAAACCAACCAGGAGTCATGTGCATACTTTAAAATGCCAAGCCTCAAATTGAGCTTGATTTGGTCTTAATGAAAATTCAAATCTCTGCCAAGTAGCTGGCTTCTATGTATTATCAAGTGAGAGAAATATGAAAGTGCCACTGCCGGTTTTTATATCATTTTCTGACAATCACAAAAGCTTGTAGGAAGCTTATGCCATTTTTCTCAAAGGAACCGCTTTATGAAGTTCAGTGTTATCCAAGTCTCTGTTGCTTGTTCAATATAGAAATATAAGTGTATACCAGGAACATTTTCCATTCTATTTAAGCTATTTCCTAATAATTAATTAACATCTTTCTGGAAATAAATGGGAGGTAACTATTGTAGACTCTGATGGATTTTGAAGCATATTTTACAGAATGCAAAGCAGAACATGCGGGTGAAAGATAGTAAAATAAATTGAAGCCACTGAGGTACAAAACGGTGAAATATTTAATTTCACAGTATAAAAGCCTATTCTTAAGTGTTAGCAGCACTAAGCTAAATTAGCTGGAATGTACAATGTTCCTCTTTGTGTGTGTGCTGGGAAAATATTTAGCTTTTCTCTGACACTACCATCGACCAGGACATGGGAATGTACTTTGCTTTATTGTTGAATAAAAACTAATTTTGTTCCTCTTTAGATGGGAAATCATTCCTTTTAGCAAAGGAGATTTTGCAATTAGAGACTGGAAAGTAATTTAATAACAAGGGGTGTGCAATTTTTTGTTACACATCGTAAGTCAGAAGAAATTAGGTAAATTCATACTTATGGTGCAATATCAGACATGTGGGCGTGACCCACACCAAAAACTTAAAAATTGAAACCCACTCAATACTTTTTTGTTTGAATTTTATAAATCTTGAAAGCCTCCCAGACTTTGCCAGAAGGTCCCCCTTCTGGCACACAAACGAGTCAAATGTGGACTAGGCAAAACTACAGTTAGATGAATCTGTAATTGGGTAAGTGAATGAACCCAATGGGTGCTGAACAATGCTTCCTCTTCATTGAGGAAAGAAGTGACATGTGGAGTGCCACAAGGTTCCATACTTGGCCCGGTCCTGTTCAACATCTTTAAGAATGACTTAGATGAAGGGTTAGAAGGCATGACCATCATGTTTGCAGATGACACCAAATTGGGAGAGATAGCTAATACCCCAAAAGACAGGAGCAGAATTCAAACAATTTTAACAGATTAGAGATATACTCCACTTTGAAAAATGAAATGCAGAAGTACAGAATGGGGGATAATGCCTGGCTCAACAGCACTACGTGTGAAAAAGATCTTGGAGTCCTCGTGGACAACAAGTTAAACATGAGTCTACAGTGTCATGCGGCAGCCAAAAAACCAATAGGATTTTGGCCTGCATAAATAGGAGTATATTGTCTAGATCCAGGGAAGTCATGCTACCCCTCTATTCTGCCTTGCTCAGACTACACCTGCAATACTGTGTCCAATTCTGGGCATCACAATTTAAGGGAGATGTTGACAAGCTGGAATGTGTCCAGAGGAGGGGGACAAAAATGATCAAGGGTCTGGAGAACAAGTCCTATGAGGAGCAGCTTAAAGAGCTGGGCATGTTTAGCCTGCAGAAACGAAGGCTGAGAGGAGACATGATGGCCATGTATAAATATGTGAAGGGAAGTCATAGGGAGGGAGGAGCAAGCTTGTTTTCAGCTGCCCTGGAGATTAGGATGCAGAACAATGGCTTCAAACTACAGGAAAGGAGATTCCACATGAACATGAGGAAGAACTTCCTAACTGTAAGAGATGTTCAGTAGTGAAACTCTGCCCTGGAGTGCAGTGGAGAAGCCTTCTTTGGTGGCTTTTATACAGAGGCTGGATGACCATCTGTCAGGGGTGCTTTGAATGTGATTCTCCTGCTTCAAGGCAGGGGGTTGGACTGGATGGCCCATGAGGTTTCTTCTAACTCCATGATTCTATGATTTTATGAATTTCATTCTCAGCACAAGCAAGTGAAACAAAGCCAAAAGGGCTGCTATTTGTTTTTAAATTAATGGCTTCTCATCATTAGGAGAGGGAAGCAGCAGGAAGAAAGCAGAGTTCATTTGGAAAGAGACTGAGAAAGCACAGAATTCTGGGAAATGTGGTTTGGGAAGGCAAGGAGCCCTATGCCAGAGAATTCAAAAGGCCCTGCTCTAAACTATATTTCCCAGAATTTAATTACTATTAGTAAGTAAACCTCTGTGCTGGGCTTGGAAGAAATCCCTAGATAGAAGTTGTATTGGTTAATATGAGAGACTTTCAGTAAGATAGCTGTTGTACCTTTTTAAACGTTTTTGTTAAAAACTTTTTTAAAATTCCCTAAAATCAGTAGATGCATGAATATTTCTGAAAATTAGGGGAAATTATCCCCTGTTATCTTGTTTCATCGTATAGAAAATTCAAGGAGATAACTTTTGCAGGTTTTTTTTAAAAAAGAAATGTTGTTTATAAAAACTTTGAAAATTCCCCAAAATTTGGGGAGTAAGTGAAACGTTTTGACACTTGATGATGGGCTAACAGTGGTAAATGCGCTCTACCATTGTAGCAAGTTTCACCCCAATAGGAAGGCGGAAGGAGCCCCTGAAGTTTCCCCATTTGCACAATTACTATAATGAAAAAAATAATGAAATTTTGTTACTCTTGTTATAGTAACAAAATATTCACTAATGATACTTTAGAAAAACTTTAAAAACAAAATGACAATGCCCCCTTATTTTGTAATGAGTTTTGATTTTTTTTCATCGTTGACACAGCCCTATCACACAGGTTACTCAAATAACATCTATTCTCAAAGAGACAATAAACCTATGTACCACATAAAACAGTACTAGATTTTGGAAAGTATCTTTTGTAAACTATAACTTACAGAATCCCCAGCTGTAGACAAAAAAAAGTGACATCTAAGCTATGTGTATATCCCAACTGTCCCCATATATCAGTAGTGAGCTTCGTCTCTTGTCTGCTGTCCCTTAAAGGACAACTGTGGAGCACGGCATGGACCTTAAAAACCCCATAAAGAGAGATATGGGCTTCTTCTCCAATATAGGATATTAGCAGCAAGATTACCTCTTTTGGAAATGACTAAAAGCACGGACGACAGAATAATGGACTCTTAAGACTGTTGTGTCAACCTAAATTGTTAAACTAATGAGAATTTTAAAGGATAAACAAATTGATCGTTTTCTAAAAAATTATGAACTATTTATCAACTTCTTCAGTAATAAGAAATGTAACCATGAAATAATATATGGCTATGGGGACTAGGAATTCTAGTAGGATTACTTGGATGGATCTGTAGCTCTGCTTCCCACATTACAAATATTATGCAAAAAAAAAAAAAGGATTCTAGGACAACACTTTTCATAACACATTAACATTTTGTTTATTGATATTTTAATTTTCTATGTGAAAGTGTGAATGTGGCATCCAATAAGCCCCACCTGCAATCTCAAGTGTTTTGCCTATGTGTATTCTTCTTTGAAGGACATAGCTCATCTAAGCTAGGAGATTTTTTTCCACTGTACTTGACATATAGGCTTTCTCTTGAATATTAAAATCACCTTTTTAGCCAGCCTAGTTTTCCCTCTTCTATCAAAGTCACATAACAAATCTCCATTTCATAGAGCCGGTAATAGATGTTGTTGTCAGTGTGTACATTTTCAAAGGGGATTCTGACAGTTTGGAGCTGACATGGACTGCCTTTAAGCATGATGCAGGGGGAAAAAGAGTTCAGTGGCAGATATATCACCTTTAAAATATTTCTTATTCTGGAAAGCAAGCTTTCAAATCTTGATTAAAACAAAGGCAAAGCAAAAGTGAAATTAGATTAAATCACAATATGCTTTGGATAGCCTTGCTTTGCACATTAAATGTAAAACTGTCAGTTTTAGAGCGACTTTCTTCATAGTATGTTAAGCACCAGAGCTGATTTGGATGCCCTGTAAGTATTAGATCCTATTTGGATCATAGAAAGATAGCCACATGTTTTCATTTTACGGGAAACTTTATTTGACACTGACATCCGCTAGATAAAAGGAAAATCGAGAGTGCACATTTTAAATCTGTTAAAAATGATATGTCTTTCAAGAAGACCTAGGGAAACTGTCCTGCAATAGAATTTTTATAAAGATATTCTCACCAAAGTGATATGGAAGGCAGGCGGGAGCTCAAATTAGCATTTAGATTGAGACATATTGAGGAATAGGAAATACAGCAATTCTGAAGCAGCCCCTCTCTCTCATCATTGTAGGGATATGGTGTCTTCCAAGATGAAGGTATTTAGACATATGAAAGACAAAGTAACTAAAAGTGTGACATTTAATGAGGCAAGCATCTTTTTTAAAAAGTCAAAAAACTTCTAAAACTCTTCTTGAAAGAGGCATAAATCTAGTACTGAACCTCATGTTTGTTAGAGACCTGTGAAATGCCCAGGGAAAATCAAAAAGGGGAAAATTGGCAATGCACATCAAGCAAATAGCAAGGAGAAGGCTGGAGAAACAGCACATCTTTAAATTAGTAAGTACATTGTAGGTACTTAGGGGCATTTTGTTTAAACTTAAACCTTCATGGTATAGTAATCTCCCCCTGCCTGATGCACAATTGATGTTTTAGGTTACAATACTAGTGCATGATGGTTTGGGCTCACAGTGGCTGAAGTTCACAGCATTTGGAGGTCATCACATTGGAGAACCATGTTCTTTTTGGTGTGTATATGTGTTTGTAGCCCCCTTTTAAGAGGGAATGTAACCCCATTGAACAAAGGCTGAATCTCTATTCCTAGATCTCTTTTTCCACTTTATTAAGCATCAATTTGATTGCCCTTATGCAGTCAATTATGGCTTCCAGTTGAGCACAAAAATGATACTTTGGAATTATGTGAAAAGGATTATTAAACTAGTGCTTATCAGCAGACCCCCCCCCCCTCCACCCCCACATACACAAATTTGGACAACTTCTCTCAGCACTTTCATGTGCATGATAAATAACCTACACATGATACATAGGAGACAAAAACCCTGAGAGACTCCACAAGCCGATAGTGAAGGAGTTAAAGAAAATTTCCCAGCACCATCTTTTGAAAGTGTCCTTGAAGGAAAGAAGAAAACTGTTGTCAAGTCTCATTACAGCGAGGTGACACAAAAAGATGTGCCAAGTCTCAAAAGCTGCTAAAGTGTCCAGACAAAGTAAAGGGATACATTTTTCCGGTCCAGTTTCCAGGATAGGTTGTCCACCAAGATTTCTCTTTTTCACAACCGAACATGAAACCAGACTTAAATGTTTGAAGCATATTTTCCACCACTGAACTGACTGCCCTGAGTCATGGAAGAACTAAGCTGCATATGTGGCCCCCAGGATGCATCATTTTTCTTAGTTTCCCCTCCCATGTTGCACATCAGTACCATGCTCAGTGCAGAGTGGCTGAGGACCAATGTTTTTCAGAATCCATATCTCTGTAACATTGCTGTCTGAAAACAAATTCATATTCACAATGTTTCTTATCTTTGTCTGATGTTTTGAGTAATCATTCCAACCCTATAGAGCAAATTAGAAATGAAGTAATTTGCTCTTTCACCTCTTTATAAACAGCCAAATACATATAATCCAGACTTTGAAAGCTCTGCATAGAGTAGGTTATTATTAACTAAACCCCACAGAGGACAAAGATGCAGATCAATGAAACTAAGGATTTAGAAAAGAAAATCAAGCAATTTGGGAAGGATTATCACAGTAACCTTCTAATAAAGGTCTAACAGAGTTCTGAAAAGTCAAAATCACTTCAATTTACATTTATATTGTTCCCTTCTTCCAAATATTATTCCTGGAAAAACATTTTATGAATCCTGAATATTACATATATCCTGTAGCATAAGTATAAGCATTGGTAGCATGAATTTGTAGTTCTCCTTATAGTTTGTAATTTTAAACAGAGTTTTGCAATTTTAGCAATAACTGCAAAGTTTTTTCTGCATTTATGAAAATATACTTAAAGGTAGAATTCATGAAAACCACACTCCTCTTCTCTGTTCAGCAAAAGCACAAAAATGGCCTAAGAAAAATAAAAATTGAATGAAAGACAAAAAATTTAAAGTGTGACCAGATAATGTATGTGTTGTTTTGTATTTTCAAGTCATGTCTGACTTTTGGCACCTGATTATGGTGTTTTCTGAGCAAGATAGCTTTAAAGGGGTTTTGCCTTTGCCCTCCTCTGAGTTTGAGAGATTTATGATTTACCCAGTGAGTTTCCAATGCCAAGAGTATTCAGATCTTCATTTCCAAAAAGTGGTAGTCCAGTGCTCAAACCATTACACCAAGCTAGATATTTGTGTGTATTGACATAAATAACAAATTTATTTTAATACTTTTTCCAAATGAAGATAGTACTCCATATATCTAACAAAAGTAAATCATAAACCAATGATATGCTTCCTATGTTTCTATGAAAACATAGCATGTGACATTTGGATTTAACGATCCTGCACTGCATGTTAATTTTCAACTTTACTTGAATTTATCCAAGAAAGAAAGAAAGAAAGAAAGCTCTTACATAACGTCATAGTATAATATATGTGACTTTTTTTTAAAAAAAAAAAAGGTTATCCCCGCCCTCCCAGACAATCGTGTTTTTGTCTGTTTTGCCCTGAAGTGAAATTATGCAGCTGTCAGAGTCAGACCCAATGTCTGTAACCATTATGCATCCCCTGCAGATAAAATCACATTTTTCCAATTCCATACCTTGATGGGTGAGGAATATCTCATAATCTAGAGCAAGCCATTCCAAAATGTTGTCCTTCAAACTGTGCTTACTAGACACTTACATTGGTTAGTTAGGAAGGTTGTGAATGTGCAGGCTTCAAACATAGACATGTTTAAATCAATTACAAGTAATTGATATGTATTTTGATTGAAATAATCACAAAGTGCAGGCTCAAACCTTGCTTTTAGGTAGCACAGCTAGTTTTAGATATCTTGGTTTCATGGCATTTGGACTATGGTAGACAGACACTTTCTTTCATTATAATTGTGTATGGAAGGATTTTTTTTAAGAAGTACTTCAATAGATGAACGGAATGCATAGATGTTGAAGAGAAACTATGCATTTGGACTACAGCTTGATGTCTTTTCAAAACTGAACTGAGCTTAAAATCATAGCAAGATTGACTTGAAATTTCAAGCAGTTGCTGAGATACAGCATTTAAGAAGACATCAGCATTTTTTGAAGAAAAGAAAATTGAGTTACAGATGGCACACTTTGAAAAACACTAAGCTAGGAGAGGTGCAGATTACTGAGGACACATACAAGAAAACTGAAAAACTGTAAGAAATGTAAAGAGTCTCAACAGTTTCATTCACACTTGAAAAATGTATGAGATTATTCTGAATGTGCTACTGAGTTTTCTATATAATGCATATTTTACGCATGACCATTGACTTGGAAGAGGAATTCATTCTGCACCTGCAGAAAAAAAAAGTGTGTACTAAGGGCTCATTTGAGGAGGTGATGAACCTCACTGCTGCTTACAAACTATTTTCTGGGATTTTCCAAGCAGATAATGCCTGAGCTATATTTGTCTACTTGTTTCTAGGTACTATTAAAATGCTGAATATTTCATTTTATAGGATTGTACCATTGATGTCTTACAGTAGCACCGGGATTGTGGTGCAGCTGGCTGAGTGTCAGCTGCATTAAGATCACTCTGACCAAAAGGTCATGAGTTCGAAGCCAGCCCAGGTTGGAGTGGGCTTCCAACAAATTGTGTAGCTTGTTGTCGACCTTTGCAACCTGAAAGACAGTTGCATCTGTCAAGTAGGAAAATTAGGTACCACCTTGAAGTGTGGGGAGGCTAAATTAACTAATTTATGAGGCCATAAAAAAGACTCCAGCAAAGCACTCCAGCAAAAGCATGCGGGGAATGTGGAAGTACTTCATCAGTGTTGCAGATGGACAATGAAAGCGACAGCTCCCCTGGCGACCAGAAAAAGTTAAATAGCCTCTGTGTATGTCTGTATATGTTGTATGTTAAATTGGCATTGAATGTTTGCCATAGAGATGTACAATTTAATCCGCCCTGAGTCCCCTGCGGGGTGAGACGGGCGGAATATAAATACTCCAACTGTAAATAAATAAATAAATAATTGCATCCTTCTTACCACCCTTCAGTTATGGTGGACTGCAATTCTACAATTCTCATATCAACTGTAGAAGTCCAACCCTCCACCCTTGTTTGTAAGAATGAATCCACACATGGAACAATTCCTAAACTATTTCTGGCTTTCTGAGCACTTCCTGGATTACTGAAAAGGCTAAGGACCTTTCCCAGGATTCCATAGTATTGAGCTATGGTAAATAAGGTCGTGTGTAACTGCATTAATTCTACAGTGTAAATACATCCTTTGGCTTACATGATTCCTGCTTCTGAGAAACTCTCCATAAAGTCAACGTTGGGGAAAATAACGGTTTGAACAGAAAAAAGTGTGTAAATATTTAAATAGAATAAATCTCAGACTGCCAAGACGGAAACAGTTTACAAAGTCTTCCTTTCAGTGGGTAGAATATTATTGAAATGATTCATTCCATCTCTTAAGAATTCTTTCCTTTGAGAATGAAATTAGTGAAGGATTATATCCATACAAAAGAGTTGCATCCATTTCAGTTTTTATTACACAAGTGGCCACACAAGTTGTTCTAAGAGACTGAACCAGCAGTTTGTTTTAAAGCAGTAGGAAATCTAGTCTATTAAACACTATTTGCAGCTCTTGAAGTCCGCTGGTGAAAGTGCTGTCACTTCAAAATGAAAAATATTGTACCAATTTGTGGACAAATTTCCCTCTGTAAATTGATCAAAATGCCTGTAAATGTTGTGATTTGGGTCATTCTCCAAGTCCACCCAACACTCTAAAGTGACACGAAAGAGGGAAAAGCCAAAAATAACTTCTAATATGTCCAAATACTAGTGAAGCCCATTGAGGATGGACACAGGCATGAAAACTGTCTCCCATCAACATTCAGTTAGCTGCCCATTGATATACTGTAGGTTGTAGTAGGTTTTTTGGGGCTATATGGCCATGTTCCAGAAGCATTCTCTCCTGATGTTTCACCTGCATCTATGGCAAACATCCTCAGAGGTGAGGTCCAGAGGCATTCTCTCCTGACGTTTTGCCTGCATCTATGGCAAGCATCCTCAGACCTCACTACCTCTGAGGATGCTTGCTATAGATGCAGGTGAAATGTCAGGCGAGAACGCCTCTGGAACATGGCCATATAGCCCCAAAAAACCTATAACAACCCAGTGATTCTGCCCATGAAAGCCTTTGACAATACGATAAACTGTAGGTTTTAGAAATGCAGTTGTACTAGTAGATGCTAAGTTTGAATGAAAAAAGAAATGATGTTTGTGTTTGAAATATTCAAGTTGTTGACTTCACTGTTTGCTCTTCTCCTTCATTTGTCGATCCTAAGCCAAATGATTTGCTGATATTTGGTTCCACTCTGTTTCATACTCTTGGACTCGAGTCTCTTACTATTACCAACATCTCCTACCCTGGTGTGTGATCAATTTCTTCCTGATGCCTACATATAATGATTTGTTTTTTTCTTCATCTGATTCTGTAGTTGGAGCATAAAATTGGATTATGGTTATATTCAGTTTGTAGTTTCTTCCACATTATTTGGCCATATTTTTGTTAACTCCTGACTGCTTTTACAATATCACTCCTAATCATTAATGCCACCCTGTTTCTTCTTAGTTCACTGATGCTGCTATGCCATGTTTTCCCTCACTTTAGTCACCCTGAAACTATTCTACTACTAATGCCACATCCATTCCCTGAAGATAATTGTTTCATTTTCTTCTGGCATCTCCAATTTGAGCATTTCATATTGGGTGAACTAATTAGGTGTGCAGACTCTAGATAGAATCTAGTCTCCTGACAGTATTACTCTCAGTTTCCTTAACACACCCAAATCCTATTACTACATCTGAGAAAGATTATAGAAACCTATGCACAAGTTTTGTGATAGTTGTTCAGAATGACAAAAAGGCAGAACTTAGATGTTTGAAGTCATAGTTGATTGTTTGGGAAAAGGTTCACTCTGATTTTCCTCAAAATTTCCTGCTGATAACATGAAATCAAAAGCTAACCTCACACTTCTGTTAATAAACTAAACTACAAATGAAACCACTCTGTGTTACCATTTGTAATGTTTATTTGCAATAATACAGTAGACTCTCAGCTAATTGGAATTCAAGAATCCAAAGCTGTCAAGCAGCTGGCAAAATTTTTAACTAAAATTGCAGAATCTTAATCTCTCTTTCATTAGTGGACTGGACAAAATATTCTTCACTTTTTAGATATAGATACATGGTTAAAGTTACCTACTTCTACAGTTACCAAATCCTTGTTTTCCTTTACATTTAAAAAGCCTAGGGATGATACCCTTCAAATACAGTGTAGTAGCAATACAATTATATTAAACTGTATTAGGTTTGCAGAGGTTTCCCAACCTTTCCCCCCACATTCTTTTGTAAATGGTGGTACAGAATCCTACCCAGATCTTTTGTGGAAAATAAAAATGCAGTCACTGTATTCTGACTGTATTTTTCCTTATTATCTTTACAACTAGACTGGCATAGCACTGCATGGTAAAAAATTGCACTTATTCCATTTTAGATTTGAAGAGAGGAAAATCTCTTCAATGGCATTAAATATAGTATCCCAAAGCAAGTGGTCAAATACATATCACTGTTCAAATGCTGGTAACTGATTGGAGGCTGGAAAAAATCCACAGAGAGGTGGATGATTCATTAAAAGTGAACACAGATAAAGATGTGTACCGTTGCTAAGTAAACACATAATGATATCTATCATTACAGAACTTGGCCTAGATAGTACTGTATTATCCTGGGAGCTGAATCTCTCTACTGGATGCCAGCCTGGGAATGGGATCTTGCCAGAGTAAAGCCTGAAATTTAACAAGCCAGTGTCTATATTTGTTTGGTTTTGGACTGAATGTTCATTTTATTGGAATTAATTCTAATTGCATTTATGTAAATGTATAAGAAGCACCATCACTAAATACCACACATTATAAATAGAAACTTTAGAATACAAGATTTGTATTCTAGATGTCACTGAGTGTGCATTTACACTGTGATGATGATGATGATGATGATATAATAATAATAACAACAACAACCTGCTTTGAATCCCACCCATGGGCGAAAAGCGGGAGAAAAATAAATAAATAAATAAATAAATATAAATAAATAATTTTATTTCTTCCCCGCCTCTCCTGTCAGCTCAAGGTGGGTTACAACATTGCTAAAACACATAATCAAAACACATAATCATTTAAAAATAGTGAATAGAATACACATATTGATATTAAAGCATATTTCCACAAAATATACATTAAAACATGACCTAGGAGGTATCTACAGACAACGTTTGCTCTTTGACTTAGAAATGGAGATGAGCACCACCCTCCAGAGTTGGACACAACTACACTTAATGTCAGGAGAAACCTTTACCTTTACCTTACACATTAAAATACATAGTTAAAATTTAATGCCGTTTGACCATTTTACATAACATGGCTCAACGCTAAAATTAAAAACCACATAAAACTAACTTCCATGAATGCATAGTATTAATCCTAAAATCTTCTTCAATTGTGAGAAAGGATGTCACATGTTATATACTGCTTTCCTAATTTTTAAATGTTTCTGTTATGTTAGAGCTTATTATATATGCAAATATTTCATTTAGCTATTTGAAATGTAAAACTAATCACTTTTTCAATTCCAAGCATTTAATTCAAGGATCTAAAGCAGTGAAAACTAGATAATTTTAAGTGTCATTTATTTCAGCAGGAGAGATGAAGAATTAAAAATAAGTGCTGGAATTTGTTCACTTTTGCCGAACCATGTTGTACTTTAAGAAATCATCCTCCCAAAGCCTGATTTCAAAATTAAATGTGAAGTAGTGCAAAACTCTAAATTTGGAGTTAGCATCCTGAAATGCTGCTTTCAACTTTAGATGAAATTTGTGACAGAGTAGTAGGCTTGTACCTTGTGCTATAATCGATGCAAGAATGAGGTCAGTAATTGGCTATAGAATGCCAAATTCTGAAATGTTCTTCTTTCTTTTTTTTAATTCATACTGTTTTACCTCGTCTTCTAATATTGAACCCCCCTCAATGGATTATCACCTTATTGTGGTGAGGGGGCTTGCACATTCCAATGAACACAAAGAAGCTTACTGTTTCAATTATAACAATGCATAGTTTCAAAAGTTTAAATAAGAACCATATTGATTGAAAATCATTTTTGAAAAGCAGCCATCATCATCATCATGCCAAAGATCTTCTGTAATAGACAATTAACACTCAAAGGCCCAGATAAAAAGAAAGGACTTACTTTATTTAGCAACATTAAGAGAGCTTTCACTTTTCAAATAAAGACACACAAATTTTCTAGCTTTTATGACTGGAAATATCACTTTGAAAGGACATGGTGACATCTGGAAGTGAAAGCTTGTATCTTCAGTAGAATTTCTCTGGTGCAAATCTCAGGGAAACTATTAGATGGATATGTCCTGGATAATGTTGTGTCTCTTGATCATTGTAAAGCTCCAACTTTGATTTTCTTTGGTGGATAAATTGAATTGTAAGCCTCTTCCTCCAGACAAAAGCCTTGAAAACATAAAGCTATTAGCTGCAATTGAAAGGAATGTACAGTTTAATTCGAGGTCTATAGTTCAGAAGGTATCTTTAAAATGTGTTTGCTTGTTTTTAAAAATAGCCCTTCCAAGTTCTTCTAGTAATTTTTGAAACTCAACATCATAGCTAATGAAATTTTACTCAAAGGCACAATGACTTCATGAAGCAAATGCATAATTAAGTAAATTGGAATACTATTGCCCTTCCACATATATTTAGATTCATTACCCCCCATATTCAACAGCAAAATATGGTATCTCTTGGATTTCAAGAAATTCCTTTCTTTGATAGTTACATAAGCTACATTTTGCTTTTTAAGTGTTTAAGTTCATTTTGGGGCTACAAAGTGGAATCTACAACATGCGAGCATGGAGAAGAGCAAACCACAGTCCACCTACTGCAATGCAACCTGAGCCCTGCCACATGCACAATGGAGGACCTCCTTGCAGCAACACCAGAGACACTCCAAGTGGCCGGCTATTGGTCAAAGGACATTTAATAGAATACCAAGTCTGCAAACTTTGTGTTTTGTTTGTTTGTTTGTTTTTAATGCAATACAACTGTTTTGGTTCGCTCCTGACATGATAAATAAATAAATAGTTCATTTTAAGATTTCTTTTTGAATGTTTCCATGAACATCCATGCACATTTTTCATACCTGTTTACATTTCACAATATGTCTCCAATATAATGAAATTAAAACATTGTCTGATGCATCTAATTTTGTGCACTTTCAGCTGACATACACATTTCTTTTTTATTGGCAGTCTCTATTAAAAATGTGGAAAACTGATAATCCCAAGGGACCATCGACCCTTGAGAAGATGAGATAGCATATTTAAATGGGAAAGAAATGAATTCTTCCACTATTATTTACATTTCTGCTTTGAGATCAGTTCTTCCAAACCTCTATTGACTTGAGAAAACAGTTGCTATACCACCCCTTAATGATTCAAGGGGAGATCACATCTTTTAGGAAGACATCCTAATAAACCTGCCAGGCAGACAGGGCTCAGTGCCTATAAATGGTTAAGACCATACAGGTGAGCCTGAGTAAACAGCTGCAGCCTGAGTCTCAGTTTTAGAGAAAAGGTGAAGTGTAAATAAACGTATTGATTTGGAGATAAGAAGTAACCAAACATAATCCCTCTGGGAATTTGTGAGCTGGGTTTTCTCAACTGTTCTTTGTCTCTGCATCTGGTAGGAAGTGTGGCTAGCTCACTCAAAGTGACAGTAAAGCCAATCCACTGAAAACCATTGGCCTGGAAAAAATCTGAAGTGAACAAGTAGTTTGGCAGTGATGGGTTAAAGTAACATCACCACCTTGTCTTCACATGCTTGCCTTGTTTATTTTGCTTAAATGGTGAGGAGTTAAAAGAAAAAATGACTTGCAATAAACAAGTCAACTTTGCAATGTGCAAAAGAGAAACATCAATAAACTATACTTGTAAAGTAGCTATAAAGGTCACCTATTCCCTGTGGAAACTACAAAACAATGTTGTCTTGGATTTGCTCAGAAGAGTCATGCTTGATTGTGTGTGCATGTGTGTGTGTTTGCTTGGTTTAACCAATAAAATGGAAGGAAATGCTGATGATTTCAAGTTTGTGGTACTGAGCATTGGCCCATAAAGTATAATTAAAAGCCAAGGGAACACAGGTATGGAATTATTCACTGAGTCATAAATGACAAGTAAAACAACTATACTGCCTCTGTGAGGGAGATCTGGTAAAATATAATTTACATTTTTTTCATTTAAAAGAAATCACTTTGGAGCTTTTATTGTCTTTCTGTGAGGTGTGTGATGTTTTGAGTGGGTGGAGAATAAACAGGGATAACAATGTGCAACTTGGAGGTAGGCAACATTCTTCTAGAGATGATGATGATGATGATATCGATATTGTTGTAGTAGTGAGAAGCAATCAGGTTGAGATTGGGAGGGGAAAATCACAGACTTCTCAGCTAGCTGTTTGCAATGCGCTGCAGAATACCAACTAGATTCATCTAACCAAAAAAAGTGTGTGTGTGTGTGGGGGGGGGGGGGGGGGGTAGAAGTCTCCAATATCCAGCTCTCCCAATCCCAGAAAGACTATGGTCTCGTTTACACTAGTCAAAAAATCCAGAGCTGTTGTTGATCAACTGCAGATGTGACAGTTGTCAGCCAGGCACCACGGTCAGCAGAGTGGGGTGGTAGTGGCACTAAGGATGAGGTGCCAGCCCATTGGATCTGATACAACCCTGGTCCACCTGGAGACTGGCAATACATGTGCTTAATCTAGGGATACTCCAGGGCAGATTTACACCAGAATAACCTTCTTGTTGTTGGATATGCTCTAGGATAGTATTGAGCTCACAGTGGGTCTTTTTCTCACTTTCCTTTTCTTCATAATCCCTTTCCCTATTACCACTGCTGTGAAAATGCAAATCCAGACTTCATACTTTTAAATCATGAGAAAATAATTTCTAAGATGCCAAATAATTTTATATAAAGGCTAATAGTCAAATACATACAATGATATAAAATATCCAATAAGATTGAATTCATATAATACATTTTAGATTATTATCAAGACAGCTTTTAAAAACCTCTCTTTCTTTACAATTGCCATATAAACATATTCACACATATGTACTCCTTCTCTTGCAGCAGAAAGCCAGAGACTGTATCTCTGGCCTGTTTGATTGTGTTTTGATGCTCCCCTCATCCTTTCCACAAACCACATTGCAACTAAATTTAAACAGAATCCTTTCAGCTTTACTGTGGAAGTCTAATGTCCATGAAAGGTGCTGCAGGCACCCAAATAAAATGGAAAGGGGTTCAAGAAAGAACCTATATATATATATATATATATATATATATATATATATATATATCCTTACTACATAGAATAAAACATAATAGGGGATTAAAAGGGTTTGGGAAGAAAAAGGAGACAAAAAAGTACACACACACACACACACACACACATAACACCCCAAAATACATCAACATTAAGGTAAAGTTAAAATAAATATATATTTACATATTGACTTCCATTTACTTCATGGTGTTATCATTATTGGTACTGTCATTACTTTCCTATCTCTTCCGTCTCTAAAAAATCCCCCAAACATACATACTTTGCAGTCTGCTGTTACATATATGTATTCTTACTATGCCGTTTAAATTAATAAAATCACTTTTTCTTTTCTTAAATATTCTTTGACTAGTTGTCAGTCTGTTCAGAATTTCTTGTTGCCTTGATTTGTTGTCAATAAGTAGGTTAATCTGTCCATGTTCATTATTTCCATTATTTTTAGCGTCCATCGGTCCATCGGGGGTGCTTCTTTACATCTCCATTGTTTAACGTAGACAATCCTAGCCACAGAAATTAAGTAGTTAAACAAAACCTCTTTATTTTTCTCCTTCTCTATATTCAACATTCCTAACAGATAGTATTTTGGCTCCATTTTTATCTTTAGTTGTAGAATTTTTTGGATTCTATCATGGATTTCTTCCAGAATTCTCTTCCCTTGTTGCATGATAAAACGTTCCTACCTGCTCGCCACATTTCCAACACTTATTTGGTATATTTTTGGAACAGCTTGCCAATCGTTGTGGGTGATGTACCATCTGTACATCATCTTAAACCAATTTTCCTTAAGATCTGATGCGTATGTGTATTTTATTTATTTATTGTTCCAAATTGATTTCCATTCTTCTAATTTTATAAATGGGCCAATGTTTGCTGCCCATTTCATCATGCAGTCTTTTATTTCTTCAGTTTCTGTAGACCATGTTAATAAGATTTTATATAATTTAGCCATTGCCTTCTTCTCTGACTGCATAATCTTTTCCCAAAAGGGATCATTTTCATTAAATCCAGTTGTCTTATCCATATTAAAATGTTCTTTAATCTGATTGTATTGGAACCAGGAAATATTTTTTTTTAATTTCAAATTTAAGTCTTCCTGGATTCTTAATTCATATTTTCCCTTTTCCTTAATTAAAATGTCTTTATACATCGGCCAGATCACACCTTTCTTTTGGCATGCCTCCAATGGAGAAATCCACATTGGGGTTTTGGGGTAAAGCCTCGCCTTATATTTTTCCCAATTTTTTATTAAAGAGGAACGTATAAAATGATTCCCATTTTCCCTATTTTTTTCTCTTTCCATATCAAATGTATGCATGCCATTCTCTTCTTAAATCATAGCCTTCCAATGATAAGATCTTTGCTCTTTGTAACGACATCCAGTCCTTTAACCAAATTAAACCACAGGCCTTGTAGTAGAACTCTTAAGTCCGGGAGCCCAAATCCTCCTCTTTGTTTAATCATCCATTAAATTTAGCATTTTAATTCTGGGTTTTTCAAATTAAATTTGTAATATCTTTATTACATTTTTAAATATTTGCATGTTTCTGATTATGGGAAGAGTTTAGAATAAGTCAAGCATTTTTGGTAAAATTTGCATCTTAATTGCCGCAATTCTTCCCAAAAGTGATAGGTTGAAGAATTTCCAATTATCAAGTTCTTTCTTAATTTCCTTCCATTTTTGCTCATAATTTTTCTTTAGGAGCTGGGAGTTCTTCGCCATTATCATCAATCCTAAGTACTTTATTTTATTTACTACTTGTATTTCTGCTTCTTTTGCGAGCTCTTCTTGCTATACTTTGGGTATATTTTTTATAATAGCATTCTTTTTATTTATTTTTAGCCCTGAAAGTCTTCCAAACACTTTTATTTTGTTTATCCAGAACCTGGTTTCTTGCAGGCTCCAATGCAATCAAGAGAGAGGTGTAGAATGCCAGGATATTCTTCACCTCCACTTGCTGGCAATATTCCCCAATGGGGCACTTGGCAAACACTGCTCTGTGTCATGGTTTGCTGCCAGTGGTCAATATTGCATATGCAATTATCCAAATTAAGCCTATAACCATCAGCAAGCATATATTACACCTTTGCAGTGATTACATTATTGTTGGACTAGACAGCTGGAAGAGACAGAAGCACTTCTGACTACTAATAGCAATGTTACAGTACAAAACGAGGAATTCTGAGATCATTCTGAATCATCTGGCCAACTTCTTCACAGTTTGGCTATGCACATTTCAATTGGTGGAGATTGGAGAAGAAAAAGCCCATACCAGAAAAGCTGGACCAGGAAGGCTGAAAACACCCAAGAGAAGCAGAATCTACCATAGCAAAAACAGAATTCCCAATTTTATATACATTTTATGAAGAAAAGGGACTCAAAAGTTGCTTTGATATTGTATAAAGGATTCAGATGGTTAAAACTGGCAAAGAAGGGAATTGCTATATGAGTTATAGGATATTGATGCAATATCTTTATGTTAATTAATTAGAGAAGTCCGCTATAGCAGAGCACTTGATGAACCAATCTGGATACAGAATATTATTTGAGGACACAGAAATTCTGGACCAATCTGACAACCATCATGTTAGACTACACAGAGAAGCCATTGAAATTCACAAGCATGTAGAAAATTTCAACAAAATGTAGGAAACCATGAAAATGAAAAAAAAAAAAAAACAGGTTACCAGTATTATTATTTTTTTTTAAAAAAAAACCCACCAGAATCAAGACTGTAAATTAAAAATACCACTTTGAAACAAGGGAATGCCAGACAGGAAACAATCAAGTGTAAGTTAACACTCCCCAAACAAAGGATGCCTCTAGGCAACAACAGCCAGAATACTTTTATGCAAATACCCACACTGATTGACTTTGCAGCTGCAAGTCTACTCAATGCTTATCAAGCTTGCTAATTGGAACATTCACACTTGCTTCAAACAGACAAGGGTTCTTTCTACTACTCTGGACTTTCCACTTTACATTCCACTTGCCTCATGTCCAACAGATCTCTGAACAAACCTCTGAGGATGCTTGCGACAGATGCAGGCAAAATATCAGGAGTGAGTGTTACTGAACATGGCCATACAACCCGAAAAACTCATAGCAACCCAGTGATTCATGCCATGAAAACCTTTGGTATATGTGAGACTGGTATCTTACAGATTAATTTGTTCAACTGAAAAATCCAACAGAACTGCCCCCCCCCCCCCCCCCCCCATTAACAGTAGTTTGTATTTCAGTCTCCACCCAACCTTTGAACCTTGTGTTCCACCAAATGAGAACTGAGAGTGCTTCCAGACATCAATTTGTTGAGGGTGAAAATGGGCCCAAGCACCCAAAAGAAGTTGGCTTTCCCATCAGGAAATTTAAATAATTCATGACAAAGCAGGGTTTATAGTCCCCAGTTGTTCGGCCTCGCCTGACCTCCGAAAGAATTGAGGTTTTTCTCTAATTTCAAGATGCAGAAGCATCTTGTATCCTCTCTTATAGAATTAGGTAAGGTAAAGGTAAAGGTTTTCCCCTGACATGAAGTCTAGTCGTGTCTAACTGTGGGGTGGGGTGCTCATCTCCATTTCTAAACCGAAGAGCCAGCGTTGTCCATAGACACCTCCAAGGTCATGTGGCCGGCATGGAGTGCCATTACCTTCCCACCGGAGCGGTACCTATTGATCTACTCACATTTGCATGTTTTCGAACTGCTAGGTTGGCAGAAGCTGGGGCTGACAATTGAAGCTTAAGCCGCTCCCCGGATTCAAACCTGCGACCTTTTGGTCAACAAGCTCAGCAGCTCAGAGCTTTAGCCCACTGTGCCACCGGGGGTGCAGTGAATATGAATAATCTATAAACAACCAATGAATGATTATATTAATAATCTATAAACAACCAATAACACAAAGAGCTGAGTTTTTCAAATGCTACAGATGTTGAAAGAAGATGGTCTGCCAATGAATAAGTATGTACATAAGTCTCAAATTTGACCCCCCCCCCAAAAAAAGCTGAGTCATATCCACAGATCAATGTAAGTAGTCTACCTTAATTTTAATATAAAAAAGAAGCCATCCTTTTATCTGAGTAGAGTGGCAAAAGTCAAGAGCTTAGTTCATCCCAGGACACTCTAAGAGAAGCATTGATCTCTCTGTTCTCTTTGCCACAGCACTGCTTCTTGCCTTTTCAATGATTGGGGGTGGAAATGACAGCAAGGAGGGGAGCATCTGGTGCATTTGCTTCTCTGAAGAATTAATCTGCATTTTTTAGCACCACCTGAACCTGGTCACTTCCCTCAGACATTTGCCCTAGTTCCTCATCCATCCAGCCTCTGGAGCTGGATCTACACTACCCTGTATCACAGGATCTGATCCCAAATTAACTGCTTTGAACTGGATTTTATGAGTCTACACTGAAAGATAATTTGGGGTAAACAGATAATCTGGGATAAGATCCTAGGATATAGGGCAGTGTAGATATAACTTGGGTGAACAGAAACTGCTGGAATTTTGTAAATTCTTTGGCATTATTTCCCTTTACTTCATCTTTTACATCCTATGTTATATGCCCATATACAGGTGTGTGTGTGTGTGTGTGTGTGTGTGTGTGTACACTTTGTTATATGCTGTGATCTATCTATCTATCTATCTATCTATCTATCTAATGACTAATTTTCAACTCCACTATATGCCTAATTTTTGTTTTGTGCTTTTTAATATGCATTTATTTAAATATGTTTCAATATATGTATTTTACTGATTATTTCATAATGATTATGTGTTTATGTTTTAATAAAGCTGTAATCCATCTAGAGCCTTGAGGAGAGGTGGGCAAGAAATAAAGCTTTGTTGTTGTTGTTGTTGTTGTTGTTGTTATTATTATTATTATTATTATTATTATTATTATTATTATATTTTACTCTTGATGTATTCATGGGTCACATCAAAATCCTTATTTTTGGCCCCCAAACCTGTCCTTGACTTATATATGAGATCAAGTTATAGAAAAAAATTATATGGTAAATGGAAACAGTTTAAAACAGTTATCTTTTTGCACTACTGACCTGAGTCCAATTAAGACTTGGTTACTCAATACTACTATTGATTTAGTAGATCTACTATAATTGAAACTAGGAATTGGATGTAGACCACCCTGTTCTCTTAGGAGTGTGTTTAAACTTGCAGGCATAATCTGGAAATGCTGCTACTTGCTAATTCTCATGGATTACTTTGTTTTTATTCACATTTACTTTTATGCCACCATGGTGTACAAGACAGATTTTGTTGTAATATTTAAAATGCCCTACTGTTCTTTCAGTGCCTGCCACTGACATCTGCAAAACACATCTATTGCCTTCCTATTTATTTTGATGCCTTAGTCTACCACTAATTTTGTTTTATTATTGGATATTCTATAAATACATGAAACAGGATAAGGGACAGTGAGCACTCTTGATAGACTCTTTGGTTAATTTGAGCTCTTGACTCAAAGTCATTTTGTCTACTTATAGCTTTCTTAATTTTATACAATAGTGAATGTGCTAATTAATAACTTGAAAAGGAAGAAGTTCATCTTTGAGTTTGCTTTGAAACAATGCTGAATCATACATTTTGGAAGTGTACAAGAGATTGTTGATGGCTTTCAGTGGGTTCCTATGAAATAGCTTCATGACTGACTAGGACTTTAAACCTAGATCTCACCAGTAGTGTTTCAATATGCTCAGTTCTACATCCACAGTCATCACTTGTGACTGAGTATGATTGTCTTCCAAGGGTTTAGTCTTGGTGGTGAGTCCAAACGTGATTGTAGAGAATGATTCTAGATCTGAATGGTCTTTGCCAATGAGGATATAGATTTCCAGACAGAAGCCTGTTCCCACAAGGGTTTGCTTGGCATGTCTGCCTCTAGGCACATTTCTCCCTTTCACAGTCTATTCATGCTTCTTCAATATCTATAGCACTGTTGGTAATAGCTGATTTCCAGTTAAATTGCTCAAAGGCCAGGGCTTCCCAGTTCTTGGTATTTATGCCACATATTGAAATCTTTTTTTTTTTTTTTGCTGTGCATCGACATTATGTCTTATGTTCTTCATCTGGGAGTAAAGGAACTGCTTTGGGAAATGGTGATGAGACATTTGGACAACGTGGCTGGTCAAGCGAAGTTGATGGCAAAGGATTGTCATTTCAGTGCTGGTGGTCTTTGCGTCTTCCAGAATGTTGACATTTATACGCCTGTCTTCCCAAAAGATTTGCAGGACTTTTAGGAGGCAACATTGATGGAATCTTTACAGAACACAAGAGTGAAATTTGTTGATAATCCATGTTTCGCAGGTGTACAACAGATTTGGAAGGAAAATAGCTTAATAAATAAGCATTTTCATCCCTACGAATGTCCAGATCCTCAAACATTGTCTGCCAAGGTAGTGGAAATGGTCAACATTTTCTAGCATTACACCATTAACTTTTTTTTTTGCTGGCATTGCAGAGGTATTAGCTGGTGCCTTCTGGAAGATCACTGATTTTCTTGAGTTTTTCTCACAACATCATCAGGGCATCTGATTTTCAAGAGGATGCTCCAGAGAACATAATCATGTTGAAGGCCTTTGTAAGAATGATGAATGCCATGAACAAAGGTTGATTTTGTTACTTACATTTTTGGGGGAGTTCTTGTGCAGTAAGAACCATATCCACTGTTCCTCTGTAGGGGCAGAAGACATTATTGAATTCTTCTGAAATGGGTAGAAGGCGGGGAGTGAGGATTTTCCTGACAGAGATTAAAAGAGAGATACTTTGATAGTTTCAACAGTCTTTTCTCTCTCCCTTTTTTTAAAAAAGGTGGCAATAATTGTATTATTGAAATCTTCTGGGATCTAGTCAGTAATCCACAATTATTTGATGAGCTTGTGGAGTTGTTGTGTCAGCTCAGGCCCACCTTCTTTAAAGATCTGAGCAGGGATCCCATCAGGTCCACTGACTTTGCTAATTTTTATTTGGTTTATGAGTTTACTAAATTCCTCCAAGTAGATATAGTGCTGGAAGTTCATCTCTGGTTTCTTGTTGAGGAATTTGCAAGATAATCTCTTCAGCCATGTTGGAATTGCGATTAAGGAGGTTATGGCAATACTCTTGCCAATATAGTCCAATTAATTTTTTGGCCTTTAGAAGCGTGGTTCCACCTGATGAGTGTAGAGGGTGTATGCCATAATTGCTTGGTTCATAAGGAACTTTAAAGAATTCTCATGTATCATGGACATCTGAAAACTGTTGGATTTCTTGAGCCTTTTTGTCTTCCGGGTGTTGTTGAGGTCTGTGATCCTTCTTTGGACCTAGCTTTTGTACTATCATAGATCTTTTACTTAGCAGCACAGTTGATGTCTCTTTATCATATTTGGAAGGCTTTCCTTTGCTTATTGATTAAATGTTAGATCTCATTATCATTCTCATCAAAGCAGTCTTGATGTTTCTTATGTTGGCATTCAATGGTTTGTTGGCTGTAATGATAAAGGTCTTCAGTTTATTCCAATGTTTCTTGACATTTTCAGGGTGTTCCATGGGTAAATGATCCTTGAGTGTTGTTTGGAGAAACCTTCATTTACAGGGCTCTTGAAGGACTTGGGTGTTCATTTTATGCCTTACCTTTCTTCCTTTGAGTCTATATTTGGGAGTGATTTTGATGGTCATTGTGGATCAAATTAGTTGGTAATCTTTCCAGCAGCCAGAAGTGCTTGTCATTGCTCTTGTGAAAAGTCCATCATGATGATCTCTGACATGCACATTGATGCTGTTTTGGCTTCAAATGTGTATGTATTAGGCCCTAAAAGAAGAATTTTTTTTGCATCTTATGCACCTAAAGCAGGGGAGTCCATAATTTTTAAGAAGAGGGCCAGTTCACAGTTCTTCAGCCTGTTGGGAGGGGGAGGGGGCAGACTATAGTTTGAAAAAAAACCATGAATACATTCATATGCACACTGCATATGTTTTATTTGTAGTACAAAAAACCCATGAAAGAATGATTTTAACCAACATAAACATACCAGTCTTTGAATGGGAAGTGTGGGCCTACTTTTGGCTGATGAGAGAATCAAGTTAATTAGGATTATTGTTGTGTGGCTTCAAGTCATTTCAGAGAGTGGCATGCCACCCCAGAGACTGGTGAAGTTTCCTTTTCAGCAGAGGTGGCATGAGGGCTTTGACTGTGGCAGAATGACTTATAGTCAAATTGAGGTGAAGGGACACAAGAGGTTTCCATCTCTCTTTCTCTCCTTCCAAGGGGCCCACCTTTTCTGGGGCCCTGATTCCCAAGAAGGAAGGAAGGAGCAAAGAGAAGAAGGAAGTCAAGAAAGTGAAGAAGGAAGGAAGTCAACCAATGCACACTACACATATCTTGTTTGTAGTGCAATAAAAGTCAAGAAAGAAAAATACCCAATACAATAGTTAAAATGAAAAACAATTTTAATCAACATAAACTTAACAGTATTTCAGTGGAATACTCCAGGGGCCATGCAGTCCAACCTCTTCTGCCATGCAGGAACAACACAGTCAAAGCACCCCCAACAGATGACCATCCAGCCTCTGCTTAATGATAAGTAATAGTAATAGTAGTAATGATAATAATAAGAGCAAACCCTGGCTAGTCATTCTTACCTCATTCTGCCATGCAGAATCAAAGCAAAAACAACAACAATAATAAGAGCAACCACAGAGGCCTTCCAGTTCTACCCCATTCTGCCATGCAAGGGAGGTCTTGTAGGTCATGGCAGCAGCAGCAGCCCCCCCCCCCCCAACCTTAACCCTAACCCCAGGCTCCATGCTTAGGGGTGGCCCCAAACCCCTTGCAGCCACAGCATACCTCCCTAGTCCACATGCTTCGGGCAGGCCCCATAGGCCGCACCGGCGGCATGGAGCACAATTTGAAAACAGCTGATATAGACAAACTGAGATGAAGTTGGTTAGGTACTAACTTCCAGATACTTTATGTATTCTCTGAAATGTCATTCATTGCTTTCAGAGTTTGTTTTCTCTGTACTACAAAGTCAGTCATGTAGAAAATCCTTTCAGGGCAAGAATGTATGCAGTGAAATTCATCATTCTAATTTTAACATGTGTAAAACCTTGTGTACATGTATTCAATGTACATTTTTGAATTAAATTCACTTGACCCTAACAAATGACTGACATGAATTCCAAGACCATGTGTGCATGAAGATGATGGAAATGTAAAGCCACCTTAGAGGAAACATTGCAATTGCGTCTTTTGCTGTCAATAAATGTACTATTTTCATGCTGTTACCTCCCTGCACCTAGCTGGGAAGGGGCGGGATAGAAGTAATTGATTGGGGAAAATATCCTCAGTTGAATGGTCTTTCAATGGTCAGTTACAGGAGACTAAATTTTGATGGAACATTAAAAGCAACTTCTTGTCAGTAAGAGAATTTTGGCAAGGCAACCAATTGCCTGGATAGATAGTGGGGTCTCCTCTGGATGTCAATGATTGCATGCCTCTTTTAAACACTGGAGGAAGACAAGGTACCCTTCCAGTCCATTTTTGGAACACAAATTGTTTTCTCAATACCATGCAGTATCTGAGTAGAAGAGTTTGGTTTTTTGTTTTGTTTTTTTGGAAGAATTCCAGATTCACTGGCAGTTCACACCTTTCCATCCATTTTATACTATGCAAATATATAGGAGATAATAAAAGGGTTAGCTTCCTTATGCCATTTGGCATTTGTTAAAAGGTGGAAAGAATATTGAGAAATATTTTTAAATGGTCAAAACACGGTTTTAAAGTATTGAAAAACCTTGATGAGAAGAATTCTATGTATTGTCGAAGGCTTTCATGGCCAGAATCACTGGGTAGTTGTAGGGGTTTTTTCGGGCTATATGGCCATGTTCTAGAGGCATTCTCTCCTGACGTTTCGCCTGCATCTATGGCAAGCATCCTCAGAGGTAGTGAGGTAGTGAGGTAGTAATAATTAGTCAATAAACTCATTCAAACAGTAAGCAGATTGAAACATAAAAGTGCATAGTTCCATTCACCCATGATCCTTGTGCATCCGAGAGATGGATACCATCTGCTCAGAAGAAATCCTTTCTAAGGTAGGTTATATCAGGATGCAGTACAACAAATCCATGCCCATTGCTTAGAGCTTTAAGCACTGACCTATTAACCCTCTTTCTGGCTCCATCAAGCTGCTTAACATTGCTGCCTCCCAGCCACTGTTGCCGTTTTATCACCTGCACTTTGAATTGGGACCGGAAACTTATCGGCAAACAGTAGATCTGTTTAAATAGGTGCATCAATCCACTCCCTATAATTTGCTCCAGTTAGCAACCTGGCTGCCGACCTTTGTACCAGTTGTAGTTTCCGGGCCATCTTCAAAGGCAGCCCCACATAGTGTGCGTTGTAGGAATCCAACTGGGATGTAACTAAGACATGGACCAGCGTACCTGTCCGAACATATCTCTTTCTACGTCCCACCTCAGAGTTTAAGATCTTCTGGGGAGGCCCTGCTCTCGGTCCTGACTCTTTCTTAAACATGCTTGGCATGGACGAGGGACAGGGCCTTCTCAGTGGTGGCCCCCACTTGTGGAACTCACTCCCTGGGGAAATTATGTCATCTACATCCCTACATCATCTACAGGAAAAAGTTAAAAACATGGATGTGGGACTGGGCCTTCAGATAATTAAGTGGACAATGACAATAACGATGGCTTGGAAATGGATTATGGATAATTTTGATGGAGTATTCAAATAGTTTTCAGCTAATAATGGCCACTAAAGTGGTAATTCTTAGCAGTTTTTAATTGTATTGTTTAATGTTTTTAGCTATTTGTAATTGATTACTTGTTTTTATTAAGTGTTTATTGTGGCATTGAATCGCTGCCAATTGGAAGCTGCCCTGAATCCCCCCCCCCCTGGGGGGGTTGAGAAGGGCGGGGTACAAGTGTTCAAAATAAATAAATAAATAGCAAAAAAATCACAACTATAAGAGGCCATGCCTCCTTAATTTTGTTAATGTCAGCCAGAACCTGAAGGAATAGAACTCTGCCCTTTAAAAATCCAAGATCATTGCCACCGAGGTGGATTATCAACAGATTGGAAGTCCACTCCTCGACACAAATAGTAGAGGAACTAGCCCACCCCAATAAAGGACTCTTCACCCCTTCCACTCCACCATCACTGTTGTAGCTAGAACCAAGTGCTTGCTGAGCTCTTGTGAGCATGTTGCTCTGCCAAGTGGATGTAACTGTGGCCGTATATGAGAATGTGCCATCTAAACATTGGACTAACAACATCTGGAACAACAGTAAATCATCAGTACAATGAAACAGGCCACATATAAGAATTAGGGCTGGTCAATTCGTTTCGTTAATTCGTAATTCGTTAAAAAATTCGTTAATTTTTGAATTACGAAACGATTACAAAACTTTTTTTTTAACCTGGAAGTGTTTTTAAATATTGAAACGGCAGGCGCCAAAAAAATTTGTATTTCCGTCCATTTCGGAAATACGTAAGATGGCCGCCTGCCGATGCTTGCTGGGAGCTCTCCTCTCTCGGCGCCGGCTGAGCAAGCGAGCGAGAGGGCCCGCCAGAGTGAGTGCCTGCCTTCCCTCCTTAATAATAATTTTAATTTCTCCTCCCTATTCTACTAAATTAATAATTAAATTTAAAAAATATTTAAAAAATATTGGAAAAAAAAGGGCGCCATCTTTACAAAATGTTTTGTAAATATTTACGAAATTTCGTAAATACCGAACTTTTTTTTGGAAAATTTTGTAATTATTTTAAATATCGAAACAAAAAAAACCCCAATTACAAATCGATTTTAGAAACAAATTTTTGCGTTGTTACCCAGGCCTAATAAGAATGGTATGTCCTGTGTCTCCATCTTCCCACTGCCTTAATTTTAGGAGCATCATAATCCAGTGCTGCCGCTGTTGACGCAGCCCCAATGCAGAAGAAATTGATCACAATTTTTTAGCCGTGTATTCCTAAAGCCTTCAAAGCCTTAGAGGTGACAACACAAAACTAATATTTGGTGAGGGGAGAACCATCTGGGTGAGAAAAAGGGGAAATGCTGATGAGTCCTTCAATCCTGTGTAGGACGTGAAGGCCCATTCTAAAAAAGGTGCTGAACTTTTCAAAGGCCTTGCATCATACTGAGCAGCCCATATGAAAGGCCCTGTCCATGTAATAAGCACAATTAAAGATGAATCCTAACAGCACAAAGACATCAGGATGGACTGGAAGAAGTTGAAAGGCTGACTTGATGTCGCATTTCACAATATTGGTAGCTAATTCCCTACTCCTGATATTGTGGATGACAGTACCAAAAGATTTATAGTATACAGTGTAATAATCATCCAGAATTGTGTCATTCACCAAATCATCCAGAATCGTGTCATTCACCAATATTGATGATCAGGACAATTGGCACTGCCATTCTCAGTGAGTCCAAGGGCAAGACCTAGGACTCATAGAGAATGGCCGGCCAATTGTATCAAGCACACCACTGTTGAGGCTCAAAAATGGTGCGTATTGCACTACCCGGAACAGACAGTAGCTGGAGAGCCAGACCCTTAGAACCACAGCAAACACCAAGGAAATCATACAAAAGCTGACTGGCACAACCTGGGGATCACAACCAGACACAGTGAAGACATCTGCCCTTGCGCTATGCTACTCTGCTGCTGAGTATGCATGCCCAGTGTGGAACACATCTCACCATGCTAAAACAGTGGATGCCGCTCTTAATGAGACATGCTGCATTATCACGGGGTCTGCGCCCTACACCACTGGAGAAATTAAACTGTCTAGCCGGTATCGCACCACCTGTCATCCGCCGGGAAGTAGCAGCCAATAGTGAAAGGACCAAGACAGTGACATCTCCAGCCCATACCTTGTTTGGGTATCAGCCAGCACCTCAATGACTTAAATCAAGAAATAGTTTTCTAAGATCTACAGAGACACTCGCTGGAACACCCCAGCAAGCGAGAGT
The DNA here is from genome assembly GCF_037176765.1 of Anolis sagrei. Lineage (NCBI taxonomy): Eukaryota > Metazoa > Chordata > Lepidosauria > Squamata > Anolidae > Anolis > Anolis sagrei. The sequence continues at coordinate 248,343,913 of NC_090023.1, forward strand.
CCAAAAGTGGCAGGCTCAAACCCAGAACCTCAATCAGTGGCTGATACCAAATGAGAGACTCCCCCCTAGGCACACAGAAAACTGGGCGACTTGGAAGGTGCTGAACAGACTGCGCTCTGGCACCATGAGATGCAGAGCCAACCTTCAGAAATGGGGCTACAAAGTGGAATCCTCGACGTGCGAGTGTGGAGAGGAGCAAACCACTGACCACCTGCTGCAATGCAACCTGAGCTCTGCTACATGCACAATGGAGGACCTCCTTGTGGCAACACCAGAGGCACTCCAAGTGGTCCGCTACTGGTCAAAGGACCTTTAATCAACTACCAAGTTTGCAATTTCTGTGTTTTGTCTGTTTGTTTGTTTGTTTTTGTTAAAAATGTAATACAAATGTCTGGTTGCTGACATGATAAATAAATACCAAGGAAAGGAGGGGGTAACCCAACCTTCCTGCAGCTGCCTGGAGAAGAGGGGGCCCAGGGAGAGCAAATCCCTTAGTTCTTCAGCACTCCGCCACTAAGGAGATAAAATGGTGGTGTCCACTGTGGTGAGCACATCACTGCCGAGGCCATAGAAATTGGCAAGGCTTTGTACCAGTCCTGGACATGTGGTGGCTTGAGGACTGGGACCTTAAGGGGTGGGGGTGACCCCACTCCTGCCAGCACTATCTGGGGAAGAGGGAGCTCAGGAAATGTGAACCTCCCAGCCACTCAACTCCCAACCTGGGGCCTGAGGCCATGGCACAAACCACAGCCCTGAGCTCCAACTTTTCCTGGGCAGGGGGAGAAGGCAGCCAGGCAACCAGGCCAAACCCTCCCTCCCCCCTTACTTATAGAGTCGAAGAAGGCATGTCCACCTTCTTCCAGTGTTGAATCAGGAATGGAGAGCAGGATGGAGTCACATGACCACACTGACCCTGCCCCCACAAAGTTCCAGCTGGAACTATTTTTCTTGCTCTCCCTTCACTGGAAGGGAGCAAAGAGCCCTCCTCCCCCTCATGTATGAGGGGGGAAAGCAAATACTTGTTTGGCACATTCAAGTTTTTCTCATAGTGCCTGATCTCTGAAAGAAAGATAGCCAGTTAAAAATGCATAGAAACAGCATTTTCTGTACAGACAATAATATAAATGCTGGTTGCTGCATAGTAGATAGCATGATGAGGATTTATTCTGTACAAACACTGTTTCCTGTGCTAAACAATTATGTATACATTCTGCACAAAAATAAGTACTGAAATACAAATGAGCTTCAAAAATGTTCAAATACTTCCTTACAGTGAAGGAAATTGTTAATGTGCACATTGCTTTTTAAAGAGGAACCTAGTGATGGATTACATCCATAAAATACACAGAGGGATTCAAAGCCAGACTTCTAAAGGCTTAAATTAAACGCATAGCTTTTTGCTGGGAGGAGGTGGGATCTCTCATTTTAGTTTTTCTCAGATTTTCAGTCTTTGAGCTCAAACCCAAGCTCTATATGGCATATTTTTGAAGGAATTTTCTAATTTCAGACAGTATCAAAAAGGCGAACAGAAAAATGACCATGCAGCCCTAGTACAGCTTGATTGCCCCTTATCCAAAATTCTTGGACCAGAAGTGTTCTGGAGGTCAGATTATTCTGGATTTCTGGAATACCTGAATTTACATGTTCATACACAATATGATATATTTCAGATGAGACCAAAGTTACCCAAAATTCTGTTGTTGTTGTTGTTGTTGTTGTTGTCGTCATATTATGTTTATTATATTTGTCATTATTATGTTTATTTATATCTATGTATATTTTATGTTCCATATACATATAGCCTGAAGGTATTTTTATACAATAGTTTTTAAAAAATGCTTGTCCAAAGGTGTCAACTATCTCAGCCATGTGGATGATTTTGGATTATTTTGGAATCCCAGATAAGGGTTGGTCAACCTGCAGTACATCCACAGTACCTGTAACAGCAAAGTCTTAAGGAAAACAATTCACAAACTACTTTTTCTTCATGAATTGCAATTAGGCTGGACCATTATAAGCTGTATGAAAATGATGTTTCCTGCTCAGAGAACAATATTTCTTGTGTAAATCATCCATGTAGAAATTTTTTTCTTGTGTAAATCATCCATGTAGAAACAAGTATTGAATTGTGAATCCTTCAGAAATTGCACAGTTTTAAACAACTTGTTTGAAGTAGGAATGAAATTGTTAAAATTATCTGTTGCTTCCTTAGAGCAGCAATTTGAACATGTTGCACTTACTGGAGATGAATATAGACCAAAATGTGGAGAACAGCACACTATATTCTGTGAGAGAAGGACATCATGTACCCATTAGAACATTACACAATTAAAACTGTTAATTTCTAAAATGTATGCAAACATCTTGTAGTCAATAGACAAAAAATTTCTTTAAGCCCTCTCATCATCATAGACTCGCTTGGTGAGGACATGAGAGTCTTCTCAATAGCTGCTCCCACCCTATGGAACTCTCTTTCTCAGGAGGCGTTCCTTCCACCAATAGACAAAGACCTGTTCAAGCAGACCTTTAGTATGTAAGCATGAGAGCTTTTTATGAGGATATTTCATTCTTTGAAAATTGTGTTTGTTTCTAAAAGGTTTTATACTGCTTTATGTGGTTTGAATTGTTTTAGTTTTTCATTGCAAATGTTTAAAATTGTTTTGGAAGCTCCCTTGGGTACCACTCTGACATAAAGGTGGCATGGCATACAAATGCAATAAATACATTACAAATGCAATAAATCCACACACATATGAAAATGCTTTTATTTGAAAAGATGTATGTCAGGTATGTACATTTGAAAAAAAGGCACACAATTATAGAAACACAGTTCTTACATGAGAACCAAGCTTGACAGAGCTGATCATTCTTAAATATGATTGCATCTAAGTGATTTGCCTTAGAATTGTAAATAAACCTCTACCAATTTGTATGTGGTAAGTGAGACTGCAGCTCAGAAAAAATGCATCTGTGCACATAGAAGTGTTAAATTATGTGTATGTGTGTTTATAATGTAGAATTTCTAAAATCATCCCATATTTCCATTCAGGCACATCTTAATTATTTTACAGTGCTCTCATATTTCATATATATAGGGATTAAATTACACAGGCCAATGATTTTCCACCCCCCCCCCCCAGGGTGGTATTCAATATTCACCCCATCAAAGGTGTTGCAGCAATTCTTTGAGACAATGCTTCCATCATCAGCGCTGGTAGGTAACAGCCAGCATTATCTGGAAGGTCAGGAACAGATGAAATAAAAGATTGAGGCTGTCAGTAGTATAGATTATACTCTAGGAAAGAACATAGTTTGTAAAATATTATATTGATTTAAGGATATTATTGTCAAAGTCTTGTAGGTGAGATGAGATCTATTTACATGCTAATGACAATATGCTGGCTTTTGTATTCAGGAGTGAGTAAATCATTATCCCTGGAGATCTTTTCATCCAGTAAAGCAGATGGTTATCATTCTGTAGCATTATTTTTATCTATGAAATAACATTAGTTTCATGAACTAAAATCAAGGACAGAAATGACACATTGGTCCAGTCTTTGCTTCCATAATGGAGCAGGAAAAATTACAATAAATGAATTCCATCCATTCAATGTTAGCTTTCTTGAAATTAAATCTCCTTGAAAGCAAGAGATCCTAAATTGCATAAGAATAACTACTACCTAGCTCAGATATGATTGCTTTCACTGACGAAAGCTGCATTACTTTTCATAGCTAAAAGCATGGCCATTTTTCCATAAAGTGTCATTCAGTGAGATGGCTCTTGGGGACTATTAGAATACATTAGTAATACTGCACTATTTCAGCCACATAATATGCAATAGCCATTGGAACATCATTCAGCGGGGTGCGGGGGAATGGGTCACCACCTCTTTGTTTCACCACAGATCCCACTTGCATGGTCCAAACACTGATCAGTTTAGTTTTCTCCTTGGCTTGCATTGTTGAAAGCTTTCATGGCCAGAATCACTGGGTTGCTGTGAGTTTTCTGGGCTGTATGGCCATGTTCCATTGAATTTGTTCACATGCTTGTGGATTTCAATGGCCTCCTCTCTGTGTAGTCTGACATGGCGGTCGTTAGAGTGATCCAGCATTTCTGTATTATCAAATAATATGCTGTGTCCAGGTTGGTTCATTAGGTGCTCTGCTAAGACTCTGCAAATGCAGTGCCCAAACATGAATGAACATGAAAGGCACTGTAGACTAATTCAACCAAAGAAATCAGTCATAGCACTTTTCTTTTTTTCTTCCCATGCCTCTTTCACTATGCCTCCTTCCCTTATTCCATGACTAAATCCTGCCATCTCATGTTTGTTGCTTTTGTGGCTGCAAAAAGTATCCTTTACCTAGGCATGTAAATCCTGTTTGATTTGTCCAACAGTAAACAAGAGAATGCAAAAATCAGTCAATCAACAAAATAGCCAATACATCCAACCTCCTCTCACAGTGAAATTTATGGTGTATGGGAGTCAGTTTCTGAGAAATTTTAGACATTTTTAAGACTGTTCCCTTCCCAAAACTTCTGTAATGGCTTATATCTGTCTGGTCAGTCAGTTTGACCTTTTCAGTTTGTCATGTTTGTGGGCTTGGCTTCAAAAAAGGGAAAGTTGTTTTTCACAGAGAGAACAAAAATAACACTTGAACTGAGATCCTGCATCACTGAGATATAGATAAAAGTATCAGGACAAAGCCAGATACTTCTCTGTTGCTCCCTGCCCTCCACAAAATGTCTACAAGGATTTGTCTCCAAGAGATAAAAAATGGTCATTGTGCAAATGTATTAGAAAATTTTGACATTCATAATTACCAAAAATGTGACTTCACAATATAAGTTGAATGTACATTAAGCAACTAACAGGATAACTGCATTGGTGTTTTGCACTCCAGCAAGAGGAAAACACTGTGATTGAGCAGCCTGTCTCATCTTGTCAAGAGGGCCTTTCCCTTATCACGTCATCACATTGAGAGGGAAAGAATAGGTTAATATCTTAAAGGGAGATAATTGCCCCTTTTATTTCAGCAGCAGTCCTGCTTTGAGTTCTGCCTCCCCATCACATCACACTTGCAGGAAGAAACTTAAGAGCTGCCAAGACATTCATCTTACATTCCTCACATTCCTTTCCTGTGATTTGCACCCATGGCTCCATTGAGTCCCAGTCTCCAGTGCAGCAGAGAACAAGGCCCTCTCCCTCTTCCTTTTAATAGCCTTTCTGATACTAGGACTCTTCTCAGAGAACATGGGAGGCTTTCCATGTTCTCATTCAGAAGAATGGCGGGAACAGTTGTGGGGTTAGGGGCAACGGTTGCCTGCCATATTCACCACCCTGTATGGCAAATTCCCCCACTGCCGCCCCATTTATTGACCTCTGTATGATGGGGTCCCTACTCTCAATTTGTGGGTTTTTTTAATCACTCTTTTAAAATGATTGAATAGGTCTCATAACAAACATACACGTTTCAGTAATTTTGGGGAAACGAAGAATGCAGAGGAGAAGAACAAATGAAGAAAAATATCCAGATTCCTCATCAAAATGGTGAAAAGCAGTTCCGGAAAAGAACATTTTGTCACCTTAAATTTGCTTGAAGAAGAAAAGGGAATTCTCCACAGATGCCAAGCTGTCATTATTACATTCAATGTGTTCTTTCTCTCTCCAAAAAAGCAGTGTCTTTAAACAATGTCTTTCTCAGGAGACATTGTTCTGGGAGCTTTGATCATTCCAACATCTAAAGGGGAAACTGCAATATCTCCCTGGGGCATGGGAAATTAACAATGGTTGAAACAAACCTTTTATTGTGACAATTCGTGTGTGTATGTGCTCCCACTAATGTTTTTTTTAAAACTTGAAATATGATGTTCTCTCCCAGAGGAATAACTTCATCAGGTCTGTATGGCATATATATGAGTATGAGTTTCTTTCTAAATTACCTGTAAAGAGGGAGGGCAGATTATTAGCTCACAGGTCTATGAACCAGAAGAGACAGATAAGCCTATCACTGATCTGAAATTTCTGGCAGAAATTAGGTCAGACAAGATGACTGGGTGGATAAATATCTCTATATAATACATATCTTACTTCATTTCATTCCATTCTATTTTATTCCATATATTTTATTTTATTCTGAACTTTGCTGGATTCACCACATTTGAAAATGAATCACAAAATACTAAGTCAAAACAGGATTGATATGACTACGTGAATCATCTTAGGAGAAAGAGTGCAATTTAGGACAAGTTCACACATGCATGTCCATGTGTCACGTGATTATTCACATGTGAATCAACCCAGAATGTTCATGCTGGCAAATGTAAACTAAAATGAAATATTTTTCACTGGCTGAATGATGTTAAGGAGAGAAACATAGTATGAAAAACATAGATATATGACTCAGCTGTCTGATTAGAAAAGGGGTTCTGCTTGAAAACAGAAAATTAGATCACTTGGACAAGCATATCTGTTTGTCTTTCTGACAGGGAAGGAGGAAGTCTGATGATCTTCAAACAGCTTGCAGGCTGATATTCAATAAAAAATTAAACATGGGGGCAGGGGAAGGATAACATAAAATTAAAAAATGTGGCTGAATGCCATACAGAAATACCAAAATGTAAGAGATAAGACAACCATCCTCTTTCAGTGCCAGGACATGAAACACAAATGGGAAAAGTATCATATACCTCTGACCAATTTCTCTCTATGGCTTTGTCTTTTGTTGCATCAAAATATTAGATATTTGCTTTTTTTACTTTATATATTGCTTTCTGCTTAACCGCTGGAATATCACCCTGTTGGATTCATAGATCACATACTTTCAGAATTAAGCTCCTAATCAAGAAAGTGTCTAGGAATGCAGCTTCACTTCAGTGCCAAAGTAGACCTTTCTCCTCAAAAGAGCAATCTGTTTCCAGATTTTTCTTCTTGTCTCTGTAATATATTGTGCTACTGCCTTGGATGGAAAAAAAAACCTGAAAGAAAGGTATATTTTCTTGACACTAGCCTTGTAACATTTCAGCCAGCTCAAGACTAATTTATAAACATTGACAAAATGGCCAAATCCAAATGTTTTCTTGTTACCTTTAGGTCTGGTCTTAGCCAAACAAAATACACAGTGGAAATCTTTAGAAGACTTCTTAAGTCACTGAACTACTGATATTTTACTAGCACAATTTTCAATTGATTAAGTAATTAAAATAACGGGAGGCGGAGGCTTGATGTTGATGTTATTTTACTGAGTTTTATAGATTTTGTGAACATTTTTTTAGAGTGGCTTATTTCAAAGTTTTGCAGAATATACTTCATTTCTTTTCCAATTCCTTCTCATCTACAAGGACACCCAAGGTGCCTATCAAAGGGGAGAAGTAGTACTTACTTAGTGCTAAGTCTCAGATCAATACTATCTAAATTATAATACATTCTGTTCTTGCAGCACTGTGATCGGCTGCAAAGGTATGCCAACTTTAAATTTATTACTTTTTCCAGGTTCACTATGATTCCCAAGAATTGGAAGGCTTGAAAATGAGAGTACAAGCAGACATTGATTCAGGTACAAACTGAATCCATAAAGCACGTGTACATGTTTGATGCAATGTAAGTGCATATTTGCTACAATTGTAGTCACGGGGATGGGCCAGAAAAAAGGTACAAGACAATCAGTAGAAGACAAGGGACCAAGACCATCACCCAAGAGGGGTGTGCAGAATGCCCAAAAAATATACTGTTCTCAGTTCAATTTTCTGGGAAATTCCCGAAATTGGGAGGGGGGTGCCATTTTCATTCTGGTAAGATTTGGTCCATTGGCACCAATGGGGAAACTTTAGAGGGTTGTTTCTCTGTCATTCATAGACCTATAAGGATTAAACTTGCCTCACTTGTAGACCGCATTTATGACTGCAAGCCTGTCACGTTTCAGAAAGTTTCACAAATCCACTGATTTTTGGGATGTTTTACCATTTTTTTTAAGAACTGTAAGGGGGTTCTGGGGATTGAAGTCCCAATTAGCACACACCCAAGATGAGAGGAGAATGGACACAGTTAACCAGGCCTCTGATTGGCTGAAAAATAAATGTGAGAAACACACACAGAGAAAAACCTCAACTCCCATCATGCCCTGGGTGGGGGCTCAGAGGGTCCTTCAATGCCCACATTGCAGAAAGCACTGCTGGGAAAATGAGTTCCTGGCTCGGCCCTCTCTGGAAGAGAGGTATTGGGAAACCTTCCCCCCTCCTCTCTCTTTTTCTCTTTCTGGCCTTATTTGTCTCAAGTGGGCAGTCTGCTGTGTGTGTATGTGTGTGTGTGTGGGGGGGGGGGGGGGTGTCTTCGGAAAGGGATAGAGGAGGCTGCCGACAAAGAAGAGGAGGGGTTGCCACTGCCAGGTGCCCATTCTCACCTAATTTTGAGGCCACCAACTCATTGCATACTTCGCTGCAGGTAGAGTGCCACTTGCCCCCATCACTCTTATTAGGCGAAAGATCCAGCTGCTCATGATCCATTCTAGTTAAAGCTTTGGCTCAGTCCTGTCCAGTCCATTTTTTAAATTTTTCCCAAATACCGAAATGGAATTCTGCACAGTTCTATTACTTAAGGATCAGACACTAGATCACAAAGATATTTTCATGCTTGAGTTGAAGCTCAAAATGATTCCTGCCACCCTAATTCTGTGTGCAGAAACCACGAGGACCATGAGCTGAATCTATGCTATCAATGGGACAACATTTCAAAACACTTCAGAAGGCTTGGGCATACAGAGGAAGCTATACAACACAAAGAGTTCTGAATTGAGTAGCATCTGATTATTTTTCATGGCCGAGGTTCTCTCCCTGCTCATTTGGAGGCCTTTCCCTACAGCCAGACAGTCCAGTGACCAGACCAGCAACAAGTAAATAATGCTGTTCCTGAGGTGCTTCTTTAGGTAGACAGGAAGGGCAAGGAGGAACATTTGGGGTCATGCTACCACAAAGCTCTACTCCCCTTATGCAGCAGCTTGACTAAATGAAGAAGCATTTTCATAGGCCACTACAATCAGAAAGAGCTTTAAGCCAGCTTGGGTAAGTGAGAGCAGTCCTTATAAATCCTAGACAACATTTGTTGCTCATAGTATAATCCAATATGTAGTACCAGCTATTCTTTACATGAAGAAGCAACACAAATATCTGCAAATTCTTGATTCCAGTCATGGGAGTTCCTTCACTTTATATCTCTTCAAATTACCCAAGACAAGAAGTGAAAGTAATTGCTGTTTCCATTGCTCATTCCCTTGTTTACCTCTCCCTCTGGCCCCAGTTCTGTCACTAGAGCTAGTTCTTTCTCTCTTTGTCTTTCACTCTCATTTCCTCTCTATGAGAAAGTGAGGTGAGAAATAGCATTTTTAACCACTCTGACAAAGTGGTTACTATATTAATGGTTGGTTAATCGACTCCACAGCAGGTGGTCTTAAATAAGTGACTCAATTTTAATTGAATGTGTGATTACCCAAACCTGCAGGGTTCCTCAGGTTATTTGCGTAAATGAAATTGTCCCAAATTTATGATTACATACATTTAGACCCCAAATTCTCATGCATTATTAATGCTAAAGATATTTTCTCTCTTAAGTGGCACAAAAACATAGACAAATTTGGATTGGTATTAACATTATTCATGGACAATACATTAATCATATCACAAGCCTAGTTTCTAATATTCAATTTATGAAAATGTATTTGGGTTTTCTGCTTTTTTTTACATGCAAACCCCTAATTTTGAATTCATTTTCATAATTCTGATAAGAGATTACATTTATATCTTGGCTTTTTTTTTTAACTGATATACATATTTTTAAAAATCCCTTCATCCTTGCTGACACCAGTGGAAATAACAAAAACATCTTCCAAAATTAGGCATAAAATAAACTGTAACAACATAAAATAAGAGGCAGATGGAAGAAGAGAAAAGGAGGAGGAGGAGGATGAAGAAGAAACACAACTAATGCATAAAAGGATATTAAAATAGCCGGGTAAATAAAAGACTATGATGTCAGCACAGTTGTTTTTGTGCAAGAAGAGTATTTCAGGGCATCACCAGAGAAAAAGCTCACATCCATGTTATCACATAGCATAGTTCCTTCACGGGTAATATAGTCTCATTTGAAGATCTCAAGATAATAGTATGTTGATATGTATAATGGTGTTTCAATCTCTAAGTATTTAAGATAACAGGTTAAGTTTAGATGTGTCCTATGTAAGGGAGAAGTCCAAATGGGTTCTTTTGATACTTGTCTAATCTGTAAGTGTTCAATATTTCAGGTAGTAAAAGGACAGAAAACAAATATATGAAGGATACCAGATTGGAATCCCATATCCATGAAAATTAATGACCCTTTTTGTCTGATGAGGAATCATTACATTCAGTTCAAACTTTAAAAAAGTGGGGCCCCTCTTTTCATGTTTCTCATATTCCATGTTCCTATTATATACATTATTCCAAGTTCAGATTTTTCTGTCATTTCTGAACATATCAAATACTGAATGTCCTTTTGGCTTATATTCAGTAGACCCAGTGTTACCCATACATATCCCTTGGTCTTCCCTAGTAGGTAACTAAATCCTCTGGCCTAAGAAATTTATCTTTCAAATTCTTCTATTGTTCCATGCCACACAGTTTGGCCAACATGATAATGAAAACAGGAGGGAAACAGCAAGGGTGGCCATCCATGGATAGTCAGGACTCCCTCATACCTCAAAATCATCCTGGAGCCAATCAGTTTAACACTCCAGATCAGGCCTAGATTGAAGTGACCATGTAGAGTTTCCCATACCTCATAGATATAGCAAACACTCCTTTCAGAACAGGCACTGTACTTGCCATTTAAGCAGCTGTGCTCCAAAGAATAACCACGCGTCAGCTTTTCAATCACTGTTCTTGGTTCACAGAATCCTTGTTTTCTCAGTGACCTCTTTAATATTCGCCTCTTTATTGTTCTCCAAAGAGCTCTGCAAATCCATTCAGAGGTGCAAGGATAAGAAATTCAGATTTATTGGTTGGCAGTAAATTAGTAGAGAATTCAGAGGTCCCTGGTTAACCATGTATCTAAAGAAAACTGTCTGCACAGGGTGCCAGAAAATATGTGAAATGGCATATTCCAGAATATATGTATCATAGCTTCTGGTATTTCTAATAGCCTTTTAATGCAAATACCATGTTTCTGAAACAAGCTATTAAGCACCCTGAACTCATCTGGGATGCATAGGGATTTTGGGGTTATAACTATTCTTTTTGGAAAAATGAATACATTACATTTAATGAAAAGCAAATTACACATAAAACAAGATTGTTTTGGGATAAAACAGCAGTAAATCAAGAGATTTTTACTGAAATAGAGATTCTCCATTTCATTTGTAGGTAAACAAGATCTTCCACTTCTGATAAAAAGCTTAGGGTTTATTTGGTTTTTGAACACTACAACACCCCTCTGGGATCAAATGCCATACTTTACAAGGGTGTTTTGTTGCTTATGTACTAATGCTTGTAGCTGAAAACATCATAAAATGTGAAGTATAGGCCTATATTTGTAAATGTGTAATAAACTCATGCCTGAGAACCATAATTAATTTCTGTTAATGGGCTCCCATGGACTTTTACAGTGTTTGGGGGAAAAGGCTGGAGACATTTTTGATGCAAAGGAAGAAAATCCACATCCCCTTCTTCAAAAAAATATAAAATAATATTTTGAAATAAGATGCCATACTCCCCTGCATGTGCTCTTGTCACTAATATGGAGAAAAGACAGGATACATGTATACTACACTATTATTCTTTTATGATTTCATATAAACTAAAATTACCCCTCTGGAATTCTGGGATTTTTAGTCAAGAGATATGGATGTAGAATTCTCTGTCACCAATTTTAACTACTCACTAAACTACAAAGTTTAGGATACCATAAGATGCTATACAGATTGCTGTTGTGGCTTTTTGGGGATAAATGTTTTTGTCTAAACTTTTAAAACTCCCAAAAAAATCTGTAGATGTGTGATTTTTTTCTGAAACTTCTGGGGATTGATGCCCTGGTTATCTTGTGCATTGTATATCAAATTCAAGTAGATAGGTTTTGTAGTTTTTTTAAATGTTAGTTTATAAAAGCTTTGGAAAGTCCCCAAAAATCCATGAAATACTGAAACATTCTGAAATGTGGTGGGATAACAGTGGTAAACATGTTCTACCATTGTAGCTAGTTTCATTCCAATCACTTTAAAAATAAGGGAGAAAGAAGCCACTGAATTTTCCCCAATTTCATTTAATTTAATTATGCACATGCACTATTACTGCAATGAAATAGTAACGGGATTTTATTACTCTCATTATACTAATGAATTTTTCACTAAGTATACTTTAGAAACACTTTAGAAATGAAGCAACAGTGCACCTCCCGTTTTGTAATTACTTTTGAACCATTTTTTTTTGTGGATCACACATTGCTCTAAGTACTTCCCATTTGACTAGAGGTACCAGAAATGAAGATTCTGACCATAGTAGATTACTTATTTTGAGTGGATGTATCTAAAACTTAATTTAAGGTAACAGATGTGCCCAATGGTATGTAAGAAAATGTGGAAGGCCAAAGTATCTCGTTTGGATCGGAACCAACATTCTTTTAATTGAAGTTTTAGGAAGCGATTACCCCCCCCCCCAAAGAAAATCTCCTGAACAATGATTTAGTTTTGGAAAATACCTGTAAGGTAAAGGTAGAGGAATCCCATGAATATTATTAACAATTTTAGGAATAACATTCATTTTAATTATCTTTACCCTACCCCTAGAATCATCTTTAGTCCTCTCCATCTCTCTAAAAATTTCTTTGATATCCTTTATCATCTTACTTATATTAAGATTAATCAATTGAAATAAACTGAGATAAGTACAAGAATTTGGAGAATATCTTGACTGCCATGTACAGTGGATAAAGTCCATAGTGTTTCTTTATGAAAGTACTTCTGATTTGGACCAGTTCATTGAATATCTAGATATTTTATCAAATGTGACTTGACTAAGATATTGGAGAGGGCTAAGTGGGGATTTGAATGGTTTTAGTCCATTGTTAAAACCCATCCACTATACTGGCTTTCTCCCATAGTTACCTGTCTAAAAAGACTATGTATCAAATTGAACTTCCCTCATTCAACTTTCCAGGAACCTGACAATAGTAGTATGCCATTCTGTGAGACAGATATAAAAGCCCTTAAAAACTTAATAGAGCTCTTTATAATAAAGAGCAAAGGGAACTAAAGATGAAACTTTGAATAATACCAGATGCAAAGGCAATTAAGCTTATTTCTAAAGTGTAATATAATCCACTGAAGTGTGGGAAACAGAAATAAGGACTAAAGAGGCAGGATGCTATTTCTTTTCAGCCTTTTGTGCTGGTTACCCACAGTTTCCTGCGAAACCAACAAGTAGTCCTGCTATCCATTTGTTCTGTAACAGAGCTCTTAACTCCAAAAGCTCTTATCTCAAAGTGAATTTTCTTATTGAAATGTTATTCCTTTATTCCAGCTTTTTGACCCTCCCCCATTTTTGGATAAGTTATTTTAAATAAGAAAATAAATGCACATTCACATGGAACAATAAAAAAGAAATATCAACTTTAAAATTGTAGAAGCACAAAGTTGTGGCAAGGAAGCACATTTGAGGCAACAAAATGTGTGTTGGCCAGTGTAACAGCAAGGCAAAACCTGCATATTCACATGGAAAAATAAAAAAGAAAGATCAAATTTAAAATGGTAGAGGTACAAAGTTGTGGCAAGGAATAACAAAGCACAAAGTGAAGAGGCAGAAGCATAATTTTCTTCATACTGTACTTATTCCAGCCTTCCTTCCTCTCTTGCTCTCCCTCCCTCTCCCTCTTCATGATGTCAAACATACCAGGAATAAATAAGACACAAAATTCATTAACCCAAAGTTCCTCAAAGTGGACAAGAGCAAAGCAGACAGCAATTGCCCAAAGCAGACAAGAGCATGAGGCACGGAGGCTGCTCCCTTGAAGTCCTAAAGCTCTGTACTCTGGCACTAGTGTTCTCTCTGGTGCTAGCTCTTAATTCAAAATGCTGCTCATATGTCAAAGCAAAACCCGGGCTGAACAACAGCTTTTAACACAAAACACTCTTACATTGGGACACTCTTAAGTAAAGGTTCCACTGTATCAAGGACTTTTAAAGGTATCCCTAGGCCTTATTCCTCCATTTGATGGCTTCCTTGCTATTCAAACATTATCATCATGGGAAAATGGTGCCAATGGGTGGGTGATATGGTGATGAGACGGGTGATAACAGCAAAATCCTACAGAATTACAACAGAAAATGACAGTTATAACTGTGACCAAGAAAAAGAAAGCTTTGTTTTTAGATATGCCTAATCTGGGGGACAGCGTGAGAAAGATCAAGACTTACAAATGGATATTCAAATGCCTCTGGAAAAACAAAACGACTGTGGGTCCAGCGGTAGTATCTTGTGGTACCAGCCCTGGCCCAGACTTTTTTTTATAGCTGTCCAGTAGGCCCTGGAAATGAGTAGCCCCAGGCCCCACTATGGCAATTAGTCAGGACCGCTCTTTGCACTTTACCCATTCCCCTGCCCTACGTTATCACTGCACTCTCAAGCTTTCTAGGCCCTCTTTGAAATTCTGTCCCTTGGTAGCTTAGTTTGCATGATAGAATAGTGTTGGAACTGGTTTTTGATGTATATGTTTGTGTGAATAATTTTATGTCTATGTTTTAAATGGCTACTCTATGTTTCTGTGATGCTTTGCCTATGTGGAAAATGCCCTGAGTCCTCTAGGGGAGATAGAGAGGTATGCAAATGAAGTTTTATTACTGTTACTGTATTATTAGTAAATGCTTTTGGAGCAATTCCAAATGAACTGATAAAATGCAATGACTGAATACAGGATCATAATTGCACAATTGCAAAGTTCTTGGGAATGTGCCACATTATCCAAATACATCTCTCTGATTCTTAGATTCCTGGAAAAATTCTGAAACACTGATGTTCAAAAACTCCAGCCAGTGAAAATAATAATAATAATAATAATAATAATAATAATAATAATAATACTTTTATTACTTACTACTACAAAAAATACTTCTATTACTATCTAGAGTTTCCACATACAAAAAGGTTTTCTCTTGAGACTCTTATTTTATTATTAGGGATCTAAAGCAAAGGAGCAAGCTTCATTAATGGAGAGCTCTCAGTTTTGTTTGGAAGTCCTGTGGTTATAAGAAATTAGTAGAACACAGTGACTATCTGATAACTTGGTCTGCCTTACAGAGCAGTTACAAAGATAAATAAAATATAAGTTCCCTTAGGATATCCGACAATCTTATAGGAATGACATGTAAGAGTTTTAAAAATTCATCTGAATTCTTCTCAGGTTTTCTAAGCTCCTGCTTGCTCAAACCACTCAACTTGGTTCACAAATTGGGACATTAACTAATATTAGATGAATTTGTCACTCAGAGCTACTAGGATATCATGCCAATGGCAGTGCCATCTATAATAAAAAAAACTCCATCCTCCCAGCATTTGTTTCCTAGCAAGAACCTTTGGGACTCCTGTGGAGGAGTTCATGAAATGAATCAAAAGCATAATCCCAATAACTCTATATTGCACAGCCTGCCTAGTCTAATTCTTCAGAAACCAACCTCTATCCATCTCTGAATTGTTCTCAGTCCCTGAGGTTTACTCTGTGAATTAAGCAGCCTCCTATCATGTGGAACTTTATTAATGGCTTTCTGACAATTCAAATAAATTACATCATGAGGACTGTCATAATCAGTCTTGTCCATAACCTCTTCAAAATGTCAAGGAGGTTAGCTATGTATGCTTTTCCTCTAATTCAAATGACTGAAAATTACATTATTACCATTATATCCTATATTGCTCTTTATTGTGGACTTCATTATTTTACATGTCACAAAACCAGAGCTGGTTTGTGTAAGACGTGTTTTAGCTGACTCATGGGGACTAGGGAGATACAGTTAATTGTGTATTTTGGGAAAATTGATTTTAAACAGTATCAATTTACAAAATACAACTCACAACCACCATCTTTCTTAGAAGAATAATGAATCACATTTATAGGATTTGCTACTACAAAATGTGGTGATAGCCATATCTTCGATTGCTTTAGAAAGAGATTAACCCAACTGATGGATGCCTAGATTTCTGAGGATCTCTATGTTCAGAAAAGGGAACAACAGTTTGTTTGCCTTTTGTTCATAAAGAGAAGTGCAGTGACACTTGGTTTGGTTCCACACTCACATTAAAATGCAGTTCAAAGCTGTCTCGAGGTCGGAATGTCTACAAAATGTACATCCTCAAATGCATGTTGTAGTATACACCTTGACTGATACAGCATATTTTAAAAAACCCACCAAAATTCCAGAATAACCCATAAAATCTGCTGCAGATGATCAATGCATATCCCATGTACTCAAGACAGAAAAATGTGGTGTGCTAATCAGAATAGGACTAAGACTTATGCATTTTTTTAAAAAAAAAAATGGAAACACGGGTCTCTTTAATCCACATCCTCGCTTGGTTTAAATGGCTGTGTAGAACCACACTCGCAGTAGTAACAACACTAAGTGACAATAGAAATAGAGGTTAGTTAGAAATTCTGCAGTATTACTTCTTTGCATTATCTCCTCTGTTGCTTCCTTGACCCATAGACTGATATTCTTCAGTTTGATGTGATTTCCTCTCAGAGTACATCCATCCATCTACCTTTCCAACTGTCCTCCCTTTCATCATCAGTTTCTCTCCCCTACATAATGAAGGTAAAGAAAGAAGACCATATCCTTTTCATTCCATTCTCTAACAGAATATGTATTTCATTTTAGTAAACCTTTATTTCACTCTCTACAACCTTTAGTAATTATTTTGTACACCATCTTTTATATTTGAGGAAATGATTAAACTCTCCCAGGAACTTGTGGCTTCTGCATGCTGAGCAAGATTGACCATACATTAATTTGTTCTTATGTATTGGAAGTTGATTTGAAATCAATGAGAAACCCATTAGTTTCAGAAGGATTTAACTGTAACTTTA
Organism: Anolis sagrei; assembly: GCF_037176765.1. Lineage (NCBI taxonomy): Eukaryota > Metazoa > Chordata > Lepidosauria > Squamata > Anolidae > Anolis > Anolis sagrei. Next base: position 248,361,009 of record NC_090023.1, read on the forward strand.
TTTAGATTTGGACCAAAGAGTCATGTGCCCATTATAAACAAGTGACTGTGGAATCAGCACTCATATTTTACTACAAGGGACAATGTACCATTAATGCTGTGATCATGTAGCATGTCTAAACTCTTCTTCATTTAAAGGGTAGGGTGGAATGAGGGAGCCAAGAATAACAGAAATTATTTTATTTTGTTTATATTGTAGAGAAAAGAGCTGTTATGATGATGTTGTTGTGGTGGTGGTAGTGTTTCTCAAGCCATTTTCAACATGGTGCAAACATGTCACAAAGTTTTCTTGGCAAGATTTGTTCTGAGAGAGTTTCTCTTTGCCTTTCTTTGAGGATGAGAGAATGTGACTTCCCCAAATTCACCCAGTGTCCATAACCAAGCAAAGATTTGAACCTTGGTCTCCATAATTGTAATCTAGTGCTCAAATATTACAGTGCTCTGACTGTTGTATAGGATGTAAAAATAACTCCGTCTGCAGACTAAAAGAATTCACATTTGGAGGCAGGTCAATAAAACTGCATTAAGAATTTCTTCACATTTGATACGGTGCAAGCGGAGCAAAGCCAAAAGATTATTTTTTCCTTACAGAGCTCCAGTTGAGCAAGCAAATGTGAATATTAGCAAATGGATACACATTTTCCTCTCCTTCATCTCTGTGCCAATGGAGAGTCAAAGCAAGGCACTGTATTTTCAAGTATATGGCAATTTCAAAAAAAGGTTAGGATGTCCCTAGCCACAAAACTCATTCCACAGAAACCTTTTTTAAAGAACATATTATACCTGATGAAAATTGACTTTACTGCAAATACACTTGTTTTTATTTAAAAAAAAATCTAAAATTAGATGGGAAAAAATAGAATTATATTGTTGGAAGTCACCCCAAGGACCATCCAGTCCAACCCCCTGCCATGCAGGAACACTTAATCAAAATACTCCTGACAGATGACCATCTAGTCTCTATTTAAAAGTCTCCAGAGAAGGAGACACCACCACATTCCAAGGCAGAATATTCACTTTTGAACAGGTCTAACAGCCAAGAAGTTCTGCCTAATGTTTAGGTTGAATCTCTTTTTCCAGCGTTTAAATCTATTGTTCTGTGTTCTAGCCTCCAGAGCAGCAGAAAATAAGCTTGTTCGCTCCTCTTTTCAGATATTTGCCAAGCACCCTATGCTACTTCTCATAGGGCCTGGCTTCGGGTTGTCCTTCTCTGGGCACCTTCCAGCTTATCAATATATTTCTTGAATTGGACACAGTATTCCAGGTGAGCTCTGTTCTAAAGCAGAATAGTGTAGGACTATTACTTCCTTTGATTCTTCTCTGTCGTCCTCTAGATGCAGCCTAGAACTCAGTTAGCTTTTTTAAGCTGCTGCACTAAACTATTGACTCAGGCCCCTTCCACACTGCCCTATATTCCAGGATCTGATCCTGGAGTATCTGCTTTAAACTGGATTACGTATATCAGTCTCCACTGCCAGATAATCTAGTATAAACAGATAATCTGGGATCAGATCCTGGAATATAAGAGCAGTGTGGAAGGGCCTCAGAGTCAAGATTTGCTATTGTATATTAATACAAAATGTATATGGTAGGATTAAATTCATTCAAAATTTGCATATGAACACATAAGTAGAATAGAACAGATTTCTAAGAGAAGCCAAATGATCATTCCATTCCTAACTAGACAATTGATATCCAACTATGAAATAACAAAACCAGACACAAAGACTGGGATTAAATAAGGGGCAATTTATTTAAAAGTTTAAGCTTTCCCCTTGTCATTAGGTCTGGTTGAATTTGACCCTGGTGGGTGGTGCTCATCTCCATTTCTAAGCCAGGTTGGCAGAAGCTGAGGCTAACAACAGGAGCTCACTCTGTCCAGTGGATTCAAATGGTCGAACTTCCGGTCAGCAAGTTCTGCAGCTTATCAGTTTAGCCCACTGCACCACCACAGCCCCATCAATTTAATTAACCTATGTCCTATTTAATTTATTTTTGAACTGAAAGAAGGAAGAATGAGGAAGCAACTTTATGCTGGTCTAGCTGAGGCTAGGGGTCTACCTTGAGACAACTCCTACTGACTTCCCTTGGGTGAAGTAGTCCTCTTTTTGAGGTTGCTCCCTAGCTGGTCAGTTACTGGAAAGCAAATTGGGGGCACCCCCACCTGAGTTGCATGACTTCCAATTGGGAGCAAAATCCAACAAAGTTTTCCTTAAAGGCATAGTCCTTCCCACCTCCAAAATCACATGACCTGTGGAGGCAGTTTCAAAACCATACTCTACACCAAAAAAAGTACCCAGGTGAACACTGAACTTTTTAATTCTCTCTCCATTACCTGCCAAATGATAACCTATTTATTGACACCACCCCAGCCACTCATTAACATGCCCAGACACAGTTCTATCCAACCCTGAAGCAACCAGATAAACTCACATTGCATTGAAGGCAAATGGACATAATGAAAAGGGTATCCTTCCTGCAGTATTTTGTTGCATAGCTTGGATATGTATGAACACGTATACAGTTTTGTTCCCTGATAACTTAAGATATTCATAGACCTGTTTATTCTATATATTTTTCCAGCAGGCTCCAGATGCATCACACTGAACACACATTGTGCAGTCACGTAACGTATCATTTCTCTCAAGCAAATATACATCTACTCATTTTTCTATTTTAATATGTTAGTTTGTGATCTGCTAGAATGTGTGTAAGCAAATGTATTGATGCTTCACTTCCCTTGAATCTCCCCAGCCTGAGAAGACTGAGTTAAAATTCTTAACTTTTATGGCAATCTAGAGTAGCATGAAAGACTAGGACCCTTGCATACAATTCTTTGTGGAGGCGTTTTCCTGAAACTTTTAACAGGAAAATGGAATGTGTTATTTTGTTTTAGATGAAATGACCGTGCCAACTATAAGTGCAGCAGACTTCATCCTGTGTTTGCCAGAAGAACCTCCCAAATCTCAGCAGCCACGTCATCCAGCTGAGATTGTCCTGAGCTTCAGGGGAAGCCATTTCCCAAAGCCCAGCTAGTATACGGTGACTGCTGAGAAAGCTTATTACAATCTAAGTGTAGCATTCTTTCTCCAATATGAAGTTTCAGATAAATGAGAAATCTGCCTTAGTAGCTATATTGCCAATTCTGTTTTCTGACAGCTCTGGTTTTGAACAACTATGGCAATAGCTTGCCTCCCTTCTGAAGTGAAAAGCATTGACCTCCTGATGAGATGTAGCCTCTGTTAGGCATATTGAGTCCTGCAATCTCATCAAAAGTCAGAATTTCCCATGGACCCTCTAGCAAAGAGTAGTTCTACCTCCCTCTCTTCTTTGTTTCTCAAACCCTCTTTCTCCAAAAATCCATCTTCCCCTTCTTGTGCTCTGCTGAGCTATTCTCTGCACACCTGAAGGAGGCCAGAGTGATTGATTAATAATAACAGGCGATCGATTCACGTTGACATTATCTTTAAATAGTGCAGCCAAGCCACATTTAAAAACTGTATGAATTCATATTAACTGGCTGTTGCTTCACCTTGAAAGAGCTCCTGCATTCAGTTTGATGAGTAAGAGTACACTGCTCATGTCTGTATTTAATGCTTTACCAAAAGCACTTCTCGGTGAATCAGTGTGCAAAAAAAATGTTTCGGTGCTGATCCAGCTAGAGCTATTTGGTGCATAGAACAGCAGGAATGTGTAATTACTTTTATGGTGAGCAGCTTGCATTTTGCTGCTTGCTGCTCCTTATGCATTCCCACACGTAATTGTAAAAGGAACTTTGGATGCAGCCTGGTTCCCTCTATATTGATAAATCTGTCACATTCAATTTCTCATTTTCTCACATTAAGTTATGTTAGTCTCAAACTATAATATTTTTTTTGCATGTATTGAAGTTTATTTTATAAGTGAGTGAAATCACACCCTTTTCTTTATATAAAAAAGTCTCAATTAACATATTTATTTCAAGCAAAATTGCTAATAGTAGACATAGTGCACACCAATAGTTTCAGAAATATATGTATTTTATGTGCATTTCCCCATAATTTATCTGTAGTTAGTTAGCCATCTTTTGATGGGACAACTCCATCACAATCTTTGAAGAAGGATAACAGATTTTGAAGGATAACTGAGTTTTGCTGCGTTTACTGATTCAAAATGGAAAACTTCTCTAACTTCACATGAAAATGAGAGCAGCATGATTTCCCCTTACCCATATTGGCCCCATTATCTATTTGATGTTTTGAAATTATCTGATCTATGCAGGACTTAGCTTCATTTTTCATTCTAAGGATACTAAGGACACCTTTCTGAGAAGATATCTGTCTTCTTTCCTTTGTCTGCTGAGATTTTTCTTTTCCATTTGTTCATCCCTTTGAATCCCCCCCCCCCAAATATTCTCTATTTTTTTCTAGTAGTAGTAGTAGCTATCAGACACTCCCTAAGCAAAAAGAAAACCACCAAAAATGGCATCAAATCCAAAACATAGTGGGGAATTCAAAATATTGTTGCCAAGCACCAGCAACAAGACTTGGGGGGGGGGGGGATGTTATATGGTCATAGCTAATGAGTAACTTGAAGGAAAAGGTCTGAAAATAGTCATAAGGCTACAGTAAGTTAGAGACAAGGTAATAAAATAGGTAATACCCATAAGAAAGGAAACACTTTCAAAACCTAAAATCCTAGGAATCTCTATGAAAAACAAATGAAGCATGTATAGGACACACTGTACTACGAACTGAGATGTGCTTCCTACTAATAACATAATAATGTGAAATGAGAAGTTTCAACAGGAATTTAATACTGGTAATTATTCATTATGACATAATGATAACTGTTTAATGATAACTGTCTAATGACTGCTAAATACAGTTATTAACATTTTGTTGAAGGCTTTCATGGCTGGAATCACTGGGTTTTTGGGCTATATGGCCATGTTTCAGGTGCATTCTCTCCTGACATTCAATCTGCATCTATGCCAGGCATCCTCAGAGGTTGTGAAGTCTGTTGATAATGAGGAAAATTGAGTTTATATATCTGTGGAATTCCAGGGTGGGAGAAAAAATTCTTGGCTGTTGGTGGGAATATTTCAATTGGTCACCTTGATTAGCATTTAATGGCCTAGCAGTTTCAAGGTGTGGCTTCTTACTGCCCAAGGGAATCCTTTGTTGGGAGGTGATTAGCTGTCCCTGATTGTTTCTTGTCTAGAGTTTCCCTGTTTTTGAGCATTGTTCTTTATTTACTGTTATGATTTTAGAGTTGTTTTAAATACGGATAGCCAGTTTTTGTTCATTTTCATGGTTCCTTTCTTTTGAAATTATCCACATACTTGTGGAATTTAATTGCTTAGTTGTTACAGTGATCCAGCATTTCTATGTTCTCAAATAACATGCTATTTCCAGGTTATTCATCAGGTGCTCTGCTATGGCTGACTTCTCTGAACTGTTGCACCTCCATATCAACATCAGCCAAAAGACAGGATAGGGACAAAATAGACAACCTCACGTACAGAAAAATGGAGAAAGACATGGCTCTCCACACTAATAGAAAAAAACAAAAATTCCACAAATGCAAAAAACAACAGCTGAAACCAGAACTGGATATGCTGTGGACCATCACCAACCTGACAGACAGACAACTCTCTGAAGACCAAGTATGCACACTAGCAAAAGGAGGTAATTTTGCTGTTACCACCACCAGGATCCCAGTAGAAAACATTAGGCCTGGGTAACAACGGAAAAATTTGTTTCTAAAATCGATTCGTTTTTTTGGGGTTTTTTGCATTTTGATATTTAAAAGAATTCTGATTTTTTTTAAAAAAATTCGATATTTACGAAATTCATAAATGGTAAAAAAATTACAAAACAATAATGAAACAATAACGAAACAATAACGAATCGATTCGTTAATGGCGGACGCGTTAATAGCAATACGCTAAAAAAGCTCCAAATGGGACAGGGGGAACTTCTGAAGCTTCCCTCTCCCTCTGTTGTTGACTGTTGGTGTGATATTATAATTTTTTTTCACTAATTAAACAAAAAACAACTATAAAACTTGCCCCAGACATGCGGAAATAATAACGAAACGACCTCAAACCAATAACGAAATGAATACATAATGAAATACGAAGCATTTACGAAACGAATTGAAAAATTCGTTTCGTTTTTAAGCTGCTCCAGAATGGTTCGTTATCGCTTCGTTAACAAAAAAATAACGAATTTTTAACGAATTACGAATTAACGAAACGAAACCGCCCAGCCCTAGAAAACATCATTGCCAATGTCAGTAATTTACCGCCTCCCCGAGGAAGAAACAGAAGAAGAAAGAGGGGAAACAGCAAGGATCCTTAGAAAAGCAAAACTTCCTCCCGGCAACATAACTAGGAAGGAAAGACAAGCCATCAGAGACCTCAACTCAGATCCAGATATCATCATTCTCCCAGCAGACAAGGGGAATGACGCAGAAATCAGGGAAACAGAACAATGCAAATAAAAGATCAGACAACTTCTGGATCTCTCTCTCTCTCTCTCTTTCTCTCTCTCTCTCTCTATACACACACACACACTAAAACAAGACCCAACCACCAAAATAACCAGAAAAACTAACACTCTGATTAAGAACTCCTCAATCAACTTAGACATGTGCCAACAAGTATGCCCTTCTGCCTAGGATTTATGGACTCCCAAAAATCCATAAGGACTCCACCCCACTCAGACTTATCATAAGTGCCATTGGATCCCCCACATAAGATTTGGTAACTTTTTTAGCCGCACTCATATAGGGCTCACTAAGCACTACATCAGTGTACTTCATAGAAAAAATCAACAACCTCAAAAGCAACACCAACGACAAACTGATCAGCTTCAGTGTAGTATCTCTATTTACTAGGACTGGGTAACCACGGAAAAATTTGTTTCTAAACTCGATTCGTTTTTAGGGGGTTTTTGCGTTTCGTTTTTTAAAAGAATTCCGAAATTTTTCTTTAAAAAAGTTCAAAATATATGAAATTTCATAAATTATGAAACAATTACGAAACAATTACGAATCGATTCGTTAATGGCGGACGCGATTGCGCAATATGCAAAAAAAAAACCCTCCAAATGGGACAGGGGGAACTTCTGAAGCTTCCCTCTCCCTCTGTTGTCGACTGTTGGTGTGATAATTTATTTTTTATCACTGATAAAACAAACAACAACCTTAAAACTTGCACCATACATACGGAAACAATTACGAAACAATTTCGAAACAATTACGAAATAAATTGAAAAATTTGTTTCGATTTTTAATTGCTCCTGCATGGGTCAATATCGGATCGTAAGTTAATTTAAATACGAATTAATAACGAATTACGAAATTAACGAACGAAACCGCCCAGCCCTACTATTTACCAAAGTCTCAGTAGCAGACACTATGACACTAATCAACCAGACATTCCCAGAAGACATCACAGCTCTGTTTCACCATTGTCTCACCACAAGCTTCTTCCAGTGGGACAATGAATTCTATGAACAGAAAGATGGAGTAGCCATGGGAAGCCCTCTCAGCCCAGTCATACCAAATTTCTAAATGGAACACTTTGAAAAACAAGCCCTGGAAGCAGCAAATAAAAAAACCCCAAAAAGCCTATTGTGTTTCTGTATCCTGTTGTTGTGTACACTTTTAAAACTGGTATAGGTATAGGCAAAATTTTGGAAGTAATTTCATATTTTAGGAGATTTGAGTGATTTGTAATTACAAATCACTGAAATATGAACCAGGAAGCCAACATCCAAATCTTTCAGAAATGAAACTGCCCTTCTGAAACATTTTGTAAATATCTGGAGATTTGGAATGTTTCAAGCTTAAGTTCTGTATTAATAAATTTAACAATTTTCTGGGGTGGGAGAGAGGGGGCCAGAGGGCTGATGTGATTGGCCATGAGAGCTGCATTTTTTTCACTTGTCACCCAATCAGAACTTTCTTCAAAGTTTTCTGCAGAGGGGAGAAGCCTCAGGCTCAGCCTCTGTGTTGGGGAGAGTAGTAGTCTGAGAGAGCAGACGTGTTGATGACCAGTGTTCTTCTCTGTGTGTTTTCTAGCTTTCGAATAATTCTGTACCTTCTGTTCCTAACCTTCCCTTGTTGCCCCAATGTATTTTCTAAAAATTGCCATAGGTACTAGCTATTAGTGCTACTCCCTCCTGAAAGCTCTTTATAGCCCCCTCCCGCTGCCCTTATCTTGTACCCTTATCCTCTTCAGTCCTTCAGCTTACTGTCTGTGGTGTGTGCTTTTCTGTACATTCCCCCTCCCCCCAAAAAATAATACAAACAAGCCCTTTGTTCACGTTTTTTTGTTTTACTCTGTCTTGTTCTGTCTGTAAACCTTTTCCCTTTTTCTGGTTTGTGTGGGTGTGCCCTTGTGCAAGTAGGAAATGCACACAAGCACTTCTATATATAGTATAATATAATATAATAGGCATGACTGTGTCATGGGTGCTGCTATTGGCTCTGGCGAGGTTTTCAGAGGGAGGGTGAAAGAGAGCGGGAGAGGTATTCCTCTTCCTGCCAAACCCACAAAAATTGAAATTGACCTCTTTTGCTGTTGCTGTTGAGGGAGGTCCACTGTCTGGGACCACTTCCAGGTGCTGCTGGAGGATTCCATGCATACAGTGTGCCAGCACTGCAAAGGCAAAGTCAGCAGAGGAAAAGACATGAAGCATCTGTCTAAAACTGGGTTGTAGGTACATCTCAAGAGGTGCCATTCCCTGCAAGTTGACATGGCTCCCCTGGATCTGGGACTGATGGTGGCAAAAGCAGAAGCAAGATTCCTGGAAGAAGAGGCAGGCCATCCTAGATCAGTGGGGCATGCCCAGGGGCAAGGGTAGAACTGGTAGCAAACTGCCCATTGTGAGGGAAATCACCAAGTGCCTGGGAGAGATACTGGCTCTCAATGACCAGCCCTTCCTGATGGTGGAGCAGGAAGGGTTTTATCACCTCATGGCACTAGTGCCTCCTCACTACAAGGTCCCTTCGGATACCACTTTCTCCAGGATGGTGGTGCCATCCCTGTATTGTGGCTGCAAGGAACATGTGGAGCAGTTGTTGGATGGTGCTGGCTGGGAATCTCCTTCTTCAGGTTGTGACATCAAGGAAACCCCCGTGCAAGCCCAGTGTGGATCCTAGCCTGCCTCTATTTTCAACTAATCAGGGGAATGAGTGTCAGCACTGCATAAAATGTCATGTATTTTCTCTGTGAATTTATGCTTGTACCTTTTGAAGAATCTGGCTTGTACTTACATCCTATTTGGTCAAATCACAATAAATATCTCTAGCTTTGCCTTCAACATGGAGTACTTGTTCTCAATCCGGACTGATCTAGTTTAACAAAAGCTCACCAGGAACAGACCTCTCCACCCACAGTCCTAGCTGAAATAATTACAAAATGAGAGGGAATAAATATATATTCAAAGTTCTAGTCTCACCCTCAAATTCTTCTCCCTTTCCCTAAGAACTTGAAGACAAGATGGAGACCGTGAGACTTGAGAATAAGCCCTGAGATGTGAGAATCCTAGGTAAGCAAACACAAAGGACAGAAACCAGCCAACCAACTGGACCATCTTTATGAATTTCAAAATCTTACTTTATTGATTTCTATTGCCTTTTTTTTACTATGCTAGTATTTTGTTATCCTTCAAGAGGTTATTAATTTAAGATGGGGTAATAAATAACAAAACATACAAATAATAAATATCCATGGATGCATACACACAACTTACTTTTCTGTCTTCACTTTAAAAGGGAGGAAGATAGAAAGATAGAAAGAAAAGGGATGCATTAGCTTCAGTGATTTTGAGTACCTGTAACAACCATCTTGACACAGCTGTCATATGTGAGTATAGGTGAAAAGAAACACCAGTTAATATCCTTGGCATTTAAAGTAATAAGCACACTAGCTACAGCACAATCCTAGGTAAGACTCCACAAGGCAGAGGTAAGTCCCACTGAGTTTAATGGGGCTTACTTACCTTAGCGTAAGGATTGCAGTCTATAGGATTGCAGTCTAAAGAGACTGGGGCTTATTTCTTTTATATCCTCAAAATGTGAGCTTCAAACTGTAGAATTCCTGCAAATACCTCAGAAGTGGAACAGTGCAGTGTCGGCTAATAGAAATCCTCGTTTCTTTTAAAAACTCCCATCCAACCCCAAAGAAGTAATCACTTTACAGAAGCTAATAAAGGCTGGATTAAGCTACAGCTTTGAAGAACTCATCTCCAAAAAGAGCCCTGAAACCACTGTCTAAAAGCAATATTATCGGCATTAGAAGCTGAAAAATTATACCAGCATATCTAGGGCAGCACATTATGAGGGTAATTTTTTTTTAAAAAAAGCAAACCTCTAAACAATAGAATTGATGTCAAAATATTGCTACCAAAGCTGCTTGAAGGGCTTTCAGTTTGAAAATTTCAGAATGACTATATTCAAATGTATATCTTTCCACTTGGAAGTTATCTGACCATGTCTTGCAGACTGGAAGAGTTCTTGTAGTGAAAACAACAAAGTGGTAAACAATAGACAAAGCTTTAGTTATACAGTCTTCATTTGCAATGAAGTGTGATTCTGTTCTGTCTTCAACCTGTCATTGTATAAATTATATAAATACTGGCAGGTGTAAATTACTTTAGATAGCTTAACACAGAGACCTTAGCACATTCCTTTTTCTTTGTAATTTTCCTAAAGAGGAGGGATGCTAGATGAGGAATTATAGAGTAAGATAAGATATAGAGTAAGGCACTTTAGTTCCAAAATTGTTTCTACTCTAAATCCCAAACTAAAGTGTGTGTTGCCTACTAAAGTGGAACTTTAGCTGCCCTGAATCCCCATGGTTTGATTGAGTAACTATTGGAGCATTGATGACTATCCATGGTGCTGTGGTTTTTAAATTTGAATTTGTTTTAATGGTTTTTAATTGGGATTTTTTAAATAGTGTTTATATTTAATCCTGTTTTAATGTTCACATATTTGTGTATTTTAAATAGTTATGCTGATGCTTTTATGTTAAGCCACTTTGAGTCCCCTTTGGGAGAAATAAAACAGGGGAAGAAGAAGAAGAAGAAGAAGAAGAAGAAGAAGAAGAAGAAGAAGAAGAAGAAGACACTTGGGAAGTGTTCAACTTGTGATTTTGTGATACAAAATCCAGGATAGAGAACTCATTTGCTGTGACATACTGTGGTTTTGTGTTAGTAAAATAATATAATAATAATAATAATAATAATAATAATAATAATAATAATAATGGTTCTGAAAATAGTGTTAAAGATACAATAGACTCTCAGGCAGCTTCTACACCGCCACATAATCCAGATCAGAATGTGGGCTAAAGAAATCCAGTATCCCCACACATACACCGCAGGAACCTTGAAAAAGTTCCTGTGCATCTGCAAAGCTCTGCTTGTGCAACACTGATTCATCAGAATGACAATTATCTCTTAACCCGCTTGGAGAAATGTAGTGAACTCCAGCAGCACATAGGATGAGAATCAGAAATGGAGCTCGTCTTCAGTAACAAAAAGAGGAAAGTGATATCTTCTCATGGTGGAAAAGAAAATATGTTTGTCTTCCTTCCTGAGAGCAGCATTTATCTGAATTTTTCAGAGGTGCCATTGTTAACATGTGTGCTGCATATCTCCGCTCTGCAGTGCTCATACACTAATCAACTGCAGCACATTTTATTACTGATTTTGAACCTTTTTCCGATTTCTTTTAGCACATGTTGTCCATGTGGATGTAGAGGTATGCATTTTCTATCCTCCCCCCTCCCCCCCAATACCTCTCTTATAAGGATTTTACAGCATGTGTAGATGGGGCTTCAGTTAACTGCCACTCATAGGTATTGGTAGATGCCAAATAAATGTAGTTTCCGGTTGCTTGAGAATTGCTATTAAAATCCCCTATGCTATACCATACCACAAGCTCTGTATTGACTTGATATTAATATTGATTATTAATTAAGAAAAATAAAGACAATTTTAACTTACTGTAACAAAGTTTTATTACTTTACTGTATTATAAATACAGCTTTTTTACTTAAAACATTATTTCTTTGATTTATTTCCAGCTGCTTGAGAATTCCAGTTGCTTGAGTTCTGGATGACTACTGTATATGCTTTCTAGAACATCCACTGCCCTTTATACTTGTATAATAGTTATGTCAGTGGAGTTCTATCTGAACATCCATACTTGGGATGCAAACCTTGTGCAACTTTTCTAAAAAGTGCAAGTATTTGATGTAAGGATGCTTGCACTAGCATATGCCACCACCAGGATTCTATTTCCAAAAGGTACCTGATTCCCACACATTTTCTGTTTCAGTTCTATGGTCATGTGGTGTAAAAGGAATACTTTTGTAATTTTGGTCTTCATTTCTAACTTTTGTGGACCCTAAGGGGAACCTGGCAAGACTTGTCTGGAGGGCGTTTGCTTTTGCCTTCCTCTGAGACCAAGAGAGTGTGACCTGGTCAAAGGTACCCAGTGGTTTCCCATGGCAGAGTGGAGTTCAAACCCTGGTCTCCATAGCCCACCACTGAAACTGCTCTGACACTCTAAAATTAACATTACTCCATTATTACTAACACAGCAATATTATTATTTATTTTATTTGACTTTTTGCCATCTTAATTGTCACATAAAGTATTTAGGAGATTTTTAAAAACTATCACCTCTCAATTTGCCAGGCCCCTGAGTGTGTGTGTATGCTTTGGATAGCATAAGATGGGGGTTAACACCCTTGTGATGTTTGTTTTACTGTCTGTGCCCCTGTTCAGAAGATTTCAGCTCACTGTGATAATTGGATTTTGAAAAATATGGCTTATTATGGAAACAAGGATTGGTGAGGAAGCTTAAACTGAGGCATCTTTTCTCCATGATAATTCTTCCAGAAGTGAAATTCCCTTCCTAGGGGTGGATTTCTCTAACTTCCTGTTGTCTCATCCCCATTCTTAATTTTGAGTTGTTTGTAAGTCAGATGTTCCTACTTGCAGACTGGCTGTGATGCTAAAAATATGACATTCCCATCAGCACAAACAATACTGACACGCCACAACTTGAGTGTATAGGGATACCATCCCCCACACAAATCATAGGGGCACCCATGTAGAAAAAAAATAAAGATGCCTGCTTGTGCTAAACTCAGATGAGTCCTGAAATTAATGAATTTCCTTTCAGTATAAAATAGGTCTATCAAGCTACTTCCTTGCATGGTCAAAATCTTGCAGAGTATTCAGGGATTCTTTTGCATGTCATATTGAAAGAAGAGACAAAATGACAGTGATGGCAATATATATGCTTTAGGCTAATGTAAGTTAATGAATAATTGTCTTGCCATAATATGCAATTACAGAAAAAGTGCATACACCATTATATACTGGCACTTACATTAAAATGTCTCTGCTCTTTCTGAATGATATATTGCATTGTTTCAGACATTGCTTGTCTTGGAATCTTTGTGAACTGTTTTGCTGATGATACCAGTTATCAACAATTTGAGTCATGCATTCTTTGTGAGTCTGGGTTATCATTAATGCATGACCAGCTAGTGATGGATGAGGACAAAGTTGATATCTAAGTCAGCCACCAACAATAAGTGCCTAGACTTTCAGACTTCCTTGGTCTTTTTGTTACATTATGCAGCATGTTGTTTTTTAAAAAGCAAGAACTACTAAAACACTGAAATCATAAATTGATACCAAATCAGTATGGGTATCCTCATACCTAAAAACTCCCTTGATGAATGGCTATGTAACCTCTGTTTAAAGTTTTCCAACAAAGATGGTCTCAGGAACCTCTGTCCCATCTGTTCCAATCATTCCCACCACTGTACAGGTCTGACTACCAGCAAGTTCTTCCTAACATTTGGCATCCACTTTCTCATATCTTTGTTCTGTTTAACAACAGTTAATGGTATTGCTTTGCCTTCTTCATGAGAGCTCTTCAACTTACTTGAAGATCACAATTATATGATCTCTCATTTTTCTCTTTTCCAGGTTATATAAAGGGTTATCAGGTCCTTCAGCATCTGTGTTATCTTCTTCTGGACACATTCCTCTTGAACTGGGGTACCCAGAACTGCACAGAACTCTCCCAGTGATATATGATTAGAACAGAAATAGTGATATAATTCTGTATTAATTTTTGTCTTGAAGGGAAAAAAATGTATAACTTTTGCTGCAAGAAGAATATTAAAAATGTGGGTGATATTTTGTACAAAATTTGCAATTGGGCAGAAAGGATAATTTTCTAAGCACAAAACAGCATTTTCTGCCCAGTTCCTTTATTATCCTATTTCTCTTATTGCTTCCAGTGTTTTTTTTATCCTATCACACATATACAGGTATCCCTTATACAAAATGTTTGGGATCACAAGTATTTTGGGTTGTAGTTTTTTGGAATACCTATATTTACATATATGTATATGCTGAGATATCTTAGAGAAGCCAAAACATGAAATTCATTTATAATTTTTGTATACATCTTATGTGTATAGTTTTAAAATAATGTTATGCAATATTTTTCATAACTTTTCCAAATAAAATAAAGTTTGGGTACTCTGAATTAAAAAGAGAAAGAGTTATCATCTCTGATACCTATGTGACAATCTTGGCATTTTGGAATATTTCAGATTTCAGAATTCTGGCTAAGGGATGCTCAACCTGTACCCAGAGTTTAAAGGTTGTTTCTGTCAACACCCTCTTCCTAACTTGCATGGCTAGCTGTGGTGGTGAGGGGGCAATTTTCAACTCTATACCTCTTTTAGGCATAGGAAGTCACACATAAATTTTGGTCAAAATATTGAACTTTGAGAAAAAGGAACTATGACACTTGGGGTCATTTTTGCCATATTTGGAGTCTTTATCCAGTGATAATTGTTAGCTCCATTATGGCATTAGGATTGCAATTTTTCCAGGCTTGCTTTAAAGGTGTTATTTGAAATTTTGTTTTTTTAAAGAAATCTTGAATACATCTTCTCTGACTAATACCTGGCCCACAGACACCAGAGTACTAGAGATTTTTATATGGGTTTGATGCAAGATAGAGAGATAAACACATCTTATTGTGACAGCAGAAAAGGCTGCAGGAACAAGAGCAAAAAAGAATGTGGGCACAATATTTTGCTCAGTTTTGATGACAACAATCTCTTTTTCAGGTGCACTCTGAGAAATTACTTTTTTCCCATCTGGTCAAAGGATTAACATGTTCCTCTAAATGGATGTCTGAAGTTCATCTTTCCAGTTGCTAGCAAAAGAGGCACTTAATCCTATCTAGAGAAAAGATGCCTTACTTTTAATGGTTTTCAGAGGGATTTCGTGTATGACATCTCAGTTGAGCTTTGCTTTGTAATGGCTGTCTGAGTTTGTTGCAAACCTGGACATTTGCAAGGCTATGAAAAATTAGCTCAGTGTATGACGAACTTTGATCATTTTCTATAAAGCAAACAGGAAGACTAGAATAGGGTCATTCTAAGTTCTTTCAATCTGAGGGGTGGGGGGTTGAAGTTGATTGCTATATTCTTTCATCCTCTGTTTTTTCCTGTAAAGGATTACATGTCACCAGGAATATTTTTAGTTTTGCTTGGTACAAAAAAAATGCATCTTCTTAATTTTCCCCTAATGCTTTTAAAGAAATGTGACTGCAACAGAAGATAGGTGGGGGGCCCTCAGAATGCTGCAGTATGGATATATAAATATATCTGAACTTAGGTCTCCTTAAAACTATTGACTCCTATGCCATCAGTTTTTGTGGTAACAGGGGCACTTCTGGATCAAGATAGCACTGGCACCTCTCACATAGGAGAGTTGAACATAGGTGAGAATCAACTTATTTTTTTCACTTTTTAGAATTGCCAACATTACCACACAAGAATTTAAAATGAATCCTGGCAGTGCAAAACCAACTTCATTTGAATTGGAGCATGCCAGGACAGCCACTCGTTTTATTACATCAATCTATTCCTAAAGCACTTGGAAGAAACCTGCAAGCACTTTTGGGTTACTGAAACCTCTCCTCCTAATCTGAGAGAGTTGTGGAACCCCATGAGTTTAAAATCTTGTGAAACTTGGGCTTTCCAATTAATATTCATAGGTTCCTCTGCAGATGCTACTATAGTTTCAGAAATAATCTTTATGAAATATTGCCTTTTTGTTTGCTTCTTAATTTTCTCTTCATTTACAACATTCTTTTTTATTCATTTACTAACATGTGAACATACATTAGCTAGAGAAAGAACTGAAAAGGCTTGGTGGAAACGACATAAATAATGCTAAATAACATTGCCCTTTGCTTAAAACAGGTCATGTACAAATCTGGTTGCTCATTTTCTATTTAAACTGAAGATGGAAATAATCTAATATATGCTACTCATTGTGCAATGGTAGTATTATTTTCCATTATTATAAACATTATTGTGATGACAGCAGAGGATGATAGAAATAAGTGTTTTGTTAAGATTAGTCCATTATTCTATATAACAATTTATAGTGCAGGTCATATGAAATGAGATTTTACAGGGTCAAGAGGAATCATATTCAGATAAAAATCAAGAAAATTGCAGGAAATTGAAGATTAGTGGACAAAATTGCCTCACTAAGCATCATGGTGAGTGTTTCAGATGCAAAAAAGGGGAGTGTGAGAAATATAAGAACAATACACAAAAGGAACCCTTGGGGAGCTCAATTACAGGTTCTGTGAACATTTTGATATTTTTCATATCCTTTTTTAAACACATCTCATGCCATTGAGCAATTTAATGATGTCTTAAAGTGTCACCCAGTCCTTTAACCTTGTTGCTGAAGAAAACTGGTGGACCCAACAAAACAAAGTTTTAAAAGGGAAACTATCAGAGGCTTGTACAAAGAGGTGGACAAATGAATTTTTTAAGGAACGCTTAAAGGAATTAAGGAATTTTTAAGAAATTAAAGTCTAACCTATCTGGTAGATAAAAAGTGCCCCACTCCTGTCTAAATAAAAGATGGATGGATGGATAGATGATAAATAGATGGATATATAGGCGCAAATCCTGATGGTTAGATCCAACTAAAATAGATCCACTGAGACAATAATTGAATGGTGAGTCAATACTTACATAAATCTAGTTAATTAAGTGGATCTACTCTAGTTGGGACTAACAATAGGCTGTATTTTCTAATGTTTATATTCTGATGTTATAATTTCTATGATAAATATTTTCTCCTTTGAAATAGAGTTCTTTGATGTGTAAGACACATCATACCTGCAACCTTGAAAACAGAGATTGGAAAAAAATATTTGAAACTATTCACAAAATGGTTTTAAAAACTCATGTTTTTCAAGAATTGAGAATTGTAAAGATAAGAATCCTAGACTGACAATCGTATTTCCAGTTTGAGACTTCTGAAATTGCCATTTTATGTGCAGAAAATGGCAATCTCAGAAGTCTCAAATGGGGGGGGGGGGGGTTGTGTTTGATAACACTATTATTTATTTATTTATTTACTCTATTTATACCCCGCTCTTCTCAACCCCGAAGGGGACTCAGAGCGGTTTACAGATCATGGCAACATTCAATGCCGCATCATACAACAAATAATAAATATAACATATCAAATTATAAAACAATTAAAACATATAAATGCAATAAGTGCAACAACAAAGAATAAACATAACACATCAAATTATAAAACATTTGAAACATATAAATGCAATAAAACGTATTAAAATAGTTTTAACAGAGCAGAGAAATGAGAAATGTGTAGGAATTTCAATTTCTTGGGGATTTGATAACAACTTGCCATTTTTTGCAAAGCTAATCATAAACACAATGGAAAGAACATGAGATCGTATATATTAGAATATGAAAGAACATGATATTGTATATATTAGAATATGAAAGAAAGCTAAGCTGAAAGATCTACCCCTCTAAGAAGTAGACTTTGAGTGCTGACTTCTTCAAGGTCTAGCTTTCAATCCTTGTGTATTCAACCATATTTCTGGTGCTGAATTAGCATTTTTGTTGTATTTTTGTCTTTTCAGAGGATTCTCTTCAATAGCTGCATGACAAAAAGATACAGTCAGGAATTGCATTGAACATATTGAAGGCCACACAAGTCCCAGCCCTGTCATATTTAAGATCTCACTACAAACTAAGCCTGCTACTAAACCTCTGCACACTGGAATTACATAAGGATCAATTCCACAATACATTCAAGACCTATTTTTAAACCATTGTATGAGGGTTAAACCAAATAAAGATTTGAACCATGGAACATAACATAATTTGAGACATTATGACACCTGTCTTATTGAATATACAGGGTGCTGTTTTTTTAGGTAGGGGAACAGATACAGGAATAACTCTTCAGCTCAGTTTTGCAATGGCAGGATATTCCACTAAAGAAGTCAGATTAATTTGTGACTGAGATGAGACTTTCAAGGGAAAGCTTTACTTGGAAGTCTGCATGCTATAATATAGTCCCCTAGGGAAAATGTCCAGAATTTTATGAAACAGACGCCAAAATAATATGACTTAAATGGTGTCCTAGGAAAGGTAAATTATATATTGGAATTGCTATTAACTTTATTGGCTAGCTGTTTCAGTCCATCTGTTTCTTGTAGATAAGCTTAGTTTGATGCTGAATTAGTGGAGCTGGAGAAAGAGTGAACAGTAGTTTTTTGGTACAGTGTACCATTTCCATCAAAAGCTCTTGTGGGTTGGGGTGTCAGTTTAGGAAATCTCACACAGGGAGAAAGTTAAAAATCACTCCACAGGTGTCATACCCCGTATCCTAACTAGACTATTACACTGCACTGATTAGAAATAAAATGAACACAAGATTTAATGCAGTTTAACATCATTTTGACTGCCATGGGCCAAAACCCTAGAGCCCTGAGATTTGTACTTTGCTGAGGTTAGGCAGCAGCAGTATTTGGCAGAACACAAAGACACAGGGAAAACCATCCCCATCCCCAAAGTTTCAGGCAAAACATTCATTCAGTAGCAATGAAATAAGAACAAAAGGATACCAGATGTACATTAAAACTTTATGAACACGAGTGCTTTAATTAGTAAGGCCTCAACTCTGTTCTTAAAAGTTTTAACCAACAACGAATGACACCATTAGTCTAATACCTACATGATGGTGTGGTGGATAAAAACCTCTATAATAGTGGGTTGGTGAATCTACTCTTAATTTTAGCCTATCCAAGGTGCTGAACCGTATCCTTCAGATAGATTCAATATCTTAGATAGCTCCATTAAAATTCAGATTAAAATGTAGACTGGATTCATTGTCTTTTTAACATGGAAGACACTGGTTACTCCTGCATGAAGGTTTTGCTCATAAATAATGGCAGCACATTCCCAAAGTCTTAGAAACACAGACACTAGTATCATAAACGGGTATGGATTTCTTTATTTAAACAAAGTCCATTTGTAACATTTCTGATTAATCCCTTGTCCGTCCTCATTTTTTAAATCGCTTTAATTTGTTTTTGTGCCTCTCGGAAAAGTTGAGCCAATATATATATAATTTGTCTACAGAAACTTATTCAAAAACCCAGCATGGCTCCACATTTACACAACTCTTCATATTTTAGAGATACGAATTTTCACAAGATCTCAAGTGACTAAAGATCAGTCATGCTAATGTTTTCCCCTTCCAACTTATCCTTGTTTCTCTTTGACAGTGTGTTTTTAAAAACTAACGAAAGGTGTTTTGTGTCTTCTCATTGCTACAAAATTCACCAGAAACTTCAATATACTATTTTTTTAAAAGAAAAACCTCTGTGCCCTGAGCAAGGATCAGCTCTGCCTCCAAGGATATCACTAGTGATTTATATGTATGAAAACACAAAAAAGCAAAAAAAGAAAAAGAAATAAAAAACAATTCAACTATGGAAGAATTCAACACTAGGAAGTCTATAACTATGCAGAGATATATAATATACACAGCTTGCCTCTAGTAGCAGATTCTTCTGCACCTACAATTACACCATTGTGCCAATTTATTGGATTTGGCAATACATACAGAATATGAGATTGCCCACAGATCTGAAACCTTGGAGCACAAAACAAAGAATTATGTACAAAGCAGAAACCCCACTGCTCTGGATTTCCTTCCTGAAGCCCCTTTAAATCAAGTCATTCCTATCAACATTCTTCACGGGTTCTTGTTTATTTATTTCCTCAACTTTTTTTTATATACTTCTTTACTATGGGAAAGTTCATGCAAGAGACAAATGAGCTGAAGTAATGGTTCGGCTATACTGCAGAGCTTGTTTGCAGAGGGAAGAAAGCTCTCTGGCTGCTCTCTTTATTGATCAGTTTCTGGAAACTTAGTGTACTTAATGTATGCCTCGGAGAAATCATGTGCCTGGAAAACAAAGGAATGAGGTGCAGCATCTGCTTAAAGTCTTTAACAAAGACTCAGACTGAAGCAATAAGGTGATCTGATGTGAGTGGGGAAACAGAGATAGTCATGTATTCAAAGTGTGGTAAGATAAAATGTCTTGAAAAAGAGATTGTAAGCCTTTCAATCTTTTTAGAATAGAAGAATTGGAGATATTATTCTCAAGACGTTTTTGAATTGCAGCCTTCATTATCCTGGACTCTTAATGTTAGTGACTAGAAACTTATGAGACTGAAATCCAACAACTCTTCAGGAACAACCCCATGTTCCCCGGCCATCACAGTTTTTAAAATGTAGAAAGCTGTCTATTAACTACATCCTTTATTGTGACCTACTCACAAAATGGGGAAGAAGAAATCAAGGAAAGAAGAAGAGATCCAAGTAACCCAAGGCAACTTTTGCCATGCAATTTTGTTCCCTTGGCTGAGTAAACCTCAGAACTCTCTTAGAATGTAATTATGGTAAACAAAACTATTTGCCACTTGCTCATCTTTCAGGAGACCCAGATCAATACACTGTGGTACACACCTCATTCTGACTAATGCTAAAGATGACACATAGCTGAATTGAACAACTATTTGAAATGTGTTTGTCAGTCTTTTATTACAGTAATAAACTATGTACAACCAAAATGTGGAAAGGAAAAACCTTGATTTAAGTCACATATCAGTTGTTTCTGACAGATTCATAGTCTCAAGGGAGCAGATTGTCTTAATTTTATTTATTTATTTATTTATTTACTTCATTTGTATACCGCCATTCTCAGCCCTAAGGCGACTCATAGCGCTTTACAACAAGCAAAAACAAGGCGAACAATCAAGGCAAAAATTCAATGCAGCATCAACAAGGTACTTAAAAACAGTGAACACAGAAACAAATTAAACAATTTAACAGTAATATACATTCAGTGGCATCTCATAACTAGAATCATGATCCAAACTCGTCAGTTGTAGTTCCATTTCCTGAAATTCATTGCACTGCTTATTCAAACGCCTGTTCAAATAACCAGGTTTTCACTTTCCTCCGGAATACCATCAATGAGGGGGCCAATGTGATGTCCGTGGGAACGGCGTTCCACAGCCGAGGGGCCACCACCGAGAAGGCCCTGTCTCTCATCCAGGCCAGCCGCGCCTGTGTTGCAGGTGGGATCGAGAGCAGGGCCTCCCCGGAAGATCTCAAAGTCCTCGTGGGTTCGTAGGTGGAGATGCGATCGGATAGGTAACCTGGGCCAGAACCGTTTAGGGCTTTATAGGCCAAAGCCAGCACTTTGAATTGGGCCCGGTAGCAAATTGGTAGCCAATGGAGCTGGCAGAACAGAGGGGTTGTATGCTCCCTGTGTGCCGCCCCTGTTAGTATCATGACTGCCACACGCTGGACCAATTGAAGCTTCCGAGCCAGCCGTCTGGCAACCCCACGTAGAGAGCGTTGCAGTAGTCTAAACGGGATGTAACAAGAGCGTGGACTACCGTGGCCAAGTCAGACTTCCCAAGGTACGGGTACAGCTGGCGCACAAGCTTTAATTGTACAAATGCTCCCCTGGTCACCGCTGAAACCTGGGGTTCTAGGCTCAGTGGTGAATCCAGGATCACACCCAAGCTGCGAACCTGTGTCTTCAGGGGAAGTGCGACCCCATCCAGCACAGGTTGTAACCCTATACCCTGTTTGGCCTTGCGACTGACCAGGAGTACCTCTGACTTGTCTGGATTCAGTTTCAATTTGTTCGCCCTCATCCAGACCGTCACAGCGGCCAGACACCGGTTCAGGACTTCGACGGCCTCCTTACTAGCAGGTGGAAAGGAGTGACAGGGTTGGACATCATCCGCGTAGAGATGACACCGTACCCTGAAACTCTGGATGATCTCTCCCAGCGGCTTCATGTAGATGTTAAACAGCATGGGAGACAGTATTGAACCCCGAGGAACCCCACAAGACAAAGGTTGTGGGGTTGAACAGGTGTCTCCCAATAACACCTTCTGAGACTTGGAAGCTTCAATTGGTCCAGTGTGTGGCAGTGATGGGACTAATGAATTAGGTGAAAAACTGACACTTTCATAATTCAAACAATGCTTCCTGATCATGAGTCTAGTTAGCTGAAAACAATTGAAGAAGGCACATTTTTAAAGTTCTGTTTTAAGTTCTGCTGTGATGTTATGACATCTATTTATGCATTAGCATCATTTTGTCCATCTTTTGTCATAGAGGAAAAGGGAATTCCCATCTACAAAAGTGAGGTAAACAACAAAGGATGAAATCATTGCTGTGCATCTAATTAGAGTGCATCAGAGAAGTATTTGACATATGCATCCTATTCTCCACTGGTTGCTAAAGAGAGGAGGTGCAGGAGGGAGGTGAACTCTGTGAAAGAAGAAGAGGAAACATAGTGTAGTTCTCCCTGTGCAGAAGTTTTCACTACATTTCCCAATACAAGATCTCATCAATTATTTTTGGTGTTAATTCTCTTTCAGGAAGGTTCCAATCTAAATGACACACATGTTCATAACCAACCTATAGATAGCTGTACCTAATGAATTTGGTCAGTGCAGATGCAGGGAGATTTTGTTTCAGTTTGCTTATTTGAATAACCAAAAAATGTGCAAATTTAGACATATTCAAGATGGAAAGAATGAAAAGTTCAAAAATTCCAAAATGTGGAGGACAGTGAAACTGATAGACTTACCTACTCCTAAATCACAATGTTTATCTATTTTTTTTTAAAAAAAATGTGATTTGTGAGAGAGAGTGGAGAGTTGGACATCCTGCTGGGCATAGGACAGCTGTATCGTAAACTGGAAGTAGCTACAATGCAAGGCCTATTTCCCCCCCCCCTTTTTTTTTTACCATGGGACTTTTAGATTCCTCCAACCAATAAGATCATTTTCTTTATCTGACTTCAGATTTCTCTTTGACAAATGTCTTGCTCCTACACTGTTTTCTTCATTCAGAAGTACTTGCCACTGAAGAAAAGAAGTAGGATTATCAATCAACAGTGGGACCTACATTGGATTCCAGTTCTGGTTTAAGAGGATGAAATGTCCCCTTATACTGACTCTGAAGAGCTTACCCCAGATCCTATAAGCTGCTGCTCAGAAGTCAAGAGAAAATTACTTTTTGCTGTTTTTTTTCTTGCACACAGGAAGAAAAACAGTCCAATGGCAGAACTGACTGTTTTATATCACATTCACCCCTATCGAAAACATGGCTATGGTTCTGTAGTGTCACCCTGATTGTGCATATCTTCTCTTCTGATCAAGGTTAGATTGGCTTCATTATTACTGTGTTTTAGATGAGCAGTAAGCATTGAAGTATTTTACTGGGCCTTTTATGGATTTTAATCTTGAACTTTGGTTTGTTTTTAATAAGATTCTGTGTCTGCTTTGATTTTATTGTTTTGCTGTATTGCTTTCCGAAATTGTTCACTGCTTTAAGGTCTCTGGTGGAAAGAAAAGCGATCTATAAAAACTAATGTTAATACTTGAATATAAATAGTAAGCTCCCATTAAGTAAACATATGGGATTGTCATATTTATTGTGCAGTTCTGTTGACTCCATCTCAGATAGCTGCAATAATCCCCCTTCCATCAATCACAAAGAAGATAGCACATAGTTTGGAAAAGGTATAGAAAAGAGCAGTTAACATGAAAATGTATTGATACATCTTTCCTATCAGGAAATGATGGAACAGATCTTCATGAAATTTGATACAAAGCAACCTAATCCACAATTCCGACATTAATGTACAGATCAGAATGCAGCATCTATTAGTTTTCATATATTAATACTTCTAGATAAAACTGCTATTTCATTTCTGCTTAGAAAACATGAATATCTCTTTTGTTCAGTTTTTGGTTAGGTTTGCTTCTGAAGCATTTTTCCCCATCAATAAAACTGCTTGAAGCATCTGGGGAAGATTATATTCTCTTTCAGACATTTCATTTTTACTTGATGGAAAATGCCCAAATAGTGCAAGCTCATATGGACTACATCTCTGTATACTTGGAGCTGCATTTCCTCGCGAGTATATCTTTCTTTGCCTCCTAGTGAAAATTAAGCAGATTGACTCTTTGATCACATATTCAAAGTTGATTGTTCATTGACTGTTGTTCAGAAAGTAGAACTATTAAAATTTCAAAGTTGTATTTTAGTTGGAGGGGAGTTGTGATGTATAATATTACAGAAATTAATCAAGCCTCCTTTTTGCTGTTGTTATGAAGAAATCTAGAAGAAATGTGCACTGTTCAAAATATGAATTGAATGTATACATCTTGTGAAAAAGCTGATCCAAGTTATTGTGGGGCAAAGGTTATACTGAATATAACCTTTGGTAATTATGTTTTAATTTTATATTGTATGATTTACATGCTGTAAGCCGCCTTGTCGCCGCTTGCGAAGAAAGGCGGGGTAGAAATATCTTAAATAAATAAATAGATAAAGCTGCCTTAATGCACCTTTGCTCCATGTTAACCAAAGTCAGAGGATAGCCTGAACTGTGATGCAGAGTTTGAAATATTCCCTGACTTTGGGTCCATGTAAACAGTTGAGGCACTACTATCCTGTGTTCTGTGGTCTCAGACAGTTCAAGGACATGGGATGGAAATTATCATCCCCTTCCCTCTATATTACTGACTGGCTATCACCTACAGTAATGACCCTGTTGGCTGTGGCAACAGGGTAATTAGGGAAAGGAGGGGGAAGAGGAGGGGGCAATTCCTCCCTTTCATTTCCCCTGCCCTTATTCTTCATCAATGTGCTGATGTCACTCCAGACGACGGCCCTACGTAACACCTTTGTTGTTTCTAGAGGCCACTGCAACATGGATGTTTGTGCATGCGGGGAGGTTGTCTGACTATCCTAGGGCCAATCACACATGCGGATTGGCCCCAGAATAGCACAGATCTATCTGACCTTCCAGGATCAGGATTTTATCCAAGATCACAAACAGGCAGTGAATCTGTGTCTTCAGAAATCCAATACCAAACACAGGCTTTGTTTTGTTATGACCAAAAGCAGCCCAGGGAAAACTCTGAGAAACTCTTTCTCTAAAACATGGATCCATATTAACAAACAAGCTTATTACTTTAAAACTGATTCTTTGTTGGGGGGGTTGTTTTTTTTTTTGTTTTTTTTTTTTTGGTAGCAAGAATTGTACTGTAAAAATACCATTCAATCCAAGAGCAAATGACGGTGGTCCCTCTCTCTCTAGTTTGTTGCACGGAAAACTAGTAACAACTACTTTAGGTGTACCCAAAGTGAAGGTCTACCCACATGGTCAATGGTGGCTTGTGGTGAGGCAATTATTATAGAAAAGGCCACAAGCTTGGAGCAATCTCATTGGTTGCCACCTGTATCCAGCCCAGGAAAAGCACAGTGGATGCTGGCCATGTGACTAGCCCCCTCTCCCTCATCCATAATTCATATGCAAATACATGTATTCCAAAATCTGAAAAAATGCTAGAGACACAATCTTTATTTTCTTTCCTGTGGTGAGACAACAAGGAAATAAAGCTATATCACCTGTTCTTGTTTCTACTATTCGAGCAAAGTGCAGTTAAATCAGAACTACTCAAAATCCACCAGCTTTAAATGTAGGCATTCACCCTTCACACCTTAATGTACAAAAGGTCCTGCATTTTGAACTCTTAATGCCACACGTCACTCTCAATCCACTGTGAACTGATGTAACAGCCTCTAGTCCAGAAATGGTGACACAACATGACCCTTTCATTTGACCTGGTTATTCTCTTCTGTGCAAGAAGTCAAGCAGCCAATCTGTGAAGCAGGAAGGATGTATGAACTTAAGACCTCAGGAGGTAACTCTTGCAGGTTTCTACAACATAATACCCCCTGCGTAATTTTTAGAAATGATTTTAAAGTAACTCATTTTTATGTACAGGAAGATCAGTAACTGAAAACTGTGCTACAATCACATCAGGGGAAGTTGCATCATGAAAACACACAAACAGTTCACGTAAGAGATTCATAGCTGTCTAGGTGTTAATAATCTTAATGAAGCCTTCCTAATTTGTCCTCAGTGAGTCATCAATGCTAGCTATGAAATATCATCTTAATTATCAAGCTTAGGCATCAAACACAAATGTGTTTAACCAACATAGTGAAGCATTGAATTTATACTTATTGATGTGGCATGTGAAAATCTAGTTTCTGATGCACTGGACCATCTTTTCAGTCAACCACATTTCTGGACTACATTTCAATTTCTATCTACCTGTAAGTAAGCATGAATAGACATATGTTGTGGGAATTAGAATTGAGAAGTTCCATAATGTCTGTATTAAGTAAAGGGCTGTTGTTATGCTACTACATACAGAAGCCAGAAAAATGACTGATTCACATAGGAGTCAATGAGGGGTGTGCAGTTATGGAAAACCCCATGCCATTTTGGGTGCTTGATTTTTGGGTGCCCCCCCCCCCCATTCCATTGTTTTTGGGAATTCTCTGAATTCAGGAGGGGATTTCCATTTTCATGCCAGTAAGATTCAGTCCATTGGCACCAATGGGAAACATCTGTCATTTTAGGCCTATTAGGATAAAACTTGCCTCATTTGTAGGCCACCTATACAACTGATAGCTTGCCAAGTTTCAGAATGTTTCACCAATCCACTGATATTTGGGTATTTTTTTAAAATGCTGTAATTTTTTTAAAAAAAATCAACACAAGAGAGAGTTCTGGGAATTTTAGTCCCAAGTTCACACCCCAAGAGGGGAGAAGAATAGACACAGTCAACCAGGCCTCTGATTGGCTGAGAAAGAAAGAGAGAAACACACAGAAAGAAAAACCTCAACTCCCATCATGACCCAGGAGGGAGCACAGAGGCTCCTTCAATGCCTGCACTGCACAAAATGCTGCAGGGAAAGCTAATTCCCATTTGCCTCAAGCAGGCATGGAGGAGGTTTCAGGAAGGAATGGAGGAGGTTGCCAGGGAAGAAAGAAGAAAAGGAGCCTCAGCTTGCTTGATTTCCAAGGCTCACATGCTGCCTCCACCTCAGGTACAGTGCCACTCAGCTCCATTAGCTCCCATTAGCCT
The DNA here is from genome assembly GCF_037176765.1 of Anolis sagrei. Lineage (NCBI taxonomy): Eukaryota > Metazoa > Chordata > Lepidosauria > Squamata > Anolidae > Anolis > Anolis sagrei. Next base: position 248,388,456 of record NC_090023.1, read on the forward strand.
AAAAGATCCCACTGCTGTGATCCATATAGGCTAAGGCTTTGGCTGCCCCCCTTCAGTCTTGTTTGCATGAATTCAATAGTCGAATCCCCCTAGTCCAGTACACCAAAAATGATATTGTGCACACCCCTAGAATCAATGCAATGTATTGGGAGATCTGACTAGGGAGATCTGATGCACATCAGGACACTATTCTTGGTACCAAGTTATACATCTCCACAACTCACTAGCAGTTTTTTTAGTGTCTCTGATTCATAGCAAAGTATATGTAAAGTTTCCAAATGCATACATTCATATAGGATTTCAGCCATTGTTTTAACAGGTTTTAGATGTTAAGCAAATAAAATTATTTATTTACCTATGTTAATAATATGTTAATACATGCTCACACTGTTTATAATTGAGACTTAGAATTGGAAATAGGCTAAAGTTCTAATTATCAATGCCAGTCTTCCAACCAAATTCCACCTCAGTTTCCAACCAAATTCCACCTCAGTTTCGGACCGCATCTTGGCCTACGAGCCCACGAGGACCTTGAGATCGTCTGGGGAGGCCCTTCTCTCGATCCCGCCTGCCTCACAGGCACGTCTGGCGGGGAAGAGGGAGAGGGCCTTCTCGGTGGTGGCCCCCCGGCTGTGGAACACTCTCCCTGCAGACATCAGACAGGCGCCCTCCCTTATGTCCTTCCGAAAAAGCCTTAAGACATGGCTGTTCGAAAAGGCATTTAATTAAGTGCTATAAAAATGTGGTAAAGACGACTGGAAAGGAACAAGGAATATGAGATTGGTTATGATTCCACTATGAGACGAAGCGGATTTTTAGTGTAATTTTGTAATTGTTGTATTGTTAATATGTTGTTGTAATTGCCTCTTTGTAAATTGCCTTTTTATATGTGTTGTACACCGCCATGAGTCGCCCTAAAGGGCTGAGAATGGCGGTTAATAAATGCATCAAATAAAATAAATAAATAAATAAATAAGTATGATTTTTTGATGTAATAGCCAGTTTGACGGTGCTTGTAAAAGCTGTATATTGAAGTAAACTAACAGAAGGAGAATCAGTTCAGTTGAAATGTGTGTGCAGAAAACTGCTAAAAGAGAGATTACTTATTAGAAAATACAAGCAAAGTGGAAGGCAGTAGGAAAAGAGGAAAACTTCACACGCAGTGATAGACTCAATCAACAAAGCCGCCATGCTTGGTTTACAAAATTTTATCAAAATTGCTGATAACATGATGACTTAGAGGTCTCTTATTCATGGAGCATCATAATTTGTCAGCAATTAATAATTAGCCTTGCTTCATCTCATGCTAACTGGGACTTAGTAGTAATATGGACAAAAGTCTTCTTTTTGTCCAGCAACCAACAATCCAGGCTAAAAAGTGACCTAGCTTTGTAGGGCTACTGGTCCTTTCAAAAACCTGTCAATCCTCATTAAAGAGGTTGTATTGGACCTCAAAATTTAGGAAGTATACCAAGGCCTCAAGATCCAAATAACAAAGGAGGCCCATAGAGGTGGAAAATTGAGATATTAAAAAGCACCTTGCCAAAATCTTTTCCTTCCAACATTCCCTGGCCTGGAATTGCATCACCAAATCATGCAGCTGTAAAAGTCACCCATGAGCCAGCCATCTAACTCTGATGTAACAAGAAAAAAAATCATCCAATCTAATGTACACTCTCCTTCATCTCCATATTCAAGCAACACATTATTGAAAGAGGGAGCTCTCCATCTGACACAGTCACTGCTGGTCTTGCTGTTGGAGATCAGCAAAGGTGGGTCCTCTCCTGCAGTGCTTTGTACGACAAGGTTCTAGATCTACAATAATTGGGGGGGGGGGGGGGAGAGAGAGGAATGCTAGAGATACTTCCAAATGGGACGAAGTGTTTGAAGACTTCAACAAAGCACAAAACAATCAACTAATTTGACATCAGCCTTAGCGAATATATATGCACCTGATTACCTTAGTGAAGTGCAACTTAATGTTCACTGTGAATTACAGACTACATTTATTTCCAAATATCTTTAATGATGAACATTTAAAATTTCAGTAATCACATTCATGGCAGGCATTGTTTTCTCTTTAAAACTGTTTGCCAAAGAACACATATTGTTATTTTTGTAGTAATTATCCAATCTCCAGAGAATCCTGCTATCCATTGAAACTAAATAAACAAAGTAGTGCACCATTTATGCAGTTTCTACAAAAAAACAAAAACAAAACTCCAAACATTTTGCAATTATTTAACTAAGGCCTTGAAAGAAGATGGGTACAAGCATTGCTCCCAAAGTAAGAAATCAAAGTTTTTTCTCCATCAAGCAAAGGGAAAGATATCGAAGATATTATCTAATTTCCCTCAATGCCAGACTAACTCAGTTGTTATCACAGTTACACAAAACCTTGAAATAATTCAATAGACTGAAATTGTCTGGATTTAATTAATGCCATAATTTAATAAATAGACAAATGTTTCTAAATCATATTAGGCTGGGTAAATCAGATTTCATCAGCAATAGAAATTATATTGAGTAAAATAAATTAGATTCTAACTGTATTAAGATGGAAGCAAACCTTGCCATATAATAGATTTACAGTCAATGATGCACAGAGATATGCTCCTAATATAGAGCAGTGCTGTCATATCACAGTTTGCTTGTTTTCTTCTAGTCCCATTTTTACTTAGTGTTTCAGAAGCATGCCACACTAGTCTCCTTCATTTTACCAAATGTGTTGCATACTACTCCTAATTCATGTGGTGATAATTTAAGGAAGGAAACTCTCTCAGAGGCACTTTGTCATTGCAATCAATCATATTGCTGTGATTAACTTTAAGCCTCTACACAAAGGAATTGTTTCAGACAAAAGGCTCCAAGCTTATGGTAGAAAGCTAAAGAATTTCTCAGAGAAAAGGTGTTGGAAATGTGGGAATGGACAACCTCTGGTCTGTAATTTTGTCTGGGCTGCTCCCTAATCTGGTCCATTAACATGAACGCACCCAGACCCTAACCTAATGGTTCTCAAATTTTGGTCATGAGGTGCTTTGGATTCCTGAGTGTTGGCCAAGGTAGCTGGGGCTCCTTGAAATTGAGCTCTCAAACTTATGGAAGATCAAAGTTTAGGAAACCCTCTCTTAACTCATCAAAGATTTGAATCTGCAATATTGAATGAAAAAAATTCCCTTTCCTTTCAGTTCATTTGTGTCTTCAATTGTACTGATTTGTCAGGAACAGTTCTGATTGATACTCCATGTTTCCATTGTTTTAGTTGCTTTCAAAACATCTGTTTCTCTTTCCTTCACTTACTTTCTCCATTTATTTTCATCTGACTTCATTGCTGCAAATTACAAAAGCTGTTTGCACTGAATTGACTGGTGAGGAAAAAAGGGCACAATCTCATATTTCCCAGTAGAAGTTGTTGTTCGTTGTTGTCAAATCAACTTGTACAAATTGTAATGTATGGCAGCCCTATCAATGACTCTCCCTGTGCCATATCCCTGGAATGTTCAGGTTTTGTAAACTCAGGGCCATGACCTTCTTGAATGAGTCTAATCGTCCATAGAGTTTCCTCTTTTCATATTATCTTTCACTTGACTAAGTAGTATTGTCCTTGCTGATGAGTCTTGTATTCTCTTGATATGTCCAATTATGATAGTTTAGTCATTTTAGCTTCTTCTGGTTCAGGTCCAGCCTATTTGCATGACCACGTCTCCTCCTATGAACCAATTAATGCCTTAAGGTCATCTGGTGGTGGTGGGGGTTCATATGGTCCCACCACCCTCACAAGCATGGTTGGTGGGAATGAGGGAAAGGGCCTTCTCAGTGATGGCCCCATGGCTTTGGAATGCTTTCCCCAAAGAAATCACATAGGCTCCCTCTCTAGCCATCTTTAGAAAAGAACTAAAAACCTGGATGTGGAAGCAGGCTTTAAAAATGGATGATTACTACGTACTATGATGGTGGTCTTTTAGCTCCATTAAATGCCTAATGGTTTTTAACTGGTTTTGCCTCTGGAATACAAACTGTTTTTAAACCCAGTACAAATTTTAAACTGTGTATTTATTGTGATACTGTTATGTTAATTTATCCTTATTATGATTGCTCATAAATAAATAAATAAAGTTTATTAAATAAATAAAGTTTATTAAATAAATAAATAAAGTTATAAATAAATAAACTTTATTTATTTATGGATAATCCAGGCATTATTTGCTCTTGAATCTCTTTATTTGTCCTTTTGGTATTTCATAGAACTGTCTTCCAACACCACATTTCAAATTAATGTTCCTATCAGAACACTCCAGTTTTCACAACTATACTTAGAATCTGAAAATATTATGGCATGGATAATCCTGACTTATTCAATAACATATCCCTGGCACATTCCAGAAAAAGTTCTGTTGGCCCTCTATATCAGACAGCTTAAAAACAGATATACAGCTGTGCATTCATAATTTGACTTTAAATCCTTGGAAATGTTGGTTGCATGACCTCAAGAAAGATAGGATCTTATGGTAAAAGGGAGAGAAAAAAGAAAAGTCTAAACTTACCAGTTGATCTAGTTTAGAAGGTTCAATGCCTGAAATCAAAACAGCTCTAAAATTTGCAGCAGAAACAAGAAAGCAAAAGTGAACCAAGTAATTTATGTGTTCCAGCTTCAATCCTATCAAAAATGATAGCAAACTGTGCAGGCTATTCTTTGTGCTATAAATAAAAAAGCCATGCTGTCAACCTTTGGTGAGTGACAAATAGTATCCAAAAAAATCTCCCTTTTGGAAAATGATATGTCATCTGCTTGTCACTTTTTTCTAAAAGCTTTTTTTTTTCACACTCAGATGGAAAGAAATCTGATATAAATGATTATGGCCCTGTGAACAGAAAAATACAGAGTTCCCCCATTTTCAGACAGACGGGTGACAAGTTTCCATCTTTGATCTTTACCAATACATACATTTTTCAAATTTGAAATAAACACAGTATTTCTCTTTGCAATGTGTTATGGCTGTCAACAGGTGAAAGGCAAGGCATTCTGTGAAGAGCCTTTCAGGTTAATCAGCAGAATCATGCTAACTGATATTATTGTTGCTGGTCCATCGCCTTATGTTTCTGACAGCAAGGAGGTGATTGATTAAAGGGAAGGCAAGGGGAAGAGAAGTTTAACTGCTGAACAAAAGAGTGAATGCGCCCTTTCTGCTTGGATGCTTTTCCTAAAGATCCATCATGAAGTCTTTTTCCACACAAAGGCAAACAGAGAGGAGAAACACACACTGCATCTTAATACAGAACTGTTTGCACAGCAAGCCTGCAAAACTTCTGGTTCACCAAGGTAAAAACAGCCTTCCAGGCATTTTCTTGGACCTATCAGGTTTTCAACCAAGCCACTGTTTTCTGAACTTCCCAGATAAGCAGCAAAGGGGGATTTATGAAATCCCTGGTGACTATATATGGCTGGTGGATTGAAATCAACTGAGTTGATTAATTATTGTACAAGAGAATGTCTTATGCAAAACTGGGTTTCTAAAATAAAATGCTTATGGAACATGGCTTAAGAAATGGTCTAGTGAACAACTGATGTCCTTCCACTGGTAAATAAGCTAGAATTTTGAAAGAGAAGGAAAGGATTTGCTGAATATATTGCTCCAGAACAATAGATATCTTTAATAATGCACTGCCCTGACCTCTTATACTTCTGCCAGCTTGGCACTATTCTATATATGCACCCCTTTCTGAAACTGATATATTGTTTTATTATGTCACACACAGGCTTGATTTTCCCTCTTGAGTATGTCTCTATTCCTTGGCAATCTTCAGAAAACTATTTTGTTTTTCATGGCATCAGTAAGACATTCATAAACTCTTGTTATCTTTGGATAATCTGAATGAGACCAAGGAAGAAATGAAACTTAGTTGTAACTTCCTCCAGATACATACACAAGGATATTGTTCCCCTCCGGTGTATAACATATTTTATCAGATATGAGCTGGGTATTTTTTTCTGCTGACAGTGAAAACTTTTGCCTGTGAGCTTTGGAATTCAGGAGAAAAGGAAATATGGAGACAGTTAATCATGGTATCAAGGAGTTTTAGATTCCAGGGTAAAGCACATTACAAACATAATTAAGCAAACTGGAAAAAAACCCCCACATCTACACCCTCAGCCGGAGAGCCATTTTGAACATGCCATCTATCTTGGGAATCACCATAACATTTATTGAAAATGTCTCAGGACCAAGGCATGAGGCTTCTGCAGAGTCCCTGAAGCATCAAAATGATGTACTTTGGAACTCCAGAACTCCTAGCACCATGACAGGAGCTCTGCAGAAGCCTTTTGCCTTGGTCCCAAGGCTTTTCAAGTAACTTATAGGGTGAAATGGGGACAGGGGACCAGTGTAAATTGGCATGGGTGTGTATCTGACCACCCATCCCCTACACCAGAAATGTGTGGTTCTGGGGCCCCATATGCATACAAAATGCCAATTTCACTTGCATTTGGGCCAGTGTGGAAGGGTCCTATGTACATATGATAAGAAGCAGGCACTATAGGTGAAGGAGAAAAAGTGAATTAAGGCCCTTCCAGACAGGCCCAAAATGCAGGACCTGTCTCGGCTTTACCTGAGGTACCTAAACTCAAAACATCCGAGACCTACTTGCTTTTCGGAAAGCCTGTAAAACTTTTCTTTTCCGGCAAGCTTTTGATGGGTGAACAATCTGGGCTATACCTGTTCTCGCTGCCTATTGTTATTGTTATGGTTATTTTTAAAGCTAATTTTATTGTTTAAATCTGTTTCTGTAAACTGCTCCGAGCCAAATTGGGAGTACAAGTTGAATAAATAAATAAATAAATAAATAAATAAATGATGCCTCAGATAAAACTAAATAAATCCAGAGAAAACTGGGATTTCCCAGTTTGCTTCATATTAATAAAACACCTGGAAACATCTGGACCTTAAGGTAAGGTCTGGATCTTTCCAGGTAAGAGCCCTGTTGGGATTGACTCCAGGGATTCCCTCCACAGTACTGGGGGCCAATTCCCACAGCCATCCTGGTTCTTCAGGCTCCTGGAGCCTGAAGGAGCAGGATGCTGCCCACCCCTTCCCCCGCCCCTCATTTCTCTCTCAAAATTTAATTGAGAGGGCCTGCTGGCAGGCTCTTCACCTAGGGAAAATGACGGTCTGGAGGTTGGTTGGATGCCCTCCTGGGTCAACCTTTGGGCCCTTAGAGTAATAAAGAGAAAGTAAAAAAGGAGACATTTAGCTAGGGGGTGGAAAGATAAAATAGTAACAGGAATGGGATAAGGAGAGGATGTTCAGCCAGAAGTTAATGGGTAAAAAGGGGGGCAATGAAATAATTTAAAAGGAGAAGAAAGCAGGAATACAGGGAAAGAAAGAGGAAGATAATGTGTGTGTGCAGGGAAGGGAGAAGGGATGGAAAATATATTGAGATATTACAGAAGAACGTGAAGGAAAAAAACACAAGAGAGGGAAATCAAATCTAGATTAAAAGAGAAAGGCATCGAGTGTCTGATTAGATCTGCAGAAGAAAGATATTTCTGCCATATTTTGCCATATGTTCTCGAGAACAACAAGAGAAGATGAAGTGTGACTATAAACACTTAGGATGAGATGGATGGGGAAAACTACAAGTCAGCAATCATGTGAACATTAGTACCATATTCTGTGACTCTTGAGACAGTGAATAGAGTTTTTCTATACAATGACCACTCAACCCATTGAATCTTGCTGCTGGTTGTACTCTGGGAAACTTTGAGAAGAGAAAGAGAAGGACGGGGGTTTCAGTCACACCAGACAACGATATACAGGATTTTATGTTTCTTGTTTCCTATATAGGATAGGATATTCAGCTTCCAAAGATGGGGCATCATAGTTAAAATGGGGTACCTGGGAATCCAAGTCAAAGGTGAGCTATATATAAGGGTGATAAGTCCAGAAGAGCAGCTATCAAAAATGGCATCGTAATGTTTGTGTAATTGACCATGTATTTTACAATTTTAAGTGAAACAAGTGTCTAAATACTCAAAGTTCCTCTGGTATATTTGACACCATCATATGAAAATGGCTCCCTAGGAGAAGCCTATTCTTTTCTTTCCGTCAAGAGATTTGTTAAATTTATCTTTGTGGAATAATCTGCTGTTGGACATTTAATTGACTGCTTAATTGACTGTTGGTTTTATGGGTCATTGTATTGTTTTATGTGTTCATCAGAATTTATGAGGTACTTTCAGAATCCAATGGGATTATGTGGATTCTAAATTATTAAACACAACCCACATGTAGCTTAAATAAATAAACAAACAAATATAAAAAATCCTACCAAAGAAATATAAACCCAATGAAGTCTATCAAATGTTCTCTTGTATGAGATTTGGCAAGCAAAACAGTATTCTGGGCATTAAAACATTGGATAATAGTGTATATATGGTACTCCAGACTTTAATTCATGACCTTGGGGTGAAATATCTAAAAGCTTTTTTGAAATGTTCCTGTTATCACTTCACATTTTATATAATGGATTAGCATTTATTTTTAAAGGAATTCCATAAACCTTGTCAGCATTCAGGTTGTGGTGAAGCAAAGAGGAGACGCAAGGTATCCTTAGCATTTGCCATCATTTTTCCTCTTGAGACTTCAGAATGTGTATCATTTTCTCTTTAGCACACTATTTATTAGGCGTGTGCACAACGCCAAAAATCTGCTTTGTAAGTATTCTCAAAATTCAAGTTTTGAAAAATTCATAAGGGACCCAGGTCATATCTAATACAAAGTTCTGAAAATTTCATTAGTTTTTTGTTATGTTATTTGCCCATTTGCGCCAATGAGAACATGTCCGGGGCTCTTGTCTCCCTCATTTTTAGGGCTATCATGATGAAACTTGCCATAGTTGTAGCAGACATTTATCACTGTAAGTTGCCCAGATTTCAGAATGTTTTGCTCATCCAGTGAATTTTAGGAAATTTTTGAATTTTTTTTACTAACAACATTTAAAGGAAAATACAAGAGCTTTCCCCTTGAATTTCTCTGCAATGACACAACATAATAAGGGCACTTCAAAATTTCAGAAAGATTCACACATCCATTGATTTTTAGGGCATTCTTAAAATTTTGACTAATTAAAAAAAAACAAAAAAAATCCCCCTTGGAATTTTTCCACACTGACAGAATAAAAACAGGGCATCACACCTGTCAAGTCTTAGAAAGATCCACTCATCCACTGATTTTTAGGATTTTTAAAAAATGTTTATACAAATAAAAGCAATTGATATACTGCAGTGTTCCTACTCTAGCTTTTGCTAAAAAGATCCTAAAGCTTCCTGTGATGATTCTAAAAAGAATCCTAAACTAAAACAAACTAAGCCAACACAAATTAAGTCAAGCTTGGATGGCACATGCAAAAACCTTTGAGAACAGGCAAATTGAGTTCCTAGTTAGTCACTCACTACTGAGTTGTTTGCTTGATAGCTGCCACCCTAGATCTCCAGCTCTCTCCCAGCTAATTTGCAATGGTGACAGAGGCAAGATGGCTCCTGTATTTAAGGAAAATGCCAGGAGCGCCTCCTCCCTTTCCCTCTACCTCAGCCCTGATAGGCTGAGGAGACCATGTAACATACTATGCTTGCTGCACCACCCAGTACAGTTTGCTTATGCTGAAGAAGAAATTGACTCACTGCAACTTACAAAAAGTAATGAACATCCTACCAAATCTTTGGGTGTGTGTGTTGGGGGGGGGGGGGGGGGGAGGGGCACAATGCTAGCTTTGTAACATGGATCAAAAATATGGATTTACCGAAACACATGTGACTTATGACCCGAATCAAAAGTTTTGCACATAAAGTGATATGTTCGCTGCTAGTGTGCTAATAATATCTTAAAAGTCCTGCAGTAAGGGCAGTGCCTTTTTCAGTAAGGAAGAGATTCATCCATCTCTTAAGTTTCTGTTTTGTTCTTCCTAAAATGAAGTATGATTGAAGGGTATTAGGAAGATCTTGCCAGCTAAGTGACAATGTTTTACATTAGGGTTTTCTCACATCTCTACATTGTGATTTTTAACATTTGCAGCTAGTTCAATTTTACCTGCTTGACTGGTGGGAAGTTCAAAGAAAGCTCTGGAGCAACATATGGAATGCTTATAAACAAGTGGTATATTTAGAAATATATAAGTGAGTAGATTTTGTGAAAGTACCTAGTATATTAGAACTACAAGAGGATCCACGTAAGCTAATGAAACACTGGAACATTCTCTTCAATATAAAATACACATCATAATGGACTGAAGATCACATGTAAAGATCCACCTCTTTTTATCCTTTTGACTATCATCTCTCTTTTTTTGTTAGTTTTATAGAGATCTTTGTACAGAGCACATATCGGCTATGGCTACATCTGACTTTCAGAAACAGCGAGATATTATTCCTTTTCCAATTTTAGATACAATTCTGCAAAGCTCCTACATTTATTATTTATTTATTTCTCAATTTCTGTAGCACCATATTTAATGAAAATTCAAAGTGGCTTCTTGAGATTAAATCTAGCATTGAAATTATATATAAAAATAGGTCAACGGACATAGTAACACCAGAAGCAGAATGGAAATGGGAGGTGTATTGGTGTGGGGACTTCTCAATGAAGAGCTAAGTTCTATTTGCCCCATCAATTTATGGATATGTTAATATATTGTCATGTGGGTGCATTTGGTATCAGCAAGTTGTAGCCTTAAGCAAGGATATTATTATTATTATTATTATTATTATTATTATTATTATTATTATTAAACTGACACAAAAACACAGTATGTCACAGCAAACGAGATATATATGCTGGATTTCATATCACAAAATCACAAGTCGAACACTTCCCAAGCGTCTAGGACTGTATTATTATTATTCTGACAAAGACACAGTATGACACAGAAAACTATATATATGCTGAATTTTGTATCACAAAAATCACAAGTCGAACACTTCCCAAGCATTTAGGACTGTGTGATGTATTTTCGATTGATGAGCACAGTTCCAAGTAAGGTGGCAGTTGGCAGATCATGATTTTGTCAATGTGTATTGTTTTCAAATGCTGGCTGAGATTACCACTGGGACCACCTGTACTGGTTTATGCCAGAGTCTTTGCAGTTCAATTTTGAGGTTCTGATAACAGCTGAGTTCTTTCTGTTGTTCTTCATCAATTCAGCTAACACCTGGTACTTTTTTCTTTTCCACAATTTTTCCCAAAAAATTTTTTTCCAAAAAAGTTTTCCAATCTTTTTTCTTTTCCACAGTTGTGATGTCTACGCCCCATTATATTGTTGTGTGTTCATTTTCCACCAGTTCTTTACTACTGGCAGGTGGTAATTGTGACATAAGTTTCAATGAATCATTTGGGCCACATAGTTGTGTCTCTGTTTGTAGTCCGTCTGTGAGATTTTCTTGCAGCAGCTGAGAATATGATCCATGGTTTCAGGGAGGAGGGAGCAAGCTTGTTTCCTGCTTCCCTGGAGACTAGGAAGCTACAAGAAAGCAGATTCCATCTGAACATGATGAAGAACTTCCTGACTGTGAGAGCCGTTCAGCAGTGGAACTCTTTGCCCCGGAGTGTGGTGGAGGATCCTTCTTTGGAAGCTTTTAAACAGAGGCTGGATGGCCATCTGTCAGGGGTGATTTGAATGCAATATTCCTGCTTCTTGGCAGGGGGTTGGACTGGATGGCCCATGAGGTCTCTTCCAACTCTTTCATTCTATGATTCGTCAGCTTCCTTGCACAGACTGCACTTTGGGTAATCAGCTGATTTTTTTTATCCTGGCCTTAATTGCATTTGTCCTGATTACTTACTCCTGGGCTGCAAGAATAAAGCCTTCTGTTTCCTTCTTCAGTCTTCCATTTGTGAGCCATAACCAAGTCTTCTCCTTGTCAACTTTTCCTTCAATTTTGTCAAGGAATTGCCTATGCAATGTTTTGTTGTGCCAGCTGCCATTATCATTATTATTTCTTAATCTCCTCTTCCCAATACTTGAAATGCAATACAGCATAGAATTAAAATACAAAAATGAGTCAAAACACATAAAACCATTTAAAACACATGGTTGAAAAACACATGAAAACAAGATTAAAGCACAAGCCATTGCATATTGAAATAATCCATACTTATAAAAATGTCAATTTAAAATTCGTAGTTGAACTTACCAGAAGGTAATGCTTTCTTAACTGGAGACAGCACATTTAGCTGTCAAATCTCATCTAGCAGATCATTTCAGTCTAGGGGTCACTGACAAAAAGGTCTTCAGTCTAGGGGTCACTGACAACAAAGTTGACAGTTGCTCTCCTAGTCCTGTCTAGTTGAAGTAAATGTCTCCTAGAAGAGCTCAGTGTATGAGGTGGACTGTATGGAAAGAAGTTATGTGTTTTGCCTTGTCCCTTTTTAACCCCTAAGGGATTGAAAAAGGAATGTTGTCACTATGTGAGATACAGCTTGCCCACCTATACATTCTTACTTCTATTTCTTTCCCCTCACAACACAGGTGTTTTCTGAAAAAGCAAAGTTAGTGCAGAAGTATTCCAAAGAAAGGAGGTAGTATCAGGGAGATTTTTAGGTTCTTGTGGGTTTTTCGGGCTATAGGGCCATGTTCTAGAGGCATTTCTAGAGATTTTTGTTATTAGGTGACACATGGTAAAAAAAAATGGAATAAGTACCAGCAGCAAATTGAACTTCACATCCTCATTATTTTCACAATCATTCTACAATTCATTAAGTTTTCAAAGATGACAATACTTTATTACTGCTATATATACACCAATAAGACTTACAGTTCCACAGCTCTGTGAAATGTCTGAGATTCTGAAATGAGCATGTAAGACATGAAAGTTTTTCGCAATGAAAAATCATAGAATATGGAACACCATTGTGTTGAAGGTATCATTTTAATGTGGTCAATAAAGAAGTTGCACATCAACAACAAAATAACTAACAGATATATTTGAAAAAATGGCATTTTGAGGAAAAATGGGCAATAGAAATGCATAGAAACTTTAGTGTAGTAACAATAAAAATCTTGGATTTTAATGTTGACCAATGCTAAAATGAGCTTGGAGACTGGAAAGGGAGAAACTTGATGCTTTTGAGCTTGACACATCCCTACATTCCTTATTCAATAGTTTGGAAAGAGATCCACGAGATCTGCCAAAAAATTCTTTAAAAGAAACTTTCATTTCAACCGTAACTCTTTCTTCTAGGAATGACCAAAATGAACACCAATGAAGACAAACTATTTACATATATTACAACTGCTGCAAGGATTGTGTATGCAAGAAAATGGAGGCAAGAACTGAGACCACAAAAAGAAGAATGGATAGAAAAATTTTTGACATCATGAATATGGACAAGTTGACATATTTAATTACGAAGGTGCAGAACAAACAGGTGAAGGTGATGGTTTGGTCCCCACTGATAGCCTGGTTAAAAGAAAACAAAGTGAAACTACTAATTTAACAAATTTGTCTCAAAAAATAGAAGGCAAAACAAACTGCCGAAAAGGAGAAGACAAAGAGGGATGGGAGAATAAGGAGAATAAGATCAAACTAAACCTCTTGTAGAGAAGATTGGAAGAAGACCCTACCCCCCCCCCCTTTTTCTAGTTTTTACTTCCCTTTTCTTTTTCTCGCTCTTGTTACCCTAACCCTATTCCAATCCCCCTTTACCCTATCCATTTTCCCATTCTTTTTCCCTTTCTTTTCCTCCCCTATCTACTTTTTTAACCTTGTATCAAAATTTCTTAATAATTTTTTTTAAAAAAGAGTCAGATACCTCTACTCACAATCATATGGAAACTCTTATTTTTTTCCATTTTTAATAAATAAATAAATAAATAAATAAATAAATAAATATGTTTCTTTTCCAGCTGATGTCCCACCTTCAAATCATTTGTTGACTTATGACAAACCAATGGTTTTAATAGGGTTTTCTTAGGCAAAGAATACTGAAAGGTGGTTTTCACTGTTCCTTCCTTGGAAATATAACCTACAAGCTCCCGGTCATCATTTGTGGTCTCCCATCCAAGTACTAACAGAGCTGATTTTGCTTAGATTCCAAGATCAAACAGGATTTGGTGTCTTTTTGTTATATAAATCTTACAAAATAAATATACACTCAATAACTGCAGTGTGATCAGTTTTCCCTAAGCCCCCCCCCAATATATTTACACACACAGCCAAAAAGGTGAGTGGTCCAAAATTATAAGTGCCAATTACTCATTTTCCTGCTACATAAACCTGTTATCTACCATTACAGTTCCTTTTTGTGTCAGGAGTGCAGATATTAAGACATTTTGTCATCCTCGCATTCATCAAGATTAATAACATCAAGAAAGCTGGCACTTTTTAATATTTGCACTCATTTGGTTATTTTTCTAGAATTGTCAAAATCCCATTATAATTAGGAAAAGGGCATTAGGGAATATCCACCAGGGAATAATCTGTCCCTGCCAGCAAAATGAGTTTGATGACCCAGTTAGGTTTTTTCTATTGCTAATTTAACTGAATCAGAACATTATGAGGAATAAATTCTTCAATTGCAATCTGTTAAAATAAGACCTCCCTGCAGAGAGCAGGATTGCCTAATGTTGATTAATTTTCTTTTGGAGAAAGGCAAAATTGTGACATCATATCATAAAACAATTAAACACAGTTGCAAAAAATGTCTTTCTTACTGTTTCATGTCAACTGAACCAGAAGCAGGAGGAGAAGTTGCAATAAAATTAAGCGATGTGCTCAATTATCTGTAAGAGATTCTAGGACATTATTAGCCTATTCACCCTTACACTTATCTGCAAATGCACATGCCAGCAAGAGAAAGGATTTAGGTTACATTTTAGTAATCCTAAATCTTTTACGTGGTGAGTTTATCAAAAACTGGAACACTTGTTAAGATAATTTAGTTACACACATATATGCTCTCTTTCTGTGTGTGTGTGTCTGTATGTGTGTGTTTATACATCTAGTTTCAATGCAGAAACATCTAGTTTCAATGCAGAAACAAAGTACCTTACTACAACATAGGAAAGTTTAGATGGTAAGACTTGATTTTCATGGTGGATTGAACATTTCTCCATTAGGTGGTTTTGCCAAACATTAAAAGGGTGTAACCACCCTTCTCTCTTTAGCTTTACAAAAATGCAACGAAATTAATTCTGATATTTTTATAGCTTGCTACTGGTGAGAGGTAATGTGGTATATTTAGAACAATGGTAGCCCAATTATAGCCTGTGGTTCTTTCTGTGGCCTCCAAGCTCCTCTGGAGAGATAAAAACAACAAACATTTGCCAGTGTGTCTACAAAGTGTTAATAGTCTTAAAGCTTTTATACAGTTGCTGGTAATTAAAACAGAAGCAGAGGCACTGCTCCAACTCTTTGCTTTGTAAGGTCAAATAGGATGTCTACTTGGTCATTATCACAACAGAAGAAACTGGAGACATCTCTCAAGGTGCTCTAAAATGAATAGTTTATTGATAGAACATATTTAAAGCAAGCACCCCTAAACTCCAGCCCTCCAGCTGTTTGGGCCTCCAATTCCCAGAACCCTCAGCCAGCTTGTTCAGTGGTCAGGAATTCTGGGAGTTGGAGGCTCTGGGACCTTCCAGACAGGCTCTATATCCCAAGATCTGATCCCATGTTTTCTGCTTTAAACTGGATTATATGAGCAAACACTGACAGATAATCTGGGATAAACAGAAAACTTGGGATCAAATCCTGGGACTTCGGCCTGTCTGGAAGGGCCCTCAAACAGCTGGAAGGCAAGTTTGCAGATGCCCGACCTAAAGAAATACATCTATTTTTTTCTGTGCATTAACACACCAGTCACCATTTAGGAGAGCAAGGAAGTAAAGGTTGGCATGTATGAACCTACTTCCACAGTGGCCTTTCTTGCTGTTGTTTATTCTTCATATTTGTAGGCAAGAAATAGGGCAACTGGTGAACTGGAAACGTTTGGGACCGAACTTGAATCCAATGACTTGCCCTGGTTTGCTTGTGCACAATGGAGCAGAGAGAGGAAGAGCAAGCAAACAGGCAGCTCCCCTCTGTGTTGGTGCTCCTTGGCACTAACCAATAATGGAGACCTTTCTTGCCCATTGTTTCAACAACAAACCTAACTTTCTCTTCCTTCTTATCTGTTTATTCGTTTTTGAACATGTTTTCCACTTTCCATCCAGTTTTCCAGTTTCCTCATCTGTCTCCATGAACCACAAAACTATTGCTGGAACTCCACCAGTGATTGTAGATATCCTGATGTTTTTTTAGACTCTTGCCACTAGAATGCTTCTGTCCCAGAGTAACCCAGTAATTAATTCATTTTTAATTTTGGAAATTAATGTTAATTTGTTTTAGAATCAATACAATTAAATTAAGGCTCAGCAATAAAATTTAATAAAATACAAATAGTGCAATAAAGAAATGATTGGAAATTATGCAACTGAAATTTATACACAATTCTCCTTGCCATATTTTAGCTAAACCCTGTGGCCCTCATGCATATGACCAGTCAGAAAAGTGTTACCCACTCTGGCCAGAGTTGTAGAATCAGAACATCAGATTTCACAGTTCTAATGCTATGATTCTACTTTAACTGTGGTGATCTATACTTTGATGAGGCACTGGAGTTCTCTTGTAGTGAATTCTAAACACTCCTTACCAAATTGAAAATCACATAATTTCACCTTATAGAAGAACGTAGTTAAACAAAAGCATCATGTTTAATATGTTTAGTGTGAAAGGGATCCAGAGCCAGGAGACCTGGGACCTGATCTTATATTACATTGGCAGAACATAAGTCTCCAAGAGTGTAATTATGGGAGTCAATGACAGCAATGGAAATCACTCCTTCTCTTTCATGAGCATGCAGCAATTGCCAATGAATTGCCAGGTGCAGGTTTCTCTCTCACTGTTCAATAACAACCAGAAGAAACCAAAGCCCTCAACCATATCTGATGAGTAGCTGGGGAGATGGATTCCCTCCCAGATGGTTTTCAACACTGAGATTGGGGTCTTTGTGAAGTTCCAGAAAGTCTGAGAAAGTACTCACACTGGTGTAATCCTCAGATTCACCTGCATACATCAACAACAGAATGTTGGCCAGGACAGACATTAATAATAAAACCTAAAGGAATGCTTAGTCAGCCTATCCCTATTCTATTTTACAAGGCTATTATCATTCTTTTTATAAAAAGCCATGACTGTGCACTTTATGACACATGCTACCTCTTGTTGTTATGAGCCTTCAGGTAACACCTGATTTATGATGACCTTATCATAAGGCTCTCTTGGTAAGATTTACCGTTTGCCCAAGGTCACTTAATAGGTTTCTATGAGAGAGTCGAGATTTCAGCTCTGTTGACCTGAAGTACTGGTCCACCATTCAAAGCACTACAGCACTTGGAAGGCCCTTTCACACAGCCATATAATCCAGAATATAAAAGCAGGTAATCCACACAGAATATAAAAGCAGATAATCTGAGTCCACGCTGCCATATTTGTTAGATTTTAGCCATTCTTGTAAGCCGCTCCGAGCCCCAGGGGATTGGCAGCATATAAATTCAAATAATAAATAAATAAATAAATAAATATAATCCCATTCAAAACAGATAATGTGGATTTTATACAGCTGTGTGGAAGGGGCCTGACTCCCAATCTCAGAAGCTAACTAGGGCTTGGCCTGGTGTGCACTTTGATATAACAAATTGGGAATGAATGATTCAGTGTCATAAGTTCCATATGGGTTAAAGAAGTGATCTGGATCATTGTGCTCCTTTTTAAAAAAATTCAGGAAAAAAAGTGAAAAAGCCCACAGCAGAGACTAACAGGTACCCCAAAAAGAAACACTTGGGGAAAAGACAGTTTGGAATACAGCTCTCATATTACCCTAGATTGTAATGTTAAACTACCCTGTGAAACATTTGGATAAGTGTCATCTTGTTTCTTTATAGATGAATGGTAGTTATTCCATGCTCTGCCCTCCATATGCTTTATTGGGACAGGGGAATAAATTGGACTGTATTAACTGCAAAAAAATATACATCTTTAGCTTCAGCTAGACCAGAACTTGCTGTGTGCACACACACACAAATCCAAGGATCTAAGTGTGGCATGCAATAAAATTAAGTTAAATTACTTTAAACACTGTAAGCAGAATAATTCAAACAAAGTGAAAACATTCTTAACAATGTAAGTCAACAGTTTAAAATCTGATGAAACAGTTTATATTGTGCAGATATGAAATCAATTAGGCCCCAGCATTTTTAGTAAACAAGATTACTAAGAGTCTATATTATAATCTATCTTTTACAACTTTACGAATCCATAACAACATAAAGAAATCCAAGGAATCATTGTTAGTGAATTGTGAAAATGTACTTCCATGTACTTGCAAGACTGTTCTGATGTCCATCTGGTGGACCTGGTGTACATTGGACACTTCTGATGGAGTTCAGATACTTCTGATGTACAACAGGTACTTTTGATGAGAACTGAACACTGTTGCATTCCATCACTCCCTAGCTGGTTCTGGATGCTCATTGTAAGTACCTCAGTGTGCATCAATGCCCATTGTACAAGGATGCTATCCGGTCATTCTACAGTAGCTACTAGCCTTACCCATCTGATACTTGTAAACTGTAACATTATCCAGTCTCTACATGAAGATGGATGTTCTGAAACTACTTAATGTTACTCCCTACACATTTAAGTCTATTTAAAAAGTTGACAATCCCATGTCTATGTCCCTTCCATATTTTCTATTGATCTGGAATGGTGCTAGTGTTGTCACCAACTGAGCTTTTAAGAAGCAAGTATTCCATATCTTGAACAACACAGAAAATAAGGAAGGCCTTCTCCTATATCCACAGTTCATTGATACCACAATGAAGAGTATTGAAGGAACTAGCAGAAGTCATCTTGGAACAATTGGCAATCATCTTTGAGAGTTCTTGGAGAACACGAGAAGTTCCAGCAGATTGGAGGAGGACCAATGTGGTCCCAATGTTCAAGAAGGGAAAAAAGGACGACCCTCTCATCAATATCAGTCAAGATTCTGGAAAAGATTGTTAAGGAAGTGGTCTGCAAACACTTTAGAAACAAATGTGGTCATCGCTAATAGTCAACACGGATTTATCAAAAACAAGTCATACCAGACTAATTTGATCTTTTTTTCACAATAGAATTACAAGCTGGGTAGACAAGGTCCCCCATAACCTTCTGGCAAACAAATTAGTCAAATGTGGACTAGGCAAAATTATGGTTAGGTGGATCTGTAATTAGTTAAGCAAAAAAACCCAGAGGGTGCTCACCAATGCTTCCTCTTCATCTTGGAAAGAAGTGGCGAGCAGAGTGCCACAGGGTTCCCTCCTGGGCACGGTCCTGTTCAACATATTTATTAATGACTTAGATGAAGGGTTAGAAGGCATGATCATCAAGCTTGCAGATGACACCAAATTGGGAGGGATAGCCAATACTCCAGAGGACAGGAGCAGAATTCAAAACGATCTTGACAGATTAGAGAGATGGGCCAAAACTAACAAAATGAAGTTCAACAGTGACAAATGCAAAATACTCCACTTAAGCAGAAAAAAAATGAATCGCAAAGATAGAGAATGGGGGATGCATGGCTTGAGAGCAGCATGTGTGTAAAATGTCTTGGCGGCATTTGTGTAAAATATATAAAAAAGGGGGGGGGGCTTTTGGCCTGCATCAATAGGAGTAAAATATCTAGATCCAGGGAAGTCATGCTACCCCTCTATTCTGCCTTGGTTAGACCACACTTGGAATACTGTGTCAAATTCTGGACACCACAATTGAAAGGAGATGTTAATAAGCTGGAATGTGTCAGGAGGGGAACTAAAATGATTAAGGGTCTGGATAAAAAGCCTTATGAGGAGCAGCTTAAAGAGCTGGCCATGTTTAGCCCAAAGAAGGGAAGGCTGAGAGGAGACATGATAGCCATGTATACGTATGTAAGAGAAAGTCATAGGGAGGAGGGAGCAAGCTTGTTTTCTGCTGCCCTGGAGACTAGGATGTGGAACAATGGCTTCAAACTACAAGAAAGGAGATTCCATCTGAACATTAGGAAGAGCTTCCTGACTGTGAGTGCTGGAGGCTCTTTATTTGGAGGCTTTTAAACAAAGGCTGGATGGCCATCTGTCGGGGGTGCTTTGAATGCTTTGAATGCAATTTTCCTGCTTCTTGGCAGGGGGTTGGACTGGATGGCCCATGAGGTCTCTTCCAACTCTATGATTCTATGTTTCTGTGATTAAGTGGTCCCTTCTAGCATGCCTCAAATTTGGGCAGTTATATCTAGAAGAAGTGTATCTTCAAGGTTCCAAGTGAGTTAAAGCTTGGAATCAGAAGCATCATGATTTAGAACTGGAATCACATTGACAGTCAGTGCATCTCTTTAGAACTGATATTTTTTTCTATATGATACCTTAGCATTTTATTTTTATTTCAAACAGCATTTTGTAATAGCTGCAGCTTCCAAGATGTCTTCAAGGGTGGGCCCAGAAAGAATATCTTGCAGTAGTCTAATTGGAAAGTCCCCAATGAATGGATTGTGGTGACTATTTTACCCACTTCCAACAAAAACCATAGCTGGTAGTTAAAGCTAGTTCCAGAAACACTGACCCATGGACTCTACTTGGGTTTTCAGTAACAAAAGTGGATCGATACCACCACACTATACATCAGCTGTGTCAGGTAGATTGGAGTTCCAACCAGAAAAGATTGCTTTCCCAGTCCCCAGATCTGAAGACTGGCAATACACAACCTTTTTCTTAGCCAATGTCTTACATCACCCAGACACTGGTCCTGTTGTTGTTGTTCATTCGTTCAGTCGTCTCCGACTCTTCGTGACCTCATGGACCAGCCCACGCCAGAGCTCCCTGTCGGCCGTTACCACCCCCAGCTCCCTCAAGGTCAGTCCAGTCACTTCAAGGATGCCATCCATCCATCTTGCCCTTGGTCGGCCCCTCTTCCTTTTGCCTTCCACTTTCCCCAGCATAATTGTCTTCTCTAGGCTTTCCTGTCTCCTCATGATGTGGCCAAAGTACTTCAACTTTGTCTCTAGTATCTTTCCCTCCAGTGAGCAGTCAGGCTTTATTTCCTGGAGGATGGACTGGTTGGATCTTCTCGCAGTCCAAGGCACTCTCGGCACTTTCCTCCAACACCACAGCTCAAAAGCATCGATCTTCTTTCGCTCAGCCTTCCCTAAGGTCCAGCTCTCACATCCGTAGGTTATTACAGGGAATACCATGGCTTTGACTAGGCGGATCTTTGTTGCCAGTCTGATGTCTCTACTCTTCACTATTTTATCGAGATTGGACATTGCTCTCCTCCCAAGAAGTAAGCGTCTTCTGATTTCCTGGCCACAGTATGCATCTGCAGTAATCTTTGCACCTAGAAATACAAAGTCTGTCACAGCCTCCACGGTTTCTCCCTCTATTTTCCAGTTGTCAATCATTCTTGTTGCCATAATCTTGGTTTTTTTGACGTTTAGCTGCAACCCGGCTTTTGCGCTTTCTTCTTTCACCTTGATTAGAAGGCTCCTCAGCTCCTCCTCGCTTTCGGCCATCAGGGTGGTGTCATCTGCATATCTGAGGTTGTTAATGTTTCTTCCAGCAATTTTCACCCCAGCTTTGCATTCATCCAGCCCCGCACATCGCATGATGTGTTCTGCATACAAGTTAAAAAGGTTGGGTGAGAGGATGCAGCCTTGCCGTACGCCTTTCCCAATCTTGAACCAGTCTGTTGTGACTGCATAATCTCAAGTGACCATGACAATAAGGAGAAGTAGACCAGCTTCCAAACCACTGATGGTCTCGCTCAGCAGCTTAATATACATGTTGTGGAACATGGTAAAGAATATGGGATCCTGTGGCATCACATAACACAGTCTTGGATCACCCCCACAGATCAGAATAGAACACTGTAACATAGTAATGACCCCTATACTATCTAATGGAGTCAGTCCAGTAATATAATACAATCACTGGTTTTAAAAGCTTTTGAGAAATCCAAGAGAATTAACATGTAGTCCCACATGATCCATGTAATTCAATATTGTTTACTCAGACTGGTGAAATAATTTCAGACTAGTGATTATTTCCCAGTGCCACCACCCATGACTGAGTTTTTGTACACAAAAAGCATATTCCCTTCCACCAAGCAATAGTCTTTCTTGAAACACCCTGGAATGGAGTTCAGTCATTGTTAGTGATACTATTGGAGCCTTTTTCTATTTCTGTGCAATTGGTCATTTTCAGTTACCTCAGCCCTATGTAAATTTTGTGTCAAGCCTCTCTTTGTAAAACCAGGTGAAATATCTACTTGTTTGTTGTTTTCTTGTGACAGGGATGATTGCAGTCTATTATGTTCCATTCTGCATCAAATAACATGCTTTTTTAAAAAAAGGAAAGTATTCTTTTGGATTTGGCTGCTTTTCATAAGCACGTCAGTTCTGATACGATCCAGCAACACATACATGGTTTTGGGGAAAATTTATTCTGTCATAAACAGAGTGCTAAAGACAAAACTCTATGAAGCTTGAGACAGACAATCATCAACCCTGAAGCAAGGAAGCTTCAAATGCATGTGTCTTTTGCCTTATACACTTTCCTACAGGAAAGAAAATTGTTTTATGAAAAATATAACATTTCTTGAAAGAAATGCCTTAGGGCTTGTGTAGCAGTGGTAACAATGGGCTCAGTGTGTCTGAAGTAAAAAAAAATGGGACAAGATCCATCTGCCCTTAAAGTTTGCCCTTTTTTTTCTGCCAACATGTTCTTCCTGGCAACACATCTTTCTTTCTCCCCCACCCCATTTTATCTTTCCTTTCTTTATCTCATTGTTTCTTTTTGTTTCCCCTTCTCTCTTTTCTCCCTTCCTCTCTCTTTCTACCCCTCTCTTGCTTTCATAATCTGTACTACTCATTTTATCTCCTTCACTCTTTGTCTTTTCACCCAATGAGAGAATAAAACATAGATGAATTAGGGGTGTTAGTGTGTTCCCTTTTGATTAATTAGGAATAGCATGGGGTAGAGGAAGCATTACATGCAGGTTAATGCAGCTGCTAAGTTAATGAAAAGATGCTCGCCCTGACATTATGTATGATCTCATTTTAACGGATGCCATGGAGAGAACAAAGTTATCTCACAGAGAATTCTGTACACCTCCACCTTCCCCTCCTGCAAATTCCAAGTTCCAATATAATGTTGTTACAGCCATTAAAGATAATAATAATAATGGTATAACTAGTATGGTGTCTAGTATGATAGGGTTCCACATCCTCCAATATTTCACAAGTGAAAATTTGGATATGTCCAGCCAAGCAACATCATTTGC
The DNA here is from genome assembly GCF_037176765.1 of Anolis sagrei. Taxonomy (NCBI): domain Eukaryota; kingdom Metazoa; phylum Chordata; class Lepidosauria; order Squamata; family Anolidae; genus Anolis; species Anolis sagrei. Next base: position 248,411,830 of record NC_090023.1, read on the forward strand.
CATGATCTTTAAACCTCTCCAAGTCCCTTTTGGGGAGAGAAGAGCGAGGTATAAATATAGTAAATAAAAATAAATAAATAAATAAGAGCATGATAGCAAAACTGATTGAGTATGAACACACAAACATCTAGAGGGTGTAATCGTTTGTGTTCCTATGATTATAAAGTATTGTGCAATATTAATCCCTATCCCCTCTTCTCCACTGGATGAATTAATAAAGAGCAAACTACTATTTCAGTAGCCAGGTGAGGCATCTCTGTCATAACCCCTTCTTGCATTGGAAATCACATGTAGGGAGAATGTGAGAACATCAATCTCCTACATCCTGATCAACGGGATAACAGGTTCCTGACCCTCACTGTGGCTGCTGTCCAGTCTATCAGATTTGGGGACTTTTACAATTACAACATATACCCTACACTATTGAATACATAAGAACTGTAAATTTGAATCAGTTATCAATGTGAAATTTTATGTTATTGCAATCATCCAGATTATCTGATTTGAACTGGATTATATGAGTCCACACTACCATATAATCCAGTTCAAAGCAGATAATCTGGATTTTATATGGCAATGTAGGTGGGGGCTGAGGGCCCTTCCACACAGCTGTATAACCCAGAATATCAAGGCAGAAAATCCCACAATATCTGCTTTGAACTGGGTTATTTGAGTCCACAATGCCATATATTCCAGTTCAAAGCAGAAAATGTGGGATTTTATTCAGCTGTGTGGAAAGGGCCTGAGACTCTTCTCTGGTGATCTTAGCTATCCACAGGCAGTGATACATGAATACTAGAATTGGATAGGTTCATTCAGAAGAGCCTGGAAGTCAGAAGAAACTTCTGAATTTTGATGTTTGAAGCAGGTTTGAACCATGCAGGAAAGGTGGAGAGGAAATCTGAGTTTGAACCACTTACCTTTTTTTCCGGAAATATTCCATAATGTTCGGATGTCTCTCAAGGTTATTTTAATTTTCAAAACCATTAAGTAACTTTGGTAAAGCCTAAAAAGTTTTAAGATCTCCTTCTCTCCCCCCCCCCCCAGTGATGCAAAGGTGGGGGGGGGATGAGGTGGCTGTGGCTAAGCACAGCCATTGCTGTAGTTTGTGAAGGCCAGGCCCCCAATGGTAGACATTGCAAAAGGCCCTGCTGTTAAACAACATTTCCCACACTGTCCGGCTGCTCATTAGCCAAAATGGCTGAAGGACCCAAAAATACTATAGCTGTCTGTAGCAGTCTTCATCTTAATATAAAATAAACTGATTGAATCTACAAAGATGTCTAAAGAAGGCAGTAAAGCAATAAGCAACTTTTGCAAAGCCAAGAGAACATAAAACTTTACCCTGATTGCCATGAACAAGGCACTGGGATAGCCAGCCACAGCCAGCCAACCCTTTACATCAGTAAGTAATGATAAAATAAAATGATTGATTGCATCTGCAAAAATGAATAAATAGATGGATGTGTCTTGAGGGTCTCCTCCAACTCAGTAGAGGAAGCAAATGTATGTCTGGAGAGTTTGGATGGTGCCTTTCTGCCCAGAAGATGGGGGTCAGTCTAGATGTCCCTTGATACAGTTTGTGCCACACAAACAAAGTATCTGGAGTACAACAGCTACTTTCAAATTAAAGACCACCCAATGAAACAGGAAATAACTCTTTCAAACTAGGAACAGATTTTCTTTATTATTAAAAATGTTTTTATTTAAAACATTGAAAATTTGCCAAAAATCTATGGATAAGTCAACAGTTGAAATTTGGTGAGCTAACAGTGGTCCATGTGTTCTACCACTGTAGCAAGTTTCATCAGGATTGGCCTAAAAATGAGGGAGGGAGAATCCCCTGGTTTCCCCAGTGCCAGTGCTTTTTTTTCTACTGTGCGTATGCGTGTCTGCCATTAACAAATCAATTTGGAAGTTTCTGAAGTTTTGGAAAGACTTTAGAATTGAACCACCAGTGCTCCCTACATCCAAAACGAGTTTTGAACCATTTCTTTTGGATCAACCAAGCTTCATGAATACTCTAGGCCTAATGTTTTGAACCCTTTAAAAACTCCATTTCAGATTGTTAAATCTTTACCCAGAAAGAGATTCAACAAGTAAGAAGGTTCCCACACTGAAAACTAAAGATGGCTCCTGTTCCTTTAATGGTTGTGTAATTTCAGTGTGTGTTACTTTCCTTCCAAGCAGGTAACACCTACCGAAATCATAACAATTGAATGTATGAGAAGCTGTCTCCAGTTTTCATCCTGGTTCAAGATATGACATTCTTTATTTTTGGCAAAAGAAATATGTGGAAAATATTAAAAGTGTATCTGAATATCCCTACCATATCTATCATCAGTATCATTTAAATACATGCCAACTAAGGGCAACCAGTACTTTGTTTGCTTTAAATAAATGCCTACCCGTAAATAGAAAAGTGAACTATAGGAGATAGATTAGATGATATAATTGGTTGCCCTTCATCTCACTCCATTCTAATTTAGATTTCTCTCAACCCAACATTTCTCACTTCATCCTAATTCAGAGTACTCTCTGGTAGTAGCAAAGCAATCTGTTCCAAAGAAAAATAGACTGGAGTGGAAACAGATTAATGTCTGAAACACACTAATGAAAAACTGTATTGCTGATGTGTATTCTGCACATCTTTCTCTTCAATTGAAGGTCTCAGAGTATCTTCAAAATCCAATAGGCAATTCTCTTTGGATGAAGAAACAAAATTAATCCTGCCAGTTGAAATCTGGACCAAACTGTAACCTGAATTGAATATTTACTTTTCAAGAGAAGCTTTGCAGACCAAGGAGAAAATATAATATTATGTGTTTTATTATTTATAAATAGACAAACTCTTAAAGTTTACCTATGCATATATGTAGTAATTTCTAAAAGGAAAGGTGGTAGCATTGAATTTATATCACAGGCATTCACTCTATCCTTGCCCAAGCACACATTATTATGCCTTTATATTCTGGGTAGTTAGGAAATGTTTTTCACTGCACTTTTCACAACACCAGTGGACTATGCTAGTGGGGGGTATGTTTTTGCCCAATCTTACTAGTATCACGAGATTCTTTTTTGTCATGTTAATTGGAACTATCTATTTCGAAGATGATTTTCCCCTGCCAAGAAGGCATTTGTTTGGTCATATAATTGCAATAAAACTGCACAGTATGACCCCCATATCCATGAAGATATGTTCCTGAACTTACCATCGAAACAAGAAACTTTGCATAACAGCTAACCCTATAGAAATGAACTATCTCTGCTGGATGCTACCATAGAGGTGCCCTGGGAAACTTAGAATATTACTAGAGAGGCATACTCTCTAATAATTTCTGGGTCTTCCAGAGCATCTTAATGGTATCATCTGGTGGAAACATATCATAGAATCCCCTGAAGGGACCAGAAAATTCCTAGAGAAAGCATATTTTATGGGTGCAGATAGGTGAAACTGCGGGCACTGGTTCCAAATGTACAGTAATCATATTCTACTTCCAAGGTTGATTTCTTCATCAGAACTAGGAGTTTTAGTATTATTTGTATGTTAGTAAAACCTCATCACACACAGTTCTCTGACAGAGTGTAAACATGGGACATGTGGAAATAAAACAATACAGCTGCCATTGGCAATTGCAAGGACTTTGTTGACAACTGGACAGTTTTGTCTCCTCCACAATGTCTTGGATCTTTAGTCATAGTGCTAGTAAAATGATGGTCACTTATCCCAATATTCAAGATTTCTCTCCCCCCCCCCCCCCCGGTCCCTTTTCTAGATGGTGTTTTAAAAGGAGAAAGACCTCTAAAGGGGGGGGGGGATGTCTGTTGAAAAATGTAATTTATAAAAATACCATCTCTTTTTACAGTTTCCCTCAAAAAATTCAGCTACATGTCCAAAATTGATTTGTATTGTTACATTGATGCAATCCAATATTAACATGGGGGTATGTGAGGTATTGTACTTTTCATTTCTTAACAACTTTCAAGCTAAACAAGGGATTTGCAATGTAGAATACTTTTCTTTAAGATTTTTTTATTTCATATCAAAGATTTTAGACAGAAATTTAACGGGTGTTTTACATTAATGGGAAGCTCCAATATTTCCTTTTAATTTAACTTTATGTGAAAATCAGGTAACAAAGTTAACTTGAAGCAATTTCCTAACAGATTTCTGTCTTCATTGCAAATAAATGAATAAACATTGTTTAAAAATCAATCAAAAGTTGAACTTTAAGACTGGTCCTGTCTCATTTCAGGACATGCTTGAATTAACAAATGTGATGCCAATTCAAAATCTTTGCTCTCCACTCTTGAGCAATGCACAATCCATTAATAACACAAATGTCAGACTGCTCGGAATGGCCACATACCATCCTTTCCTATTCTGCAACACAAGAATAAGCAATTAATTGCTGAAATGATGCATAGCTATCTATAAGAGCCAATTCTGGAAATGGTAAGAACTTCAATTTTATTTGAAAATAAAATAGACTCTGTATTCTATATCTGAATATATATATGGCTGCAGAAGGTAAGGAAAAGTGGTCTGAGGATGTCAGGTAAGGAAAAGGAATAAATCCTTCCTATGGTGAAGTTTAACAAAATAAACCTTTGGAGACCAGCTTGAAACTAGAGCTGGAAATATTCTTTTCAAACAAAGCTCAAAGCCATAGGAACTTGAACATGACATTGCAATCTTAAATGTGTTTACTCAGAAAAATACCCCATTAATTTTCTGGGATTTCGTATTTTACTCTGTATGTTTGGCATTGCAGCGACATTCACAAAATAAAGTTGCAGAGGTGTCCATCTTATAAAGAACTTTAATATCAGAGGACAGGGAAGTAAGTTTGTAATCTGCTTGGATTCCCCAGTGTACTGACATAACAGGAGTAATGACACCAGTACAATTTTTTTAAAGGAGCTATCTTATAAGAAAAACTCTTTTGGGCAACCCAGAAGGTATTGGCTGACTAGGATCATTCTTCTCTGAAGAGCTGTTGTGAATATCAAAAAATAGTGTGTCAGACTGAACATGTGCAGATTGGTACAGATTGTTAAACATTGACAATAGAATGTGCTGCCTTGGAGTTTGGTGGAGTATCTTACTTTCGGGGTGTTTAAACAGAGGGTGGATTCTCTTCTGTTGAGAGTGTCTTTCTGCATGACAGAAATTGGATAGGATGACCCCTCATGGTCTCTTCCAACTCCATGATTATTTGATTCTGTTGTTGCTCACCTTGTGAATCTTGTCTCTATCATCAAGACATGTTACGAGACATCCACTTTGGCAGCCTTGATGAGAAAATTTTCTCATTGAAGGTGAGATCAAAGTTAGACTAGGATCTTGGATCTGGAGCATTCTACTTGGAGAGCATTTACACGAACAGTCCAAAGTTTCAGATTAGAGGCTCATTAGGTGAAGACAGTCACAGAAATTTTTAATTAAATTGTGGCCAAAAAAGGATGCGAGTATGGCTAGCAGCTAAAATGTAAAAGCATAAACATTAATAAAAAAGCAAGAATTTTTAAGCAGTTCTATTTTCATTCAAGTTTCCTGCTCCCTCTCTGGATTGGCTGAGAGAAAGGGCTGGACTGAGCCCATCCTCTAATTGACTGGGCTCCACTCATGTCACAGGTTCCAGGTGAGGATTCTCTCTCAGCCAAGAGGGGATGGGCATGGTTGGTTTCTGACAGCCTAATCAGCTCGGGGGGGGGGGGGGACTTCTGGGAGGGGACACCTTTCTGAGAGGGGACACCCTAGGAAGTTCCTGTGACCATATCTGGAGGGCTTAGGTGGTTTATGACTAGCATAATAGTCCAGCTTTGATAAAGGTGGGGTTATGATAATCAAGTGTCTGGGGTCCCTAAAACAAAACGTGGTGATATCAGTTATCAGGGTCCAGACGTGAATGTTTATTGTGGGTCCTTGGTGATGATGAAGTGTTCTGGGAAACACAGGGGTGAGGGAGCTGTAATCATCTGTAATCAAGATGCCAAATAAAGGAATTCAAATGAGTATATACATTTTGGGTCTCTGTTTCTGTGGCCAGCCATCTCTCAGGCCAATTGAGATAATCAGCTAAGCAAGTATCAGCCAGCAATATCAGATCTAGAGAGGAGATTGCCTGCTAATGTAAACAATGAGTCTTGATTGCTCCCTTTGTCCACAGGATTTGCCAGCCCCAGAGGTCTAGGAAATTCTTCAGTGAGGTCAGCAGGAAGGTGAAAACTCCTGTGGTTTGCCTTGCAGAAATCATATAGCTGATACATATTTGGTACATATAGGAACGGGACAGATATTGAAGGATACAAGATAGACAAAAATGTTATCAGAAAAAGACACATTTTATCAAAGGGTTGGGAAAAGATAGAGTCTTTGTTGCAGATCTGGTCCACGCGTGCACTGATATGTATTAGCGCATGTCTGTAGACCTTTAATAAAAAGATATAAAATGAAAAAAAACAGGCTTTTGTAGGAGGGTTATGTCTACTGGTCCATCTCCTGGTCAAGGTTGGGCTGCTGGAGTTCCATGGAAAGGGAAAGGGGATTATTTTGTTTTGCTTAGGTGTCCTTGGTGCATTATAAATTATTGGGCAAGGGTGGTGTGTTCGACAACAAAGGAACTAATATTTAGATCATCTATTTACTCTTAGATCTCCTCACCACCCCTTCTCTTCCTCTCTACTGGGTTTGGAAGGTGTGAGAGAACAGGTACCTTAATCCCACATGATGGTGCTTTACGATGTGTTATTCAGTTCCATAACCTGTTAGGAATTAGTTACAGGTTAAATAAGTTACAAATAGACTACTGACCTTGACGCCATTGTTGTTATGTCTATTGCCTGCCCTTCTTTTTAAACAATAGTAATGGGAAAAGAGGAAGAGGATTTGATGTCACAAACAGGGCAGACGCAACAGGAAACAGGAAGAAGAAAATAAGAGGCATGATGGAAAGAGTAGTCTTTTGCTAGGAGGCGGAGGGGATAAGGGGAAGAAGAGGGAAAAGGGCGGAACCGGATGAAGACGAAGCGAAAGACACGACTAAGGGCAGAAGTAGGAAGTAGGAAGAAGAAACCATAGAGAAACACCACTACAGACTAGCCCAGAATTAAAAAGACAATAGAAGAAGTAAATTTAAAACTTTGAGATAAGTAAAGCATACAAAGAACTTCCAGGATGAGAAGCAGACGAGGCCAGAGGATTCAAGGACGAGAAGAAGATGAGGAGAAGATCCAGGACAAGAAGCAGACGAAGGCACAGATTACAATGAGGACGAGGACGAGAAGCAGACGGAACCAGCGGAATTATACTAAGAAGCCCCTTTCTATAGAGTAACATGTTTGGATTTTTGATGAATTTAATTAAATATTTAAATAATATAATATAATAATATAATTTGACATCAATTGATCTAATTAGATGAATTTATAAGCAAATTGATTTATTGACAAGTATATAGAAAATTGGATCAAATTGGGTAAAACCAAGTTAATAATAAATAATTAATAAATAACAAATAATACTAAATAAGCTAGTGAAAGTAATTAATTATTACAAATATAAAATAATTACTGAATTAGATAATTAAGAGATAGTGTAATCAAATATTAGATATAACTTGAATATCACTCACTGTTATTAAGTAATACTAATCAATTTAATTTTATAACAAGGGGGCAATCATTGTAAATATTTAAAGAAGGAATTTGTACTATATATTTACTTATTCTAAATGAGAACAAAAGGAAAAACTGACAAGGAAAAAGACCTCCGCACATACATGAGAAGAGGCTCACGGGATACTAACGTAAATATGGATAATTTAATAAAGGAGATAAAGAAACTTTCTGAGAAGCAGGACATATTAAGAAAGGAGATGACGGAGAAACAAAAAGAGTACTATAAAATATAAATGATGACTTTAAAGAAATGAAAAGGGAAATGAAAGAGGAATTTGGACAAATGAAAAAAAATGAATCAATTGTCGGGAGAGGTTGAGATTTTGAAAGTCGGCTTCAGTTCTAAAGATTAAAAATATGGATAAACAAAAAGAGAGAATGGAGTTAGAACAAGAAAAGTTACTACACATGCAAATGGATTACTAATTAAGATTCAGGAACATACAAGAGGAGACAAAAGAAGACATAAGACTAATTATAATTAAACTGCTTGCCACATGCATGGAAATAGAAGAAGACAAATTGGATCAAGAAATTGAGCAATTTTTCAGGAAATCGTCATTTTATGCCAGAAAACATAGGGACATAATCTTACAGTTTGCTAAGAAAAGAATAAGGGATGAAGTGATACATAAGAGCAACAAAAATCCATCTATTACAAAGGTAATAAGATTCCTGTACTTAAAGAATTTCCACAAATGACCTTGAATAGAAGAAAGAAATACTATTTTCTTATGGACAAACTTAAAAAAGAGAAATCAGGTACAGATGGGAGAGACGGGAAGGAATCATGGTATAATTATGATGTAATAGCCCTTCAGGAAACACGTATTTGTCATAAACATGTAGCACACTTTCCCAATTTTTTATTTGAAAGGTGTGCTACATGTTTATGACAAATATGCGTTTCGTGAAGGGCTATTACATCATAATTATATCGTTTCAATTTATTGAGTACTTTTTTCATTTCTGAGGCGAATTAAGACCATTGATATTATCTGAAAAGCACTTTATTTGTTGCTCAGCCATTTTATTCATTTTCGTCTAAGTCCGATCCAGCAATACCAATATCCAGTTCAGAGATCCCAGTCGCCATCTCGTCCATTCGTCATTCCTGCCTCTACGCCCTTTGTTGTTACAGATATCCATCCTTGTCCCATGGTTAGTATTTTTCTTTAATAAAAATGAATATCCTGCCAAAACTAATATTTTTATTCCAGAATCTACTGATTATCGGGAGCCAAGTGTTATTTAAAAAATGGAAGAAAGACTGGTTAAAATTTGTTTGGGGAAGAAAGAGACCTAGAATAAACTATATTAAGTTAATAGACAAAAAAACAAAAAAACAAAAGGAGGCTTGGGGCTCCCGGATTTAAAGACATACCATGACGCTTGTGCTCTCTCACAGATCAAAGACTGGATGTTATTAGATAAAGAAGTATGTTTAAATTTAGAGGGTAACGACCTGAGAGTGGCCAGGCATGCTTACACATGGTATGATAGAGAGTCTAAGGAAAAAAAATTGGGAACCATTTTGTTAGAGTAGCTTTGCTGAGTATGGCAGAAATATAAAAAAACCTCTTCTACAACAAAACTCCATTATGGGTCTCCCCAATGGAGGTCCATCAGAGAACACTATTGGGATGGCAAATTTGTCCTATATATAAAAACATTTTAGTTAAAAATTCTAATAACATGAAATCTCATGAAGATTTAAAAGAAGGCTTTTCCTAATATTATGTGGCTACATTGCCTACAAATTAGAGATTATTATAACCAAGATAAAAAAGATTGGTTTTAGCTGGGAGGAATCAACTTGGGACAAGATACTAAAAATGGAGAAGAAAGTAATATCGAAAATTTACTATATTTTACTTACCTCGTTAACTGAAAAAGAACAGGTCAAATCCTTTATGATCAAGTGGGCACAAAACTTAAGAATAACTATATTAATTAGGGAATGGGAACAGATGTGGAACAAAAAGTTGAAATATATGTATGCTATAGATTTAAAAGAGAATTGGATTAAAATGTTCCACAGGTGGTATACCACACCTAAACAAGTGGCCCATATGTATAAAAATCTTCCGGATAAATGCTGGAAGTTCCATGAACAAGTAGGTTCTTTCTTCCATATATGGTGGACCTGTAGATTAACCTCAAAGTATTGGTCTGAAATTCATGATGAGACACAAAAGATCCTTAAAAAGAACATTTTTAAAAAGCGGAATATTATCTCTTAGGTTTCACCGATTCAAATTTAGTCCTTACCAAAAATGAAGATAAACTCTTTACATTTATTACGACAACTGCCAGAATTGTTTTTGCGAAGGGTTGGAAAGAAGAACAAATTCCATCCATGGAAATGTGTTTGGATAAAATAAGAGAAATAAAAGACATGGATGAACTGACATTTTTACTGAAGAAGAATATGGGAAATAGTTTAAAAAGGACAAATTGGGATCTCTTTTTTGACTATCTAAAAGATTTTAGAGATTGTTAATTAAAACAATTATAAGAATCTAAGAAAAAAAGATTATAACCAAAGAAGAGACATAACCAAGAAGATGGATTGGAAGTCAATTTTATTTTACTAAGTGTTTTTCTTATCTTATTAAGTTTTTGTTCCTTTCTTTCTTTTTTTCCCTTTTTCATTTTTGTCTTTTTCCTTCTCTTCTCTCCCTTTCCCAACTTTCCTATTATAGTATTGTTCTCACTCTTTCGATATTATACATCACATTATTCAAATACCTTTAATAAAAATCCTTTAAAATGGGGAAAAAAAGGAATTAGTTACAGGAGATGTCATGTATGAAACCAAGCAACTCTAGAAGATCTTAAGATCTGAAAAGAAGTTGTATACACCTTTGTCTGTTCCAAATAACTGCTATTTTGTAAATCATTTTTATTTAGTTTTCACACTGCCAGAGAGAAACATGATCCCCCCCCCCCCCCACAAGTTTAACAACATGCTTGAGTAGCATGGTCACAATAATCCAAATATTCCCACATTTTTTCCCTGGAGACACTAAAAAGGAAGAGCCCTTACTGATATTCTGCAAAGAAAAGAATTCCATTAAAATAGGGAACTTTCAAAACAATCACCCTTCAAAACAATTTTAAAATATTTATTTCCACGTGTGTCATTTAGATGAATGCATGCTAAGTACAGTGCATCACAGAATCCAATGGGGAATTCATGTTTCTTCACAACATATACTCAATAGAGAGCCAGAAGACACATTTCTACTCTCATCACCCCATTATATAGCTGCTACTGCCTGATGTTAAAGTTCCCTGAGCCACTAAATGACCAACATAGAATTCACACATTGGAGAGGAGAGGAGTTAATGATGAATCTAACAGGGCACCATTCCATAATCTTGTGTATTACAAATCATTCAAGGCAATGCCATCTTTGAAAACTACTGGGTATCATTGGAACTTATATCAAGCTGCAAAATTAATTACAATAAATCAATCAAAGGATAAAAGATGAAATATTTCCAGAAATTGTAGTTTCAGTTGGGTAAAGAAATAGTTACATTATGAAGAATTCTTAATCTTTCCTAATTAGAAAACATCTCTTTAATTAATATGTTAGTTATATTGTGTGTGTATGTGTTTTTTTTTTCCAGCTCTAGAGTCATCTGGGATTTGGCAATCTGGCTTAGAAATTAAAATCTGATTCTGTGATGGAATTAACTTTGAGATTAGCACCTTGTTGATACTACAATTTAATAAAAATGGGTCAGAATGTAGCTGCATGGAGGAATCCTATCCATATCTTATCTGGGTGTAGAGGAAATGTCAATGCATAAAGATTTTTGTATTCTTGTTGCAAATGAGATTTATAAAATATTTTTTCTCAGGCTCTGGGAAGATTTGTACCTGGATGTATGGTCTGCCAAATAGCACACACCTGAGCTATATAGGGCTTTTTGAATTGTGCCTGGAAGCGGCCTGGCAGCTAGTGGAGCTGTTGCAACAGGTGGTGGTGGTGGTGGTGGTGGGGGGGGGGGGGTGTTATCCATTCTCTGTAGCCAGCCCCAGTTAGCAATCTTGATACATCTCTTTGGATCGGTTTCTGAAAACTCTTCAAAGGCAGTTCCGTGTAGATTGCATTATGATAATCAAAATGAAATATAACGAAGGCGTGTACCATTGTGGCCTGATCCAGCATCTTTAGGAATGGGTGCAGTTTGCACATGAGTTTCAAATGTGTAACAGCACTCTGGATCACCACACAAACCTGGGCCTCTAGGTTCAACACCAAGCCCAGGAGTACCTCCAAGGTACAGACCTGTGTCTTCAGGTAGCTTTTCACTCTCAAAGAAAACAGAAGAGATCTTCTTGACTCCGAACTCATAAGGCAAATGTTTTCTTCACAATTATCTCCAACAGTTATCAAAGAAAGTATCCGGTAACTATGTCCTTATTAGATCTTTAAACAGATACATTTTCTGTGTGTTCATGTAAAAGTGCACAGCAGAAAGTAATTGAAAACAGAACCTATCTTACTTTTCACAGCACAATTTTGGATTCTCCATGGGAAAGCAAAGAGTGTTGCTTGGGATTTTACTCAATTTGGATGATTCAGGTGAGATTGCAATAAGAATCCTTTAAGTGATTTCTGTTGGCATAATTTGGGCAGTGGGTTATGGCTGCCTAAGCATTTTGTGACAAGTTGTGCAAGGGAGCATTTAGCACCTACTTATACAATCTTCCATTCAGCTGTGAAATGGCAGCTGGAAAGTGTGGTAGTGTGGTAATCCAGTGTTCAAATCATTACATAACTGTATTTCCTTAAAACCCCATTTAACATAGTTTTCTATATCTGTAGGAGAGGAAATGTAAGGATACTCACTCCAGTGAAATGGTGTGTGTAAGCTTCCTTGGGGATAGGGTAGAGATGAAAACACTGCCTTGATTTAACTAGGGCATTTGTATGTCACTCAATATTATTGCTACCTTGGGGAAAATGTCCTATAATCAGCAAAGAAAAAAAAAAGCCTGACTGCAGTACACTTGGCAAAATTATTATTATTTTGCAAAATAGTAACAATATTTTTAAATGACTTTCTTTTTCCCAGCAGCCTAGAATATAAACTATAATCAGTCAAATGTTTGGAAAAAAATCCACCTCAAATCCAATGATACATAACTTTGCTAAAGGGTAAATGCTGAGCACAAAGCTGTACTATATTGATTTCTTTAAAACAAGAAAAGGGAAGTGCCAGGGGCTTAAAGAGAATACTTTAGTGGCTGGAGTCTGGCACAAACCTGCCTTGCAGTTCAGTATATAGAAATAATAAAATTTTAAAAAATGATACTGAAAGCTCTATTTCCAGCTTTAAAGGCTGAAAGGAAAAATAAACTGATCAACAGAAAGAAGGGACTAAAAAGAGAAAGATGAAATTAGTACTCTAGACTGAAAAGCAATAAAGAACATTGTGGCTAAATAAACTGAAATAAGTTTCTAATTCTGGAGCAAAACTATATTATTTATCGAAAATTAGTAGCGGACCCGTTTTTAACTGCACACACTTAGACAAAAACATGCATTCTCTTCATAAATAGATGGATAGGATACACAGATGTCTTACCCTACAGATGAATTTAGTTGAAGACTTTGGGTTCATCCTATCCAGCCCTATATTCACAGCTCACAGACCTAACTGTGCCAGAGGGGATTCCCACAGTGAAGCCAAGACCTCCACAAAAAATGGTATGTGATTGGCAATATTCTCACTGAAAAAGTTAACTGCAAAGATTGTAAAATCTCCCCCTCTCTCTATAGATATATTTAAAAATAACAGCCCCCAAATTGCCTAGGGTTTTTTTTTTAGGTTTGCATCTAGTTCATTCTCTAACACAATAGCGGGCATAGTGTGACCTGCAGGCTTCAAATCCCCCTCAGCCATGCTCCACTCCTCCAGGTTCTTCAAACCTTTCAATTTTTTAAAGTACACTTTTTGGACTATTGTTACTCCAAAGAATCATACCAAAAGCCTCCAAACACATGAAAATACACAAGAGTACTCTTTCAAGCACCTTAGAACTCTTTGTATCCCTTACTACTAGGGCTGGGCAACCACGGAAAAAATTGTTTCTAAACTCAATTCGTTTTTTGGGGTTTTTTGCGTTTCGATATTTAAAAGAATTCCGAAATTTTTCTTTAAAAAAGTTCGATATTTACAAAATTTCGTAAAATTACGAAACAATACGAAACGAATACGAAACAAATACGAATCGATTCGTTAATGGCAGACGCAACCGTGCAATATGCTAAAAAACCTCCATATGGGACAGGGGGAACTTTTGAAGCTTCCCTCTTCCTCTGTTGTTGACTGTTGGTGTGATATTTATAATTTTTTTTTCACTGATTAAACAAACAACAGCTATAAAACTTGCCCCAGACATGCAGAAATAATAACGAAACGATTCCGAAACGATTTCGAAACAAATACGAAACAAATACGAAGCAATTACGAAATGAATTGAAAAATTCGTTTCGTTTTTAAGATGCTCCTGAATGGTTCAATATCGCTTCGTTATAAAAAAAAATAACGAATTTTTAACGAATTACGAAATTACGAAACGAAACCGCCCAGCCCTACTTACTACTACTGTTTTCTTCTGCAGTCCCTTTCAAAATGGCAAGTGATATGACTTCAATTCCTGAAACCAGGAAGACGGAGAAATGAACTTTAAAAATTATTTTATGTCAAACATATCTCAAACCTTTGTTACTTTTCAGAGGTACTGTCAACACATAAGCCAGATGCAAATCAATACATTTATGTATATGATATAGGCCGTATGAGGTGCAGTCAACAAGGTCAGTGCAATAGATGAAGAAGCACTCTTTATTACTAAGCATTTATTTATTATGAGTTATTCTCAGGGATGAGGAGCCTGCTGGAATCAGACAGTGTGATTACTAAAGGGACCCTTGGGTAATCTGTGACAGAAGAAGGTATTCACTCAGAACTTGATGTCAAAGATATTGCAGAATCTGGGGAAGCATACAGTGTATCACAGCTACTTTGGGTCCCTACATAGAAAATAGCATTGAGACACGAAGGAAAATATTATTTTTCCCAGCAACTGGAGTTTTCTTCCTGGTTATGAAATAACATTAGGTTGAGACTGCAGACATGAGCAATAAATGGGAATCCATGAGGAAGGAGAACATGACATTCCTAAGGGGGAAATGATAACTGAAAAATGTTTCTCAAGATCTAAATATAATCATAGACAAAGGATGTGTTGCTGAACTTTTGTGAACTCATTGGTGCAATTAAATTATAATTCCAGTCACACGGCACCTTCCTGAACACATGTGTTAGGATTCATATACTCTAAGCCATTGCACTATAGTAGTTTCAGTGCTAGACTATAATGTTGGGAGACTAAGGTTCAGTCAGCTACAGAAATCCAATAGATCACCTTGGGCAAATCACCCTCTCTGAATCTCAGAAGAATGAAATGGCAAACCTCCTTTGATTAAATCTTTCCATGAAAATTCTACAATGGTTTTCCAAGTGAGACAAAAAGTGTTTTCCTCTCTGCATATGGAGTTTTATCAAAATGAAAAAAGGTCAGCTTATAGAGGACCAAGTAAGTCAGATAAAGCTATCTACTTAGTTCCAGTACTATAATTTTATGATAAAGGCCTTATAGATTTTAATAAGGACTTCCTGGTCAATTGATTCAAGGGTTGTCTTCCTGCGGTCAAATGCATATCTAGTTCAGCCTATTGCTCCAGCAACATGCAGGATTTTAATATTACCTTCACACTGATGTTTCTGACCACTAATCAGAAGTGCAATGCTTGATGCTAAAGTAATATGTTTAACCATCTTGGCTGTCCCAATTTGGCAGCCAAGATGGTTAAACAAACTGTCCCAATTAGGCAGGAACAATCCCAATTAATTCTTTGTTGTGCCACTTTCTGAACTACTTTAAAAATATCTCAAATTCTCCCACCTTTCCCTTTATTCAGTTGCTACACATTGTGTTCAAAGTGCAAAAGGAATTTGAACTCAGCATGGAGGAAAGGAGGGGATAGGTTGAATCTTTCATTTTTCAGTAGATTTCAGGCAAAAACAAAATGTGTAACATATCCTAGCTGGTATTTTTTCCTCACTCATAACTTTTGCCATCAAGACCAAACTCTGAAGTTGCAAAGCCTCACATTCCCGATTATATTTGTAAAGTGTTGGATGATATCATCTCCCAAAGTCTTTTTAACTACTTGGTCCAAATAGATCAGACACATTGAATCAATTATATAATTATAATTCTGTATACCTATGGATTCTGAGAACTATCTGTATTCTGTTTGGGACAAAAATAGATTGCGGCCTTTATGCCTGAATATCTGCCCTTTAAAAAGTTAATCTTGTTATAAACCACCTTGAATTCTACTTTTAGGAGAATGGAGAGACATAAATGTCAAATGAAGTAACCTGCTTATATTAAGGTGACAGTGGCTCCTTAATTATGTGAAAACTGTCACACGAAACACAATGGCAGAAGAAAGTCTTTGAGGTAACCTCAAAGTGAGGAAGTTTGAAGGCTCCATTAGTTTGTAAAGAAGGAAAGAAGATTGTAGATTGTGTAGTACAGGATCTGGGGCCTTCTAGCATTCCTGGATGTCTAAACAATGGAAACAATGGGAATTGGTAGTCCGTTTGTCTACATAACTAACTACACCTTATATAGAGGAAGAAGTTCAATGTAGATTTCAGAATATACCTACAGTGATTTCTATAATGACCCTGACAAAATGAGACCATAGAGTTTTGTTCACCAAAATTAGATAGCAGGAGAAGGAAGAGATGCTTATCTCTCAGCCACAATGATACTAACCTCTGCACAAAGGACTCCACCTTGAGGGAGAAAGTACTAAGAGAAATGGGTCTACATCAGATTGCAAGTGTATCACTAACATTACACAGATGAAAAGCAGCATGTGTGTATTCAAGAAACATTAGAGTATGGTCCAGATGGCAGATTTTTTTTCCAGTAAGGAAGAAAACACAAGCTAGGAAATGGTGCAGTAGTTCATTTTTTCCTTAGCCTTCTGGGAAGGGCATGTTTCAACTCCCTTTTCTCCTTTCCCCACTGCTACATTAATTGTGTGCAAGTACCTTTGTATTTATCACTCAGTTTGCAACAATTGAAACAAGGTGAGATTAAAGATGGAAAGTGGGAGGAAGAGAGAAAATGGGACCCCTCCCACACAGCTGTATAAAATACAGATTGAACTGGTTTATCTAACAGTGTGGACTCAGAAAATCCAGTTCAAAGCAGATATTGCAGATCATCTGCCACGATATTCTGGTTTATATAGCTGTGTGGAATGGCCCTGGGACATTATAAAACCTGCTCAAAATATGAGACACCTGAGGATTAATCAGGTATGCCCTTGTCAAAACAGGGCAGTGAGAAGATGTGCTGTTGTTGTTGTTGTTCATTCGTTCAGTCGTCTCCGACTCTTCGTGACCTCATGGACCAGCCCACGCCAGAGTTCCCTGTCAGCCGTTACCACCCCCAGCTCCCTCAAGGTCAGTCCAGTCACTTCAAGGATGCCATCCATCCATCTTGCCCTTGGTCGGCCCCTCTTCCTTTTGCCTTCCACTTTCCCCAGCATAATTGTCTTCTCTAGGCTTTCCTGTCTCCTCATGATGTGGCCAAAGTACTTCAACTTTGTCTCTAGTATCTTTCCCTCCAGTGAACAGCCGGGCTTTATTTCCTGGAGGATGGACTGGTTGGATCTTCTCGCAGTCCAAGACACTCTCAGCACTTTCCTCCAACACCACAGCTCAAAAGCATCGATCTTCCCTAAGGTCCAGCTCTCACATCCGTAGGTTACTACAGGGAATACCATGGCTTTGACTAGGCGGATCTTTGTTGCCAGTCTGATGTCTCTACTCTTCACTATTTTATCGAGACTGGACATTGCTCTCCTCCCAAGAAGTAAGCGTCTTCTGATTTCCTGGCCACAGTCTGCATCTGCAGTAATCTTTGCACCTAGAAATACAAAGTCTGTCACGGCCTCCACGGTTTCTCCCTCTATTTTCCAGTTGTCAATCATTCTTGTTGCCATAATCTTGGTTTTTTTGACGTTTAGCTGCAACCCGGCTTTTGCGCTTTCTTCTTTCACCTTGATTAGAAGGCTCCTCAGCTCCTCCTCGCTTTCGGCCATCAGAGTGGTGTCATCTGCATATCTGAGGTTGTTAATGTTTCTTCCAGCAATTTTCACCCCAGCTTTGCATTCATCCAGCCCCGCACATCGCATGATGTGTTCTGCATACAAGTTAAAAAGGTTGGGTGAGAGTATGCAGCCTTGCCGTACGCCTTTCCCAATCTTGAACCAGTCTGTTGTTCCGTGGTCAGTTCTGACTGTTGCTACTTGGTCCTTGTACAGAAGATGTGCTAGAGCAGCAAAATTGTCTCGAAGTGCACTTCTACACTCTTATATAAAATTCAGCTTATCTACTTTGAGGTACAAGATATTCTGTTGATGGCTCAAATAAACCACAACAAAATTGAAATTGTTCTGCACTAATTGGGAATGTGAGCACAAAACGTCTTCTCTCCTGTATACCCATAGGCAATGAAAAGGCAATGAATGCGCAGGAACAAAAATATTTATTTATTTATTTACTGTATTTGTATACAGCCTTTCTCAGCAGTATTTGTTTCTGAAGACAAATAATTCTTAATGGAATCCAAATGTGGCTCTATTAAGTCATGAATGAGGCAAGAAACCTTATGGTGGTTGCTGATTTTTGACAGGGTCACTCATCTGTAAGATAAACTCTTTTTCACAACAAATTTGGTGAATTGTTTTTTATATCTGCACTGTTATCCCAGAGAGAAAATAAATGACTTACTGGCATAATTGATAGACAATTCTACAATTATTCTTGGTTGCACTTTGTCAGTAGGTGTTAATTTTTCTATTTATGTCCTATTAAGTTGGGAATGAGAAATTTATTACCCTCTGGAACTCTATTAGCTATGAGTAATATTGGCAATGCTGATAGTTCATGGAAGTAGCAGTTCAACAACAATCGTCATAAGTTGTTCAACCTGCTCTAGAAATTATAGAGTCAGGCATTAAATAATGCCATGTTTTCCTAATTGCAAACTCTGTTTTCTGTGACTGGTTAAATAGGCATGTGTGTGTTTTAAGTGCAAGTCCCATAATGCAATGCACTACATTGATGAGCCCCTTGTGATTTTCCTCTATTGCCAACATGACACATCTAGGACCTCTGCACACAGGGTGAAATAGCCCCGTTTTGGTGCTTTTAGCATGGGCTTGGGTGGGGCGTGCCGAGCACTTTCAGAGGATTCTCAGCAGGCCCTGCCCACAGTGTCAGAAAGTCATATGTCAGAAGTGTCAGAAAGTCATATGATGGGGAAAAGGGTGATGGGGGCAACACACATTGCTGCCCTTTCTGTCCTCTCCCCATGATATGATGGAGGAAGCAGGGATGACATTTCCCTTCTCTTTCGTTGGTGACTGCCACAACAATGGCATGGCCCCTGTGGGACATATGAAGAAGTCCCTAGTATATTCTCCTTACAACTCTGAACATTTATTGGAGGCCATTTGATTCTGCCTATTGCCAGCAACTATGTTTGTAAACTATTGTACTGATTTCATAATTTCATTTTATGCAATAGAGTTTCTCAAATGGCATGCTTCTTGTTTGGTAGAATGGTGATTCTGGCGACAAACATCTTACCATGCATTGTCAGTCTATAAGGATTGACAGTTCTGTGCATTCTGAAAAAAAAATCCACATTATCTGCTTTGAACTGGATTATCTGAGTTTATACTGCCATATAGTCCAGTTCAAAGCAGATAATCTAGATTTTATGGCAAGGAAGATAGGGTCAGAGACTAGAATGTGTTACTTGTTTTAGGTCATCCAGTAGGTTTTAATTGCAAATGGGGAATCAAAACCTGACCTCCAGAGGCATAGTCCGGCAGTCAAACCACAACACCATTCTGACTCTGAAGACTCTGAAAAAGAAAATCATTACTTTTTAAAAGATCCTCTCATGTGTATACCATCTAAGGCTGAAAGGAAAAGTGAGGCATTTTCTTATCCTTAACACAGTATGCACAAAAGTTCTGAAGCTCACCAGACCGCCTGTTGTGACTGAAATACCTGCACTCATGTCATTCATTTTGTTTTGAATTACAGTATGAGGATGTTTAATATTTACTTCAGTTGAATATCCTTCCACTTTGATTTTCAGGCAGAGATTGGAGAGGATTGAGATGCCTTGAAAATATATACACGGGAAGCATTAATTGTGTTTCACTATTTTTGTATGTCTTTCTGACCAGAATTTCTTGCTATTGTTCTATTGTCCCCTCCAGGTTAATTCTCCCTTTGTCTATTTAACTAAATTATATATCCTCTATGAATAACTAACTGTGGCTAACTTAATTAATAAAATAAAGAATATGATTGAATCAGAACATGACATAGCTCAAACGATTTGGCATCATTCTGCTGTAGATCCTTGCTGGTGATCATATAGCTGGGTGCTCTGATATGACCTCAACAGAAGCAGTGCCACTAACAAGGCTTCCTGGGGTGATGTTTCTGGCCAGCAAAACAGCAATAGAGGCACCTAGGAAGGCAGGTGCATCTGCACTTTCAGTTAGGCCAACCATTTTAACTGCAAAATGTCTTTGGGGCACTTCCCCCAAGGTATATTGACCTCATTTGTATATCTAGAGCAGCTCCAAAGCAAACTGCTCTGGATTGTTTTGTCTAGTGAAGGCACAGCAGCAATGTGTGGTAATGGATTCAAACAACAGAAAAAGAGATTCCATCTAAATATTAGGAGAATTCCTAATGACAAGTGTTATTCAGCATTGGAATATGTTGCCATGGATTGTTATAGAGTGTAATAGAATCTCCTCCACTGAGGGCCCTTCCAAACAGCCGCACAACCAAGAATATCAGGGCCAATAATCCACAATATCCGCTTTGAACTGGATTATCTGAGTCCACACTGCCATATAATCCAGTTCAATGTGGATTTTATATAGCTGTGTGAAGGGGGCCTGAGTGTTTTTAAACAGACTAGACTATTTTTGGCTAGGCAAAGATACGGTTTGTTTGATCTGTAATTGGTTAAGTGAATGAGGGTGCTCACCAATGCTTGCTCTTCATCCTGGAAAGAAGTGATGAGTGGAGTGCCGCAGGGTTCCGTCCTGTTCTGTTCAGCATCTTTATTAATGACTTTGGTGAAGGGTTAGAAGGCATGATCATCAAGTTTGCAGATGACACCGAATTGGGAGGGATGCTAGTCAATATTTCAGAAGAATATCTTAACAGATTAGAGAGATGGGCCAAAAGCCACAAAATGAAGTTCAACAGAGATATATGAAACATACAGTGTCTAGGTCATAGAATCATAGAGTTAGAAGAGATCTCGTGGGCCATCCAGTCCAGCCCACTGCCAAGAATCAGGAAAATCACATTCAAAGCACCCAGGGAAGTCATGTTACCCTCTGTTCTGCCTTGGTCAGACTACACCTGGAGTATTGTGTCCAATTCTGGGCACCACAATTAAGGGAGATGTTGACAAGCTAGGGAGACATTCTAGCTTGTCAACATCTCCCTTAATATGAGGAGCTGCTTAAAAAACTGGGCATGTTTAGCCTGCAGAAGAGAAGGTTAAGAGGAGACATTATAGCCATGTATAAATATGTGGGTAGAAGTTATAGGGAGGAGGGAGCAAGTTTGTTTTCTGCTGCCCTGGAGTCTAACACATGGAATAATGGCTTCAAACTACAGGAAAGGATATTCCACTTGAACATTAGGAACATCTCCTAACTGTGAGAGCTGTTCAGCAGTGGAACTCTCTTTCACAGAGTGTGGTGGAGGCTCCTTCTTTGGAGGCTTTTAAACAGAGGCTAGATGGTCATCGGTTGGGGGTGCTTTGACTCTGATTTTTCTGCTTCTTGGCAAGGGGTTGGACTGGATGGTCCATGAGGTCTCTTACAGCTCTATGATTGTATGACTCTGTTCTATGATTCTATGGTCATCTAAAGGATCCTCTGTGGCAAAAAGGGGTTGGACTAGATGGTCCATGGGGTCTTTCCAACTCTATAGTTCTATCATATTGCAATTTTGTTTTTATAATTAATCATTTTACATATGCATATTGTTTTGTATGGTTTTTTATATAATGTTGTAAGCCATTTTGGGTCCTGTTTAGGGAGAAAAACAGGATATAAATACAGATTTACCATTATTATTATATGAATCTTTATTTGGGGAAACACACACATATTGCATTATATGTGTATCTTCCCCATCTTAATATATCTGTTATATATTTAGATAACAGGCATTCACTTATTCATTGAAGAAGTACTTACTACACTATAAATGTTGAGAGAAGAGGTGATTTCTCTCTCTCACACACAACTTTTTTTGTATTTATCAGAAAAGAATAGTATAAATAATAAATAGCATGTTTGCTCACACTAGGGTCTGTGAACAGAGTAAAATTTGTAACAATAAGTGGTTTTCATAGTGCCTACTAGGCTTGGTTGATCCAAAGAAAATATTTCAAAACTCATTTTGGATGTAGGGGGCGCTGGTGATTTGATTCTAAGATCACTTCCGTAACTTACAAAACTGCTGAATTGCTTTGTTAATGGCAGACATGCATGCGCAGTAGGAAAAAACAGCACTGGCACTGGGGAAAATTCAAGGGATTCTGCCTCCCTCATTTTTAGACCAATCCTGATGAAACTTGCTACAGTGGTAGAACACATGGACCACTGGCATTCACAAACTACCACAATGCCTGTGCTTAGCCATGCCCACCTCATCTCTCTTTACATCGTCAGGGAGGAAAACCATGAAATTTTAAAACTTAGCTTTACCAAAGTTGCTTAATATTTGTGAAAATTAAAATAACCTTGGGAGACATCCAAACATTATGGAATATTTCCCCCCAAAAGTAAGTGGTTCAAATTTAGATTTGCCCCTCCCACCTTTCCTGCAAGGTTCAAAACTCCTTTGGAAGTCAAAAGTCAGAAGTTGTTTTTTTTTTAAAAAAAAGGCTCTCCTGAATGAACCTATCCAACCCTACTGCCTTCATCCTCTATCTGTTCAAACAGAATTTATTTATTTATTTATTTATTTATTTATTTATTTATTTTATTTTATTTTATTTCTACCCCACCCTTCTCACCCCAAAGGAGACTTAGAGTGGCTTTACAAATTGCAGCAAAAATTAAATGATGCATCATAGAAATAATGTATTGTGTATTCTCTACCACCCTTATATTTGTATTATATTTATATTTCAGTTGACCATTTTCCCAGTTGTAAGTATTTATATCATGAAATTTTACTTCCAGATAATTGATCTTTTATTATTTCTATACTTGTCATTTTTCAATTGCAATCTTTTATTTTAATTATTTCTCTTCCTTTAAATTCTTTTTCCATTTCATTTTTTAGGTTTACAGAGATTTTTTTTATAATCAATTAAAGGTGATATACCTGGCATCAACTTTATTTTATATTTCCTCAAAATTTCCAAAACATTTTTGAAGAAGGGATTAATTAACTTGTCATACCAGTTCTTCTTGTATCTTCCATTTTATCTAGAAAAAAATATTCTAATTTTAAATCTATACTTTTAACATTTTCTTCTAACAATTCCAAATCTCCTTGATTTACATGCCAGGAGAGGGCCAGCAGCAGGGAGATGCCAGCTGGGTAAAATATTATTTCTTCTGGGGCATGTGGACTCTTATGTGGGAGCCCAAATATGCCAAGACAGCTATATGGATTGGGACCAGAGGTTGCGCAACATGATCCCTGGGCCCAATCCACATGGTGCCCACAGCTGGAAATATGTGGGTCTTCTGAAAGACCCCAGTCTTTCCAGCTGTCAAATTACTTTGGCAGAAAGCAGGGTTTTACTGCTTTTGCTAAAGGAATTGACATTTACCTGAGGTGTTGTTTGGATGCTCCAGGGAAAAATGCAGAAGGGTATCCATTTTCCACCCTGTGTGGATGCTCCCTCAGAGTGGGTTTTGCACTTGATGTGGGATAAGCTGAGGCAGTAGGCCTTCCCTGACCTACTCCTCAACTAATTTGGGTGAGACACCTTGAGTCACCTGAGTGCAACTCTGCTTAATTTGAGTTGTTCTCAGGGTGACCCCTTAGGAAAGCTGCCTTGAGTATTCAAGCCACAAGGCTCAATAAGATTAGAATTCCCATGCAGCTCCCACATTGGTTGCCTTCACCAAACAGATTCCCTCCTATGCATACTTTTCCCCACAGGACAGTTTATTTATAATACCTTCTACCCATCAACAGTCAAGGTAAGGTAGAAAAAACCCCTTGAAGATGGGGAAAAACTCCTACCCAGCCCCAAAGCAACTCTGAAATGACCCCTAAGCGCACTGGCAGGAAGGGAAATTCCAAGTATGGAGCTATGGGTACTTGCCTGAAATAGGCTTGCTCCATCGCCATATAAAATAGTCCTGGCTGGCACTATTTACCAACCAAGCTTCTTATCATTGGGGGCCCATTCTCAGGCTGGCAGGAAGCGAAATTCCAATTCTCTCAAACTGTATGGGAGTGGAGAAAGAAAAGTGGACTTAAAATCTCACAGCACTAAGTGAGACACATATTCAAATGAAATTCAGGATTTTTCCTCTTGAAAAGGTTGATTTGACACTTCAGAAGGTATTCCTGAAAAGCAGGGGGTCCTTTCAGATTAGCTATAACATTTACATCAGTGCCAGATGAAATTAGTACAACCAAACTTGAAACTAGGTTGTTAAAATTTTTGATTCATCACAGGCTTCTCTGGTTCTGTATAGAGACATTACAAAATTGATCTGCCAAGCACTCTTGTCTTGCCTTTTAATCTTTCTGGCAAGCAGACTTGTTGATGGCTTATCAGACTTTAAACAGTGAGCATTTGAAAAGGTTTGAGAAAGAATTTGATAAGGAAGGGATTCACCTTTCCTTTAGTGTCAATTAAAGAATGACATGTGGGATGGAGATGGGGAAAGTACATTAACATTTGATTGGTGCTTCAGTCAAACACAAAAGTGGCTGATTCATCTATGCAGCCTTGTAAAAAGCCACAACAGTATTTCAGAATTGCCAGAGTTCTTTTTACAGATTTAAGATGATTAGTTATTGGAAATCCATTCATTGCTTAAGTTAGAACATGATACGGAAGATAGCATTTCAACACTTTGGCCCTCATTATTCTGTGCTTTACACTTCAACATCCTTTATTATGCCATGTTTGTTAGCTATGTCAATCATGAGCAAGATAGATGCTCTAATTAGAGCAAATGCTGCTGCTAAGTTGAACATCTTAACAGCAGGCTGCTGTTTCCCTCAGAGTATTTATTGAAACTGAAGAAAGTGTGTGTATGGGGTGAAGGACCATAGGAGGATTATGTAGCATCGGTAGATTTAACAATTTTGCTCAAATTGGAGTTTAGAAAAAAAGTTACTAAGCAAAGGGATTAAATTGAAGTACGTGTAAAGATCCGGGCTGAGTCTAGGTTTGAGAAGATCCTGGACAAAGTTTGTAGCAATTGCAAAGCAATTTAAATATAATCCGGATTATCCTGGCATATAATCTGGTATAACAGAAACATGTAGCAATCCGCTTGAAATTCACAGTGTCCAAAGAACGTACAAAAACAAGTTGGGCTGAAGCAAAAACAGTGTCCAAAGGCAGTCCATAGTAAAAACACATTCCAAGCAAGATGAAATAGTCCAAAAGCGTAGTCGTCGTCAAGCACGGTCCGGAGTCAAAAACGGGAGAGTAGAAGTCATCACTTACAGAGTTTCAAGAAGTAATCACAGGAACATGGAAATCTGTAGTCCAAGGACCCAAACTCAAGAATTGTGGCAGGAACAAAGATTCACACCCAAAAAAACACCTTGCCTTCTGCAAAGACCCATTGAAACCCAACCAACTTATATCCTAAAGTTCCTCATCAGAAGATGAGCTGCTCCCCACCCTTTCATCATCACTCTCAGCTGCCCCATTCCCTGCAGCTGAACCCAGCCTCCCATCCCTCCATCGTTGCCAGTGTCTGTCAAGACTTAGATCTTGCCAAGTGTTCCCAGATTGCCACTCTTCTGTAAACCCCTCAAAGTTATCACTAGAGGCAGGTTGGGTACATAGGTCCAGTCAAGATCATCCTCCTCCCCCATGTCAATCTCATACCCATCACTCCTTTCAAAACCCATGAAGTCTTCATCCTCTGTTGCAGCGCTAAGTATATCACGGATACGCTTCCTTTGAATCTCCTCATCAGATTCTTGTACATGAGTAACCCGCTTGATTCCCCTGCTTTCCTCTCCTTTCCCCATTTCGCAGTCTGAGAAAACCTCAAAGGATTCAGAATCAGTTGGGGCCATGAAGATATCTCTAATCTGCTTTCACTGCTGCTTCCCCTCCAACACCTGCACAGCCCTCTTCTCCCTTCTACCAGTAGTAGTAACGTTACTATCACACTGTACTACAACAATATAAATGAGTGATTATCCAGTTGGGTCTTTAAGAGAGAGGTTCGCTAAGATTTTGACTAACATATCCTAGAGATATACAAGCCATATACTATTGAAATCACAGACACCTTAAAGAGCCAGACTCAAAAGTGGCTTCAAAACAGAATTTATTAACACAAAAGAAAAGGAATGCAGAGGCACTTAAATGCAGTGCCACTGGTCAAAACTCAAGAAACAAACCAGACTTGGTCCAAAAAGGTTATCAGAAATATAATCCAGATTAACTGGATGCAAAGAGCAACAAATCAAACAAAGTACTCTGAGGCAAAACAAAAAGGCACAGTACACAAATGGTTAACAAAAGGAGCCGCAGGAAGAGAAGCGTCGTCAGCCGAAGTCCAGGGTCAAAGCGGGAGAAATCCAAAACAGCGTAGCTCCAGAGTCCGTGGAAGCAGCGTCTTTAACCAAACCGGTTCAGGTCCAAGAAGAGAGAAGTCCACAGTCACGAGAAGCCAATCCGGGTCAAAAACACACAAATGATCAGGAGGTCCAACACCGAACACGAAACAGGCAGCAGCAAGTCTACAAGTCTTTCCCAATACACAGCACCCAGCACACAAAC
The DNA here is from genome assembly GCF_037176765.1 of Anolis sagrei. NCBI lineage: Eukaryota > Metazoa > Chordata > Lepidosauria > Squamata > Anolidae > Anolis > Anolis sagrei. The sequence continues at coordinate 248,438,699 of NC_090023.1, forward strand.
GCACATCAACACCTTGCCTTCTGCAAAGACCCCTCACCCCTGAACCCACTTTTATCTACAAATCATCATCAGAAGATGAACTGACCACTGCCCCATTACTATCCCCAGCAGCTGCTCCCAGCTCTTCACGTGAATTCCCTTGACTTTCCCTCCAATTCTTCCATCTCCTGTCAAGACTTAGATCCCCCTAAGACTCAGTTGGATCCCCTGATTTCCAATCTTCACCCCCAGAGAACCCCATAAAGGTATCACTAGTTGTTGGCTCCTCACAAATAGCTTGCACTTCTCTAATCTTAGTCCAATCCATGGTGTCTCCTTCTTCTTCACTCATTGGCCCTTCGTCCCCAGAGAAACCCTCAAATGACTCCTCATCTGTAGGTGCTGTAAGTATGTCCCGGATCCTTTTTCTCTGCTGATCATCATCAGATTCCTGCTCCCGAGTAACCCTTTTCCTCCTTCTAGCACCATACTACTGTTTGTAATGTTACTCACAGGCTCTACTACAACATATACTTTATGATAAATATATATACTTAAGTTTGAATGGTCACATTGGCATTATTTCTTCATAGATAACTAGAACTAACTTGAAAACCAAAGTGGAAATTTAAGAATTGTTTTGAAATCTGATTTCTATCTTACACCATTTACCTTGGACACTGACATGGATATCTGTGCCTAATTGATCTTTTGCCATCTAAAACACCAACTTGCTGCAACTTTAACTGCATTGTAATAGCATCTACCAATCTACTATTTACTTCTAGTCACTGTTGCTAATAAAACCTGGTATAGATTATATCAGGCACCTTTAAATTAGAAATCTGCAATGAGAAGGACTATCTTCAGAATATACTGAGTTACCTTAAGTGGGGAATTCCTCCAATGTAATTTTGTTTCTACATTTTCTGTGTCAATAAAAAATTCAAACACAATGGAAACAGTCTAAGGAAAATGCTTAGAATCTGAAGGCTGCAGATTCACTAGGGCTGTGTCTACATGGCCAAAATAAAGTACACTTACAGTGCAATTTCTGCAAATCACAATTCACAACTCGCCCACTGAATCCATCCATTATTCCATGTCGAGCACGGGTTTTACTCCAGAGCTTCCCAGAAGATCCTTTACACTGGACTTTTCTAGTAAATGTATATAGATGCATCCAAAGTCATCCTAAAATATGCTTATTTTGAATCTGCATACCAGAGTGTTTATATACTGAGTTGGAGCTCAACATACTGTAGAATTAATGCACACCATTAATCATCATGGTTCAGTGCTATGGATTCCTGGTATTTTCCGTTTGGTGAGGCATCAGAGAGGACAAAAGACCTTGTAAAAGTATGACCCATGATTCCATAGAACTGAACCATGGTACTTAAAGTTGTGTCAAAGTACATTAATTCTAAGATATATATCTCCCCTTAGTCATAGTTTGAGGAAACCCATTGAAAGCAACAAATCAGATTAGTTACTTTATATAAGTCTCATTGATTTCTAAGTCTGACTAATTCTACTGCCAACCTATAATATCTGGAATAACACATTTTTAAATTCCTGCTGTTTTTAAAATGCATAATTCTACACCTACTGAATCAGCTCATTCATTTGCACTAAATCTTAAATCCACAGCCACCTCCTCTCCCCTGAAAATGGAATTAAAGCCATTCATTATGGCTCACTGCCAAAGAACTGGAATCTTGGCTCCTTATGAACCTCACAGGATTATAATGCTAATTGACTCTGTGCCTTTTAAAAGAGAAAACAGTAATTTCTACTGATTTTTTAATTGCTACCCAAACTAACTTTCCGGTCATTTGTTGCTGAGTTTTAAGTTTAAGCAACAAGGAACACTGATTTCTTATTTGGTCTAGAAACAGGACAATTTAAGTTTGTAAGCAGGTTGAATGCCAAAATGTCTCTGAGCTAATTACCAATTTTCAATTAATGTGTGGATACAATACAGCATCATTTTCTTCCACACATTAAGGAGGCTTTGCTTTACTTATTAGCAAAATACTGTGATTTGAGAAAATTACCCTTTCACCCATCACCAGGTAAAGAAACTTTTGGGAAAGTGAAATGTCAGCATGTTCATGAATTAATGCAGTAAATACATTTCAGAGTTAATGAACGTTTCAGATCCTACATACCTGAGAAGTACTAGAATTTGATGTTAACTTTGCTCATTTAGGTTTGCGGTAGATTAGTTGAACTAATTGACAAAATTAGGAGAATCAATAGAAAAGTGCATTCTGCTTTGTAATTATACATAGGACTTTATCGCACAAGGCAGGCAAACCAGCACTGAAGCATGGAACCATGTGCACCCTATTGGTGGTCTGCCTCCTTCTCACCACTATTGATGAGTAAATTCCATCAATAGATATCAATCTTGCCATATGTCAGCAAAGTTATAACCTTCATGTTGCAGAGTATCAAAAGAAAAATAAAATAATTCTGCAGCAGCAGCACAGCCCTGAAGTAATGTGGTCAATGAGAAGCTACATTGTAGCATAAAGTCATCTTACTTTATTGCTGGAACAAAAGCATAATGCAGTTTCAATGCAGGAACAAAATGCAGGAACAAAAAAACACCAGAGAGAGAATACAGGCAGATGCAGAATATATGAACAAAGGAATAAGCTCAACTTATATCTGATTGGTAAGACTCAAATTACAAGCATACTAACAGTTAAAGGTACAAACCTACCAACTAAACATAACTAAGGCATTCTATGAACTATATAATTTTGAAAACATTATAATACTTTCAACACCTCCAAAAAATTATATTAGCGCACATTTATAAATTCAATTTCTCACAAAACGCATTGTGTTTTTCAAAAGTAAGAGGTTTAGTCAAAATGTCAGCAACATTTTCAGCTGAAGGAATATAATTGAGAACAATCCTTTTGTCTTTAACAAACTGTTTTACATTTGAATATCTGACATTAATGTATCTGGACTTTATTTTCATATTTTGACTTTTACCCAAAGCGATGCAAGTTTGAGAATCAACAAAAACTTGCATTGGTAAATCTAAATCAATGTTAAGACTTCTAATCAAAGTTTCTAACCTCTGCTGATGCCAAAGTGTCAGACAATGCTGAGAATTCAGCTTCTCAAGTACTCAGTGCCACAATTTTCTGTCTTCTGCTCTTCCAACACACTGGTGTATTTTTATATTTTATTACAAATCCAGTAATAGATTTATTTTCCTTTAGAGCCGTCGCAAACTAGGTTCTTGCGGGAGAAAACCTTGCTAGCAAGTCCCTGACGTCATGAGCCTGCACCTCTCTCCCCGCCCCTTTCTCCGCCCCTTTCTCTTTGCCAGCGTGGTTTTTCCTTTGCTAGGGCAGCATTGCCCACATTTTCTCTCAGTTGAATTCTGCCAACTGAGAGAGTACGCTGGCAATGCTGCCCTAGCAAAGGAAAAACCACTCTCGCACGGAGAAAGGGGCGGAGAAAGGGGCGGGGTGAGAGGCGGAGTCTTGTGACGTCAGGGACGTGCTAGCAAGGTTTTCTCCCGCAGGAACAGAGTTTGCGACGGGCCTTAGATTTGCAAAGGAACGGTCACAATGTATTGCTAAAGACTCTTTATCATCTGGACAAACTCTGAAAACTTTTTTAGCGGTTTGCTTTAAATATCTCAGAACTCTTTTCACTCCAGCCCAGTCTGTATGTGAAGGATTTTGAATCCTTTGACTGGCATTTTATTGTATTTTTATTGTATTAATGTAATGTTAACTGTTATAATTTATTGCTACTATGTATTTTACTGTGTGAATTGTAGGCATCAACGTATGCCGGTTGGAAGCCGCCCTGAGTCCCCCTTCGGGGGTTGAGAAGGGTGGGGTAGAAATACCCAAAATAAATAAATAAATAAATAAATAGTAGAATACCAACAGAAAAAGAAATATCAGGTCTTGTGTTATTTGCAATGTACAATAAAGCGCCAATAACTGAACGATAAATGAAATTGTTATTGAACATTTCTCCATCTACATGTTGTAAAAACTGAAGTGCCATGGGTGTATTAACAGTGTTTGCATTTTCCATTCTGGTTCTTCTCAAAAGATCATAAATCTTGTCAGTTTGGTTTAATTCAAAACCACCTTCATTTCTGGCAATATTTATACCAAGATATTTATTAACATCTCCCAGATTTTTGATTTTCAATACTTTGTTCAAACTCTGAAACACTTCCTGAATTTGTTCCTCAGATCCTTCACTGGAGATTTTTCAAACAGAGGTTAGATTTCCACCTTTCAGGACTGCTTTACTTGAGATTTCCTGCAATAGGAATGGGGTTGATCACATGGCCCTTGAGACCCATTCCAGCTCCATAATTTTATTAATTACTTCTTAACAAGAGAGCCAAAGCATCTAACTGTATCAGACGCCCAGTACAGTGTTAGTTTCCTGAATATCTAGATTACAAAGCACAGGTGGCAAATCAGTATTGAACACACGGGACTTCAGGTAGCCTTTTCTAATATAAGAATTGTGCAGGGAATGGGCATTTTCAACGTATCACCACAGAGTAATTTCTACATATCATTCATCACTATTTTCTTATCACTAGCAATAGGGTTGTGGGTTGGTGGATTTTACTGTCAGATCCTTAACCTGAAAAAGATCCAATATTTTTTATTATTCTTTTAAAAATTGGAGAAATTTATGTGTACAATAGACCACCCACTTTCAAATAGGTTTAGAGAGCAAATTATAATGATATAGTTGGATACTACACTCAGTGTGATCACGTCAACATAGTACTCAAAATAATGTGTGCTGTTTTATTTTGAAGTACTAGTTGCTGATTAAGAATAATTGTGATCATTAATCTTCTATTTGCACTTTCCATTCAGTACAAAAAAGAAGTTAAGTTTAAGCAAGACCTGACATAAACTGCATTGTTTCTGACAACATTTCTCTTTTAAATTGAGTAAAATCGAAGTGGAACTCAGATTAATTTAACATTTGCACTCTGCTACTAACGGTGGTTGGCATTCTGCTTAAGACATTTGTCTTCAAATAGACTCACAAGTTCATGCAATTTAATTTAATATTTTCCAGTGTCCATATTCAGCAAAAGGCTGTTTTGATGTTACAATGTATGGACAGCCACTGCACAATAGTAGCCTCATCAACAATGTAATTGATGTGAAATGGCCTGATGCCCAATATTCACATTAGGATGTTCTCTAGCTCTCTCAGACAACAGTTAGGAACACAAACACAGTGCCTGGAGTTCATTAGGAATGCTCAATGCATGCTGGAGGGCTATTGCTGGTACCCAGATGTGCATCTTTCACTTCACGAACAAGTTATTGAAGCTTTTTCAATGTAGCTATGAATGCATAAAGTTGGGTAACAAAGGATCTGATGCAGGATCTCACCAATACTTTTAGAACACTTTTAAAAAATGGAGAAATGTATATGTATAATAGACCCTCCACTTTCACACAGGTTAAGAGAGCAATACCTTCATGAAAGTGGGAAAAACAGAAATAACACCCCCCCCCCTTTTTTTTCCCCTTTTACTTGAGGGAACATCTCTCTAGGAATCCCTGTTCCCCAGCATGAATCAATGGTCTGATTCCTTTGGAAGTGCTGGAAGATCTTGAGATTCCTAAAATTTATTAATCGGATCTGCAAATTATCAAATCTGTAAAAATTAAACTTATAAATATGGAGGATTGTATTTTATTTATTTCTTGATCTGTTTAATCATGATTCCTTCTTTTCTGAGTCCCTTCTGGGAAAGAGGGCAGGATATTCAAATACATACATACACACACACACACACACACACACACACACTTCTTTTCTTGTTTTCTTCCTCCTTCCCTTCCCCTTTTCCTACTTTCCTTTTTCTGAATGGCTTTATGATATGAATATATTCAAGTTCCACTGAGTTCAATGACACATGCTTTCATGTAAGTGTACTTAGGAGTCCAGACTTACATATAAAACATAGTAAACAAAGGTACTATTAAGATTCAGAAGACTGTTGTATAATAAATAGAAAGAACATTAGTGTTATCAATTATATGTTCTTTATTATTTAATCCCATACTGAGCAAACAAAATAGTTGATGAAACCTCCTGCTTTCTCAGACTAATGATTTGTGCAGTTTTCACTCCAGGAAGCAAATCCTAATTTTTACTATTTTACAAATTCAACTTATGTAAATATTTGATTCTATTTAATACCACTTTAATATATTACATAATGAGCATGATTCTTTGAGGATTGATCACAGTGATAAAAATACCCGATGGAACAACATTTATTGATATGGTCTAAATATGCTTTTCAAATTGTGTGCCTTTTGCATTTGTAAAATTTTCATTTGCACATTAAAACCAGAGTTCTTTTTAAATATTAAGTTACAAAAACATAGAGTCAATATTTTATATTATAAAAACTAAACTCATCAGTGCCTTCCAACAAAAAAAAAATACTATCAGCCTAAAGCTTTTAACTTAAAGTTTCCACTGCAGAGACTAAGGTCTCATCTACACTTACTAAAATTGGTTAGTGCAGTCTGGAGCAGAAATGCTTAAACCTGGCCCTGGAGGCCAGTCTGGGGCCTTGTTCAGACTGCCTCTGACCTGTGTTAGTGGTGGGTGGAGTCCAACTGGTCCAGCTGACACAAAACCAATTTGATCTAGCTAGACTGTCATTCTTACCTTTTCTCTCACCCACACCTTCATGGCAGATAGATTGAGATCTTAATAGCAGCAATGGTGCCCAGTGATGGTCAAGAGCTCTTTGGCCATTTGCCACAGTGATGGGGACAACATGGCCCTAATCCATCCTCTTCCTTCTCCACTGCTGAGAAATGGGGGTGATGCTTGCTACATTGCAACCAGTCTGCTGTCTGTAGTGTGCCTAAGGTGTGGGGCTGGCTCCAGAGTTTCTGCCTGTTGAATACAATAACTTATATTACAATGCTGAAAATGCACCCATAAAAATAGATATTCACACATATTTTATTATTTATTTATTTATTTATTTATTTATTTAACTTGTATACCGCTACTCCCAATTTGGCTCGGAGCAGTTTACAGAAATAGATTAAAAACAATACAATTAGCTTTAAAACAACTATAACAATACGTAGCAAGGACTGACATATCACAAACCTGTCCATGCCATCTTCTCTCCTCACCCACCATTGCCACCAAACAAATAAATAATAGAGGCAGACTATGTTTAGGCACTTTTCTTAGCCCCCTTCCCATATGGAGTGATCCTATATAGGGCAGCTCAGTCATGGATACAGCTGTTGAACTTCTCACCTGCCTCAAACCTTGAGTTAGACCTTCTGAATCTATATCTACCACCCATATGCCAGTCCATAGCTAGGGGCTTCCAGACTTCACTATCTCGCCATTCACCTATCACCATGTTTGTTTGTTTGTTTGTTTTTTTGGAAAATGGCTTTGTGTGAATTTATTGTATGTGTGAAGACCGGTGTGCAGTGATCAACACAGTCTTCACAGAGAAAGGATTTGATCCAATGACATGATTAACATGGTGACCAGTGACTTCTCATCTGTTGCAGCCTTCTTCTGCCTTCACAGCCATTGTAACATGTACCATGCTATCACAAGCCGGCTCTCCTGCTGAGGTCTTCGGATTGTTTGTTTTTCCAGCTCCTCCCCTATGACCCTGCCACCATGGGAGACCCACTTGGGTGTATGGCTTTGTTCATAGGTTCACTGGAACACAAAAGTCCCCTTACTACAACAAGGGAACAATCCAGTGAGGGGACAAACAATGGAGCTATGAACAATGAACCAACTGTAGGAGCTAATGTTCATATCTGCCCTAGTAGAACGATAAGGCTTGATTGATTCCCTGCCTTTTTCATATACCTATAGAGGGATAGTAGAGCCCATGGTTACCAAGTTCAGATTAAGTTACTGATGAGATTGGGGATGGTGTCCACTTGAAAGCTAACATTACTGAGCTAGCTAAACAAATAGTCTGACTCAGTGGAAGACTGTTTCTTATGTTATAAGATAGAGAATGACACAAGGGGTGTTGAGAATAGTAGATTGACAAAAAGTTCACTTTTAGTGTGTGGTTTCTGGTTTCTCAAATTTCACTAAAGGAATGTGCCCTCTAGCTCTCAACAGTTTTGCACTGTATCATATCTAAATAATTAAGTGTAAAATTTTGTTGATTTTCAAGTTAACCATGATTAACTTCTCTGATAATTGCAAATGGGCCTGAACTTATATAACTATGTCTGGCAACTCAATGTCCTGTATATCAATTGCTTATGGAGCACATTGGCAATACCATCATGTGAACCTCTCCGTGGATCACATTAAAAAAAGATGCAACATTGAGATTGAATGATTTAGTAGACTCAAAGTATAAAAGAACATGAGTCTCTGTCTCATCACCATCTCACTCCCTGGATAGAAAGATCTACTCCTCAACGAGATGTAATGAATTGGGGAGGGTTTTAAATGCATTTAATTGACATGTTGGTGTTGCTCTGGATGCAACAGTGGCTGACTGGATAAAAGCATACTGGGAAATAATTGCCACATTCACATAAGGGTAGACTTGACAATTAGTTGCCTTTGCTAATGGCTATAAACGGCTATTAAACCTTCATCAATGAAACTACACAAATGTATCATAAGCAATAAGAAATACTGAAGGTGACTTTAGCAGCCTTTTCTCTTTGATTAGGAAAAAAATACAATCCTGTCAATTTCCATTATATAAGATTGACATTATGGTTTTAATTTAGGCATGTCACCTGTGAAAAGCCTAAACACAAAACTTTACTGTTGTTTTAACATTTGCTCTTCAGCAAGCCTTAAGATAAAATGGCATATTTTTATGAACATCTTGAAAGGTGTGAAAATATGAAGCTTTAATTATGTCAGAACACCTGCCATTCAACAGTAATTAAGTCTGGCTTACAAAAAAATGTTTGCAGAACTCAAGAAAATATGTTCATTACAGAAAACACTCCTTAAGTGACAAAAACAATGGTCTTCTATCTTCTTGGAAGATGGGGATCAAAGAAATGGTTTTAAATATGGGATGGGAAGATGTATGGAATTTGTCAATTTCTTGTTATTCTCATGTGTGAGCTCATGCGAACCCAAATTTATATTGCTTTGTAAATGAAGCTCAAACTTTTTAAAGAATATATTTAGATACTTACATTATTTTTATCCTAATTTTCTCCCAAATGTCTACAGAAAAGTATTTCTATTAATGCACAATTTAATATATACAGTTTTATTTATTTATTTATTTATTTACTATACTTTCTCAGCCTTATCGGCGACTTGAGGCGGTTTACAAGAAGTCAGTACACATAACAACAAAATACAAATTGAACATTAAAACTGTATAAAACCACAATAGAAGCAATAAAAAACAATAAAAACCAGCATCATTATCAGTGTCTCCTAGTTAAATAATGTAGTCCATGTTCCACTGTCGAGTGATTCCATTTCCTATGTTAGTTACTCTGCATTTGTAAACGCTTGCTCATATAACCATGTATTAACTTGTCTCCGAAACATTAAGCGTGAGGGAGCTCATCTAATCTCCTTAAGGAGGGCGTTCCATAGTTGAGGGGCCACCACAGAGAAGGCCCTGTCTCTCGTCTCCACGAGAAGAGGGCGGGATCGAGAGCAGGGCCTCCCTGGACGATCTTAAAGTCCTAGTTGGTTCATAAGGGGAGATGCGTTCAGACAGGTAAATTGGGCCAGAACCATTTAGAGCTTTATAGGCTAAAACCAGAACTGGTAGCAGACTGGCAGCCAGTGGAGCTGGCGCAACAGAGGAGTTGTATGCTCCCTGAATGCCACTCCTGTTAGCAATCTAGCTACCATCCGTTGGACTATTTGAAGCTTCCGGACAGTCTTCAAAGGCAACCCCATGTAGAGCGCGTTGCAGTAGTCTATGTGGGATGTGACCAGAGCCTGGACTACCGTGGACAAGTCAGGCTTCCCAAGGTACCAGCACAGCTGGTGCCAAGTTTTAGCTGTGCAAATGCTCCCTTGGTCACCGCCGAAACATGGGGTTCCAAGCTCAGAGATAAATCCAGGATCACTCCCAAACTGCGAACCTGCGTTTTCAGGGGGAGTGTAACCCCATCCAACGCACGCTGTAACTCTATGCCCTGTTCGGCCTTGCGACTGACCAGGAGTATCTCTGTCTTGTCTGGATTATGTTTCAATTTGTTTTCCCTCATCCAGATTATCACAGCAGCCAAGCACTGGTTCAGGACCTGAACAGCCTCCTTAGTAGTAGGTGGGAAGGAGTGACAGAGTTGGACGTCATCTGCATACAGATGACACCGCACCCCGAAACTCCGGTTGATCTCCCCAGCAGCTTCATGTATATCTTAAACAACACGGGGGACAATACTGAGCCCTGAGGAACCCCACAAGACAAAGGTTGTGGGATTGAACAGGTGTCCCCGAACACCACCTTCTGGGTGCGACTCTCCAGAAATGAGCGGAGCCACTGTAAAACAGTGCCCCCCAGGCACATTCCTGTAAGGTGTCTCAGAAGGATACCATGGTCGACGGTATTAAAGGCTGCTGAGAGGTCCAGCAGAACCAACAGAGACACATTCCCCCTGTCTAGCTCCCAGCGTAGATAATCAACTAAGGCAACCAAGGCTGTCTCGGTTCCATGTCCTGTAACCGAGATCTGGCCAGACTGTGCCAGATCCAGATAATCCGTGTCTTCCAAGAATATCTGGAGTTGTGAGGTCACCACATGTTCCAGCACTTCTGAGTTATGATAACCCTAAAGTGGATATTTTTTTCGAAGGAGGGTTGCTATTGCCTTCTTGAGGTATATTACTTGTTCAAGATAACACTGGACCTGATCACATTAAGTGATAATCCGTTTCTGACCTTGTTTGCATACAAATCTCAACAGGCCCTATCAAATGTCATTTGTCCCCTGTCATCCTGCTGTTGGAGATTGTGTGCAAAATGTGGCAGAAACAGAGCATTTGGACATGAGATCCATGCTGTTTTTAAAATATAAATTGCATGAAATGTGCTGCTTTTATGTGTGATCGGCAAAACAGTAAGCTTTCCATTCCCAGTGCTGTGACATCTCCTTTGGGGGGCATGTCTGTGGATGGTCCTTGCAGATCCCATGATTTGTCATGAAGGGAACTGTTGCCATTTGTCCCTAACTTCCAGGATACAAGGGTCTAAAGTGCTTTCCCAAGTGCTTTGGCCTATAACTCCCAGAAATCCCAGCCCATTTACCAGCTGTTAGGATTTCTAGAAGTTGAAGGCCAAAACATCTGGGGACCCACAAGTTGAGAACCACTGGTCTAAACCCTGCTCAGTCATGGAAACTCATTGGCACATCACATTCTTTCAGGGTGCACCTACACTGTATATTTAATGCAATTTGAGACCACTTTAACGGCCATGGCCCAATGCTATGAAGTCATGGGAACTGTAGTTTTACAAGATCTTTAGCCTTTTCTGCCGAAAGTGCTGATATCTTACTACACACTTGATCTTAGCCAAAAGAAAGGAGATTCCATCTGAACATGAGGAAGAACTTCCTGACTGTGAGAGCAGTGGAACTCTCTGCCCCAGAGTGTGGTGGAGTTTGGCTAACTCAGCTCCTTCTTTGGAGGCTTTTGAACAGAGGCTGGATGGCCATCTGTCAGGGATGCTTTGAATGCAATTTTCCTGCTTCTTGGCAGGGGGTTGGACTGGATGGCCCATGAGGTGTCTTTTAACTCTATGATTCTCTATCTCACTAAACTACAACTCCGAGGAACCTATAGTGTTTAGTTATAGCAGTTAAAGTGGTATAAAACTGTCATGAAATTAGGGTAATCCGATTTTCACTCTTCAAATTCTATGAAACTTCTTCTCCCATTTCAGTATTTTGGAGTGTTTTGCTCACATTGCTTCAAAATTAGAAAAAAAAATAAACTGAGAGGAAATTTGACCAAGCGCAACCTGATGCCCCATCTGCAGCTGGTGTAAATCTAGTTTTATGAGCCTAATGCTTGAAGATAAAGAAGACAGAAGCTTTGTGATATTATACTAAGCTTCTCCAGACTCTCCCATTGGACTCCTTACCTATTTAGTGACCAGCTGTAACCTTCTATCACTTGCACTGTAAATCTGATGTTTCCCCTGGACAATATGCTCACAACATTACATAGTATGAAATGTGTTTCTACTCTTATGCTTCAAGTGTGGAAGCTTTCTGCCTGAAATGGTCCTTTGAGATGAAATAAATTATTATTGTATTGTATTTAGAAAAAGGAGGGTGGTGATGGGAATGACTGCAGTTGCAATGACAGCCCTGTCCTTGCTACAAAGAATGCTGCATTCCTCCCTCTTGCCTTTTAACACATTCAAGGGTTATAGTCTTATTTAGCTGCTTAACTAAACCCTAACCAATGTTGTTTCATGCTGGGAAATGTACACAACTCCTCTCCTGAGTCAAAATCTGTCATGCTTTCCAGATCAATTTGATGGATAGAAGCAAACTGATAGCCTTTGCTGTCTGCAGTCACTGCTCATGCATAAGGACACATTGCATATCTCTCCCCCACCTCAACATTTTTTTTTCTGTAAAAGAGGAAAGCAATTTTTTAAAAAAATGCAGACGTGTTGTTTTACCAACTGAAAGTTGGAACTGGTGTTTAGGTATCATATTTCAATCATCTAAATGTTGTCAGTCAGTCAATTGTATGACTGATTGCATGATTATGACGATGACGATGCAGTAGAAAAGAACCTTATTTGAGTCAATGGTATCACAATCTGATCTCTAGTTTCTCCAAATTATACAGAGTCATATTTTATATCCCTTTGTGGCTGTGTGGGTAAAGATTAGACTTTCAATCCTTTGCCACAAAACCACCAGTTTGAATTCTATTATTTGCCCCAGCAATTAACAGTGAGTCCCATTGTTATCTATGGAACTCACTATTAATTGATGCAATGAGTCTACTCTAATTGGGATGAATCAACACAATTTGGGCCACTGCTGTAATCATGGTTTACAAGGTGAGAACCACTGCTTGAGGTTAGGGGTCACATTGGTACCCCAGGAGACCTTGATGGCCTACATTCCTAAACACCCATTTCCGTAAAATTCAATTTGGGCAAGAAACAACTCTCTGAAATATTCAAATGGAAGAAATATGCCTTCCTCCTTGCTCTCCTTCCCCCTTGAAGTGAAAACTTTCCTGCTTCAAAAGATTTCTGGACGTGGCTGCAATAAATGTTAATAGTTTTGTTGGGGCTTTTCAACATCTTCTAATGATTTAAAAAGTATTGTAACTCTATAGTTTGTTTAATTCCCCTTTAAAATAATTGTATATATTCTAATGATGTATTTGCATCCTTTCCCTCTGTTCTGGTTGCAATATTCTATAAAATGCTTTACCCCAATACTGAAGATAAAGAAGAGAAAGGAAGAAGAGGAGCAGGAGGATCACAAAAATAAAAACATCTTCCACTTCCTTGATCACAAAAAGAATCTGAATAAATCTTATCCACTGTCTGGTTGCTAACTGTTAAGGTGTGATGCGGGGGGTGGGGTGGAAGTAGCTGAAGAGCTGTTATTTAGACCTCATCTACACTGTCATATAATTTGAAACTGGTGGTATAGATGGGGTCTTTGTTACACATATGTAACTATGTAGATGATATAATACTGTGCTTGTTCTTTATTCATTCACTTCTGACTCTTTGTGACCTCATGAACCAGCCCATGTCAGAGCTCCCTGTTGGCCATGGCCACCCCCACCTCCTTCAAAGTCATGCCAGTCACTTCAAGGATACTACCCATCCATCTTGCCCTTGGTTTTCCTCTCTTCTCATTCTTTGACCAAAGTACTTCATCTTTGTCTCTAATATCCTTCCCTCTAGTGAGCAGTCAGGCTTTATTTACTGGAGAATGGACTGGTTTGATCTTCTTGTGGTCAAAGGCACTCTCAGAATTTTCCTATAAAATATCTGCATTTCAAAAAAAAAAAAAAAGATGAGTGAATACAGCAGCATTCTATTTATTGATTTGTTTTCCTCCACTGAACTGGGTCACAATGCCACCTATTTACAATAGACAAAAGTAATCCCCATCACCTCGATCAGTTGTGAAAATCTGATCTTGGGTCAGGGAAAGTCCAATGGCTCATGATCAAATCTATCCTCCTTGCCAGGCTCAACCAACAATTGCTTTGTTGTAATGAGGCTAGTATGGCTTAAGATGTTCATCTATTTCTATGATTACTGATCTCGCCAAGCAAGCTAACAATAATGGCACCCTTTGGAGCATAATAGCATGCATCAGAATATACTCAAGGCACTGTTCTCTTATATTGTTTCTGTAATTGAAGTATTGAGCTGGAAGCTTCAGTAAGCGCACTGCTGTAAAAGTATTTAGAACAAATGTTCTTGGGAACGGTTATTGCACATTCAAATAATTCTTCATTGTAGGGGACAATTCCCTGCCTCCCCCTTCCTTGAGAAATGTGTAGTGGCCATGGAAGTGATGTTGTTATTTTGTTTTATAACCTTGAAGTTAGAAGATGTTAGTGAAGTTTTCTATCTGATGAGATGGTATATTTGCACTTGCTTCAAACCAAGCAGTAAAAGAAAATAAAGCATGAAGACTCAAAACTGGGTATAAAGCAAGTGTCAAACCCTATAATGAAGCAGCCAAAGTGGAACTCCTACCCATGTTCCAATAGGCTGAGACAGTCCATTGAACTTTATACACTGACAAGCAGAGGAACATAAAAGGTGGGGAGAAATGATTTCAAACTCATGTTACTGATACTTTGGAATAGATGAAAATATGTCTCTGAACTGTCAGATTTCATGATGTAAAGCTGATATGAAGCAAAACACAGACTCTGTAAGATTCTCCACTGAAGTATCCTATCTGTAAGCCACCTTCCTGTTTTCCAGCTGATCTGCCTCCTTTCTACATTCTTCCCAATAGAGTAACAGCAGAAACAGCTGCTAAACACACCAAGTGGTCTACTTTTCAGCTGTTTTCCATGCTAATCTGCTGAGCAACAGACAATGAGGAAAACAAATTTAGACCAGGGAATGTTACAAATTGAGGGATGAACCAATCTGTAAGCTTCTTTTTGTACTATTTCTATTTTGCACACATTATGTCAGTTTCAAGGACAAAGGTATTTTGTCTTATTTTGTGCATCATTTTGCAAAAGCTTTTAAAAACCGTCATGAGATTTATTATTATCCATTTCATTCACATTTTTAAAAAGTAACAGATAATCAAACTGAATCAGGCAAAAACAAAACAGCACCTCAAATCAAGTAATCCTATTTAAATTACTAATAACCATGACCACTGATTATACAAAACTGAATGCCTTGTCACTCAGAAAACCTATACACAGTTTCTAATCTTTTATAAAAACTTCTGTTTGTTAATCTTTAATACCCATGTTAGTTTGGCTAACTCAGCAACTTTAATAATAATAACAATAATAAAACTTTATTTATATCCTGCCCCATCTTCCAATACAGGATTCAGAGTGGCCAACAACATAAAAGGCAAATATTCAATGCCAAAAAGCACATACATATAGACAATAACTTAATAAGAAGCATTTTAAATCCAACCACATTCAATAATTAAAAATCATAATGAACAATACAACACAATCCATTCTTTAATTGCTGGTACTTCAATTCATTTCTAGGTTTGCACACACAATGTGCTGCTGTTATTTCAATATGAAGCACTTTTATTTCATGCTGCATCTTTAGCTTCCTCCTTTAGTGTCCTGAGAGTAAATGAGCTGGTGGTTCTGTCAAATAGAGACAAGAGAAGGGCTCCCTAAACTAAGGTCGGTGGGCCGGATGTGGCCTTCCAAGGGCATTTACTCTGCCTGCCCTAAACTTCAGACTTAGAGTTGTCTAAGTCTGAAACAATTTGAAGGCAAACAACAACAAACCTAATTAACTTGACTATTGCATCAGCTAAAGGCAGGCCCACAGTTCCCATTCAAATACTGGTAAGTTTATGCTGGCATTTTTTCCATTCCATGGACCAGCTCTCTGCTTAAAAAGTTTGAAGACCCCTACTTTAAAGTTTCAGGATCTCTGCCTAGGGAGTCAACATAAAACCTTCACCATCCATCCATTCAAAACAGACCAGTTACCAAATCTAACCTTCTAGTATTTCCATTCATTCAAATTTAGTTATGAGTCATCCACAAAAAAAGTATGTTCACCCTCCATCAAATATTTGCATGACTGTTGTTTATTTACGAAACACAGGATTCATCACTCAGTCTCATTACAGACGGTGACCACCATATCCAACAGAAGAGCTATCAATGTTTTCTCAATGGGGCTGATTTATATTGTCAATCTCGATTGTTTAAAAACCCGTGTTTCTCCAGGCTTTCTTAGGAAATGTGATAGCATCCAGATTTTAGCAAATTTGTCATCTCAGAGGTTTATGGAGTGAAAAAGTGCCATCTTATTGGCAAGAAGCATTTGCTAAATACAATTTTTTAAAATGTATTTGGAGTAAAATGTGGCTGTAAAACATCCTTGGCATAAAGAGGGGGGAAATCAAATTAAATGGTCACTGTCAAGTGCTTTTGATAGTAGTTAATCTGCTTTCTTTCATTTTGCATTTTAATACACCCTTCCAACATTTAAGATGTTGTTTTCCATAACTTTTTCCAGATTTTATTTGTCAGCTGCAAAAGTCTGAAGTGGTAACTGATGAAACATTCACATTGAATAGTGCCTTCAATATCAATACACCTTTCCCCAAAGAATTAAAATTAAGTGTGGGTACTGGATAGGAAGTATAATGGTCATAATTACAATAAACTTTATTCCTGGGGATAAGGCAGGAAATAACTGAAAATAAATAAGTAATCATTATCCCAAACAAGGCCTTTCCCAGACAATGCAGTTTAGTACAAGAAATTGTGTGGGTTATTTGTAGCTTGTTGTTTTGAATCAGTGTTTCATTTCTATTAAAAAGAGGGTGGCAAGCAAATCGATCTGGAGTGGAGCTATATAGGGATAAAACAGGAATTTGTCATTTACCTGACTGGGGTCAAATTTGGTTTTAAAACCCCCAAGAAACCCATGCAGAAACTTGCAGGAGAAACATTTAAAATATTTTTGTGCTACCTTATTTCTCCCCAATGCTTTGTGAATATTGTCAAGGTGAGGTTTTTCTTTCCTATGCAGTGAGTCCAAGCATTAAGGGGATTTCTTTCTCAAGACTGCCAAAATCCAATGGAATTATTTTCCATTCCTAATAGGCAGCATATGTCACCTCTTATTTGTATTTAATTAGCAATTAAAGAAACTGTTTCTGGGCATTCCCAGTATGCTGCCATCTACCTTTCTTTTGGTTAATGTAGTTATGTATACCTTGGCAGACATGAAGGTCTGCAAGAGATCAGAGACTTTGTGTGCTTCAAATAGTTAGCTTTCCCAGTTGTTGATTGTTAAAGTACTGTGAGATATAATTGTGCAAAACTGACTGCAACCTATAGGGCAAACATATACCATATCAATGGAACAGGATTTGCAAACATTTAGTCCAATGGGTTGTTGTAGGTTTTTCCAGGCTATATGGCCATGTTCTGGAGGCAATTTTTCTCCTGATGTTTCGCCTGCATTTATGGCAAGCATCCTCAGAGGTATTTAGTCCAATCATCAGCACAGGGCAAAGAGAGGGAAAGCTTTCTTTGTAGCTGCTCCCAAGTTGCTAACTTTCCTTCCACAAGAGCTTTGATTGGGCAGTTCACTATTGCCTTTTTGTTAAGCTAAGACCTTTTATTTAGATTTTTACCTTCTTGTGCTACACATGAAGCTTTTAAGGAAGGATTTTGTTCTTATTGGATGGTATTTTAAATTAAATGTGTTTTTAAAATTGTTTGGGCCATGCTACTCTGAACACACCTGATCTCATCTGATCTCGGAAGCTAAGCAGGGTTGGGCCTGGTTAGTACTTGGATGGGAGACCACCTGGGAATATCAGGTGCTGTACGCTAGGTGGAGGCGTGGGCCTTGCATCGCCCAGGGAGGCCTGGCATGAACAAGGTGGAGATGGCGGACGAGGCCCTCTTTCTGCTGCTCCACAACGAGATGGTGGTGGGCCTTTACTGTGTCACCAGGCAGGGAGATGGGGGAAATGGAAGATGCATCACTAAACTGGAAAATATGGGATTTAGAATTGGACAAGGTTTAATAGAAAGTTTACCAAAGATACTGCCAGATTCAAGAATGAATTAGATATAATGAAATTTATCTGCAAAGATTTTTGGACAACAGTATTTAAAAAGCAAATTGATAATCTTAGAACCAACCATCAGAGCATCTATGTACTTCAGGATGATAAATTTTGTCTCCTAACTAAAAGGTCAGCTGGGAAACAGTATCTGGAACATGCTCCTAAGTATTTGGCAAATAGTTTATAAATTTTATTTAAAAAATAGAATTGTGATTTAATGATGTTTAAACTTTTTGTACCAATAGCTTCTGTACTTGTACTATGCCTTTAAATGGATCTAATCCTATGCTGGTACAAAGGCAGAATAGAAATTAAATCAACATATAGCTCATTTCACTCTGGACCATCAGTTGGTCAAACAAATAAATATTTATAAATAATCGTAGTTTATGAAATACAAGGCCAAATACAGATGCTGATAACAATAAGGAATAAATGGAGACTTCTGGTGGACATGGCGACGGGGAAGCCTCGTTGAGAGCGAGCTCCTGACGAGGACCTGTGTAGTGGTGGTCTGGTTTGAGCCCAAGGCTCCCCCCTTTGCCGGATTGAGTTGCAAAGGTGTCGCGAATCCCAAGGTGGGCTTGAACACCCCAAAGACCTTCCCCCCCCCTCAAGAAGGAGAGGTCGAGAGGGTCCGAGCAACACAGGGGAAAGCGAGCCACCCCACGAGGATCGAGCCGAAAGGCACGTCCAACCGCCGCCAACCCATTCACAGCAAAAGAAGAAAGAAGAAAGAAATCCCCAACCGGCGAAAGAGACAAGAAAGACCCCAACTTCAGGTAACGGGAACCACTTTTCCCACTCATTTTAAGAAGAAAAGAAACCAAGCTAGAAATAGCTTGGGGGATCATAGAGAGATAACGAGACAAAGAAAAGGAAGCTGCAGAAAATAAAGAGGAGACGACCTCACTATTTGGATTTGCGGTAGACTATAATTTATTAATCATAAAGAATAAACAAACTTGTAATCAAGTAAATAATTATTAGAATCTGACGGCAAATTGATAAATTACACAGAATATAAATTGGCAATTTATTGTACTAAATGCTAAAGGACCGCTATTATTTAATTCAAATTTAACCAGAAGATGATTGAGTAATTTTGGGACCCCCCGCCTCCCCTCCCCCCGACTGTGTCTATCTCCGGCCTTCTTCATAAACAAGTAGGCTGTGTTGGCGGGAAAGGAAGTGATGACAACGGAAGGCTAATACAGGAAGTGACGGACTGGAAAGGGCAGAAAATGTGGAAAGTTCTGAAGCCCTCATGCCATCCAGTATCTCTTGTCACACAGAGAGAAGGACTACCTGTATGTAGCTCTCCTTGCAACATTTCAGTGGCTGCTCTGTATGTAATTCTAAAAGCTCTGGGTTTGGAATTATATGAAGTCCCTCCTTATACTCAGGAGTCTCTCTTTATCAGGATTTTGCTGTCCACGTGCACAGGAGAGTGGTATCAAAGATTCTCCTTGTCTTGAAATCAGTTTAGGCAATTTGAATAGGGTACTGCCATATGTGGCTGGATCTATACTGCCCTATATCTCAGGATCTTATCCCAGATTATCTGCCTTGAATTGGATTATATGAGTCTCCACTGCCATATAATCTGGGATGATCAGATAATCTGGGATCAGATCCTAGGATATAGGGCAGTGTAGATCCAGCCTACCAATCCCTACATTATGAATAGATCTCTGCTATTTTCTTCTTATCTATATAAATAAAAATGTAATATTTGTTTGTGGGATTAACAGAACTCAAAAACCACTGGACAAATTGACACCAAATTTAGACACAAGACACCTAACAACCCAATGTATGTCCTTCACTCAAAAAATTGATTTTGTCATTTGGGAGTTGTAGTCATTGGGATTTATAGTTCACCTACAATCAAAGAGCATTCGGAACTCCACCAACAATGGACTTGAACCAAACTTGGCACACAGTTTTCCCATGACCAACAGAAAATACTGGAAGGGTTTGGTGGGCAGTGTCCTTTGGTTTAGGAGTTGTAGTTGACCTACATCCAGAGAGCACTGTGGACTCAAACAATGATGGATCTGGACCAGCCTCTAGACGAATACCCAATAACCCCAAATGTAAATACTTGTGGAGTTTGTGGAAATAGAATCTTGACATTTGGGAGTTGTAGTTGCTGGGATTTGTAGTTCACCTACAATCACAGAGCATTCTGAACCCAACCAATGATAGGATTGGGCAAACCTCCCACACAGAACACCCATGATCACCAGAGTGGGCCACAGCAAAACGTGGCAGGGGATGGCTAGTATGGAAATAAATGGATTCCCTATACCAATTGGCTGGTAATTATTTTATGCTGTATGCATTCTAAGTTTGTAGAGAGCATTGAAAACTAAACACAAAAGACATGCATTTAATGCTGTTTCTTTTTATCTTCTTGAAGCTGTAACAGAGATAAGGAGAGTAAAGTGGAAATGCAGCATTCCATGTATCACTGGACAAAATGGAAAATGTGGGCATAAATCAGATGCAGATCTCTTTGAGTGTATATGGGCTACGACGTTTCTGTGGGATGTACATATCAATGTGTCTTACCATCTGCATTCTGGTACAACAAGTCACATGCAAATCTCTCTATTGTGTTTAACTAGAACTGAGTTGGGGCATAAGCATTACTCCCCACTCACCCCCCCCCCACACACACACAAATCCTCACACTGAATGCTTTCCTATTTTCTTCCTGTTGTCATGTTTATCTAGCAAATTCTTATTGTCCCTTAGTATTATTCATTGTAACCTTGCCAGAGTGAGTTCGTAAAAACTTTATGCTATTGATCTCTACTGGTCCCATCACATCTTCCACAACAGACTGTTTTGACAAAACATTGTGTGAATACTGATTAGACAGACCTGTTTACTGTAAGATGGATGAAGCATGATAATGAACCTCTCTGAAGGAATGCTTCATTGCCCTTCTGAAGGTTCACAGCCGCATGATCAACAGAGGTTAAATACAGGTAACTAAATAGATAAGTTTGCTTAGACTTGAATGTTCCAGGAATCAGAATAGTATATTCCCAGATCAAATTCATCTGTTATAATCAAACCAAACAGAGCAAAGTGAGATGTCATGAAATAAGTGAGCAAAAGAGACTTTGTAATCAGACCCATTCACTCTCCCCATCAATGAACCAACCACCCTAAACTGTATATCATGTGGGAATTATAAATGACTGTTTACTTATACTGTTCTCCTCTACAACAGAGCTTGGGTGGAGGCAACTGTTCCCATTTCCTTACATACTATAAATGGGGCTTGCAAAGATGAAAGCCACCTTCTACATGCTTGTCGTGGGACACAATCAGAACTGGAACTACTCTTGGTTTTGTCAGGGCCCTTCCCGATAGCTGCTTAGTCTGGAGTAAGGAAGGGGGATTACAAATCCCTGTACTTTAAGGAGAGTCCTCACATGGAGCCATTAGTTCCAGGAAATGAACACATGGCATCCAGAAAGGTTTGGTTAATGTAGATTGAAGGTAACTGCAAAAGGTATGGGACATCCACCAGAGGTTTCCTTTTCTTTTCCTAATGACTCTTCAAGATATGCTGCACCTCATGAGCATTTTGTCAATGCTTATGAGCAATCATCCTTGATGTTTATATAACAAAGTGCACAGAAGAATATTTCTTGTCATCGTCTTTCCTCACCCTCCTGGGTGCCTTTGGGGGTCCTTCCAGACAGGCTCAAAATGCAAGACCTGTCTCACTTTTACCTGAGGCTTCCAAATAATGCCATGGGTAAAAGTGAATTAATGCTGAGAAAACTGGGTTTTCCCAATTTGCCCCACATTAATTTGACATTTGGAAAAATCTGGACCTTAAGCTTAAGGTCCAGAATTTTCCATGTGCTGGGCCTGGTTCTTTGGGTTTTTCTGCTTTGTTCCAAGTTAGATTAGGTAAGATCCAGGCCTTACCAGGTGTGGACCCTGTGTGAATTGGGCCCAGGGATTGTTTCATGTGTTCCCCAGGCTGAATCAACACAGCCATCTCAGCTTTTCGGGCTCCATGAGCCCAGAAATTTGAGAGGGCACCCTCCCCCAAAACCACCAAAGCAAGCCTGAAAACTTATATAAATATACTGGGCTGCTATTATGGTGGTCCTTCTGTCCTCCTTGTGCAAGCAAATGATGCACCAGGATATGGGAAGATGAAAAGTAAATTTGCTCCACTACCCCCCATCCCCCGCCACCCCAGGTCTCCTGCAACATCATTTCTATGTGGTAGAATGAAGTACCACCATAATGGAAGCCCAGAAAGTATTCGTAAGTTTTCAGGTTTCTTTGGGTGGGCTTCGGGATAGCTGGATGCCATCTCTGTAGTCACTGGGATGGCATCTAGACCTGGGAAAACCAGGGTTTTGGGGGTTTGGGACAGAATTGCATGCCAAAGCGATTTTTCAAAACCTGCTTTAGCCCACATTTTTTCCCTGTTTGGAAGCACCCTCTAATATTTTAGAACAGTTACTTTCAAAATTTGGTCCTCTAGATGTTTGCGACTTGGCCAATTGTCTGCAATTTGGAGACCTGAAGTTCAAAGCACATGAAGTATCAAACACTGGCAATCCCTGGTTGAGAAGATGATATTTAAGAATTATTTTAAACAAAGCCTCTGCTCCTTTAGATCTCCAGGAGCAGCAACTATCCTTTGAGGAACATTTTTGTGCATTCTTTCCCTTTAAAAACAGGGGGTGCTATGTGGGTCAGAAGGCTTAAGTATCAGGCAAACCTGGTTGGGGACCATCTGCAGTTTTATGGCTTCATTTTTTCAGAGCTTTACCTTTGAAGATGGACAAGCTAAGACATCCTTGTTGAGGGCCTTCATGTTGTTTCTAATTTATTGCAAACATAAAATGAACCATCATATAAGTTTCTTGGCATGATTTGTGTTGCCTTTGTCTTCTTCTGAGGTCTACTGAATAAATATTTTAAGTATAAAAATGGGGGGGGGGGGGGTGACTTACCCAAAGTCACCCAATTGCATCCATTTGGTATGATATGACTCACCACTACAGATATTAAGAACTCTGTGATGCAAATACAGGGGACAAAGGCACTTATCTTTGTGCTTTTATTTCAAATGTCCTTATTGAGGCACTGAAGAATGTACAGAATTTAAAACATATTTCGTTGGATGGCACTTTTGCAGTACATGTGGATTAAGTCATTATAGTATATTTTTATTTCTAGGATCTGGAAAACAGAAGCCAGACACAACAAAATTATTTCAAGCAAGTTAGTCGCACCCATCAGTTTTTCAAAATGACAACTGAGCATTCATTCCTTTAGAGTCCACTGACCTTTAACCTTCTATGTGTTATTTTAATTCAACTTAGCAAGCAACCTTCTGAAATGCTGCCACCATGTGGCCCAATAGAGCTACAGTTAGCCCAAAAGAAGTCTTCAGGGGTGATCTATGGTGTGATAAATCATTTTCTTATTTTCTTTATCTTGGCATTCATATAGGAATAATATAGCACAATGCACTGAACTAATGGTAACAACATCTGTGTAGGTGTATATTAAGTATACAGTGTAGTGGATTTCATTTGTTAGTTGGTTTATTGGTTGTACATGGATATTTACATCCTGTATGCTTGGTGTTGATGGAAGGAATTCAAAAGAGAGGGTAAAATGGAATAAAAGAAATGCACCAGCAACTGTCTGGATTTTCTTGTCCTCTGAAGAACAGTAAGACTCTAAACAGATCCTCACTCAGCTGATCTTTATAGAAAAGAGGAACATGTGATAAACGCTGTCCCTCAGACAAGATGCAAATGCAGTTAAAATTTTGTGAAAGTGTTATGTAAGTATGAGAAATTCACTGCACTCAGTTTGACTTTTGTTGTTTCGGGGCACCTTTCCAGCTCGCATAACCCACAAATGGACAAAATCTAGATACATATTAGAAATTTATATCACTTAAAGCATTATGGACAACATCTACATATTTCAGAAGTAAATATAGAAAAATGTGTGCAAATCTAAAGTGTTTTAAACTTGCTCCAGATAATAGGCAGGTATTTGTAATCAATTTATGGACAATTTGAAAAATACTCACAGTAGTGTCTATCACAAAATGGTCACAAGAACTGCAGTACTTTGTGACTTATCTTAATTTAACAAAATGGATGAATGATGTATGTTTTTAATTTCACAATGTTTTCCCCCTATTCTTTCCAATATTCATGGCTATCTTTGCTTCTTAGAAAGCTGGCTAGATGGCTTTACACTATGGACCTTATCATATTGACTATTGGATTCACCACACACCTGGTGAATCTGTGGGATCTCGGTGGGGTGTATGGAGAACCCTTTGTCCCATGCCCCATATTGTCTGACTCACCTCTGGCCCCATCCCAAGGGAGGGGGGAGAATCCACCACCTGGCTTTCCCCTATTGTTTCAAAGCCAACACGGGAAGCTTCCCATGTTTCTGCAGTGGTGGTGTGCATTGCTTCCTTGCCCCTTTTACCATGGAACCCAACTGGAAGTGAATTTGCATTGTATAATGGGCTCTGTGGCAAAAGGGGAGAGCAAGTACCATATGATGTGCAAATTGTCCTATCTGATGTGGCCATAAGACTTACCTCCTTGGCACTTTCCAGTTCTGGGGATAGCTAACAGCCTGAAAGCCCTTGTTGCTACTGATGGTTTGTTGACTAGTTTGATTCTTTGGTAATAGTCAAAACCACTTTAACAAAATAAATTTTAAAAACCCATTTATTTTAAATGGCTCCAGAAGACAACAAAACTAGAAGCCAACCATGAAATTAAGTCCTTAAATGGTATTTTAAGGAAGCAGGAAAGGGGCAAAGTACAGTTATGTTACAGTTTAACTTGTGGTAATATTGCAGGGAAAGAGAGAGCATCAGGTAATATAGCCTTCACAGAAAACTTTTTAGCTGTTACTACCCTTGACACTGATAAATCTCATGGCATACTAGAGCACTCAGATAATTCAATTTCTAATGCATTGAGATATCATGGTATCACAACAAAAGCATAGGCGTTATCATTTATTTTACAATCCAAGAGATTATATGAGAACTTTCCAACCTATCAAAGTCACGATGCACAAATCAGTCTGATCCCATCCTTAGGTCTGTTCAATCCCATTTCAAAAAGAATGTACAAAACATATAGAGACAGATACAGAGAGGGAGGGAGGGACATAATGGGGATGAAATGTGTGTTTAAAAATACTTCCACCACGACCTTATATTCTTCTTAATGCCTTTAGCTCTTAGTGGTCTCTAACATATGCATTCAACGTGTGTGTGTGTGGATATGACTTCTTGATTTTTATGACCCCATGAATTTTGTAGGGATTTCTTAGTCAAGGAATACTCAGAGGTGGTTTTGCCATTTTTTTCCTCTGAAGTATAGCCCTACAGCACCTGGTATTACTTGGCCGTCTCCCAGGGCTGCAAGTTCAGGTGGAATCTGTTGCCTTTAGGGTATTTAAATATTGTCTTTAGTGTCTTAAATGCTCTTGATATTCTGTCCCTTACAGGAATGAGGGACATTGAATGGAAGGGGGAGGGAAAAGGAATGGGATCTTGCATGATTTATCACTATTCCAGAACAAAACATAGAAAGTTATTGTTTGACTGCCACCCCCAATTTCTAGGAGCTCTCTCACACACATGCACACACACACACATACATAAAAAGACCCTGGGAGAAGGATAGTGTGCTTTTAAGTTTAGTCATCTTCCAGGGCATTTGTGTGCTAGCAACATGTGTGTCAGCAGGTGAACTTTATAACAATTTACAATAGCAATTTAAATGTAGATTCTACAGGAAAATAATGATCTGATTCACACATTAGTCAAGGGTGGAATAATATTCCTCAAACATCCCAGTGTGCAGGCAGTCAAACATTCTGGTAATATTAGAAGACTGAATGACCGGCTGGATTGAAAATGGAAAAGGAGGTGGGGCAAGGCAAGAAAAAAAGAGTATTCTATATGGATTTGTTTAACTTGGAAGTGGCAGAACCCCTGCTAAAAATATGTATCAGACAAATCATGCCATTAGTGTGCTTAACAAATCCTTGAGGAATGTACTGCATAAGACAGCTGGAAAGCAAGACATTTAGAACCTTTCATCTCTCTCTCTCTCCCTCTTTTACATTCAGCACTTAGGTAACCAAAGAGAGAAAATAAAGGATTTGGGTTTCCATGGGAATTTTGCCAATCTGGAGCAGAGCCTACACTACATTAGAAAGTTGGATGCCAACAGATCCATTTGCTACTGTTTCCAAACATTGATATGCTAATGCAAAATCAAACTTAGTCTAAGAACTTAATTAAGGGGAAATATGTTGTTCTGCCTGGCGAAAACAATCAACATATTACCCTTGCTGTGATGGGAGTTCCAGAAATGTGTAGCTTCTAATGAACATCAGCAACAAAAGTGGAGGCGTCTGATGAAAGGGCCTGGAATTGTTGAACCAATACTTTTCCAGCTGCAAAAAAAATCATGTGTTTAGGGGACAAGCTGCCTTTGAGAATAATGAGATGTCAACAAGAACCTCACTTTTTAAAGGACTTATGTACTCGATTACTTCGCCATAGGACGAGAAAAAGAAGCTAGGGATGTAATTTTTTTTCTTTTTTAAATCTTTTATGCTTGAACTGTCAGAAAGGTAGACATCCCCTGCTAAATGAGATTTCAAGAGTTTCTCTGCATATTTTTTTAATAATTGTTTACATCTTGTGAAGGTTTTTGGCAAAATTTTTTTACACGAAACACAGTTTTGAACAAAACGTTTAGGGAATAGGAGTGGTTTCTAGGAGCAGGGGCTGAAAAAGTCTACTGGACAATGTTATGTCATTATAAGTGCAACTCTGAAAGAAAGACGGTGAACCTCTCTCAACATTACTCTAAGATAAGGCTAGAAAAGAAAACTTCTGGCTTCTTGTGTAAGCTAAGACACATGTGTCTGCCCCACTGGCAAATAATGATGATGGAAATTGTTTTTTATTTATATACTAGCTGTGCCCTGCCACGCTTTGCTGTGGCCTATAATATGAATTTTCGAAGATATTTGGACTATTATAAAAGAGAGGTACCTACCTATTCCTTCCCCCCTTTTTCTTCCCCTTCCCCTCCTTTCTTCCTTCTCTACCTCTTTCTTTCATTCCTTCTTTCGCTCTTTGGTTTCATCCTTCCTTCTCTTTTTCCTCCCTTCCCTTCCCCTTTTCTACTTCTTCCTTTGTCTCCTTTCTTCCCTCCCTGTTTACTTCTTTTTTCACTTTTTATTTCCTTTTCCCCTTCCTTCCTTCTTTACCGCTTTCCTGCATTTTCTTCCCTTTTTCTTTCCTTTCTACTTTCTCTTCTTCCTTCCTTCGGTACCTCTTTCTTTCCTTCTCTCCTTCCTTCCCTCTTTCCTTCCCTCCTTCCTTCTTTCCCTCCTTTCTTCTCTCTTTCCTTCCTGTCTGTTCTCCCCCAATACCATGGTAGAGTCCCTTCTAACTATTCTATGAGTCTATTTAATATAGCAATATATAGTAGTAATATTACATTATATAGTATATATAACAATAATATATATAATACAATATATATGTATTATATAGCAATATATATAAGAGTAATATATAAGGTATTGTGTGTGTGTATACATACACCAACCAGTGATCCAACATCCATCCATATATGTGTGTGTGTCTACACTGCCATATAATCCAGTCCTAAGCGGATAATCTGAATTTTACATAGCAGTGTGTAAGGGGTGACTCTGGATGCATCTATACTGTAGATTTAATAAAGGAACAATGAAGCTGGAGAGGGTAGGAGAAAGAGGAAGGAAAGAAAAGGAGGGAGGAAAGGAAAGGGAGGGAAGGAAAGAAAGGGAGGGAGGAATGAGGGAGAAAAGGAAAGCAAGGGAGGAAGGAGGAAAAGGAAGGAGGGAAGGGAGGGAGGGAAAGAAGTAAAGGAAGGAGAAGGAAGGGAAGTAGAGAAAGGGAGGAAGGGAGGGAAGGACCAGATGGCCTTTAGGGCTCCCTTCCAACTAGTTGGCCATCTGTTGTGAGGGCTTTGATGGTGTCTTCCTTTACTGCCAAATGTGGTTGGGCTGGATGGTCTTTGGGGCTCCTTTCCAAGCAATGTCAGTTTTGTGTGTCCCTATTACTCCCATCATGGCACCTTCCTCCTTCCCTTGTGCTGTGGGAGTGTGTGTGTTGGGAGACAGAGTGTGTGCACAGAGTATGGCCTGCCTCCCTCTTTTTTCCTTCCCCCTCTCACTCTCTCCTCCCACTTCTCCTTCTCCTCAGCCTCTGTCCGTTGGATACCTTGCCTTAGTGTTAGTTAGGGGGCGAGAGACATGCAGGGAGCAGCAATCATTGTCACCTCCACTGCTTCAGAACCCTCATTCTGTGTCCTCAGTGCAAGGGGGAGGGGGCAGGGGAGGTGTGTTTTCTTCCTCTTTTGAATCTAAAGGTGTTTTTTGTGGGGGGTTTTTTCCAGTGATGGTCACTCCTTGGATTGTGAGTTTTGTTGCCAAATTTGGGGTCATTTGGCCCCTTAGTTTTTTTGTTTTTATGATACTCATTATGGACAGAGCATATATATATATATATATATATATATATATATATAGTGAATGGGGGGGGTAATTTTAGTATTGTATAAGGGTGGTTGGAAGCGACTGAACCAATAAACAACAAGAAAAAGGGCACCACATAGACAAGTTGCTGGTAGTATTTCCATTGCAGCAAGATCAAAGCATTTCCGCTGTTTACCAGAAAGAGACATAGAGAGAATCCTTTGCCACATCATGCTGAAAGCCTACACCCAGGAAGCTGTCAGTTAATATTTGCTGGTTGTTATGTGATCCCTGTCTATCCCATTACTGATTCTTCTGCAGAAGCTCAGAATGGTTAAAAATGTGTTCTGTTCAACATTTGCTGTGCAGTCACATTACTTTATCCACAAATGATTATAGAATGTACACTAATAAGCTCGTCAATTTAAGGCTTTTCCATGTTATTCCTTTATTTACATCTCCTTTTTGTTAAAAAAAGGGGGGGGGGAATAATAAAGAAACTGGAAATTGCTCTAAGCCCAGAGTTTCCAAACTAAGGTTCACGGGCCAGAAGTAGCCCTCCAGGGCCTTCACTTTAAACTTTAGACTTAGGATCACCCTAAGTCAGAAACAACTTGAAGGTACACAACAACAACAATCCTAAATAACTTGACTATCTTATCAGCCAAAAGCAGGCTTACACTTCCTATTCAAATACTGGTAAATTTATGTTGGTTAAAAAAATTCATTTTAAATATTGTATTATTCCTTCATTTTATTTTATTTTTCGCACTTGAAATAAGGTATGTGCAGTGTACATAGGAAGTTCATGTTTTTCAAACTATAGTCCAATCCCCCCTCTCCCCAACAGTCTGAGGGATCTTGATCTGGCCCTCTGTGTAAAAAGTTTGGGGACTCCTGCTCTAAGCACTACCAGGCTCTGGAAGCTGAAAAAACTAATGGAATTCTGCAATAATCAACAGGTATTTGCTAAAAGGATAACACTACTTTACCTTGTTTCCCTTTTAGGCTCCAGTGTCAGTTTCATGTTCAGGGGAAGAAACATGTTAGCAGTATTCCACCTAGACCAGTGGTGATAGTTTTAATTTTTCAATAATATCCAGCAATAATTCCCTATCAACATTCCCTTAAATTCTAAGGATGCATCTTGGTAGGCCAGAAACTGTAATGTTGATCTAGAGTGAGTACTCCAGATCAGCATTGCTGAAGATTACACTCCATGCCACTGTTGCACAGAGCATTCCTGAGCCAGCCCAGTGGCTAGATAGGGACTAAATAGCTGAACACCACAGAAATCAGTTCGGCACCACTCTCTAAAATCGTTCCTGGCCCCTGCCTCCTGGCACATGATTTCTACGCATCAGGAGGACTGCCAGAGCAGCTTAATGTTGGCTCGGTAAGTTTTGGAAAAAAATTAAGGCTAGTTTGGGGGAGCGGGTGGGTGCCATTTCACACCTTTGGGCTCCAGGAGCCAAAAAAAAAATTGCAAGATGCCTGTTGGGACTGACCCTCAGGAAGTTTCAGGTGTACCCAGGGGTCAGTCCCCACAGGCCCAATACCCCATTAGACAGGGTATTTAATTAATTAAGAATATTTATTCAGAATATTTATTCAGAATTAATTTGTTTTTATAGGAGGAGTTGTTTGGATGCCTCCAGTAAAAGCCTGTTAGGCCCCACATTTTGGGACCTGTCAGGAAGGGCTCTGGGGCAATGTTTGATTTAGAAACTTTGTGACTCACGCTAGATATTTCAATTTGTTCCCATGGGGATTAGGCACAATCTCCAAACTCAAGCTGTATCTACATTGCCTATATTCCCGTATGTGATCCCAGATTGTTTGCTTTGAACTGAATTGCATGAGTCTACAATGCCATATAGTCCAGTTCAAAGCAGATAATCTGAGACCAGTAATTGGATTATATGGCTGTGTAGATGGGGCCTCAGTTTTCCATTCATCTAAAGGAGATAAGATCATATCATTCAGGCAAGCATTTACTTTCCTATCTGTTTTTAAACTCACAACAAACCATGTTGAAATTTTTCCAATTCTCCTTTTCCTTCTTTCCTTCTTCTAAATGAGGGACAAATTGTCCCTTCTGCTGAGTTTGGAGAAGTTCAATTTTCATGCAGACTTTCTCCCCACCCTTCAAGCAAAGTTATAAACTGTGGAAAAATCAGGATTTATAATAGAAAAGTCTGGCAGTCCCATAGGTATGGAGCTGTGAATGCTTCTGCCGCTTTAATATAGTCTAGGCCCATTACTTTCAGGAAGCTCATTCTTTTGCAGTAATACATTATTAGATCAGCTTTCGTAAATGATATATCACTACTAGTAGAGTATTGTCCAGAAGTAAATTCTGAATACTGGAGAGGGATCAATGCTTTCTCAGCATCAAACAGGAACAGTCACATTAAATCAGTTTTGCTGCCACTTTAATAGATGCAGAAATCAGAATTTGCTAAAGAATATTAGCATTTAGAACTGGAGTTGTCATCCTCTTGTAATTGACAATGTATAGTAGGTTGTTGTAGGTTTTTAGGCTATATGACCATGTTCTAGAAGCATTCTCTCCTGATGTTTCACCTGCATCTGTGACAGGCATACTTAGAGGTTGTGGCCTCATAACCTGTGAGGGTGCCTACCACAGATGCAAGAAAAACGTGGCTATGGGACCAGGCCTTTGGGCATCCTGACAATCAGATATGGAATCCAGATGGATAGGACTGACAATGTGCGGAAAGTAGAACCTAACTATGAGTCTGTTAAACGCTGTCCAGCAATGAGGTTTGTATTGCTTTTACTGTTTTAATTGTTTTAATTGCTTTTACTTTATGGGTTTTTTGGATGTGTCGCCGATAATAATGACTGCTTAGGTTAATTGTTATCATTGTGCTATTGTTATTGATGTTATGTTTTGTTGTCATGTAATGCGGGCATCGAATTGTGCCTTGTTGTGTAAGTCGCCCTGAGTCCCCCTCGGGGTGAGAAGGGCGGGGTATAAGCGACTGTAATAAATAACATAAGAAGAGAATGCTTCTAGAACATGACCTTATAGCCTGAAAAACCTACAACAACCCAGTGATTCTGGCCATGAAAGTCTTCGACAATACAATATATAGTAGAATATACAACCACCACTGCTACCATTTCCAATAGCAGTCAGAGCAATAATCATAATTATAGTCACAATTGTAGTATCATCATACAGACTAATTTGAGCATATTCTTTTGAAATAATACTTATAAATTTAAGCACATGCTTATCTCTTTCATTTGAATACACCCCTTTTATTTCTCTTATAAAAATATGGACCTTTCAGGGACATCATTTCATAGTTTTATTACAATCGGCAATGACCAAATAGTTACAATGAATGGGAGAAGATAGAATTGTTGAAAGTATTTTGAGAATATTGGACTGGGTGTTGGAATAACAGCTGTCTGAGGGTGGGTCCAGACAACACTTTAAAGCAATCAAATTTAAAAAATGTGATTATTCCTGGGTTCTAGTCCACCCATTCCCCCAAGAAAGCACACGTTTTCCGCTGGGACCCCCTGGGCTCCTACTAGAAAGCTCAGCATGCCCTGCTGGGCTTTCCAGTAGAGCACCCAGACACCAAGAACCCCCCTCCCCCTAAAAAAGCCCTAAAATGTGTGAAGAATTTACCAGGCGACCATTAGGCCTCAGAGCACACGATCTGAAGAGAAACCAGAGTATGGCCTTCTTGGACCTGAAGGGGGCATTTGACTCTGTGAACAGAGAAAAGTTGTGGGAAAAACTAGCAGCCCTCAACATAGACCCAAGACTCCTCTTCTTGATTAAGAAATTGCACAACCAAAACCTCTGCCAGGTGAAAGACCACAAGGGATGCCTGTCAAACCCGATCCTGGTCCAAAAGGGAGTCAAACAAGGGTGTGTACTAGCCCCACTCCTCTTCAACATCTTTTTGCACGATCTCCCTACTGCCCTGGCTCAAGTTGACGGGCATAGCCCCAAGATTGGCCCAAAGCATGTCCCCCTCTTGCTATTTGCGGATGACGCAGCCCTATTATCCCTCTCTCAGGTGGGCTTAAAAAGACTCCTGCATAAATTTGTTGACTTTTGCGAGGCGAACGAACTGCAGGTGAACTACGACAAAACCAAAATCTTGGCGTTTGGGAAAAGCAACAAAAGACAAGTCTGGAAGATAAAGGGCCACTATATTGAGCAAGTAAAACATTTCAAATACCTAGGTCTCTGGTTTAGCAACAACTTGTCATGGTCCACCCACTTAAAATATACACTGGCCCGGGCCAAATCGAGTGGCTGTGCGACCAGGAGGTTCTTCCACTCCAGGGGTAATCAATATATCCCCCTAGCTCTGCAAGTATTCAAAGCAAAGGCGATGTCACAACTTCTCTATGGAGCACCCATCTGGTTAACCCCCAATAACAGCGCCATCAGATCTTTTCATTCGAAATTCCTCCACAAACTATATGGTGCCCCCAACTGTGTCCCGTATGCAGTTCTTTGTCTTGAATCTGGGCAATATTCTATTGAGGCTACTATCTGGCTAATCGTCATTAAATTTTGGCTATCTATACACTATCAAAGTCCCAGAGACTCTCTGACTCAACTCACCTTGAGCGAACTCCACCACTCCAAATGGTGCTCAACTGTCCTAGCAAAGATCGGGGAATTGGGCTACGACAGCGATTTCCTGACCCTACTATCTTTTCCCGAGATTTTTACCCTCATTAAAAGGAGGCTGCTAGATAGGGACCACAACCAATTGTTGAGCTTGGCAAACAAATCCTGCTCACCTATTAACTTGGCAATTCCATACACACAGGGGAATCCAGCCTTTTACATCACAGAGCTCACCAACCCCTCTTACAGAAGAGCCTACATGCTGGCTAGATTTAACATCATGCCATCACCGCTCCATAGAGAAAGACTCAATGGCCTCCCGAGCGACAAGAGGGTCTGCCTCTGCAGCACAGGACAGCTAGACTCCATACCGCATATTCTCCTGCACTGTCCACTCTACCAGGAGCTAAGATCCAGTCTGCTAACACAAGTTTTAGACTCACTGAAGAACCGCAGCGATTCTGACAAAGTGATTTTGCTTTTAAATTGCCAGGACTTTAGCTGCTGCCTTTCAGTGGCAAGATTCCTGAATGAAGTCTGCAAACTGAATGTGTAGCAAACGAGAAGCCCTTTTTTATTATGTGTACTATTTTTTATGCTCTCTGCCATGTTATGCCAATAAAGGCTTATTGTATTGTATTGTTGTTGTTGCCTCAGAGCACACTTCCTGGAATGTACGATTATGTGTAAGAAAGTGAGGGGAGGGGGCAGGAGCCATTTGCCCCCCCCCCCCCATTTTCTCACATATAATGGCACATTCCAGGAATTGTGCTCTGACGCCTAATGCCACCTGGTGAGTTCTTCACCATTTTAGGGCTTTTTGGGGGAGTGGCTTGGGGAGGGTGGTGGTGCCTTTGGGTTTTCCAGGCTGGATCTGCCTGAAAAATGCAAAGGACTATCTGGACTGCCCCCGAAGAAGTCCAGGCCTTCTGAGAGGGCAGTCCAAACAGTGTACATAGTGGGTTCGACCTGTGTCTTTGAATAAGATGTGGATCTAACCACTATCAAATTACCTCAGCTCAATACAGGCTTTTCCTGCTTTGTGCCAAAACCTTACATTTTTCCCTGAGACGCCTCAGTGGAAAATGCAAGAGGATGTGCACTTTAGGTGATGTCTGGACGCACCCAGAAAATGCAAAGAAGAGGATGTTATTGTCCATATCTCAGGCTTCTTGATAGAATGAGTGAGTGAGTGATTAATTTAATTTATATTTCAACTTTCCCCTGTTGCAAACCAGGCTCACAATAGTTTAAACTGAAAATACAAATTAAAAATGAAGGTTAAAATATAAATAAATCACTATTCTATATAATAATATCAATGACAACAAAAACAACAACTTGGGAAACATTGAACGCGTGATCAAATACAGGGACTAGCATGGTGATCTTGTTTGCTGTGTACTAATCTCGTTATGTATCAAATAATAATTATTGTAATAGAACGTATCAACAACAACAACAACAATAATAATAATCACAATATAAGATAATCTGGATTTTATATGGCTGTGTAGATTGGGCCTCAGTCTCTAAAGTACTACAAGACCCTTTTGCAAAGTGACATTTCTAGATTTTGTTATTCCATCTTCCTCTGCCTGCTTTCATATACTACCTGGTTCCGCTCAGTTTCACTGGGTTGAGAAGGACGGACATGGCAAGGATAGAAAGAAACAGTTGAGAAAATCTACAACTGCCTTATTTTTGCCATGTTCACATACACAGTGTTCTCTTTTTTAATGTGCCAGGAAGAATCAGCACAATATGGGGCAAGATGGCCCAGTGTTCTCATCCATCATAAAGCTGCTTCATCTGTTTACAATGGAATGTTTCATGGGTGAAATTGTTGGTGATCAAACAAGCAAAACACAAAGCCAAGTTGTTGCTATTGTTCTAAACAGAAGGGGTTGCCTTGAGGATTTTTTTTTCACTAGTAATGCATTCACTTCCAGCTCCTAGTCTAAAAAATGTTGTTGTTTTTTATTTATACCTCACCTTTTCTCTCCACAAGGAGATTCAAAGTAGCTTTGGAGGTGGATTTTTCCCCACTAGAGCTGTAAGAGAGAGGAGAGGAAAGGCTATTTTCATTCATGGATATCCATCCATATCCATTTTTCCTGTCTCAGTTCAGAAAAGCACATTAAACACATGCACACACAAACAAGAAAGAAAATATGCATCTTGCCACTAACTTTTTAAAGCTCTTGAGAAAATTTGCAGTGTCTAAATAACAGCAACTTATCCTGGTAGTCCTTCAGCTAAATTTAAATGTGCACAAACTTTTAAATTTATCCATCCCATGTGTGTGGGTGTGGGTGTGGGGGGATAATATTATGGTGTAATATATATCAGAAGTAATTGTTATTAGGAAAATGGTTGCAGCGATGATGATGATGATGATGATGATGATTCTCTTCAGGACACAGCAGGCAGATGATAGAGAGAAGGAAAATGGACCACAGTTTTGTTTTGTGAGCCCAGGTTCCTTATGCACATTAACAACAGATTATATATATTAATTAAGGGAAAAAACAATGAGTCCAAAATGGTTAGATGGTGTCACAAATTAAATCTTTGAGCTTACATGAAGGCAGGCTGCCTCACGTACAAAGAGCACAAAGGAAATAAATATCTATGGCCTTTATCCCCAAGATGTCCCTGATCTATTTTGATATATATGGGAAGCCAGGACAATTCAATATGGGAGGACAAAACAATTCAAAGAGGTGCATCCTCTTTCAAAAGGGGCTACGTACCCTGACCTGGCAGGAGCAATAACATATTGATCTTATTTGCTGTCGAGGGTCAGAGTTCCACAGAGAACTGCAGGTTTATTACTCCTGTTCTTCCAATTTTTTTACTCCCCAAAACTCTCTCACTTTCTCATTGTGAAATATATTGTTGCAGTTTAAAGTGAACTGAGGTGAAGATTGAAAATACTTTTCAACATCAGGCTGCATCTTTCACTGGCTTGTTTTTTTAATAGATCCCCAAATATGGGTATCTCTCCTTCTGGCCTTCCATCCAAATCAAGTATTAAGCAATCTATGCTTGTAGTTGGAACAAAGATGAGTCACAAGATATTAGAAACATTTCTTTTTAAGAATGCAGCACTCATGTGAAAGATATCAATGGAACCTCTACTTAAGAGCATGCCAACTTAAGAGCTTTTGAGTACCCCCCCCCCCCAAAAAAGGGGGCTTTATGAAAATCATCTTTCAATTCCCCAGAGTGAAAACAGATTTCTCTCTTTTCAAATTTGGGGGAGTCCTGAAAAAACAGATTGGGGCCCCACCAAAACCAGAGACATTGAAATGGATTGCGGTTTACCCGAATTGCACAAGCCTATTGAATAGTAACTTGCATTTGGGTAAAAACAACGCAGAAACCCATATTCTGATAATAAATTAATCAGCTCTAATTTTGAGAATAAATGTCCTGGAAATGTCCTATTGCTTTTTGGTAAAGGGGAAACATACAGAGAATAATAGCGAAAATTAGTGGCTTGGTGATTTGAAAGTGAATTGTTACTGGCTTGAGCTCTTCATATGGAAGAGCAATCTTCTTTTAGCAATACTTGGCAAAGGAAGTTCATCATTATTAGTATAATCACAGCACAAGTGGGAAATCCTTTCCAGAACACTTCACACAGCTCTGGGAGATTGCTGTAGCAATGTTGCTCTCATATTGATATTATCCGTCACTATTTTAGCTATTATAGCTTTGCTCTGTATTGCTGGCCTACATAGAGTTGCCAGGGAATAGTAGAATCAGGAGCAAAGGTTTGCAGAGTGAATGATTCATCAAGCATTGTCTGTTTGCTCCATGGGCACAGTCCAGCTCCATTAGGATCAATGGCAGTATCATTACAGGTTTTTGTCACTTGAGACTATGTGAACACCAGTTCATTAGGGTTGCCTGATATACTGATTTACCAAGCAAGAGAAAGAGAAAAAGAGAGAGAGAACTTTTGCAACAAAAAAAGAGTGGAAAAAAGAATGAGGAAAGTGTCGCGGGATGCTCGTTTGTGAAGGGATTTATAGTTTCCAAATCACAACCTCCTTGAACTGCTGCAAGCTGGATATCAAGTGCCCCAGAAGCAAGCAAAATACACAGCAGAGTCATTTCACAGCTAAAACATGTTTCAGTCCATCTATCAGCAGAGTCCAACTGCCAGCATCTGACCTTATCTACACACTGTATAGTAAACTCAAATTCAGGTTTCATCCAAAATAGCTGAAGGCTTTAATCTTCACAATATATACACATGTACAAACAGGATACGTAGATCCTCATTTCTTGTACTTACAATCAGTCATCTAATACTCACATACAATGCAGGTAGATACTTACACCAAGTCACACAAGAGAGAGAGACAGATTATTTCATCCTTTTATATAGACACCTGCTGATAGGTCATCAGTAAGGGACACTGGCTGATGCAACCCTTCTGCAATAACCCTCACATGTTTATGACTCAGCCATTACCACATTCCCTTAGTTATTGCATCATGACATTCACAGACATTACCCAGGTGTTATCAATCAACCATAT
This sequence comes from Anolis sagrei, assembly GCF_037176765.1. Classification (NCBI taxonomy): domain Eukaryota; kingdom Metazoa; phylum Chordata; class Lepidosauria; order Squamata; family Anolidae; genus Anolis; species Anolis sagrei. The sequence continues at coordinate 248,476,788 of NC_090023.1, forward strand.
GTTTATCAAACAATCTTATCCTTTGACTAGAAATTCAGTGCCATTTCTATCTAGCATAAAGTTCTCTGGCAGGAAAGTTTTTACAAAGTAGATCCAGATTAGATGGTTACATTTTTATTTGGAATACCCATTTTGTCCCATTATATTGGGAATGTATCAGTCCACCTTGCAAATTTCGGCTCATTTACACTGGCATTATAACCAGTACATACCATGAATTCATTCCTGGTTGTCCCAATGTCTTTCTTAATTTCCAGTAACATGGGTTAAAGAAGGTTAATCTGTTTTAGCTTGACATGAGGTAAAGTCAGAAGATGCTTCAGAGTTTGCCTGAAACTTCACAGCAAGCCTGTGAGGACATTAGCATTGAGACTGATGTCCAATCTGCTTGCCACTATACCCCTTTCCTTGCACTGATGAGTGCAGAGAAAGGGGAATAGATTGTGCTCATGAACACCCCAATCACTACTCCCAGATAATCGTAGAGATCCATATGAACTTTTGGCCATGTCAGGTGCCCCCAGTCTGTAATCAGCAGAGGCGCACATGTGACTAGGAAGAAGGTGAGGTATGGGTACCTCTGCATACATTAGCACAAGATGCCTGCAACAGCAAGGAGCTCACACAATTGTTCTGCAGTCATCTGGGAATGGCAATGCATTTTCAGCCTGTCTGGACATTGTGGACCCCAACCCACCATAATTGTAGGTTCGAGATGGTGCATATGACTGCCTCCACACCAGTCTCGGATCTGCTGGCCAGTGTAGACTTGCCTTTAATCAAAAATTGCCACTCAACACAGCAATGGGACTTTACAAAAATCCTCATTAGCATCACATTAGGTGATGTATATATGTGGAGGGAAGGATTACAGGTAAAAATGGGAGGAGGGATGTGCTTTGATTGTGCTTTTCCTGCATGGCAGAGAGTTGGACTGGATAGCTCATTCAGTCTCTTCCAACTCTATTATTATATGATTCTGTGAAAACCTGAGGGACAATTGTCATCAGGACCTGCAAGTGTATGTGAAGGTCCAAATTTTTTATTCCTCAGGTATATTCATGATGAAAAAATAGCTTCTCTTTATGTGACTATAAGTATTAATGGTAGCACTGTTTCCCCCCTAGCTTCAGGGCCCTTCCACACAGCTATATAACCCATAATATCAAGGCAGAATAACCCATAATGTCTACTTGAACTGGAATATCTGAGTCTACACTACCATATATCCCAGTTCAAAGCAGATAATGTGGGATTCTATTCAGTTGTGTGGAAGGGGCCTGAGTCCATGGGCCCTTCCACACAACCCTATATTCCAGAATCTCAGGGCAGAAAACCCCACATTATCTGAATGTGGACTCAGATAACCGAGTTCAAAGCAGATTTTCTGCCTTGATATTCTGGGATATAGGGCTGTGTGGAAGGGCCCCACAATGGCATACATTCCAATTCAAAGCAGATAATGTGGGATTTTGTTCAGCTGTGTGGAAGGGACCTCCGCTAATAACCCTGGATGGGAGGAGGGGGCAGGATTTTTGTTCCAAGTGCAGCTGAGGAAGGAAGGCATACACATCTCCTTGCTGAGCACTGTGTTACCAATTACAATCTTATTGTATTGGTAATAAAGAAAAGGGTAAAAATAAAGGCATAACTTAACATACACATTCAACATAATGTGTAGTTTTGCCCTAAATGTACAAATCAGTCTGTAGATAAACCTGAAATGTCAAAGGAAATGAACAGGAAATTTGTCTGTAAGGATATTTGGGTCAAGTCATTAAACAGCAGTGGAAATATGGTGGCTAAAAGAAAATAGTTTTGGCAATCTGTATGATGCTTCACTGCTACATTTCCTAAGAACAGCTGAAACTACTTTTGCCAAGAGCCATACATGAGATAAGCATGTCTCATTAGTGGAAAATTCTGTGAGTCTGCCTGGTATATGAAGGTAAGATTTCTTTATTACATTTATATATTGCTAAGAAATGGCAGCCCAGTGTCATCTGAGAAAAATTGGTTGTCTCCAGTATTGTTAAATTGACAGAATGTTAAAAATCTGAAACTGAATGCTGGAAAAGGAGCCTCAGAGAGTAAATACCCTGTGGTTCAGTCAGTGTTGAAGACACAGTCTATTTACAGGGGAAATATTAATGTTTTAATAGGATGCCATATTTCACATCACATGCAGCTGAAGAATAATGTAGAATCCATTTTAAACTCAATATGCAAAATTTAATAAGATAGGTTCAGGATATTTGCTTACGTAGATTCTAGGGAAGTGCAAAGCTGACTGTAAAAAATCAATTTGTTATTCAATGCCATTGAACCCAAATGTATGTGGGAGGGGCAGATGGGAAACATTGTCAGAATTGAAATCTTCCTGTTTTTACCTGGGCTTTCAGCCAACTCATCATTTCATTTGGTGCTACAGTCCACATCCCTAGATATTAAACCTTAGGCATATTGATCAGTATGAACAGCATATGTTGAGTGGCCCAGGGTCTTAACAAGCTAATGGATCCAACTCCAAATGTTGAGGTCATACAAACAATGTCCAAATTACTTCTCTTCACCTCCCATTGCTTTTCAAGTTTAAGAGACTGAAAGGGCAGAAGACATAACTTTTGACCTTTGTGTACTCCAGATGGCAGCATAATTGGGAGAGCAGTCAGCCTAATTCAGAATGCTTCACATTACAAATCTCTACAAGTAGGACATGGACATCCTCCAAACAAAACGGTCTCATTTCAGAATGGATAATGGATAATGTTGATGATGTTAATGTGTGGGTATTTCATCATTACAGTATGATCCCTGTATTCACAGGGGAGACATTCCTGAACTTTCTGTGGAAACAGGAAACCTTAAATAATAGTAAGCACTATGTAAATGAATGATATCTGCTGAAAGTTATGGGAGAGTTGCTCAGGGAGACTGGAAAATTCCTTGAGAAGTATTGTCCACTAGGTATTTGCCAGTATGACTCTATGGTAAACTGGCAGAAAAATATCACAGAATCTCCTGGAAGATCCGGCTGAGGATATATTTTGTTGTATATGGTTAAGTGAAACCACAGGGACCAGCCCTGTGAGTATGAGGGTCATAATGTGCAAAACATGTAATTGCCAGCAACTTGCCATGCAATTTCCACTTAACTTAAAATACTGTATATTTAATTAAAGAAACCATCATCATCCATCGCTATAAATCTCTTTACTGACATAGCAATTGTAGTTTGCATTGCAGTAACTTGTGTTCATGGGTTTTAAAAAGTAACTTTTAATTTAAAGAAATAACATATTCAACATATATAAAGTCAATGTTTACAAATAGATTAAATGATGAGTAGAAAAAGATTTAAGGAAAGTGCAGAAAGATTGACATAGATTGAGAGGTGGTTGAGCTGAGAGGAGAAAGGATGGTGTGATGTAACACAGTAGGAAACAGTGCAAGGGAACGGGCAGTAGAATTAGCACGGATTTCTTTTGTTGGAACATGAAGATATAATAATATAGAGTCATACTTTATAATACTGTGTAGAATATTATCATAATATGTTCACTGAAATGAGATATGTCACAAACACAGTGTAAAAGTTTTGGGTTCATATTTCCAGCCCTATCTGCCCCATCCCTGCAGTAGAATCCAATGGCAGATCTACGTTGATCCCTTAGATTGGTGTGAAACCTGCAAAGAAGGAAGGAGTTTTGGTATGCAGAGAACAAGATGAAAAGTCCTAGAAGTGGTTTGAGCCCTATATGATGTTTATATGTGATGCAGAGGCAGGCCTTTAACTGGTTCCAAGGATCTCTAATATTTGCAGATTGACAGCCAACTGGTTATCTTTGTTTAAAGGCCTTAAAGCGCGCTGCAGAGCACATTCACGACGTGCATCATATATGCACTATGAACTGTGTTGTTAGGTTGCCTTCAGACTGCATTAAATGGTCATTGTAGATGTATTCCAAGCCTTTTGAGACTGCTTTTCCTTGCAGATAAATGATTATGGAGTAGGAAACAAAGGGGTAGGGCTGGAAGCAACTGGACAGCTATGGCTATCCTTTCTCCCCCTGCTGCTGTGTGTGTGAGTAGGAAAAATAGAGCAAATGTCAACATTGTTACTTTTCTGCTGCCTTGCTCTTTCAGATTGAAGGAGGAGAGAGGCCATCACTGTTGTCTAGTGAACTCCTTTCCCCATCAGCCCCATGGAGCTTTCAATCCCAAATAACATTTTATATCCTATGTATATACTTTGAAAATGATAATTATTTCCTTTCCAATATGAACCAATTGGTGAAATGCAAGCCCAAGATTTAGTAGAGCTGACTTTTACATGGTAGATATCTTCTTCATAAGTTCTTCATAAGTTTGTTTTGATTAATGGGGGAAAATATTTACTGACTTGATATGCTGGTATGGTTTGAGGATTAATGAGATGATTTAAGGTATTTTCCACACAGCCCACATGGTATACAAATTATAATAACATATAATAACATACTATTTAAACATTCAAAATTCTAATGTGAAGTCTGAAGGCAACAGTTTCCAGCTGTTTTAATGAGTCAGTGTTTGTTCATAACTTACCAAAAGCCTCATTTGAGGCATTGATTATATCTATTTTATGATCTTGAGTCAGCTGCTTACCAAATCTGCTGGATTTTGGTGGGCACTCCAATTGTAACAGATAAACATTTATGCTACTTAAATAAAATAATTTCTTATTCTTCATTTATTTTTCAAATGGGGAGTGCTTTTCATAACCTACATATTTTGCATTTAGTGTGCATAGTTTTATAATTAACATGCCGCTTTGCACCTTTGATTTCTGAGACAAGTACATCTGAAAAAAATACTTTATAACAATGAGTTAATTTGATAAATTCTGTATTCACTTGTAACTTCTGTGAGATTTTTCCCCTAACCTTTAATGTCTTTTTGATCATGAAGGACACTTATTTTTTTAATCAGATGAATAATCAAATGTAGCATATTTGATTTACCTCTGCTGGCTTCTTTCAAACGTTTGCATGGTGAACTCATGAGAAACTTCCAGTGAATGACAAGTTTGATTTTGAAGAAATTTTTCAAAGTCACTAATGTGAAAACAGTCAATGTATCTTCATAATTCTAAATGTTTGCAATTATAAATGAAATTCTGCACAATCCTCATTATTAATGTAGTTAAACTCTTCTGTATTGAAGAGACAGTGATTCTTACAAATATTTTAGGGATGAAATTCCTCAAAAAAAATTCTTGCAAAAGGAAAGTAAAAACTATTCTAGGAATTTTCTTCATGTTGCAAGAAAGTCTTGGAAAAATCACCCAGTTTTGGATGCCTATTCATAAACCAGGACTTAGTTGTTATGCCACTTTTTCTGTGTGGGAGAAAGGGGTTTTTTTTGTGGTGAGAAAAGGTTTTCTTGGCAAAACAGTAATGTGCAAGTATTGGTCAGAATGTCCACAACTAAAATATTTGTTGCACAGAAACAGCTTTTTCCTGCAGAAAAATAATTCTGACCAGAAATATTTTTTCTGCACCTAAAAGGGTCTTTCTAATTCATAAAATGGTGATTTCCTGCTCAGAAAAAGAATATTCCTCATGCAAAAGCCACATATGATTCAACACAGAATAAACTCCATACTGTGAAGATCCTTGTCACTCCAGGATTCTTCTCATCAGAGTTTCTCAACACTTTAAAAAAACTTTTTCCAATCATTAAAAAAATATCAGTAAATGCTTAGATCTGACTTTGTGACCCATGCCAGCTTTGCATGTGACAAATTTCTAGATAGGCTCATTTTAGAAAGAAGCAGCAGAAAGGATGACCAGAAAAAGTGGACAAAAGTAGCACAAGAGGTGGGAAACAGATGACATTCAGCAATTCATTTGCTGTCGCACGCTGGGCCTGAAATAATGTCTGTTTATTGTGCTCTCTGTGTGTCCAATGGGACGCCGGGTGTCTCAGCTGAAGGGCCCTTTAGATTTCCCAACACAAAATTCTATTGAGGCTCAAGGAAAGTTCAACAAAGTTCTTTATTTGGGCTTAAATCTTCAAACAAATGAATTAAATGCTTTATAACATTGGAAAACCGGTAGCTTCCTCAATCTGCTATCAAGGGGCAGGCAACTGGTGGTAAACTGTTTCTTTCTTCTTAGGGAAATCCTTTGACCCCTCCCTGGGCAATCTCTCTTTACCTTGCTGGCGTGAGGCCCATACTCCCAAGCTACTTTATGGATAGCCCGAGTGGTCCCTTACCAGGCAAGGTTTCTGTAGATCTACCAAGCTGAAAGGTGTCCTTTAGTTTCTCCACAAAGGCTGTAGGAACTATTTATTTACTCCCCAGCAGAGTTGTGGATCTATTTCTTTAACCCCCAGCAAAAGCTGTGGAACCTTTCCTTTTTTTCCCAGCAGAGCTGTGAGAAGTGAAGCTTTTATGCAGGTGGGAAAGAGAATCCCACACATCCTGCTGTTAGGCTTCAAACAGCGAGACTGAACAAAAGTCCTCCTTTGCCTCCAAAACCCTGGGGAAAAGGGCGGGTCTAAAGACTCTGACGATGACTGGTAGGTTGCTGGACCTATGACTGCAACCTGAGGGAAGCTACCTTATTGCAAAATGCATGGCTTAAATAGATTCATGCAAACTAGTAGTGCAAGAAAAGGAATTCAAATCTCCTGGCACTACCGTGCCAGCACAATAACTCATTTGATTTTGTTCTTGAAATTCTGTCTGATGAATGATACATCAGTTACGCTGAGAAGCTATACATAATTTTTTATTTATAGGGCCTATAGACCAAGGGGCAGTTCTTCAGCTAGGTATAGTGTTTCAAGATAGGAAAATGTTTCAAAAATAGCTTCTTCTATCATATTCCCCTCTTCAAAGTTGCTCCTCTCTTTTAGATGTCTTCAGTAGATCCCTTCAATCAAAATGATGCACTTAATGAAGCAGAAAATATAACCCACTTTTGTTTTGTTTTGTTAAAAAATGAGTATGGCTCCATTTATCCCCTTTCAAATCCAATTAACAAGCTACATCATGGCTTCCACCTATCTATCACATGTCAAGTCACTAGATTTGTTTTCATAGTCTCTTTGGATAATCTCTTGTCAGCATTTTTCAACGAGAAATACAATGATGTCTGTTTAAATAAAGTAAAATGTATCAATAATGATCATCACTGACCCATTTTCCACCCAAATTACATTTGCTATGTTTTAAAAAAATCAATTGTTTTACCAAATACTTTCAGCACAATCTGCAAATCATTCTGTTTAGAATCAACTTTAATTCTAAGTCCTGGCACTAATCCTCTCCCTTGTTCCAATCAATCAAGCCCAAGATATAACCCAGCCCTACCCCTGCAAAAAAATAAATAAATGGAGATTTATTTCCATGATTCCCTGTGAGGAAGGAAACTATCAAGGCCATTTCCAGGAAGAAGAAGGGGAGGATGTTTAGTAATAGAAGAAAAAAATAACATTACCAGTCATTTTCTTTTAACATTACATTCTCTGCTATTCTTCTTCTTCGTTGCATGATTATTATCTGTGGTTTTAAAGTAAAATCAATAAGTACAGTTGGATTATACTAATCACTGGAAGTATATGATTCTATGTCTAAATATGTGTGTATTAGTTTATTAGGTAAAATGATTCCTGCTTTAAAAATTAATTTTATCTTAATTTTTATGTATCTGCCTACAACTCACATTTCTTCTGAAAAAAGCAATAACACATTGCTTTTGTTGTTTCATTGTCAAGCAAAGGGCTGTTTTATTGCCACTTAATATTTTTGTTAATTCCCATGTTTATGTCATCAAGCCAGACTTATGGCAATCTCATTAATTTTTAAACAGGTTTTCTTAGGCAAGGCATACATCTGCCAGTTTCTTTCCCTGAAATATAGCCTACATCAATAGTTCTCAACTTGTGAGTCCCCAGGTGTTTGGCCTACAACTCCCAGAAATCCCAGCCAGTTTACCAGCTGTTTACCAGGCCAAAACATCTGAGGACCTACAGGCTGGAAAGCACTGACCTACCTGATCTGATGCTCTCCTGTTCATGAGAGACTGATGCAGCTTAGGTTCCAAGACAGAATTTGGGTTTTGTTATTGTTTTGTTTTCTTTTGTTTTTTTTACAATATTTAGGCCTAATTCCTTTACACCTTTTCTTAACTCCTTAGTAGTGCCTCATTGAACTTATTTATCATTATCAAACTATTTTTCCACCCATTAGTTAGACCTAATCATGAGACTGAACCACAGCAGTGCCATATCACCAAGGCCAGAAGGTAGTAGATTGGTCTACCATGTTCAAAAAACCTTTCAACTATCTATAACCTGATGGGGACAATCCTCTTCCACTTTCCTGTTTGACCCTAACTTATTTCAATTGATGCAAACTGAGTTCAAGGTGTAAATATAGGTTCTACTCAATTAACTCAGCTGAAGGAGTGGTGTTGGTGGGATCTTGTCCTTCCAAGAGTGCTCAGACAAAAGCAATCTGCTATAGCCTATCCTGGCTTGTGGGTTCTTCCTCCAAAAAACAAAAAAACAAACCAACTTTTGCCATCTTTACCACATTCTGATTTTGCTTGACCACATGTGTCTTTGTTGAACGTCTGAAATGTCGAAGGGTAGGTCTTCAGTTCTACTAAGACAAATGAGGCCCAATACAAGAACCTATAAACTATATAGGATCAGGGTGCTGGTTTTAGTGACAAGGGGAGCAAACCTGGTTTTAGGGCAGCTGTATTTCGTTCTTATGAAGACTGGAGGAAGGCAGGTAGTAGCTATAGCAGCAGCTAGTACCTGTAAACAAAGTCAAATGGTTTGGTTGTACAAGACATTGAACAGGGAATACCACTGAGAATGCCAGAAGAACAAAAAAGAGGGTGTTTTCCGTCCAGGGCACCTGCCATGTTACTCTTTCTCCAGTTTTCAGGACAAGGGGAGGGATTTCAGCGTGAAAGCACTATAAAGTATACTTGTGTGCAGATATATTTCTTCTTCCTTACTTTGACTTAAGTGTTTTTACTTATATACTCTACAAATATGGTTGATGATTATTGTGTCGGGCTGAAAGCTGACCCCTGTAAAATATAATGCCACCAATATTTTTCTCTTGTAACTTCACAAGAGGTTGTCCCTAGATCTCAGGTTTGGCCTTGATACCTCAGGCCTTGGGATAGTATTGACCTGGCAACCCTAGTCTGAAGAACTGCAGCTGGGGCAGGCTGCAATCATATCCCACACCTTCCGGCTACTAAACAGCCATAGCAGCATCCCATGAGGCTTGACAGCTGCCAAGGGAAAGAGGACATGGAACTGCCCATGTAGAGTATTACACTCCACATTTTTGAAACAGAATCTCAGCTTAAATGCCTTTGGATATGGCTTTACACTTGCACCTGATCCCCACTACGTGAGCCACTTAAATCTGCTGATTGCCAAAAGCTAGCTTGATTCCCCCTTTCTAGTCAAATGCTTAGGCAAAACACAGCAGTTAAAAGGTTATTTGTTGTCAGTGTTGGCTAGACATTAAATTTAATTGGCTCTGCTGCTACAGAAGCACCAATAGAACTTTTTTGTGACATGTTCCAAAAGAAACCATTAGTCTAGGCTTCTTATATAACACTGCCCTTGCCCTGGTTGAATGAGAAATCTGTACTTTTATTTCTTTCAGTCTGTATTAGTCATGAACATATATTGACTTCATACTGGAGAACCGAAGTCCCTTTACCATTTTTTTTCTTTGGTCTCCACAAACTGGCAGAGTGCTGTAGAGAAGAAAAATACAGTAATGGCAGTAGAAAGTAAGCAGTCTGAAAGTGCCATTCAGAATTGCCAATATGTCTTCTCATGGGTAAATCTAGCTGTGGTCGGTGGGATTTACTCCCCAATAAGAGCATTTAGGATTGCAAATAACATAAAAGTAGAAACATAAAAGGTTAATTCCTAGTATATTTACTTAAATACACAAACTGTTAAGCAAACTGAGAAAAATATGCATGTGTTCAAATAGTTCTTTTGATTTCAACATAAACAGTAGTCCCTTGTCTCTTCACAAAACCCACCATGACAGCTCCACAGTTAGGCATCAGTTTCATGAACTGATATTGATATTTATGTATAGAATCATAAACGCTGATGGTGCCATATGAAAAGACTGAGGTCTTATACCAGAATGATTGAATGTAACCTTATGTTCATGGAATCATGTGATGATTGTACACTTTCAATTCATTAATATACTACCAAATATGAAATACAAAATGTGAATCTGCTAAAGTTATGTTTGCTTTAAAGTATCTATTCTTTCATGGGATTATAATGTAAGTGGATTTCTCCCAACTGTATGAATGTGTCCAAAATCTATTTCTGAAGCCATCTTATTGGGCAGGAGAGTTTCTCAATTCCCATCTTTTCTGACTCATTACTTCTTTCCTTCCCCTGTTGGTATATGAAAGGAATAAAGGAGCAGTTAAGAAAGGAGAATTACTCATGACTTGCCTTGCTTTCCCAAGGCAAATAGCTGGATGGAGGTTGAGGGACAGCTGAGAGAATAGATCAATCTATCACTGGTGTTACACAATCCTTGGTCAGTTTCCCCCCTTCTACCCATATGGCCATGCTGTATTCATGTTGATAGGAGTAACAAAGCAAGAAGGACTGCATGTCATAGCTAGTGCACACTAATATAGGCACTTTTTGGAATGCTCTGGAATTGTTGAGAGGTCCTGACAGATACTATCTGGCTGTATAGGAGGAGGCAAGGACAGGATGTATCTGGGCTGGCTTACATTGGTAGTAGTGGGGAGAAAACCAAAAGGGGCAGGGGGAGAATTCTGTTTGTTAGGATTCCTGGAAGCCCCTCTCATTTTTTATTTTTCAAATACTATATGACCCTCATACCTGCAAGACCATTCCACACAGTTTCACCAACCCAAATCCAACAAAATCTGTCATTTTCAAGGAATCATCTAGGTCCTCCAGGCAATTCTATGGTATGGTTTTGTCAAGGTTACCATAGTGTTGCCCATGAGGACCTAGAAAACTTCAAGACCAGATATCTATAGGATTTTTCAACGGTCCTCCAGGGTGACACTGGTAACTTCCAGGAAAAAAAAGTAATTTATTTTATAGGGTTCAGTGTTATCCATGGTTTCCTGTTTCCACAGTGAACTCGGGAATGAATTCCCTATGGATAGTTTTTCCATCGATAATCTGCATGAGCAATTTCACTTCTGCAACTATGAACTCAAGGTAGTGGTTTCTATCACACAAAAATGTCCAAGCACTTCTCTAGCAGAATCCATGCATAGATAGGACACTTTCATGATTCTGGCCATCATAATATTCATTGTTGTTGCTTTTAATACTGTTATATTTATTTTGTTTTATTAAAAGAAATTGTGTTCCCTGTTGGATGAGATCTCTGTTTTTATATAGCCACATTTTCAAAATCTCATTTTGTCTGAATGATTGTGAGCCAATTCAAGCTGAAGATAAGCATTCATTCCAGTGGGAAAGATTTGAATGTACATTTTAAGCTGTTATTGACAGGTATGGGACCACAATAGGGTTAACTATGATTGACCTATGTCTTGAGCCTATAAGTAGCATTTGAGATGTATTTACACCACTGAGAGTACAAATAAACAAACACATTTTTATTCACCCATAGTGAACACAAATGCAGAGCTGGAAGGCATTCTCATTATGAATGAAGAGCAATGTCCCTGCTTCCCAAATCAACAGTTATATATATAAGGAAGCTGCTGAGCTGACAAAACCTTTGCCAGCATCTCCATTAAAGCCACATCTGTATGGGTTAACAATCCAGGATCGGGGAGACTGCAATATATTGAGACTTGGCAGTGAAACTCTCACCCAAGGCTACAATATATAGAGACAGAGATGTATAAATCACATTTGATTAGAAATGTTTGGGCTATTTCAAAGCCAAAAAGGGCAATTAAGGCAGGAATGTCATTTCTTTTGCATTTCTGTGCTAAAAATAGGACTTTACACCATGCATAATAAAATACAAAATTGTTATTGCTTCATTACCTTAGTTCAGAATCTGAAAAGAATCTTCAGTTTAATTTGACTCTGTTGATGCCAAGGACAATAAAGTTTGCTCTGTGGTTATTTGTTTAAACCAGCTTTGAATTCTAATGATCTATATTGCTCATTAAAGTTAATACAGTATTTTTTTTTTATCCCACAAGATAAATCAGTGGACATGATCCAGTACAAACAAAGCCCACCTAAAGCTATAGACTCTGACTTTAATGATACCTCCATAGATGCATCATGACTTCTGAGAAAACATGCATAGGTTTAGACTGAGAATTCCATTATTTTGAATGGGAAGTTTCAGCACATGCTGAAGCTCAAGCACCTAGAATCAATTTGTCTAGAAGGCAGATAAAGTAATCCAAAATCCCCTATGCTCAGGCAGAGGTTGACAACTGCAGAGGGCAAAGAAGCTAATGTTCACTCCAGTCCAAAACAAAACATCTTTCTTGTGACTGTATAGCCCTTTTCCTATCTCACTAGACTTTATTGAAAATGTTTTGAGATAGCTTAAAGCATATTTAGCTTACTATAGCTGCAGGGATATAACTCCTTCCTATACACATAGCCCCCATCTTCATACATGCCATCACTTTTTTTGCTTCATTTTTTATTTTCTATGGCAATTTTAGAGCTGTGAGAATTCAAAATATTACAAGACCAACCTTTCACTCCACACAATTCTGTACCTCAGTCTGTAGGTATCTTCTGTAAATTAATAAGCATTTTTCAATTAAAACACTTTTCCTGTTGTGTTTATTCTATAAGAAGGAGATGTAGTTTTGACTTTGAATATTGTTTTGCAACACAAAACCATGCTTGAGTGGGAAATCTGACAAAACGTTTCTGCCTTGCAAGAAAACAAAACGTGCAATTAAGGGGAAATTCATATCAGTGGCTTTGTGCAGCTGTGGAGCTGCACAGTCACTTGATTTATTGATTTACTTATTTAATAAGAAGTGATTAGAGAGAAAGGGCAAATGTTTGGCTTGGCAACCAACTTTGCCTAACAAAAGTGACAATGGCAGTATATAGGGAGCAGGCAACAACAGCAGGTAGAAGGAAAACCCACAACATGCCTTTAGATGTCATTGGTTTCAAAGTTGCTATAAAAGTGACTTCATATTATCCCCCCTCGATGGGTTGTCACCTTGTCATGGTGAGGGGCTTGTGTGTTCCAATGAACCTGCAGGCACAACCACCGGAGTCATTCATTCCCAGGAGGGGCCACAGGGGAGGTACCAGACCAAGCACAATCCAAACACCTCAACAGTGGAGCAGGCAGAGGATAACATGGTACATGTTACAATTGCTATGAAGGCAGATGAAGGCTGCAACAGATTGAGAGACCACTGTCATGATAACCATGCCATTGGTTGGGACCTAACTCTTTGAAGACTGTAATTTTGTTGACTGTGCACCGACCACCACACATTAAAAAAAACTCACACACAGGCATCTTCCAAGAAAAATAAAAACAAACCAACAAAAGTCCCATGGCGATCAGCAAGTGGCAATGGGGCAGTACTGTGATATCTGGAAGTCCCTAGTCACAGACTAGCACATGGGCAGTGGATATAGATTCATCAACCAGAGGTTCCCAGAAGACATCACGGCTCTGTTTCACCATTGCCTCACCACCAGTTACTTTCAGTGGGACAATGAATTCTACGAACAGAAAGGTGGAGTAGCTATGGGGAGCCCTCTCATCCCGGTCATAGCTAACTTCTACATGGAACACTTTGAAAAGCAAGCCCTGGAGACAGCAACCAAAAAGCCCACAATATGGTTCAGATATGTGGATGACACCTTCACCATGTGGAGCCATGGAGAAGAAGAACTCAACAGGTTCCTGGACCATCTTAACAGCATCCACCCAAAAATCCAATTCACAATGGAAAAAGAAAATGAAGGAAGACTGCCTTTTCTAGATGTCCTAGTCATCCGCAAACCAGATCAACAATTGGGTCACACCGTCTACAGAAAACCCACACACACAGATAGATATCTACATAAAAACTCCAACCATCACCCAAGTCAAAAAAAAAAGCACCATTAAAGCCTTGGCAGACCGTGCAAAAAGAATATGCGAACCCCACCCCCTCCTAGATGAACTGAACCACCTCAACTGGGCTCTCCAGGCCAATGGATACTCCACCTCAGACATCAGAAGAGCTGAAAAACCGAGAACAAGCCACGAGAGTAAAGATGAAGATCCACCCAGAGGAAAAGTGTTCTTGCCATACATCAAGGGAACCCTGACCGCATAGGGAAGCTGATGAGGAAACACGACATACAAACAATCTACAAACCCACCAAGAAAATCCAACAAATGCTACGTCAGCAAAGGACAAGAGGGATCCTCTCACCTCTGCAGGAGTCTACCGTGTACCATGCAGCTGTGGACAAGTCTACATGTTGTTGTTCATTCGTTCAGTCATCTCCGACTCTTCGTGACCTCATGGACCAGCCCACGCCAGAGCTCCCTGTTGGCCGTCACCACCCCCAGCTCCTTCAAGGTCAGTCCAGTCACTCCAAGGATGCCATCCATCCATCTTGCCCTTGGTCGGCCCCTCTTCCTTTTGCCTTCCACTTTCCCCAGCATAATTGTTTTCTCTAGGCCTTCCTGTCTCCTCATGATGTGGCCAAAGTACTTCAACTTTGTCTCTAGTATCCTTCCCTCCAGTGAGCAGCCGGGCTTTATTTCCTGGAGGATGGACTGATTGGATCTTCTCGCAGTCCAAGGCACTCTCAGAACTTTCCTCCAGCACCATAGTTCAAAAGCATCTATCTTCCTTCGCTCAGCCTTCCCTAAGGTCCAGCTCTCACATCCGTAGGTGCGTCTACATAGGGACCACTAAACGCAGCGCCCAAACACGAATCAAGGAACATGAAAGGCACTGCAGACTACTTCAACCAGAGAAGTCAGCCATAGCAGAGCACCTGATGGACCAGCCTGGACACAGCATATTATTTGAGAACACAGAAATGCTGGACCACTTTAACAACCACCATGTCAGACTACACAGAGAAGCCATTGAAATCCACAAGCATGTGGACAATTTCAACAGAAAGGAGGAGACCATGAAAATGAACAAAATCTGGCTACCAGTATTAAAAAACTCTAAAATTAGAACAGCACAACAACAGAGAGGAAACAACCAGGCACATCTTAACACCTCTCAACAGAACATTTCCCAGGCTCAGCCAGGCCTTCAAATACCAATGAAGGTGGTCAGCTGAAACATTCACACCTAGCTTCAGCAGAGAGCTCTTTGCCCCACCCCAGTCATTCCACAGATATATAAACCCATTTTCCTATTTCCAACAGACCTCACTACCTCTGAGGATGCTTGCTATAGATGCAGGCGAAACGTCAGGAGAAATGCCTCTAGAACATGGCTCTATAGCCCGAAAAAACCTACAAGAACCTTGATATAGATTCAGTCATTCTACTTTAAGGTCCGAGGCAGTTCAGCAGCTGTATCCATGACTGAGCAGCCCTTTTTAGGATCCACTCTGCCCACCCCTCACAGGAAGAGGCTAGAAAAGGTGCCCTAAACATAGTCTGCCTCTCTTATCCCTGACTGGACTGCCGTGTCCAGAGGGGTCACCACCCTGTGGCCAAAAAAGAAAAATGAACTTTGGAACTTGGAACATACGGACACTGTTGGGCAACACTGACAGTGAACGCCCTGAACACAGGATTGCTATTATTTCAAGGGAGCTGGGATGCGTTAACATTGACATAGCAGCACTTCAGGAGACCCGGAGAGCAGGAGAAGAACAGCTGAAGGAAGAAAAAAGAGGCTACACCTTATTTGGGAAGGGACTGCCTGGAGAAGAATGAAGAATACATGGAGTTGGCTTTGCTATCAGAAATGACCTGGTGAAGCACCTGGCCAAAGCACCGACTGGCATTAACAAATGACTCTCATCCCTCTGAATAACTGCATAGGCACTAGGGCTGGGCGGTTTCATTTCGTTAATTCGTAATTCGTTAAAAATTCGTTTTTTTTATAACGAAGCGATAACGAACCATTCTGGAGCAACTTAAAAACAAAACGAATTTTTAAATTCGTTTCGTAAATACTTCGGATTCGTTATGTATTCGTTTCGTTATCGGTTTGAGGTCGTTTCGTTATTATTTTCGCATGTCTGGGGCAAGTTTTATAGTTGTTTTTTGTTTAATTAGTGAAAAAAAAATTATAATATCACACCAACAGTCAACAACAGAGGAAGAGGGAAGCTTCAGAAGTTCCCCCTGTCCCATTTGGAGGTTTTTTAGCGTATTGCGCGGTCGCGTCCGCCATTAACGAATCGATTCATTATTGTTTCGTATTTGTTTCGTTAATGTTTCGTAATTTTTTTAACATTTACAAAATTTCGTAAATATCGAACTTTTTAAAAGAAAAATTTCGGAATTCTTTTAAATATCGAAACGCAAAAACCCCCAAAAAACGAATCGATTTTAGAAACAATTTTTTCCGTTGTTACCCAGGCCTAATAGGCACTTATGATAGTTGCCAAAAACAAGTTTCAGACACTGCCACAATGTGCTTCTATAAGAGCCATCACACATGCTGATGACTGTTGGACAGATCATAGGTTAATCTGATCTACGATGGGTATCAAGATCTCCCCCAAACAGACTCCAAGGAAATATAATGCACAAAGTGAACACCCAAGCCCTTCAGGAGCCCTCCAAATATGCCCTTCTTCAAACAACACTCAAGGATCAGCTACCCACAGAACACCTTGAAAATGTGGAGGAACACTGAAACAAACTGAAGACCTCCATCATCACAGCCTGCAAAGAAACCATTGGATATCACACTAAGAAACATCAAGATTGATTTGACAAAAATGACAAAGATACCTAACAGTTAATAGATAAGAAAAGGAAAACCTTCCAAACATGGCAGAAAGACACCAACTGCACTGCCAAGAAAAAGATCTAGGCTAGTGCAAAAGCTGAGGTCCAAAGAAGAACCAGCGAACTCAGGAACATCTGGTGGACAAAAAAAGCTGAAGAAATCCAACACTTTGTAGATACCTATGATACTCAGGGTAAGATACAGATCAATAAATCATGGCATACACACTCTCTACTCATCGATGGAGCCCAGTTTCTGAAGGACAAAAAAATTGATTGAACCAAAACCACCTGTATCACAGCCCAACTTCTGAAGGACAAAAAATTAATTGAACCAAAAGAACCTGTATCACAGCTCCAACATGGCCAAAGAGGTTCTCTCACAAGTCCCACAACAACAAACCAGGGATGAGCTTGCAGCACTGCCTAGTTTGGAATAAGTCAGTAATGCCATCAGCCAACAACAACAACAACAACAACAACAACAACAACAACAACAACAACATAATAATAATAATAATAAAAGCCAGGAGACCTGATGGGATACCTGAAGTCTTTAAAGAGGGTGGACCTGAGCTGACATAACAACTTCACCAGTTCATTGAAAAAGTGTGGGTGACTGAGAAAATCCCAGCAGATCTCAAGGATGCCACCATCATCACCCTTTTCAAAAAAGAAGAACAGACTGTGGAAACGATCGAGGTATCTCCCTTCTAACCTCCACTGGGAAAAATCCTTGCAAGAATACTTGCAAACTACCTTCTACCCCTCTCAGAAGATACCCTTCCAGAATCCCAGAACGGCTTCCGCCCCTTCAGAGGAACAGTGGACATGATCTTCACTGCACGACAGCTCCAAGAAAAATCCATGGAACAAAATGAGCCTCTGTACAGGGCCTTTATTAAACATGAAAAGGGATTTGACACAGTGAATCGCAGTGCTCTCTGGACCATCCTCCAAAAAATCACGTACGCTGACAAATTTGTGAATATCCTATGGCTCCTCCACAATGACATGATGGCAATACTCTTGGACAACAATGACTCCCAAGGTGACTCATTCAAGGTGGAATCAGGTGTCAAACAGGGATGTGTTATTACCCCAAGGTTCTTGTTTATAAAACTATTGTCCTTCCAACCCTACTATACACCTGTGAAACGTGGATTGTCTACAGATATCACACTCAACTCCTAGAATGATTCCATCAGTGTTGCCTTTGAAAAATCCTGCAAATCTCTTGGGAAGACAGGTGGACAAATGTCAGCGTGCTGGAAGAAACAATGACCACCAGAATTGAAGCGATGCTCCTATGCCATCAACTCTGTTGGACTGGCCAGGTTGTCTGAATGCCCCATCACCATCTCCCAAAGCAGTTCCTATACTCTCAACTCAAGAATGGGAAATGTAATATTGATAGATGGAGGATCACCTAAGAAGAGATTTGAAGATGGGCTTAAAGCCAACCTTAAAATCTGTGGCATAGACACCAAGAACTGGGAAGCCCTGGCCCTTGAGTCCTCTAACTGGAGATCAGCTGTGACCAACCGTGCTGCGGAATTCGAAGAGGCACGAATGGAGGGCGAAAGAGAGAAACAGAAAATATTGGAAGGGTTTGGTGGGCATTGACTTGAGTGTGGGAGTTGGAGTTCACCTACATCCAGAGAGAACTGTTGACTCAATGATAAATCTGGACCAACTTGGCACAAATACTCAATATGCCCAAATATGAGCACTAGTGGAATTTGGGGAAAATAGACTTTGACATTTCGGAATTGTAGTCACTGGGATTCATCTACAATGAAAAAGCATTCTAATATCCACCAACAGTGGAATTGAACCAAACTTCCCACACAGAACCCCCCATGACCAACATTAAATGCTGTGTTTTCTTATAGTCTTTGGTGACCTTTCTGACACCACCCCCAGGTTGAGAAAACTGGTTTAAGCAGTGACCTTCATGGTTCTTCTTTCTGCCTTATCATTCATATGTGCATGCAAGAGAGATGCTGTCTTTCATTTATTGAAAAGGGAAATAAAGCTCTAGCCAAAAACTGATGTTGTTCTATTCTGATAACAAAAGCAATCATGTAAGGAGATGGAAAATACCTCTCTACATGCAGAATGGACTATGCATTATATCTTACAAAGGTCACTCCAATATAAAAGCATTCTCCTACTATTCACCATAGTAATGCATATATTAATGAAAAATACCATGTCCTGCTCAATGGATCATTGACCCCAACCTGGTTGCTGGAGGCAGTCTGACTGTCTCCATTTCCTTCTAATACAGTCAAACTATTGATTGATTGATATGCACTAACCATATTTTTAAAACTGGTTTCTTGAAACTGATGTCCATAAAATACATTTTCATGCATACCTAAGGCAGTAAGATCTCGTGTTCACTAAACAATAGATAGTGGATATTTACCATTCCAACCTTACCACATAATTCTTTTTGAAACGGTAAAATCATGCAGAACCCCACAACATTGATCTTCAAATAATGTACATCTAGTAATGTACATCTACAAAAGGACTCGTTTTTCTCATACAAAACTACTGCCATGTACTATATTCAACCAAAAAGGTAAATAATGTATATTTTAGGAGGAAACATTTGTTTTACATTGTCAACATTTAGTTGAAGCAGATAACCTCCTTCTGAAAATATGTAATTGAGACAAATCTACCTCAAACCAATGTTTTCTGGACTAAACATAGTTTTAGTTGTGAACATATTTTGAAAGCAGGCCAATTTTCCATCAGTTAATTTGCACTGGACAAACTATTTCTTTCACTTAACCTTAACTTCATTAACACCAAATTTAATGTTTTCCAACTTGTGGTTTCAGTTTTTCTGAGGATATGATCAATATTTCCAAGAGAGCTGACACTCAGAGCTGATAGTCCATACAGAGAAACCAAAAGGTGCTGCAATTGTAAATCTTACCACAGTCAAACCTTGGGGACAGATGCAGTTTTAACCCAATGAACTCATAGCAAAAAAAAACCCTACTAAAGCCTCTTGTAGATTGACTATTATTTTTCATTAATAACTTCAACCATCTTGATCACACTCTGATATTGCTTGGCTGCATGTGTTCTGGTTTCCACCTGTGAAATATTAGTGGTATGTTGTGTCATTAGATGGCAGTCTATTTCTGACCCATGGCTCTTCCTCTCCATGTGTTGTCCCTGTGCCTTTGTTTCACTTACCTTCTTTTTGAAATGCAATGTTCTCTGTCGGAAACACAGTTCTTTAATCTTGAAAAAGAGAAATTTAACTTCTGCCCTGGAAAAGGAAGATTTTTTAGCTGCATATTCCAGAGTGAGGAGCAAGATTCAGTAAGTGTTTCGGAGACAATGCAAGCAATATAAATGTTTCTCTCACACCAGAAACATCTTGCAGTTTCTGAAGTTGCTCCTGACACAAAAAAGTGTAAGTGTGTGAAAAATCCTATGATTTAGGATCCCTCCAGGGTTGATAATAGTATATATGGGCCAAAACAGTGTCATCTTAATGCATGGACCTGCTGTACAGCTGCCTGGAGGACACACAAGAATAGAGGGCCCATGGTAATCTATGCATAGACTCATTTTCTGATCATCCACTTCCACATTCAAATTTCCTGCTAACTTGATAGGAGAAAAATTACAACTTGTATCAGAGATGTGCCATGTCTGCATTCACAAGAGAATTTTTATTGCTTGCAATATCATGTAATTTGAATATTGTAATGGATTTATGGGAGGCTATTAATGGCTGTGGACAACAATTGCTGATAGTGTGGAGATCCATTATCAGAAGTAGAGCCTCCACTATTGGTGTTGCAAAAGCTTATTTGTGTGGAGAAGGATTAGAGGAAGTGTAAGAAAGTAGAATGAGGGGGAAAAACCTGTAGATTTATTACATGTTACCAATAAATATAAGTTCATTTTATCGAAAATGTACATTTTATTCCTGTGGGTGGTTGTGTAGGCAGGTCCCAGTGCACTGCATTGCCTACAGCCCTATAAGAATGTTAGGGTCCTGGGCCAAAGTAAGAGGCTGTTACTGAATTATGAGCCAAATGCCCCTTCCATTATGATACTAAACACTAAAAACACCAAGATTATACCAGGAATGCAGAAAACATGGTTTGCAATGCCATGTGACCCTTCAGAAAAGAATGCCTCCGGGGACTTTGGAGGACCACATAGAACCACATGAGGGCATTCAGAGAGCTTTACTCAGAAGTGTCCCTAATTCCTTTGAGGGGGCCGGATTTTTGTCACATTTCCCCACCTCCAGGCCATTTTAAGCCTAAGAAGATTTCACAGTTACAGTGCATTTTGTCCCATAAAGAACTACTAACTTGGTGAGATCTAGAAACATCCATACATTGGTCCCTTGAACAATCAGCCAATATAGTTATCCTTATTGTTAGGAAGTTTCCAGTAGAACTTCTTCTGCAAAAAAAACAAACAAACCCCAAAACTTATTTTATCATGCATGCATATTTGTTTTTCATGTATGTATTAGGCAAAGTGCATAGGCACAGAAAGAAATGGCACATCTTCATGTTAGTAAGGAACCAACAGCTAAAGGGTATGCTGTTCTGAATTACTGGAAAATGTTATATGAGCTCAAACTTGCTTCAGCAGCTTCCAGAAAATTGACCACTCTACCTGATCAATAAAGAACTGTCTTTACCTTAAATGTAAGATTATATTATTAATGAACCTCACTATTACTGCCTTCCTTTTATTTATTTATTTTTGAAATGTCTCAATATTTTGACCTTAGTGAGGCATATGTGTCATTTGGGGAAAAGAAATTGTCCAAATCACTGCCCACTTGGTTCATACCTGTTCTTACTGTAAATGCAGCTCATTTTATAAGCTCATCAACCACACACTCATTACTGTATTCTAGTGAGCATTCTGCACATCACTTAGTCATTCTTAAGAAGATTTTTGTCCTATAATAAAGTTGTTTATTAAAATATGTCTATTTCATCTTCTGTTGGAGTGCAATAAAATTAATATTAACATTGTTCAACAATTTAAAAAAAGTAATTTAAATAGGCTAAAACACATCAAACAGTCTGACATGTTACATTAAAACAATTTAAAACCAAGCACATGTGAAAAATATGAATTAAATTAATTGGCCTAAAAGGTTCTAGCAAAAAGTTCTGGCATTATTTGGTATTAAAATTATACCATTTGTACTAATTGAGCTTTGAAGAGAAGGGGATTCAATAATGGGAATAAATTGAAAGTAAAACAGTTATAAAATAGCCATATAATAATAATAATAATAATAATAATAATAATAATAATTTATAATCCCCCACCCTTTGGTCCAGTTACAACATCAGCTGGATTCAGTGATATCTAGATAAGGGTAAACTACAACTCTCAGAAAACTACAAATTCCATCCTATTGAGTCAGTCCCTCAAACCCCTCCAGTCTGTTCAGTTGCTGATCAATTCATCTGCGTTTGCTGTGTCCCATAGGAAAGGGTAGGAAAAGGTTATGGGAGTAGTGGGCAGGTTTATGCAAATTCCAAACAAGGAACCCTGGGATGCCTGGCTGTGGTGGAGGAAACACACCAAATCTAGGATGAAATCTCCCCGAATGACAGCATTCCTTGGGTTGTGGTTAATATGGTGTTTGGGGAGGACATGGGCAGTGTTTGGGTAACATGTTCATGGTACTTGTTCTAACCTGGAATGTCAGTGGAGGGAGTGCCTTTGGAGGCTTCTCAGCACCTGGAACTATAGCCTGCTTGTGGAGATGGGGATGCTGTGTAAGTGGACACCTCCACCACATACACGTTTGCACATTTTTCACTTTTATTATGTGTATAGATTTTAACCTGCATTTTACCTGTGTAGAATTGTTATATGCATTTTAATATCAGTTTTCTGTTTTATCATGTTATACCCCATCTGAAGCCACTAAGAGAGGATGGCACTAAATTAGTGTTGTTATATTACTTTATTGAAACAAAAACACAGTATGTCAAAGCCAACGAGATATATATGCTGGATTTTGTATCACAAAATCACAAGTCAAACATTTCCCAAGTGTCTAGGACTGTGTGATATATTATTATTATTATTATTATTATTATTATTATTATTATTATTCTGAGGGACCATTGCTTAAAGATCTATCTTCTCCTTAGCAAGGGACACCATCATGAATTAGTTGGGGGAAATCGGTTTGCAGCATGAAATATTATCTCTAGATACTAATAAAATAGTAATCCAGGGAACAAGCAGAATCAGAGATTTAGTTACACAGATTCTATCAATGGACCATTGTTGATGCCCACAATGGTACTCAGACCATCACTGTTATACTTGGATCTTTGTAAATATGATCGTGTATCCCTTATTATGCTGAAACTTTTCTATGTCCTTTCTATGAGAATATGGATGTTTACATTTGTTGTGCTTTTAACTAGCAGACAAAAATGTAAAAAAAAATCCTTGGACATTTTAGATTATTAAAATATCTGAGCATTTCCTTTTGAGGTGGTCACATGGAACACATTTACCCACATGCAACCATCTTTGGTAGTTTTCCCAGACTAAGAATTATGTCCTCAATTTTCCAAATTTGCCCAATCTTGTTCTAACTAATTGGATCTATCATGTTTGTTTTTCAGCAATGGTCGCTTCTATATTTCATTCATGATCTAATTGCCGTGTACTTTCATTTTCCAGCATCATGCATAGATTGGAGTAAGTCATAACAAGTAATGTCATTATCAACAACACAGTGATTGCAATTATGAGAGAACAAGTTTCTCAAAAGAACTTGAGATGAAACAGGAGGCACTATGTGAGTTATGAAGGCAATATATTCTGATCTTGATGCCATTCTTAGGTGAAGTGGTGTCATGAGAGTGATTTGACTTCCTGCTAAATTACATACAAGTCAAGATTCTCATCCTCTTCTTATTACTGTTTAGTTAGCCGTTAATTTAAAAAGGAAATTGGGAACACATACACAATGTTCTCAGAACTTTTGTTTATCTTTCCCTTCTACAAATGGGATTTGTTCCACAAGAGTGACCTTTAAGAATTATAATAGACTTCTTTTATACAGACCTTCCACCCAATATATTTAACACCGCTGAAGATTGAACTTTCCAAGTAATCTTTATTACTTTATTGCTTTCTTCCTTATTTCTGGTGTTAGTTCAGGGATGGAGGTCATCTCCCATGTCCCATTCCATTACTATTTTTCATTCCTTCTTGCTTTCTCCTCCTCCTTGGGATGCCAGAGAGTTTTTTTCTGAATTCAAATCCATACTCCCATACCAATACGTGGATCAGAATACAATTGTTCTAAAAAATAATTCTCTTTTTTTAACTTTTGAAAGCTACCTTGAGTACCAGGCTAGGGAAAGAAATTGAGATACATAAATATAGGTAGGTATATCATCTGACCTTTATAATACCATTCTTATGTAAAGAGAGTTGATCAAGGTCAATAAACTGTATATTAGCAATGGAAATCTAAATCACAAAGGGGGAAAAGGCCAGGTCGGTTTTACTAAATAAAATGTGAAGTCCCACAGCAGTATACAACAAT
Organism: Anolis sagrei; assembly: GCF_037176765.1. NCBI lineage: Eukaryota > Metazoa > Chordata > Lepidosauria > Squamata > Anolidae > Anolis > Anolis sagrei. Next base: position 248,501,351 of record NC_090023.1, read on the forward strand.
GAGATAAAAAGGGAGAGAAAGAGATTGAGGCTTAGAAGATTTGAGGGAAAGTATACAGAGTATATATTTTAAGGGAAAACCCATACAATTTCAATGCAATTTGTATTTTAGGAAGGGGTAGAACAGAATTATCAGCTATTTTTATTTATCGTGTCATCAGCAACCAGACACTTGGATTACATTTTTAACAAAAACAAACAAACAAACAGACAAAACACAGAATTTGCAAGCTTGGTAGTTGATTAAATGTCCTTTGACCAGTACCTGGCCACTTGGAGTGCCTCTGGTGTTGCCACAAGGAAGTCCTCCATTGTGCATGTAGCAGGGCTCAGGTTGCATTGCAGCAGGTGGTCAGTGGTTTGCTCTTCTCCACACTCGCATGTCATGGATTCCACTTTGTAGCCCCATTTCTTAAGATTGGCTCTGCATCTCGTGGTGCCAGAGCGCAGTCTGTTCAGCGCCTTCCAAGTCACCCAGTTTTCTGTGTGCCCAGGAGGGAGTCTTTCATTGGGTATCAGTCATTGGTTGAGGTTCTGGGTTTGAGCCTGCCACTTTTGGACTCTTGCTTGCTGGGGTGTTCCAGCGAGTGTCTCTGTAGATCTTAGAAAAATATTTCTTGATTTAAGTCGTTGACATGCTGCCTGATACCCAAAGAAGGGATGGGCTGGAGATGTCATTGCCTTGGTCCTTTCACTATTGGCTGCTACTTCCCGGTGGATGTCAGGTGGTGCAATACCGGCTAGACAGTATAATTTCTCCAGTGGTGTAGGGCGCAGACACCCCGTGATAATGTGGCATGTCTCATTAAGAGCCACATCCACTGATTTAGCATGGTGTTCCACACCAGGCATGCATAACTCAGCAGCAGAGTAGCATAGCGCAAGGGCAGATGTCTTCACTGTGTCTGGTTGTGATCTCCAGGTTGTGCCAGTCAGCTTTCGTATGATATTGTTTCTAGCACCCACTTTTTGCTTGATGTTCAAGCAATTATCAGCTAATATATGCAGAGCTGAAATGATCTACAAATCCTTTTGCATTTGGGATAAATTTAGGAAGATTTCTGAAATGAATTCAGGAACTGAGAAACACACAGATTTTTCTTGGTGTGTTCCAAGAAGCTCCAAAGAAACCTAATAGTGGTCTGGTAAGGTTTTCTTTATTTTTTTATTTTTAAGGCTTTGGAGTTGGGGGCAGGAAAGGAGAGGTGGGTGCCACCTTGCACCTTTGGGCTCCAAGAACCAAAAGGTGTGAGATGGCCTGAGTAGTCACAAGACTAGCCAAGGGTCAGTCCCCACAGGGGTCATAGTCCATTAGAACTGGGTCTTTCATTAAAGCCCCGATCTAATGGGCTATCTAATTAACTCAGGATAAAGCAGGGTTTTCCTGCTTTGTCTTGAATAAATTCAAGTTGTTTGGATGCCTCTCGTAACAGTGAATTAACTCAAGACAAAGCAGGAAACCCCTGCTTTATCCTGAATGTTTCCCCTTGTGTTACTAGGCCTTATTTGTACATTGAACATTTATTTTTTTAAAAAACTTGAAATAAGTGTACACATAAATAAGTTATTTCTGTAATGTAATAGAAAGTCTTTTGTCATTTGAAAAGCCAAAAGGTTTATTTTGGAGAAACCTTTGTGGATTCCATTTGCATATATATGTATGTGCGTGTGTGTGTTGTGCTGCATAAAGTGTGTGTTTGTGTGTGATATAAATGAATACTGTGTTTTTTGTTCAGAATTCAGGGCAGAGTTATCAGGGCAGAGTATATATTGTAGGAGCTATAGACAATGCATTATTCAGCCAAAGAATCAGACCTTCTCATTTTGAGCATATTAACATATTAACAGCATATTAACAGAAACATGTATCTTCAGGTCTGGGCATTCATGTGGTTTTCAGGCATGTTTCCCCCCATTTTTAATCACATATATGAAGATGCTTGTGAACTCTTCATATATGCGAAAACTGAACTGGAATGACATGTTCACCCATTCCTGGCTACAGTGTCTAGATTTACCAGGTTTTTAAAAGAGCAATAAGAGACAGTTGAAATTCATGACATGCAGAGTTTACAATCAGGAAATAGTTATTAACATATTTGTGTTTCATGTATTGTTGAAGGCTTTCACAGTCGGAATCACTGGGTTGTTGTAGGTTTTTTTGGGCTATATGGCCATATTCTAGAGGTATTCTCTCCTGACGTTTCACCTGCATCTATGGCAAGCATCCTCAGGTAGTGAGGATCCCTCTGAGAATGCTTGCCATAGATGCAGGCAAAAAGTCAGGAGAGAATGCCTCTAGAACATGGCCATATAGCCCGAAAAACCTACAACAACCCATATTTGTGTTTTGCCTAAATACCAAATAACAGTACTGATTTCAGTTGACTAACCAGTTATTTTCCTAAAAATAACATATTGTTTGGATTTAGATGATTTAGATGATTTTTTACATCATGATCAGTCTATATAGCAGGAAGAGCTTTCTAACCCTCAACCTTATATGGGACAATACTTCTTTAGATAAAGAACAAACTTTATAATAAGTGATACTTGACAAGTCTCCCTGGTACTCCATTCCTGACTTTGTCCATCACCTCTGATTACTTGTGTCTCTCAAATAGCTCTCAGTTTTAAGACATTTTCTTTATTTGTGTTTTGCTTCATTTTATTTACATATAACGAGACAAAAGAAGGCAGTATTATATATTTGAAATGGATGAACTGGGTCTGTAGTAGGACAGCTGTAGCTTTGGGATCAATGTTTCTTTAAATCTAACCCTGCCTGGTGCCTGCTTGTTTTTGGATTCCCGTGTCTCAAAACAAACAGAGTCATGCAAAGCACTATAAGTCCCTTGTACTTCAACCGCCAAAGAAAATAGACTCTAAAGCTGCACTCAAGCTTCCCACAGCTTAGGGAAGTGGGGAATTTGGAACAGTTTTTACAGGACAAAAGAAGTTTCCCTAATGTCTGAGGCCACAAAAATGAGCACGGCAGTTGAAAAGCTATTCTTTAATATTTGATTATGTTAGTCATTATTTACAAGGCCCCTGCGTAGACCTTGATATTTCACTTCTCTGCCATCCAGCAACTCGTGTTTCTTCATAATCCTCATGGACTGGCAGAGAATGTTTAAGAAACCTATGTGAGCAACTGCTGCCAATGACAGATGTTCCCCTAAGAAGGTGGTGTGACACAGACCGCTAGTCTAACATCCCCAGTGGGATTAAAAGACAAAAATTCACTGGTGGAACAAGTTCCAGAGTATAAAACTAGGCTATGAAAGGGAAGACTTCCTTAATGTATTCTCTTTCAGTTGCACACACCCTAAGTCTCTATTCCAGTGAACCAATTTAACCAGTTTTGGACATGAGTTTTCTATTCTGTCTGACAGCCATCCAGCTAGGATGATGATGAATGCGTTATCAACATATCATACAAATGTCCTGTGTGTTTAGGACAAGGCCCTAAAAGAGTCTCAGTATCCTAATAATTTGGAGTCCAAGTGAGTATGGCATACCCTCCAGCTGCCCCAGTTTGCCAGGGAAAATCCCAATTATGTGATTCCCACTTTTTCTCAACTGCTTTTTAAATGTCCCAGTTTATCTCTCTTTCTCCCACTTTCTCTATGCATTTTGACTCATTACAATTGTTGAAAACATTCTGGTGCAAAAATAGCTTGCATTCAATTCACCCAGCAAGGGGGAGATGACAGAAAATGTTGATTCTTGCCCTTCCCTGTAGACCAGTAGTTTACAAGCTGTGGGTCCCCAGATGTTTTGGCCTTCAACTCCCAGGAATCCTAACAGCTGATAAACTGGCTGGGATTTCTGGGAGTTATAGGTCAAAACACCTGGGGACCCACAGCTTGAAAACCACTGCTGTAGACATAGCCAAAAGTCAATGTCTACAGTCTATTCAAACTAGTATCATCTTATATATATATATATATATATATATATATATATATATATATATATATATATACACGTTTTGACTTCTTGAACATGCTTTTTGATTGGCCACATGTCTCCCAGTTTTTCTCTGTGAAATGCCAGAGGGTATGACATGAAAAGACTTTATCAAAGTGTAGCCTCTCAATTATGTTTTTATTTGCTCACAATGCCACTAGATTCCCCAGACTCACCTAGTTCTAATCCTCCCCTACAAGTTCTTACATATGGAAGCATTCAAGTAAAGCAGTTTATCTTCTTTAAAGATTTGTAAGCCTTCTTGTACTGCTTCTCTCTTTTCCTAGACATAAAAGTTGAGAGTATATTAATACAGAGTTTCTTTTTTTTTTGGGGGGGGGGGGAACCATTGAATTTGATAACACTTTGAGAAGATAGACATGACTGAGGTTTGTAGTATGGTGGTGCAGAGGATTGGGACCAGGAGTTGTTGGGACTACAATGTTCAGTATTCCCCAGCTTTGATTATGATGACAAGGATTGCTAAGACTTGTATTTCATCTTCTTGTCCATGTAATTATTATTCTGGAACTGAGATGGGAGAGGGAGGATGTATGAGAACCAGACTGAATGAAGAAGAAGGTACAGGATATTGTTTTTATTATATTTCAGGGGGCATCAAAGAAGCACTTGTGTCATGTGAAGAAGCATTTCAAAATGTGTCTGAAAAAAACTTAATTCCACTAAACCAATATTTTGATATTTCTTATTTTATTATGAAATACAAGCTGAGAACTGGGGCTAAAGTTCACAAAATGCCCAGGAAGGCAGAAGCAAGTGAGCTCAGGAGACTGGCTGGTTAAAAATAGAAGACAATTCTCACTGAGTTTTGCATACTGATTTTGAAAAGCTACTCAAATATTTAGTGGTAGATTTTTAGCTCTCTACTTAATTCAGTGAGTAAGGTCACTTCCCACAGCAGCATAGGACAATACAGCTAGCCATTGAACCGAAGTAAAATAAATATATATATTTTACTTTACCCACTGCTTTTCACTAAATACCAAGTAATATTAAAGTGCCCAGACCTGACCTTTTCAAACTGTAGCAGATCTGACTACTTCATCTTCCTGAGGGTTTCATATACCTTAGGGATATTACTGTGAATTTATAGTTACCTAGCAGCATCAGAAGGCGCATGTGCTTACAAACAATCTTATACTGAATTTCAAGGCCTACTGTTTCAACCACCAAGAAACAAAAAGAAGGTGAGAGCATATAGAATGAAATACTATCATCAAAATAAATGTTAGGCAAGAGTGGCTATTTGAAAAAAGCTTAGCTTCTTCCTCAGCCATTAGTTGAATTTAGTAGGATTTAATTATTTTTAATGGGCATGGGGAAAATGCCTTGCATCCATATTTTCCAACTGTTCCATTTTTTCAGGAACAATTTCAGTTAATGTTCTTTCATCCCACTTTTTAAGTTGCCTTTACTTCCAATGGTGCAAAATGAGTTCAATCTGCAAAATAGTTTGCATACAGTTAAAGGTTTCATTATACCAATCCACGATTTTGCAACTGTCATGTTAGTGTCAATGATTCATACCACATTTACCACTCCCATGGTGCTGAGGATTAGGCCGGTGCAGGGAGGGGGAAGAGGCATGGTAAAGCAGAGGAAGAGGAGAACACCCTCCTGACATAGTAGGAAAGAGAAGCCCCCCCTCCCCCCCCCCCCCGTGAGAACCTCTACCTCCACTCCCGTGGTGCCCACTCCTGGGTCCAGTAGCCTCTCCAGGAAGAAGGCAAGGTGAAGATGGTAGCCATATGGCAGCCAGTGTATGGCGGTGCCGGTTGTGCTCCTTGGGTCAGTTATGTATGTGTGTGTGTGGCTGCATGCAGGAAGGTGGCGGGCCTGAGCAGTCTATTGTGTGCATGCATAGTAACATATTTTGTATATTTTGGGATTTTAAGTCCATTCTTCTGGGGTGATGAAAAGTTGTTGGTCTGTTAAGTGGTATTATGACCAAATTTTGTGTTATTTCCTCTAGTGGTGTTTGAGGGTTTTTTTCCTGTACAAACAAATAGTACCTCATTATATATAGAGATTATTTCAGTGCATTTTCAGAAATAAAAGCGAAAAGGTAAATAATACACACATATATAATGAAAGAAAAGCTACTACCATGGGGATAGAGAGATTAAGGGTGAAGAGGAGAAGAATCCCACTCCTTGACATCATGTTACTTCCAGCATGCTGGCACAGAAGTGGAAATCATTTATAGGAATGTAGTGAGATGGAGAGCTATTGTTGGATTTTACACATTGTAATTCGGGATGCGATAATAACACTGGGGAAGCAAACCAGTAGTGGCATGCGGGTGGCATAATATGACGGGTGATAGTCCAGCTGCTATTGGACTATTTTCATATCTTATGTGAAAAAATTGTAAGTCAGCAATGGGAAGGAGAAGTGGGGTGGGATATTTCCCTCCCCCCAGACTAAAAAAGAGATCACTAGCAGAGAATTGTTTCTTGTGAACATCTTACTTGATTAGTACAAGGAGAGATGCTTATTTAGCTTTTCCTATTAAAGGAAAACACGCAAATTGGAAGCATTGATTTTAATCTGGTGTTGTAGTTTGTGAAATACCTCACCTCATATCAGTGTTTCTAAACCTGGGGTTGAGACCCCTAGGGGGGTCACAAGGGGGTTTGAGTGGGGTCGCCAAAGACCATCAGAAAACACAGTATTTTCTGTTGGTCTGTGTGGGAAGTTTGGCCCCATTCTATCATTTGTGGGGTTCACAGTGCTCTTTGATTGTAGGTGAACTATAACTTCCAGCAACTACAACTCCCAAATGTCAAGTCCTATTTGCTCCAAACTCCACCAGTGTTCACATTTTGGCATATTGAGTATTCACGCCAAGTTTGGTCCAGATCCACCATTGGTTGAGCCCACAGTGTTCTCTGGGTGTAGACAAACTATAACTCCCAAACTCAAGGTCAGTGCCCACCAAACCCTTCCTGTATTTTCTGTTGGTCATGGGAGTTCTGTGTGCCAAGTTTGGTTCAATTCCATCATTGGTGGAATTCCAAATGCTCTTTAATTGTAGGTTCACTATAAATCCCAGCAATTCCAACTCCAAAATGACAAAATCAATCCCTCCCAACCCCACCAGTATTCCAATTTGGGTGTATTAGTATTTGTGCCAAATTTGGGCCAGTGAATGAAAATACATCCTGCATATCAGGTATTTACATTACGATTCATAACAGTAGCAAAATTACAGTTATGAAGTAGCAAGGAAAATAATTTTATTGTTGGGGGTCACCTTAACATGAGTTACTGTATTAAGGGGTCGCGGAATTCGGAAGGTTGAGAAACACTGCCTTGTAGAATGGATTGGATTTTGCCTCCTTGTGATAGCAAGTCAGTATCAAAGCTTTTGGAGGTCTAGAAATTTTGTTCAAATTTGTACAAGTCAGTGTTTGATGGTTCCATTCTCCTTTGCAAGCGCTCTTAAAACTGGTGCCATTTTAGAATGACTGCAGAAAAAAGTGTTTTATGGTAGTATGGAAGATGTGGGATGGAAGAAGTTTGGGATGGGATAAGATGGGAATATCATTACATGTTTTTATGTGATGGGAGTGTGTGATTTTGATACAAATGCCCAAAAATCAAGCTGAGAAAGCATACATATTGGAAGTGTTTGTAGGGTTTTGGTAATTGATGGAATGTGTTGAAGCAATTCTTAACATGTTGGGTTAACTTTCTCCTTGCAACCTTCTCCACTTCCTTAGAATCAGGTCTGAGGGTATTTAAGACATCAGACCCAAGTAATTAACTGGCCCCACAAAACTCACACTCATTTCAGCAGGTCTTGTAAATTTAGAATTCTTTTCCTTTGGTTCTTTTATGAGCACATGTTTAGAAAGGTGGCTTGAAAGACATCCAAAGAATTCCAGATGCTTGCCTGATTTCTGTAAACTGTAGGCAATAAAGGAATATATAACTAGTCTCTAATGTAGCTGTTTCTCCTCTCTTTTATTCCTTTCAGGTAAAAGATTAAAAGATACCAGATTAAGCCTCTGACATCTCTAGTGAAAGTTTTATAGGTAACAAAATGGTAAAAGACTTCAGCTGATGTTGGTCAATATGGAAATTGCTAGGCTAGATGTGTCAGTGGTCAGGTGCAATAAATCTTATATTCTTAATACTCCTAGACCTTTAAAAGGCAAGAGATATCATTTTAATTGGGGACCTTTAACTACAGATGTTCGACCAATGCAACACATCAATTCTCATCGACTAGCATGCTATTTAAAGCTCTCTGAAATAAGGTACTCCCAACTTTATCTAAAGTGGGAAAAATATATACCTTTATATACCCTTTCAAAAGTCAGGGAAATTCTGGGTGCTGTCACATAAAGTGGCATGATGAAAAAGGTTTAAATTGATAGAGTGACTTTAAGATAAAGTTGAAGCATTGTTTCTTTAATGGTTTAAATCTGAAAGTTAATTGCATTCTACGTGTTCATTGAGTCTCATGGAATTCTGACATTTGTGAACATGGGTTGCAATTTTGATACCTGCCTGCATAAATACTGCAAATGAAAATGCACTAGGTTGCTGTGAGTTTTCTGGGCTGTATGGCCATGTTCCAGAAGCATCCTTTCCTGATGTTTTGCCTGCATCTATGGCAGGCATCCTCGGATGTTCAGAGGTCTGTTGGAAACTAGAAAAATGGGGTTTATATATCTGTGGAATATCCAGGGTGGGAGAAAGAACTCTTGTCTGTTTGGGCAGTACGTGTGAAAAAGATCTTGGAGTCCTCGTGGACAACAAGTTAAACATGAGCCAACAATGTGATGTGGCGGCAAAAAAAGCCAATGGGATTTTGGCCTGCATCAATAGGAGCATAGTGTCTAGATCTAAGGAAGTAATGCTACCCCTCTATTCCGCTTTGGTTAGACCACATCTGGAATATTGTGTCCAATTCTGGGCACCACAGTTCAAGAGAGATATTGACAAGCTGGAATGTGTCCAGAGGAGGGTGACTAAAATGATCAAGGGTCTGGAGAACAAGCCCTATGAGGAGCGGCTTAGGGAACTGGGCATGTTTAGCCTGAAGAAGAGAAGGCTGAGAGGAGATATGATAGCCATGTATAAATATGTGAGAGGAAGCCACAGGGAGGAGGGAGCAAGCTTGTTTTCTGCTTCCTTGGAGACTAGGACGCGGAACAATGGCTTCAAACTACAAGAGAGGAGATTCCATCTGAACATTAGGAAGAACTTCCTGACTGTGAGAGCCATTCAGCAGTGGAACTCTCTGCCCCGGAGTGTGGTGGAGGCTCCTTCTTTGGAAGCTTTTAAGCAGAGGCTGGATGGCCATTTGTCAGGGGTGATTTGAATGCAATATTCCTGCTTCTTGGCAGGGGGTTGGACTGGATGGCCCATGAGGTCTCTTCCAACTCTTTGATTCTATGATTCTATGATTCTATGAGGTAGGTGTGAATGTTTCAATTGGCCACCTTGATTGGCATTTAATGGCCTAGCTGTTTAAGGTCTGGCTTCTTACTGCCATGTCAAACTATACAGAGAAGCCATTGAAATCCACAAGCATGTGGACAATTTCAATAGAAAGGAACCATGAATATGAACAAAATCTGGCTACCAGTATTAAAAGAACTCTAAAATCATAACAGTAAATAAAAAACAACACTCAAAAACAGGGGAATTCCAGACAAGAAACAAGCATGGCCAGCTAATCACTTTTCAAGAAAGGATTCCCCCAGGCAGTAAGAAGCCAGACCTTCAAATATTCCTGTAAATATCATACCAAGGCTTCCATATGTAAGGCACCACATTCTCATAGCATGTACACCATAAAGCCAAAAAAAAAAAAGGGGGGGGGGACTTTATAGTTTTTTTTTCCTTTTGGAACCATAATTTATGAAGAAATTTACATGCCAACTCAGCTCATTTCATCCACACCTTCCAACAGTGGTCTCAGGGGAAGGAGAAAAGGGTGACAGCCCATTTCACCCACCATCTACTGTATTTACCTTATTAAAGCACACAACCTTATGCTTTCATTCTTCCCAAAGCACAGAGATCCTTAGAGATGTGCTTTTTCTAATAATAAATATGAGCTCTTCAGTTTTAAGAAGTACTTAAGAACAACAATTTCTTCTATTACAGGCTAAATGATGCTTCAACTTGCCAAAGGAAATTTCAAAATGGTGCCAATGGCCTAGTCATAATAGAACTAAACACTTTAATTAGGCCCCTTTGCCTGGAGAGAACAAACCTCTAACTGGCTTAATCTATGTTGAACTTCAGGTGAATGGTGAAATAGCATTATTCTGTCTGTCCTTTGGTTCTAAAAATTGGTTTAAAGTTGGCTTTTGCAGTTATGTGGTTGTTAATACTGTCACCTCCATGTGGTGGCACAAATGAAAAACCCCACTTTGCACATTTACTATTAAGTCACAGGAGGGACAGCTCACTTCCCTGGGCAAAGCTGTCCAATTGTTATAAATGCACATTGTATGTGTCCCAGTGAAGCGTTCACAAGGTTTGTATTAAGTGTATATACGATCTCGTATGATCTGCAATAGAAAAACAGTTCTTCTGGCTGATGTGACATTTTAATTCCCAGCAGCCGCCTGGTTCAGTTCAGACTTTGTATTGTCAAAGACTTTCATGGCTGGAACCACTGGATTCTTCTAGTTTTTTTGGACTGTATGGCCATGTTCCAGAAGCATTCTCACCTTAGATTTTGCCTGCCTATATGGCAGACATCCTCAGAGGTTGTGAGGTGTGAAGAGGTTGTGAGGAGTTCAGGCTTTCACATGGTTCCCATTCTCTCCTGTAAATGCTCTTCTCCTTGCCTCAGCTCTTTTCCTTCTGACTTTCACGCTGCCCAGCTTTTTCTAGGAGTTTTCCTCAACCCAACCACCTGCTACCCAATGCTTGAGGATTTGCCTAGCTGATCCATCTATGTCACATTCATGGATGACATCAGCAACAAGAGGTCATCATTTCTTCCAAGCTCCCAATCATGCAAATATGTGACACATTTGTTTAATGGGTCTGTCATAGGTATACTTAACTTTTTCAAGTCTCTTGATGAACAGTGCTTTAGGGGGGTGATGGGTGAGGAAAGAATTAAGAAGTAAACTGACTATACACAATTATGTTACTTAATAAATTCAGCCCCAAGAATGTAAAAAAAATGACAGAAATGTCTTGGCCACTTTCCTAAGAAGTTGACTTTTAAAAGAGTGTGTTGGAATAAACTCCGAATTGGTCTTAGAGAAAATACCTACAGGGATTGGCCATGTCAGTGAAATGGAAAATCCACACCATGTTTTATTTTTAAAGGTGCTATCCAGAGTGCTGAAGCTGTTGGTGGATTAAGTTTAGCACCTTGGGCATCCTTTACACTTTGATTAATTCTAGGAGCTAATTTATTATTCCACAGACATTAGAATCCCATCCTCCACCACCTCCCACAGAGAGTTTCAAAGTAGCAGGGCAGGTCCATTGCTCTCCTTCCTGATGAATGCTGGGGATGCTTCAAAGCAATCAGGATTATAATTTGTCAGAAGAAAGAAGGACAGGAATCCAACCAAGCTGCTGCTTTGAGGGTTATGGTTATCATCAACTTCTATAAAATGTGAAGTTTATCTCCTCTTCTTTTCCCCCAGACTTGTATATTGCTATTTTATTTGTCCCTAATTGGTTTTAAAAGAAAGCCTTTTCTTTCCTCCTTTGTCTCCATTGGGTATCAATGGATGACTTTTCCAGAAAGTATTCGTTTCCTTGTATGGTCTCCTTTGGTTTGGAGATAACAAATATGGGAAGGGAATCTGGCAGTTTGTGTCACTTGAAAGTTTTGCCAGAGGGTTTTTATTGGTTTCCCAACAGGATTTTTTCTAACATAGGTATTGCATGATATAACAAGGGAGTTTGTTGGAAATATTAGAGTTAGTTCAACCTATTTATATGAACCTTTCTTCTCAGTAAGTTGTTCCAGAAATCTGAGATTCAACTTCTAAGAAGATATGAGCCCATCTAGCTGTCTGTCTCTGGAATATGTGCTTCTCTTTTTTATAGTTACATCTGTGAGTCGTTACATTTCATGTTAATTTCCAAGGCCATAAGCTTCCTGCAATGCAATTTAAGCTTTCTTTACTAATGCAAGATGTTACTGCTTTAATATGTACTCTGTTTCCATTTTTCATAGTTTTCATTAACTCCTCTCAGGGAAAAAAATGTCTTATGAGAATCTACTTGCATTCTCTAATTATAGAACTGCAGGAGGAAAGGTTTTAGTACCGAGCGGGGAGAACACATAGGGCAAGCACGCAACAATGGGTATCCCTTGCAGCAATGTCTTAAGCAATTCTGTTAGATTTAGACCAAAGCATAAATAGCACAATAGATTAAAATATAGTAGAAATAGCAGTTAACCTTTCTTTTGTGCTGGAAAATCAATTCTTTAGAAGATGCACCCCCCACCCCTTCCTTCTTCACATGCAGCTCTTAAGAAATTCTCAACTCCATGTAGTGGTGCAGTCCAAGAAATATGGTTATAAGAAAACATCTAGGATCACCTTTTTAAGGTAGCAAACAAACTTCCTTTTGTCCTATAATTAACCACCTTTATTGATCTATTTTCAAAAGGCCTGTTTCTTCAGAAAACAATTATCCCGTTTCTGAGAATTCTGTTCTGGAGGGGGAATTCTGGGGTTTGTTTTATATTATACTTTCATCATACTAGGAGAAGAAATCCAGTAAGCACGTGCATGGATACATGTTGTTGTTCATTCGTTCAGTTGTCTCCGACTCTTCGTGACCTCATGGACCAGCCCATGCCAGAGCTCCCTGTCAGCCGTCACCACCCCCAGCTCCTTAAAGGTCAGTCCAGTCACTTCAAGGATGCTATCCATCCATCTTGCCCTTGGTCGGCCCCTCTTCCTTTTACCTTCCACTTTCCCCAGCATAATTGTCTTCTCTAGGCTTTGCTGTCTTCTCATGATGTGGCCAAAGTACTTCAACTTTGTCTCTAGTATCCTTCCCTCAAATGAGCAGTCAGGCTTTATTTCCTGGAGGATGGGCTGGTTGGATCTTCTTGCAGTCCAAGCCACTCTCAGAACTTTCCTCCAACACCACAGTTCAAAAGCATCTATCTTCCTTCGCTCAGCCTTCCCTAAGGTCCAGATTTCACATCCGTAGGTTACTACAGGGAATACCATGGCTTTGACCATGCGGATCTTTGTTGCCAGTCTGATGTCTCTACTCTTTACTATTTTATCGAGATTGGACATTGCTCTCCTCCCAAGAAGTAAGCGTCTTTTGATTTCCTGGCCACAGTCTGCATCTGCAGTAATCTTTGCACCTAGAAATACAAAGTCTGTCACAGCCTCCACGTTTTCTCCCTCTATTTTCCAGTTGTCAGTCATTCTTGTTGCCATAATCTTGGTTTTTTTGTATGTTTAGCTACAACCCAGCTTTTGCGCTTTCTTCTTTCACCTTGATGAGAAGGCTCCTCAGCTCCTCCTCGCTTTCAGCCATCAGAGTGGTGTCATCTGCATATCTGAGGTTGTTAATGTTTCTTCCAGCAATTTTCACCCCAGCTTTGCATTCATCAAGCCCCGCACATCGCATGATGTGTTCTGCATACAAGTTAAAAAGGTTGGGTGAGAGTATGTAGCCTTGCTGTATGCCTTTCCCAATTTTGAACCAGTCTGTTGCCTTTCCCAATCTTGAACCAGTCTGTTGCCTTTCCCAATCTTGAACAGTTCTTACTGTTGCTACTTGGTCCTTGTACAGATTCCCCAGGAGAGAGACAAGGTGGCTTGGTATGCCCATCCCACCAAGAACTTGCCACAATTTATTATGATCCACAGAGTCAAAGGCTTTAGAATAAATAGTCAATGAAGCAGAAATAGATGTTTTTCTGAAACTCCCTGCCTTTCTCCATTATCCAGAGGATATTGGCAATCTGGTCTCTCGTTCCTCTGCCTTTTCTAAACCCAGCTTGAATATCTGGCAACTCTCGCTCCATGTATTGCTGGAGTCTTCCTTGCAGGATCTTGAGCATTACCTTACTGGCATGAGAAATAAGGGCCACTGTACGGAAGTTTGGGCAGTCTTTCGCACTTCCCTTTTTTGGTATGGGGATATAAGTTGATTTTTTCCAGTCTGATGGCCATTCTTGTGTTTTCCATATTTGCAGGCATATGGCATGCATCACCTTGACAGCATCATCTTTCAAGATTTTAAACAGTTCAGCTGGGATCCCGTCGTCTCCTGCTGCCTTGTTGTTAGCAATACTTCTTAAGGCCCATTCAACCTCACTCCTCAGGATGTCTGGTTCTAATTCATTCACCACACCGTCAAAACTATCCTCAATATTATTATCCTTCCTATACATACCATATGTATACATGCCATACATAAAAATAATGTCGCAAAAGAAAAACTTTTATAAACTCTGTATTTTATTTCATTTGCATCTTGTATTTCTACAAGTCTGCAATCCTTATACCTTTAGGATGATCAAAGCCAATGTTTCCATATAAACACGCTTCTTCACTTAGGATTTATACTTAACTAGAAAAGGAATGAAAGCAACTGCATTACTGCCAAACTGACAACGGAACAAGCAAAAAAAACTAAACCAAACTGCCTTTTCCTTTGATCCCACCACAGTTCTAGGTTCTTTTTAAAAACGTTTTTTTCCTTTTTTAAAAACTTTATTTTAAAAATGACAGCCAGAATCCTGTTGGGGACATGCATCTCCATAAGTGGACTTATGTTTCTGGGAATGTGAACTAGGCTGTAGTATCCATTAAAGATCTGTAGTGGAGCTAACAAAGGGACCAATGTGTATTGGGATCTTTACTAGGGAGTGTCAATGCATATTGGTCACTCTTCCAACTTTCCATTGTGCAGCCTCACAATTTACTAACAGAACTTTTTAGTGCAGCTGATACAGAATTCCAGCGACTGTATTTTTATATTGTAACATAAGCATTGAACCTAAACAGCACCTGAATAAAGATACAGAAATGTTTTTAAAATACATGTTTTTTTTTTCTGTTGGCATTTAAAAATCTTTTCAATTTATTCAGGCTTTTACCTGTTAACTGGCAGTTACAGAAGTCTTTTCATTGGGGTCTGCTATATTTTTATCATTATTATGCTTTAGCTGTATTTTTAATTCTTTTAAATGAATGTGCTTAATATTATTTATCCAATTGCTTTTAAACATTAGGATTATCTATAATTCTAATTGTATTTTGCTTTAATTTATATTGTGTGCTACATTGTTGGTAGCAAGTCAGAATATAAAACAAGTAAATTGAATAACTTGTAATTTAGGCGCTTCGGACCTGCATCCAGCTTACAATACTATGGTAGAGAGTATTCTAACAATTTAGCCATTTGCCAACTATCACTAAAAACAAGGTAAAAGTTTAGTTGTTGAAAGGGATCAAAACTGTATTTTCCTGCATCATGGATGCCCTTGTCCTCAAGCATATTGACCGGTCAGTTTAGGAATTACAGTTTGCAAACAAGACTGCTGGTTTATTCTGCCCATAACTTTAAACTTAGGCTTTTCCTAAGTCTAAAACTACTTGAAGGCACACAACAACAACAACAACAAAAACAACAATCCTAATTAACAGCCAAAAGTAGACCCACACTTCACATTGAAATACTGGTAAGTTTATGTTGGTTAAAACTGTTGTTCACTTTAAATATTCTGTTGTTCTTTCATGGTTTTTTTGTACTACAAATAAGATGTGTGCAGTGCACACTGTGCAGTGTGCATAGGAATTTGTTCATGTTTTTTTCAAATTACAGACCAGACCCCCAACAATCTTGGGGACCGTGGAGCTTAAAAAAATTCTGAGGACCCCTGACTTAGATCAGCCAATGAGAATGTGCAGGGGTGAAAGTACCAGCCTCCAACAGTTTAAATCCTATGTTACATATTATTGCAATCCCTGTCAACGTCAAGACTCTGCTGTGATATGAGCCGCAAGCTTCACTTTCAGAGTCATAAGCAAACATCTGAAAATTCACTAGAAACCATTGTTTTATCCTTTCTCATTGAATTAAGTCATCTCTGTTTCCCTAGTTGCTTGCAGTTCTGAGCAATTTCAGCTTTTTTGGCATTTGTCTCACACAAACAGAAAATAGGCTAACTTGGATTCAGATAGATACGATGTGTCAGAAAAAGCTAAAGAATCGAATGGGGAGATAAGACAGGAAAATATCTCTTAAATATTTCACTATGCTGAGAGTAAATTTGGGTTCCTCAGAGTTTTATGCTCCTCATACAATACAGTGTAGATTTATTCTGCAAAGAGATCCTTCAGCATCAAGGCACTAGGGCTGGGCGGTTTCGTTTCGTTAATTCGTAATTCGTTAATAATTCGTTAATTTTTTTAATTACAAAATGATAACAAACCATTCTGGAGCAATTTTTTTAAAAAACGAATTTTTAAATAGTTTTGTAAATGCTTCGTATTTCGTTATTGTATTCGTTTCGTTATTGTTTTGAGGTCGTTTCGTTATTGTTTCCGCATGTCTGGGGCACGTTTTATGGTTGTTTTTTGTTTAATTAGTGAAAAAAAATTATAATATCACACCAACAGTCAACAACAGAGGGAGAGGGAAGCTTCAGAAGTTTTTGGAGGTTTTTTAGCATATTTCGCGGTCGCGTCCGCCATTAACGAATCGATTTGTTATTGTTTCGGAAATCGATTCGTTAATGTTTTGTAATTTTTTTCACATTTACGAAATTTTGTAAATATCGAACTTTTTAAAAGGAAAATTTTGTAATTATTTTAAATAACGAAACGCAAAAACCCCCAAAAAACGAATCGATTTTAGAAACAAATTTTTCCGTTGTACACTGATAGTAATCTGATAGCACATTTAGAATTATTAGATTATTTGTACCTATTATAAAACATGACACCACATTTTCTTTGCACATCATGTAGTGAAATGAACAAAACCTGTTAGACTTTTCACCCTTACAGACATAGCTGTTCAGAGCAATTGACGAAACACTGTGAAAAATGTTCTGGCTCTCTCTTTTATCTATTACATATTAACAATCTATATTTTGAACTGGTTATACATCTGTGCTACTATGGAATATAGTGGTGCCCAAATTTTGTGCCTCCAAGTATTTTGGACTTCAGCTCCCACAATTCCTAACAGCTGTTAAGCTGGCTGGGATTTCTGGGAGTTGAAGTCCAAAACACCTAGAGGCCCAAAGGTTGGGAACCACTGATGTAAAAGTTCCATATTTTTAAATAAATTGTTTAAGGAGAAGATAAACAGACCTTTTCTGCATGCACCAATCCCTGTAGAAATCTGGACTCATAGGTAGATAGGAAAGGAGATCATATATCCACCTTATTCAGGGGACTGCAAGTCCCAACAGCCCTAGTCATCATTGCCAATGGCGAAGAACATTTGGAGGTGCAGTTTAATAATATCTGGAGGACTACATTATTCCATTGTTGTTGTTCTTATTGTTGTTTACCATCCAATAGAGTTAGATGGCAAGCAACAACAACTATGATGGCCACATGAATGAGAGATTGCCAAGACACATGGCAATCAACTACCCTGATCAGGTCTTCCAAACTCAGTTCCATAACTTCCTCAATCAATGTTCCTATACAGTATTGAACTCTTCTTCTTTTTCTATGGTTTTCTACTTTACCAAGTATTATCTTTGTTTAGTCATGCAATTGAAAAATGTCATCTCATGTGATGTCCAAAGTACAAAAGCCTCAGTTCAGTCATCTTCACTTGTGGGCTTGATTTGCTCTAGGGCCCATATATTTGTCATTTTAGCAGTCCATATAATTCATAAATTTCTTCTTGAATAATAAATGAGTTGATTTTCTTCCCATCATCCTTCTTCATTATCCGGATTTCACAACCCTATATAGAAATTGGAAGTACAATGGTTTGGATGATTTCTTTAGACTGATTAATGTTACACTTGATCAGCTTCTTAGGTTATATGTAATCTAATACAAGAAAACCATTTTCATTGCCAAGTAAAATGCAGATCTCAATGTAAAACCATCTTGCTAATACTTAGCTATGGAGGTATTTATTACCTAGAAATATTACTCATTTGGGTGCAAAGTTGCATTCGAGTGTTGGGTGGTGGTGGTTGTGTTTACTTTTTTGCATTTTAGAATGTGCCCTCCCTCACCCCCCAAAAAAGCAGATTGGCGAGAGGTATATATATATATATATATATATATATATATATATATATATAGAGGAGACTGCTAGAACATCTCAAGGGTTACACTTTCTCCATCCCTGCTCTAGAAGCATCTGCTGGCAATAAAGTGATTAGCTAAATCTGACAGCTCTTCTTAAGTGTTCACCTTAGTTTATTTCTCTCCTCCATAACATGTGAGCAGAGGATGTACAAGCAATGGAATGCTATATCATTTCTTAACAGCAACCACTAAGGAATGTTCAATGTAGTCTATTAATATTTAAAATATATAGAACTGTTAACTATTTAAGATAATCAGAGAAGTATATTCTGCCATCAACCTGTTTTCTTGAAAATGCTAACATTGCCATTTCCATCAATCTGTAAGGCTGTCCAATCCTCTCTCTGCTGCTGCTGTTGTTTTTCATAAGGCCTTGGCTTTTTTAAATCTCTAAATAATTGAAATCTGAGTGCTTCGTCCATACTGTGTCATTTGTGAAAATGTCAGCAACCGCCATTCTTGATGTCTAAAATCCATTAGAAAGGGCTTCTAAACATTCTGACATGGCATTATAAAAGACAGATGTGACCTTTTATTTGCACCATCTCACTTTCTTCACTTAAGGGACAACAAACCGAGCAAATTTCACAGCTAAAGTAATCAACTATTTACAGGAAATGATAGACTTCTCACAGAGCGAAAGAAGCTGCAGGCTTGAAGAAAGATGTTTGTTTAAGGGATGTCTTTTAAATCCTGTTGTCATATGCTGTATTTGCACATGTATTGAATTATTCGTAGAGTTCTTCTAGCTTAGGACATATTTAAAAGCCTTTCAATGAAGTCCAAAGGCAAGGCTAGTCCACAGGGCATCCCAATGCACTAGCTGATTGTGTTTCATTTTTCAATACAGCGATAAAATAAAAACAAGATACAGTTGAAACATTTATACAAAAGTTTGAAAAAGAATTACCATATTATATACCCAAGTATAAGTTGACTGTACGTTTAAAGCAAAGACCAGTTTTCTGGGCAAAAAAAATAATTATTATATGACCCATTGATAATCGAGGGTGAAACTTAGAGGCATGTCACAAAAGTTATAAAGGATAAAGCAAAGGAAAATAAGGCCAAAAAACTTAGAAAGTTCTGTGAGGTATAACTATTTGTGTTCACCGCAAGGACTGGATAAATAAGGAAGGAACTATTGTAATGGTGGCTGTGTAATGTGTGAAAGAGGCAACTAGACATGTGTGGGAATAAAAAAAAATGCAGGTCTATTCAATGAAGCAAAAGTACCATCACTGCCTCCGGGTACAAGTCACCCTTGGTCACTGCCATTTTTCTACCTAGGCATTCAAAATGAACAGCAGCAGTGACACAGCCGTGAAGGCAGAAGGGTCTGTGCTTCTTTTAGGTTCTCCCAGAACAGACTAAGCTGTCACTTTCTGTCCCTCTTCTTAGAAAATGTGTGGCTGTTGTTTATTTAAATGTTAAGATGAAGTGCTTGAATTGGCATGTGGATAAATCAACCCAGAATTTTTTGGTTGATTTTTTGACTAAAATTTCTAAATTTATGCATGGGTACATAGAGTAATTAACAGTACAATATGAAAACATTGATCATGATTGGAAAAAAATACAACCTCACTGAACATTTTTCTGTCACATGAATTTCAGCCAAAGATCTACCTGTATTTCGAAGTAACTTGAAGTTCCTTTAGAAGTAATAAAAGTGACTTGTCTTTTCTCTAGAAGAAGCTGGAAGTAGGGAACTGTCCTTACCCACTCCATATTCACCCATGCCTGCAAGAAGTGTAATAATTTCTAGAAGTTTTCTTTTCTAATAAGGACATATATTTTGTAATTCTCTCCCCCCCCCCCTCCCCACCTGCCTGCAAAAATATCCCCTCACTCTGGATTACAACAGTGATAATTTGTAACAATACATCCTTACTGGAAAAAATGAATTTCTACTCAAGTTGCTATGTTAGTGCAGATAAATTCAGAGGGGTGCATCTAACAGCTCGTTCTGGCAGGTGATCTTTATGAATAGTCCTTATGAATCAAGAAGTCCTGGCTCTTAATCCCAGAAAGCCCTGGCTTCATTACAGCATTACTGCACACTGTCACCCAGCTTGCAGATTGAGCAGGGAGAAAAACTCTTTCAGATCTCCAACAGCAAATGATGATAATGCAGAGATACCATTGCTCTGCCTTCTGGGGACCCATCCAGAAAGGGCCAATAATGCAAGAGCTCCCACAGTTTTACCGGAGCCGTCCAAATGATGTCTCCGGTAAAATGAAATTAATTTGAGACAAAGCAGGAAAACCTTGCTTTGTTCTGAGTTAATTTGATATTGATCTAATGGTGTATGGGCCTGTGGGGACTTACCCCTTGGTAGCTATGAGGGAACCTACCCCCTCCCCAAATCCTCCCAAAAATTTAAAATAAAAGAAAAAAACTTAATGGGCTGCCATTAGGCCTCCCTGCATGCTTGCTGGAATATACCAATGTAGCCCTAGGAGATGGGGGGCAAATCACACACACCCCACGCTTACTGGCACGACATTGGTACATTCCAGGAAGCATGCAGAGAGGCCTAATGACATCCTGGCAAGTTTTTGTTTTATTTTAAAGGTTGGGGGGGGGGGTTGGTGTAGTGCAGTTGTTACCTCACTACAATGGGAATGATGCACAAAAAAGCTTGCTTCTTTTGGGCACCCATGCAAACAGGAATGCAGGAGTTACTTTAACTAATTTCTCCTACAATAAATTGCTTTCTGGAAGTGCCCTGAGTTGTCAAGGTTTAAGGAGGATCTAGGCTTGAGAATTTTAAGGTCTTCAACATGGAGGTTCCTATTGCAGGTCTTAAAAACTGACTGTGATTTACAGAATCTTATAGATTTGGAAGCCCATGAGTGATTATTATAAACAGCAGGCAAACAGTTGAGTACTTATTTACCAGTTTCTTTCTACTAAATTATAGAAGCCAGGTCAACTACAGCTTGCTGATTTTTGTCACTGTAATTTGCTAATTCCTGAACTCTGACAGTTAAATCAAATGCATTAAGCGTAAAAGTATTATTGGATTATTTGGAGTCATCAGCTGATTAAAGATTTGAATACATTGAAAGAAAAGATTATGACTTACTTTTTTGTTATTTCAATGTATTTCTGTTCCACTTCCTGACTATTTTTCCTAGGCATTTTAACACCATGAGTAAAGACAACAACCTGTAATAAATACTAATGAAGATATAAAATAACAAGAAGATAATTGCATTTCTTTATTTGTTTATATCCACCGTTTCTCCTGAGGCAGCTTACAGTATAGGTTAAAATAAAATAGATCCAAAACAATGTTTAGTATAACCATTTTTCTAAACAAAAAAAACAAACAAACAAAGTATTAAAAAAGCAATTCAGTTGACAATTCAGACAACATTTAGACATAACTGTAAAGATAAGAGCAGAACAAACTCCATGAAAATGTATAGACTCATAGAGTTGGCAGGGGCCCCATAGACCATCAAATCTAACTCTCAGTTCAATGTAGGAGCTTCATAGAGCATCTCTAGCAGTTAGCAGTCCTTTTGAATCCATCCAGAGAAAGACCCCACAATTTTTTCTAGGTAATTGAGTTCATTGCTGAACTACTTCCAACCAATTGTGTGTAGCCTGTTGTCGACCCTTGCAACCCGAAAGACAGTTGCATCTGTCAAGTAGGAAAATAAGGAACCTCCTTAAAGTGTGGGGAGGCTAAATTAACTGATTTATGAGGCCATAAAGAAGACTCCAGCAAGCACTCCAGCAAAAAGCATGTGGTGAATGTGGAAGTGCTTCATCAGCGTCGCAGATGGACGATGAAAGCGACAGCTCCCATGGCGGCCAGAAAAAGTAAAATAGCCTCTGTGTATGTCTGTATATGTTTGTATGTCAAAAATTGGCATTGAATGTTTGCCATATATGTGTACACTGTAATCCGCCATGAGTCCCCTGCGGGGTGAGAAGGGCGGAATATAAAAGCTGTAAATAAATAATAAATAAATAAATTCTTGTATCCTCCTTATAATTCTAGATCCTTTTAAAGTTTATTCAAAATCTACCTCCTTCTCATCAATACTCTCAGACTTTTCCTTCTCTCTAGGGACCTCATCACATTTGCAGCTGGAATTGCCATGAATAGTGGTGAATCCGGCTGTGCCCGGCAGAGGGAACCCATTGGCTTATGCCCCACATCATTCAGCTTGCCTCTTAAACCATCCCATGAAGGGAAGCAGCCACTGCCCAGCTTCCTCCCATTGATCCTAATGCAACATGGAAAACCAGTGTACACTGGTTTCTCTTCAGTCTTGTCACAGAGCCTTGCCAGATGTAGATGTAAGTTGTGGGATGAGAGCCAATGGGCTCCATGGCAAAATTGAAAAGGAACCAACATACACTCTTGAATTCAGTCCATCTGATGAGGTCATGGGACTCTTCTGCAACAGCCTATTAACTGCTAAAGGACCAGCTCAACAAAAAGAACTTTGCCTGCTGACCAGAAGGAATGAAGTAATAATTTAGCATCCCAATGGAAATAATTCCATAGATTGAGAAGACCCTTTCCAGTGTCCTTGTAAATATATTATCTATGATACTGATGGGACTATGAACTTTCCCAAGAATTTGATGGATGCATTTACACTGCAGAATTAATGTAGTTTGGCAGTATTTTAACTATCATGGCTCAGTGCTATGCCTGTAGTTTTACCAGGTAGGTAGCTTTCTCTGCCAAACAGTTCTGGTGCCTCACCAAACTACAATCCCAGAATTCCATAGTATTGAACCATGGCAGTTCAAATGGTGTCAAACTGTAGTAATTCTACAGTGTAGAGAGATACATCCAACAACCCAGGCACCATTTTAAACAGTCTACCAATGACCTCCACCACATCCATTGTGGTATTATGTGAGAATATTGTGGATATTTACAATGGATTGACAGAAACACTGTTGCACCGCTGTTGCTGCTCTCGGCACACAAAACACCCACTGGTTTCTGATCTCCCTTTCTTTATCTCTCTTTTAACTGCTTAAAAGTCATGCTCCTAGCTAGAATCAATATGTCAAATGAGCCTGCTGGAAAAAGGGAGTAGAATAAAAGTAAGTTCCTATGCTGTGAGCCAGGAAGATTTGATTCAAATCTTAGCCCAAAATTCATTAGGTGGCAGGGTTGTGTTCTATTTAAGTGTGCAAGTGGACACAAAATGTGCAATTGGGAAAATGCAGGTTGAAAAGAGATAGTGTGCAGCCAGAGAAACAGGAGGGGAAACAGACACATTAAGTGTTTATTGAACATTTAAATGGCAGTATTTATCAGGTGATCTTTAGAGCAAACAGGAGAAACATAGATTTGGCAGTATACTTTTGATGAGGGAGCAGAATGGGTATTGCACTGTTTTAAGTGTTATTGAGTTTGGGTGTTAATTGGTGTGTGAGCCTCTGGATTATCCTCTTAGCTCTGTCAACATTATTGACCTCATCATATGGGCTGCCAGAATTGCCACAAAACATGGCAAATCCAGTCGTGCCCATCGGGAATCCATTGCTCCACGACCCGCATTGCCCAACTTACCAGTCAGCCACCTGACTTCCCCCTATCGATCCAATACAACATGGGAAGCCTTCTGTATGGCTGCCATGGGTCTTTACTTTTGTAATGGAACCAGTCCCCCCCCCCCCCAGAAGTAGTTCTGCATTGTGGGATAGGAGTAAACGTAAAAGTTTTAACATGCCGCTGAAAAGTACCCTGTATGATGAGGTCATATGCTCCACACTGGCCACAGATCGACGATGATGGTGGTCACATGCTTTATAGAACACTGAGCCATTGTGCACACATTAGAGCCAGGCTGGCACCACCTCAGCCCCACTGACCTGGCTCCTATTATCATCCCCAGGTGCTGCCGCTTCCTTAACAACTTCAGAGTACCATGAAAAATCTCATCAGAAGTGAAGGCCCTTGTGCCTTCACATTTGATGTGGTCAGAAACAGGTGCCCAGAGATACGATCAACAAGGAGAGGTCACCCCTCTATGTCAATCCACTGGGAAGGGGAATGGCATGGTCTCTGACATGTAATGACTGATCAGGTCAAATTAGACTTGATCCAAAAGTGGAAGAAGTAATAGGAGGCAAGACTACTCTGGAGTTTCTGAGAAATGTTGGACTTTTCCCTGACTGATTAGCTCGGAGCAAAGTGGAGTAGGGCTCAAAAGAAAGAGATCCTCCTTAGATGCACTAGCCATCTATTATGTGAAAAGCTTTGTGGTGAGTCCACTTTTGCACAGTGTAGAAGGAATATTAGTTAAGACAGCAGAGTCATAAATGAATTGTTGCTGCATGGTACAGAGAAACTGATTATTATTATCTACATTTTTCTTTGTCTCAGTGTACTTGGTGCACTGAGAATCTGCTTTTAAAAATAAAAATAAAAATAAAGCAGTAGATTTTTTGTCTCAATTTCCTCCCTTTCATTTACTATGTGAGGCTAACTTCATTGACCTATCTTGCAAGAGTCTCATAAGTAATATAATATTTACAGCACCTTTTTCATTTTCTGTATTCATTGCAGATATTATCTTATTAATCCTTGCAACATGTTGAAAGAATACAGGAGGTGCAAAAGATGATTCGAGTATAACAATGAATATTTGTTTGTTGCTAATTGGACATTGCAATATTTCTCACACACACCTGTCCAATTTTTATGTACTGGTAAATCGACAGTTCATGACTTCTGTAACTGTGGATGCTGGCCTTTGAAAATTTCTTTGAAAAAACAGAATATGTTTGTCCAATGAAAATTGCTACTTTGCATTGTAAGGAAATGCATGCTGTAATTTACAGAAGCACAGTAGTTATGTACACTTTCACTGTAAAGTATTAGCAACATTACAGTAATTATAGTCATTAAAAACTGGCTTGATTTTCACCAGTAGTACTTATTTGCAGTTTAATTATGTACTTTGGGGACTTGGAATATTTATTGGAAAATTGAGCAACATGTACCTAGACTTCTAGCTCTGCTAGTTTCCTTGGTTTTACAATTCAAAGGTTTAAAAAACAGTGTATCTGCAAGATCAAATCTACAGTTGGGTTTGGTTGAGGGGGGAGCTTTGCTTGTATAACTGCTGTTATTACTCCTGCTACTGCTACCACAACTAGATAAAGTATTTTTTTCCTTCACATACATTAGTATTTACTACCACATATCTAAAGGATTTTTTTCTAGTTCCCCTCAGCATTGAAACTGAGAGGAGACCATTATCAATATCCAAACAATAAGAGATGTTCCACTTTCACAAAAATTTCAAATATTTTTAAAGTTACCAACATGTGTCCCCATTCCTCTACCATTAATACAACATAAGAAGGCAATTTCTGTCAGTTTCACTATCTGTTATAATCCCTAATTCCATTCCCAAGTGTGGATCAAGCCTCCAAAGCAGAGGGGAAAGGGGGCTGTTGAATGCCAAAGTGAGGGCAGTTTGTTAAATCCCCTAATCACATTGGGGTTTTTATGGCCCCCTTTTCCTCTTCTGGATGGGTCCTGCAAACCACTATCAAACAACACTGGCTTGCCCTGTGCCCATTTCTCCCAAAGTGGAGAATAAGTGTTGCAAGACATTGTTTTCTGCCACAACAGAGAAAGTGTGTTGCTGTCCTTTCACAAATCTGATGTGGACAGGGACAGGATACCAGGGTGATTGAGCTACCCATTTTTTGTCCTGTCCCTACCATGTGATGGTGGAAAGAGGGAGGGCATATGAGGCACCAGAACGCAACTGCCAGTGAAAAGGCACAGCCCCAGAGACTGTGTGAAGAGGTCCTTAGTCTCATTCAGACAACTACATACTGCATCTGCAAGGAAACATTCAGCTGAGCTGTTTTGAACGGTCTGAGATTTGTTAAATCTCATCTCACAAGATGGGACCCCTGATCATTTGGCATCTTGTTTGGTTCTTTGAAGCATTTGCTTAGTTCTTTGTGGACAAAGTCACTCTGATCCATTCTGACTTGGATACCACGTTAACAACCATCTCTGAAAGTGTAACACCAGCATCTGCTAGTCCAATTTTAATGAACTTATTTCAATTAGTGCAGCCTGAGGGTGTGGACAAGATCCTTGGAGAAATGAGGGTGAAATGAGACCCCTACCCATCCTGGCTGATAAAGGAGGTCAGAGGAGGTTTGTCAGAGTGGGTGAAGGTGGTGGTTTCCAGTGGGTCTAAAGGAGGCTGTCATAAAACCATTGTTGAAAAAAACCATCACTGGACCCCACTCAATTGAACTTAATTGAAGAACTTTCGGCCAGTTTCCAATCTCCCCTTTTTGGGCAAAGACTTGGAACATGGGGTGGCCTTGGAACTCCAGCTGTTCTTGGAGGAAACTGATTATCTAAACCTGGCACAGTCTGGATTTAGGCTGGGGCATGGAACTGAAACAGCCTTGGTCACCTTAGTGGATGATCTACACAGGGGGAGTATTTCCCTGTAGGTTCCCTTGGACCTTCAGTACCATAGACCATGGTATCCTCACGGTAATGGCATTTGAAGGCACTGTTTTGCAGTGGCTCCAGTCCTTCCAGGACTCACAAGGTGTGGCTGGGGGACACCTGCTTGGCCTCATAACCATGGACTTGCGGGGTCCCTCAGGGTTCAGTATTGCCCCCCCCCATGTGGTTTAACATCTACATTAAGCCACTGGGAGAGATAATCCAGAGTTTTGGCTACATTGGCAGCCACCTCTCCACCAAAGTCAACATTGATACTGAAATACAACACTGCCTGAGCTCTCTTAGTGCAGCATTTTTCCGAATGAAGCAGAGAGTGTTTGAGGACCGGGACATCCGTAGGGATACCAAGGTGCTTGTCTATAAAGCCATGGTTCTCCCAACCCTGCTATCTCCCTGCGAAACGTGGACTGTCTACAGACATCACATGCAACTACTGGAACGATTCCATCAGCGCTGCCTCCGGAAAATCCTGCAAATTTCTTGGGAAGACAGGCGGACAAATGTCAGCATGCTGGAAGAAGCAAAGACCACCAGCATTGAAGTGATGGTCCTCCGCCATCAACTCTGCTGGACTGGCCAGGTTGTCCGGATGCCCGACCACCATCTCCCAAAGCAGTTGCTCTACTCCGAACTCAAGAACGAAAAATGGAATGTTTGTGGACAGGAGAAGAGATTTAAAGATGGGCTCAAAGCCAACCTTAAAATCTCTGGCATAGACACAGAGAACTGACCACCTTCCATCTGGAAACAAATGCCCTCACTGTGGGAGAAGATGCAGGTCAAGAATAGGGCTCCACAGCCACCTATGGATCCACAAGAATACTGATCCTGGAAAACTATCCTACTTGTCCAACGAGGGATCGCCTAAAGTAAGTACTGTTAATAAATAAATAGAGTTGGAAGAGACCACATGAGCCATCTAGTACAACCCCGTGCCATGCAGGAAAAGCGTAATCAACGTATCCCTGACAGATGGCCATTCAGCATCTGTTTAAAAGTTTCCAAGGAAGGAGCTTCCACTACACTCCTACGCAGAGTTCTACTGCTGAGCAGCTCTTACAGTCAGGAAGTCTTATGAAGATCTTTATGACTCTTAAAAATATTGAGCTTTCTACTATATTGAAAAGAAAACTAGTAGTGCTTCTCAGATATTAGATATAAATTATACACACTCATACACAAACACATATTTTTCAACCATAATACAAATGTGAGAATTATTGTTTGTTTATTTTGTAAATCGCCTATAAATATAGGTGTGTGTATATTCTATATTGAGTATACTTGGAATAATTGTGCACCTTTAGTGGTATTTTAGTGAAACATACTTTAACAGTGCAATGTATTGTGTTTTAAAAATGGTATAGAGTTCTTCTCAGTGCAACTTTGTTAAATTCATCATCAACTTGGAGCCATAAAATCACTGTAGGAAATAAAGATTTTTGGCTCTAAAAGAACAGTAGCTGGGTATATGCAGATGTTGACTGTGGATTTCTTCCTACATTTAGAGATGGAGATAATTAGAAATGCCTCCTAATCATCCATTACTTTAAAGTTATACTTAGAAACAAACCAAATTATTTTTAGGTATGCACTTTACTTTGGTTAAAAAGATGGATTTTCTTAATTTTGTAGAAATAGAAGCATGCATCCTAAATCAAGGACAATTGCTGTAAGGACCAGGATTTCCAGGAATGCAAGAGAATATGTTATAGTGAACAAACATATTCAGCTGGGGACTTGCTCTCATCCAAGTTCAGGATGATATATTGATATTTCTGGCAGAAATTCTGAATAGTAATCATCTAAAAGATGGGCTTGGCAAAATATCCAAATTTACTCTGTGGCTCATATCTGTTTATACTTCAAAGGACCCAAAGTCTTGTCTTATGGTTAGACTACCACTACAACTTGCAACAAACAAGGTAGAAGTAAGTTAATCAGAATATCCATCCAACATTTTCCAGCTGGAAGACCAGTTACAGCCCTAAACTACAGTTAGTTTTAAATGCCAATGAATAACTGCTGGGGACGTGAGTCTCAAACTGAGCCTCAGGCATTGGTTCCTAGCCACAAGAAGGCAGAGATTGCTCAATTACACCTTCTGTCCCATTAAAAATCAAGATTCTCCCACCCCTTTCTGATCTGCACTATCTTACCCATTAGATATTAGCACCCCATTTGAGAGTGGAAGCAGAAAAATATCCTGAATAAAATCAATATAAAAATCAGAATAAGTAATCTGTTATTAAAAGGAGAAGTTAAATATAAATGTGAGAAGTAGAGATGTGCAAAATTCTGGATGTCATATCGGATTTTGGAAAATTTCAGAGATTTGGAGATATGAACTCCATTTTCTGTGGTGAGTGGTATGGAGTTTGGAGAGAATGAATGTGTCCTTAGATTTGTTTGGTTTCTCTTCCTGTCTGTTTCTTAAAATTTATAAGAGCACTACTCTAGCTAGTAGCTGCTAGTTTAGCTTTCCGAGAATTTGTTTTCTTTATGTCCCTTCATTAATATCTATCTTCCTCTGTTGAAATTATCCAACTTTTTTATTTTCCAAATTCTTCTAGGGAGGTGTGTGTAGGCATGCATTTGTTCTATTGTTATGGAGAAATTCAGGGGGATACCTGTCTTGGTTTTTTAAAAGACATTTTATTTTTAAGTTTAATCCTGATAGCCATTAAAATAAGAGAAAAATGAGCCTCGTGGTTTTCCCCATCAACGCTAATGGAATGAATCTTATTTATAAAAAATAACTAAACTCTGGATTTCAAATTATGGCTCAAAATGCAAATATTCCCAAGACAAAACAGGGGGCATCCGAAATTCAAAACAAAATCAAAACTGATTTCTGCCATTTTGTACACCTCTAGTGAGAAACATAAGGAAGGAAGAGAAAGAATGGTAACCCTAGAATTATTTTGTGTGCTTACAGCATGTTGAGGTTCATAAGTCCCATTTCATGTACCTGACTCCCAGGTAAGTGAGTACACTATTGCATCCCCACTAAAACTGGATACAAATGGCAGAAGAAAAAAACTACTTTCATTTCTCACCATGCTCAGAATGTAGAATGTATGGGAAATTAAAGTGGCAAGCGTTAAGAGAAATATATATTTTGTTCTTGCCTGAGAACATTATCAAGGTATCTTTAGGTTGGAAGCAGTCCCCATGCTTCATTTCAGTTTGTGGTGGACATCAGCTTCTACCTAAATGCAGTACTTTAAACAACTGAAATCTTATAATCTTTAAGTAACCAACAACTAACTATTAAAGTACCACATAAAATGATTTTTTAAATTTACTTTCTTAATAATTATCACAAAATTGGTGTACTTCTAGGTTGTGTGTGTGTTTAATGCTTAATGAAGTCAAACTTTCAAACATGTATTTCTTGTTGCAAATCAACACATTATATTCAGTCCAGTGTAACTTAACTAGACAGTGGCAATGCAGACAGGTGATCAGTGTAAACAAATCAATTAAATGGGTGCTTTTTTAAAGAATCACCAGTTGCATTTTAAAAGTAAAATAAAGCAAAGAACTCCTCTTTCTCCCCCTCCCTTCCTACCCCATTTCCAGAAGTCACTACATCTGATTTTAACCTGGTAAAAATATCTTTCTGATGGAATAAAATAATGTGTCTTAAACCCATTAAATCCATAGTATATATGGCTGTTTTAAAAACTTAAAAAACTGTTTGGTTTACAAGTAGAGCAACATTACCAAGTCCATTTGCAAACAGAGAAAGTGGATTTTGCTTGCTCTCAGTCACAACAACTGAAATGAAGATTTAATATCAAGATGCAAAACACTTGGAGTCTTACTACGTCATAAAATAGATATTAAATTCAGGGGAGAATTTGAATGATCATAAATCTGAAATTCAGAAATAGCTTTCTACTTCCAACTACATGCTGTCTCATCTCCTAGTGATGTTGCACTTTTTGCTATACACACACAAACTTGCAATTATTAATGCTATAAAAATTAAAATATTTTCGAAGTGCTAAAGTCTAGTGCAGTAGTTCCTTTGCACAAGAGCCACCAGTTAGCGAGCAGAATTCAAGCCCCAGCACGCAGCCACTGAACCCACAGCCACTCTCCTTTCTTTCTTTGACCGCACTCTGTTTCCTTTCTTTGTCTCCTGACTATCACTTGACTTCTCTCTTCCTTTTTAAATATGTCTTCTCTACTCTGCCTGATTGCCTGCCTCCCTCCCTCCCTTGAGATTTCACTGTCCTCCTCCCTTGATCCCTTCCAGATTGGCTGAGAGGCATGTCAACATGCTTAGCTTCACCTCTCAGCAGGGCTTGGTTGACCTGAGAATTTTAACTGTATCACTGGGGTCTTACAAAGAAATCAAAACTGAAGAAATGAAAGCATCTTAAGTTTCAGTTTCTTAATTTTTGGTGTGGGCCATGTGTGCGCAGCGGACATAGTGTCGTAAGTACAAATCATATGAAACTGATCTGACTTACGATGCTTTCCAATTTTTTTTGTACATGCATAGTATCTAGATGTGAGATTTTTATATGTAGGAGTTTACATTTATAAAAACACTACTAAATAGAAGGGGATGCATACATGCACACACACACACACACACCTGTGTTTTGCTGCCAAGATTTCCTCACTGTATTGTGCCAACATGCATAAGGAAGAATGACTTGCACATCTTTTCTGGGCTTCTTGTTTGTTTGATCTAGCAACTAGTGCAAGACAAAAAGAGTGAGCTCAATTATTCATCTAACTCAGTCCTAAAGGGAAAGCTTTATCTAAATCAGAATTTGCTTTCCCATGTTGGCTAACAACATCAACCTCATATAAATATTGAGGGTTTATGAGGGAAGTAATCAATGGAAACAAAATGTCTATTAGCATATTGTCTAATAAATTTCCCAAAGCTGCATAATGTCATCAGTACAAGAGAACAGCATGTAAGCAAACACTCCTGTCCCACAACGTAAGGAGCAATTGGATAATATGCCAACCATTTTGATAACAAGAGTACATCCAGGTATCTGGGCTTATGAGAGCTCCTAGCAGTTAAGAGGATTCTCACATCTTTGCATTCTGGTAAATTGCTTCTGGTACAAGGGTAGCTGGTAAACCAGCAACCAGGGTAGCTGGTAAACTAGCTACCATGGTTGCTGTTGCACTATAGCGTTTCACTGCAGAAGGCTAGAAGATGAAAGGATGCATCTACACTGTAGAATTAAAGCACTTTAATTGCCATGGCTCAGTGCAATTGAATGATGAGAATTGTAGCTTAGTGGGGCACTAGCACTCTTGACAGAGAAGGCTAAAGCCCTTGCAAAACTACAAATTCCATGATCCCATAACATTGAGCCATAGCAGTCAAAGTTGTTTTAAACTGCATTAATTCTGCAGTGCAGATGCAACCCTAGCAGAAATTGAATGATGCAAGGGACTAAGATCAATTACAGAAGAGACTAGGGAATCTACGTGTACAATTGCAACTGTAAGTACTGTTGAATGTGTTATCGAAGGCTTTTATGGCCAGAATCACTGGGTTGCTGTGAGTTTTCTGGGCTGTATGGCCATGTTCTAGAAGCATTCTCTCCTGACATTTCACCCACATCTATGGCAGACATCCTCAGAGGTTGTGAGGTCTGTTGGAAACTAAGCAAGTAAGGTACTGTTCTCAGCTGTTTGCGCAATTAAAAAAACTGTATTGGATGCAGTATAGAACCAGTAATGCCAAAACCTAATAAAATTTCATGCCAGAGAAAAGTGTACATTCTTACTGTTTCCATTAAGACTCGTGTTGGGTGTCTGAGAAAACCCAAGAACCCCCAGAACTCATCTTGAAAACAATTGGCATTAAAAATCTGGCATTTTAACTTAGAATTTCACAGAGATTGACAATATTAGATAGACGATAACTTGGGAGGAATAAATTATGCAGTCTGTCACTGGTGGATTTGAACATATATCTTGTCCTCCTTCCTATAGCATTCCAAAGCATGGCATATATGTCCAGTGCTCATTAAAACACAAAAGTCCCCTTCTTTGGATGTTTTTAAACATCCGTCAAGCGTGCTTTGATTGTGTACTCCTTTGTATGGCAGAGGGTTGGACTGGATGGCCCTTGTGGTCTCTTTCAACTCTATGTTCCAATTATTCCAATAATAAGAAAAATAATTTGTGGAAAAGTGGTAAGGTTCAGCTTCAACTCATTTTTAATGAGATATTTTATACTGGGAATCAATCCTTTCATTTGCAGCCTCTGGTCAGGCAGAGGGCATTTAATGCAGGACAAATCCTTTTCCAGGGAAACGGGTATCTGATCAAGAACTGATAGAAGCTATAAAAACAGTAATATACTTAAAGGTGAAGCCACTTTTGCTGGGCATGACACGCTTAAATTAAAGTCTTCCCCTAAAAGTTAATTTTCTATTATATCCTTGGGTAATTGTTTGAACTGAGCCCTTCTATTTCTGACAAGCAGCTCACTTTTTACAATAGACCTGCTTTGTAACATTTTATTTGTCTTGCTCTTTAAGTATATGCTACATTTGGCAGAAAGTCCAATTTAGGATCCCCTGGTGGCACAGTGGGTTAAACCACTGAGCTACTGAACTTGCTTACCAAAAGGTTGCAGGTCCGAATCCAGAGAGTGGGGTGAGTTCCAGCTGTTAGCTCCAGCTTCTGCCAACCTAGCAGTTCAAAACCATGCAAATATGAGTTGATCAATAGGTACCACTCTGGCAAGAAGGCAATGGCGCTCCATGCAGTCATACCAGCCACATGACCCTGGAGGTGTCTATGGACAACACCACCTCTTTGGCTAAGAAATGGAGTTGAGCAACAACCCCCCAGAGTCAGACACAACTGGACTAAATGTCAGGGAAAAACCACACCCTAACACATTTACTTCTACAATGGTACAATTTGCACAGATCTTTAGTACTACTTAAGGTAAAGCTTGTGTTTCCTCATGATGCATGCAATTCAAGAAGCCAAAAGGGAGAAAAATCTGTGGTGTGTAATGAGCTGAACTGATAGTTCTTTTTAAAGCAGCAAAGAAAGCCAGTTGACCTGGCAAGTTTAAATTAGCATTGGCTGTTAAATTAATAAAGAAACAAGGGTGTCTCGAGTCATGTGCATGCAGCATTTATTAACTGCCTGTTATACTTTAAACTTCACAGATCAGTAAATGGTATAGAGAAATTCTATTTTTTGCGCATTTTATATAGTTTTATCCTGTTTTCTTTCATACAGTTTTTCTCAGACATTTTCACCCAGAAAATATCAATGACGAGAAGTTGCGTCCCCACAAATATGCATGCTGTCCATCTTCCGCTCAAAGAAATTCCTGAGTTCTTTCCAGAACAGTCCACATTGTAATATAATGGCCTAAAATATTACTTTGGTGTTGGAGGAAATAGAAGAGAAATAGTTTCTCTGTATTTCAAACTGTGTTTTAATTAAGCTGATATGGATTCAAGCTAAAACTGTTTATTGTGTGCCATCAGAAAATATGGTGAAGGTAATTCTAAAGTTTATACTTTTTTATTATCTTTGGCGTAGACTACAGATCAAAATGAACAAAAACATTATAAACACGCTGTTTATGAAACTGGGTTTTAAAACTTTCCAAATGAAAAATAAAATGGATTCATAAAACAAAGGCTAAAACTCACCTTTATACATTAATCACAGAATTAAGTAATTAGGGTTTTTTCCTTCTTTTTTTTTAAAAAAAATATCAATTTTGGTAGAGCGACATTTAATTCTGAACATGTAGGATGTCAGATTTCATTTTAATTTGCAATTCAGTGTTATTATTTTCAGATATTAAGGTAAAAGTTTCCCCTGACATTAAGTCTACTCATGTCTGATTCTGGGTGGTGGTGCTCATCTCCATTTCTAAGCTGAAGAGCTGGCATCATCTGTGGACACCTCATGTGCTCCATGACTGCCTGGAGCACTATTACCTTCCCTCCAGAACGGTACCTATTGATCTACTCACAATTGCGTGCTTTCAAACTGCTAGGTTGGCAGAAGCTGGGTCTAACAGTGGGAGCTCACCCTGCTCCCGGATTCGAACCACTGACCTTTCAGTCAGCAGGTCCAGCAGCTCAGCAGTTTAACCCGCTGCACCACCAGGTGGTCCTATACCAAGATATCTTGGTGTGAAAAAAGGATTCGTTTTCTCATTTGGGGTATTGGCTATTATTATTATTATTACTATGTTAATGTTTATTTATACTCCATTTTTCTCTCCACAAGGGAGCCTCATTCATGATAGGAGTCCAACAGTGGCTTCGGCATAGATTCAGCTGGTAAAAGTTTAGGAAGATCTTATCACTAGCAAGAAGCTTGACAACTTTCTTGTACTAGGAAAATGTTTTTAGGGTCATTTAATTAAAAAGCCATTAAAATACAATCAAACAAGAGAACATTTGACTTGCTACGTTTTAAAGAACACTAGACAGGGAAGATACAGAAGCGGATCTCTGAAATTATGTCAGAATCCTGCTGGTGAGTCCCAAGTAATGTAGACCAATTAAATTAATAGTTGATCAAGAGTCTTAATCGTAGTAAATCTAGTTAATTAAATGCTTTTAGATTGGTTTTCTACAGTTCTACTGAGTGTTCAAGCAGGACAGTTGGCATGTTCTGGAAGAGGTCTGCTTAGGGCTGGACTCTTGAATAGTATGGGTCTGCATGCATCAGCACAGCCAGGAGGCAACAGTGTACTTTCCCAGGGCACTTAAATCACAGGTTTTAAAGAGGGGCAAAAAATCCCAGGACTTCAGAAGAGGTCCACAGACAGCCCTGTTGGTCCTGGGATTTCTGCCTCCACTGTCCAGACTTGATGCTTTTTGTGAGATTTAGAGGATCCCAAGATGTCCGCCATGGGACTTGCACTGGAAAATTTGGCAGTTTTTTTTTAAAAAAAAAAATCATAAAGATGCGGATATGCTGATATGTGGAGAATCACTACAGTGAATCACTGCAAAAGTTCAATTCTTTGTCCTGGCCAGAGAAACTGTGTCTCCAATTTGTTTCATGAAATATCTGCCACACAAACAAAGTTTATGGGATAGGACCACTTCTGCCCAAGTCAGCACTACACAATCAACAGGAACACAAACTTTCAAGCCAGGAACAGAACTTTGTCATTATTGGCACTTTTTAGAGCCTGGCTGCCTGCCATTTGTCCAGACAGATTTGGTTTTTACTTGTGGCATCAAACAACAGGGTGCTGTTCCTAGGTTATACATGGCTGTTCCTGATTGCTCTTCTTGTGAAAAAATGTACCGCATTGACTAGAGGGCCACAACTTTGTCCTGGCCAGAGAAAATGTGCCCTCCACACATTTCATGAAGTTTTTGGCACACAATCAGAGTTGTTGTTATTTTCATTAGACTGAACTCAAGTGTCACATTCTTTTCAGGAACAGACCAATCAGGAAAAAAATATCTAAAACCTGGGAACAAACCCAGATAAAAAAATCCCA
Source organism: Anolis sagrei (assembly GCF_037176765.1). Classification (NCBI taxonomy): domain Eukaryota; kingdom Metazoa; phylum Chordata; class Lepidosauria; order Squamata; family Anolidae; genus Anolis; species Anolis sagrei. The sequence goes on from NC_090023.1 coordinate 248,537,607, forward strand.
TGATTTCCGATTGCAGGGACATACAGACATGCAAAGATGCGGATATTCGGCTTAAAACTGCGATATTCCTGCATCTGGAAACCTTGCGTTTTTTGCCTTTTGTAGCGATTGCTTCCGCATTTACAAGGAACAGCATCTGGTCACCATCCTGTTTGCTGTGGAGCCCCTGGGATAAAGGTACTGTCTCAATGCCCCCCTCTCCCCCCATTTATCTTGTGATGTGGACAGGAATACCTTTCCAGATCTTCTGTCTCAGTTATGCCAGATTTTTAGCTATGATTTACCAGTTGACAGAGTGCATCTGTATCTAGGCTGAATGCACTCATTATTTCCTGAGTTTTCTTCACATCTCATTTTAGTTGAACAATAGACAATAAATAAGATCTGTCAAAGCATTTCCTTGTGAACTTTGATGGACTGATTGCGCCTTCATTCCTCCCTTTTTTTTCTCATGAGGCGCTTGAGACAGCTGAATAAAAGACATTCTACATTCTGTCCATCACTCTGCTTTCTGACCTTGCTCCTTTACTTGTATTATGCATCCTTTTGGTTTTGAAAGAAAAACAGATAAAATCCTTGGCATTCTGAAGGGTTAATGCAAAAGTTCCTAAACAAATGTGAAGAAATATAGCATGCACAATTCAATTCGCAATGGGGACTGTCAAAACTGAGGTGATATAATCAACCTCTAGAAATAGTGTAGCTGCAGTGTGTACAGACTGCCAAGTCTGATTGGACATTTGTTGCTAAATGACTTATTACCAAGGTGAGAGGAACAGAGAGCAAGCCATATGCTTTGTTTACCTACAAGCTCATAAATTTGTCTGTCGGGCCTCTCAAACCTGGTGTGTTAGCAGATTCCTTCCAGGAAAACAAAAGCCACTACAAAGTCATCAACTTGACATATTGCTTTGTGCTCATTCTTTTTCAAGTCGGTTCACTTTTCGGTAAATATAAGCCAGATACATGGTGAAAACTGAATAATTGTTTGTCAAAACCCATGTAATACACTGAAGACAATCACTTCTACATATTATTTGACATGCTCTAGTGTAAGTAGGAAGCCTTACCTTTGCCAGAGCTACTGATCACTCACAGAGTAACATGAACTTAATTACTCAAAAGTTTGAGTCCTTGTTTTTCTGGAATAAATTATGGTACATTTGAGTATTCTATTAAAGATCTGGGAGAAAAGAGCCAACATTATTTTAGCAGCACAGGAATTATAGTATTGAGACTCCTTTTCTACGTGATAATATAGTTTAATCTCTGAAGTAGAAATGTTATTTCTCCCAGATTGAAGGAAGGAGGGGAAAAACATATGAAACGGTTGATCCAGAAGCTCCTGGAGTGTCTTTTCATGTTGCAGGAGTATGCATGCACACAGTTTATCCAAGATAGCTATGTCCTCTTACATGGGGTAAAAATGCAAGCAGATGGCCAACAACAAACAGGAAAGACAAATATAAGAAGGATGGTGCTTAGGAAGACTGGTGATTTAAGGGGAAAGGGGGCTATCAAAGAAGCCAAGGAAGTTGTTTGTCTTAAAGGGTATGGTGTAAAAGAGCTGCTTTTTTGAAACTGATTGAGGAGGTGTGGAAGAAGACTAACCATGTGAAGCAGTCTCATTTGATGATAGTTCAAGATCACATGGCAAATTCCATGACCAAACAAAAATTCAAACCTATGCTGCTGTTTCAAATCCCAAATTATTCAACTGGTTATCTCAGGCCCCTTCTACACTGCCATATAAATCCAGATGATCTGATTTGAACTGGATTATATGGCAATGTAGACTCATATCAAGAAGATAATATGGATTATCTGCTTCGATAACCTGGATTATTTGCCAGTGTTGAAGGACAGTTACTTAAATAAACGATAACAAGTATCAAACACAGTGGTACTAAAAATAATATATTGAATGTGCATAAACCAGAATGCATATTATGAATAAGTATAATATTTTGCAAATTATGCAAATTAGCTGTCAGGTTTTGAGAGGCTGCAATATGGCAACCCTACTTTGAAGTCATTTGAGAATAATGTGCTTTTCGTTTCTTCTTGGGCTAGCATTAGCCCAGTTCCTAGCATAACTGATTTTGCCATGAGATGGAGCCATGGCTTGAGCACTTCCAGTGTTAGGTTGCTATCATGTATTTGTACTGTGGTCCTCAGGTTGGATGGAAACATATTATTTAGAACTGCCAATGGTGCTGTTGCCAAATAAATGTGTGTTTTGTCCTCTTTCAGATCAAAAACAACATGTAGATTGTTAATCCTCAAATGCATGAACTGCTTCTGCAACAGCTGGTGGCTATTTGTATTTGTTGAACTGTATTGCATCCTCCAAACATGGAATGTTCCATCTATGTTAATATGCAATAATTTGGTTTTTCAAAAACTATGCTGTGCAAATTGCACTTCTGATTAATGCCAGCTCTTGTAGTTTAGTGTTTATTGTTTGTAATAATTCATCCTAACATACTCATAAATGTTCTGTAGGCTTTCTGGTGAAAATAATGATGTTTTAATCATATGAGTCCTTGTTGCAGCAAAAGGCATGCAATTTTTTTAGAATATAACTGTGACTTTTTTCCTCTCCTGAATTGCTAAATACATAGAATATAAGATGCTTTAACTTTTTTCTCCACTATGTTTGGAATATCAAGAAATGATTAGGGATAGGGAAAGTTAACATTTTCATTTTCTGTTTCATTAAACAGTGTTAAACCTTCTATCCACCTTAAATATAAATAATCATATGTGGGATTTTTGCAGGGTTAATATTAGTCAAAAATGATCTGAAATTATAAACTGCCCCATCTGTATTAGTAAAATTCAGCATATGTAACCATTGAGAGCTTCCCTTTGAACCTACCTGGTATGTATTCTGAATTAAAGATAGGGAGCCTTTCAATTACAAAAGATGGTAACAATTTCAACATTAACATGACTTAATATTTTGAAATTTGTAGCAAAGTTCTGGGTCTAGATGGATGAATCTGTAGGTTTCAATTTGTCCCTCATTCTTTCCATCCTTAACATGAGGAAATTTGCACTTTCCAGTTAATTTTCTTCCAAATGAATTAAATTCAAATTCTTATCCATTTCTAGAAGTTACATGTTCTCAGTTATTATTTATTCATTCACATTTTCCTTATGGTTCAAACCACAATTTGGAACTCTTTCTTGGAGAAGGACCAAAATTGATGAAATGATTTGTTTTCCACTTAAAATAAGAGAAATATTTTTTTCTTTAATTCAGTAAATCATTATAAATCATTATACATCCTACATTCCTTCTGATATGGTTAGAGGTCTAACTTCTGTGGTGAATGGGGGTGTAAAGAATAGCCACATTTTCTCCTCATCCTCAACAGGAAGTAATATCCGGACATATTTAAGCATCTGACTAGCACCCCATCCACACTCTCATATAATGCAGTTGAACTGCATTGAACTGCAATATATGAGTCTACACTGACCATATAATGCAGTTTCAAATATGGTGGTGTAGATGGGGTCTTAAACAATTGTGTATCACTGCAAGACTGTTCTTCCTTGAACAGGAATAAAAATATGCCCTCTCCTATTTTTAATTCACCTCTCCAATGGCTTTTGTAACCCAAAATCACTACAATGCTTTCAGCACAACACATTATTCTTGTTTGAATTCCAGTGTTTTGGTACCAATTAAATAGTCACAAATTAAAGCCCCAAAATTTTGAAGAGAGAATGCTGAAATATGTGCAAAAACAATCTCACCCAGGCCCTGTAATGCAGTGTTGGAATCACATTCACCTAGTGTGAACCCGGGATAAATACTTAATGCAGGTTAAAGAAACACTGGGGAAATTCAAAATCCTTCAGGAAGATTTGGACCTTTCCTCATGTTGGGTTTGTGAAGACATCCATCCTGGATCCCAATGTGGAGTCCAGGATTGCAGCTTCACAGCCATCCCATGTTCCCAGGGTTTAGGCAACCTTCCTGCTCCCAAGAACCCACAAAATAACAGAACCACCCAGCTTCAGAGGAGGGGAGGGAGGCTGACTTTTCCCATGCTCTTTTGCTCCTAAATGATGAAACTCTAGAGAGTAAAGAGCCAGCAGCTCTGGTAAAGGGGAAATTTCTGTCATGGAGGAGCAGTGTTGGAAAACAGCCCATGCCCAGCCCCACCAAACTGGCTTCAGGGATGTAGGGCTGGTGTCCTACTGCAGATGTGGCTTAGGACAACCTTGTGTGGCCTCAGTGCTGCTTGAAACCAGCATTTTTAATGCCAGTTACAATTCACATTATGTGCTTGTGTGGAACGACGCTGAGTAAGAAACTAACTTGACCACCCCCCTCCCCCGTACGTAAGAATTAAATAAGGTAAAATTTACATCTTTAATAGGAAACCTTAATGATTAATGAGGAAGTCAACAACAGAAATTCAACCTCCAGGGAGATGGGATTAATGATGAAAGCAGCAGAGATAGTATACTTCATCCTGGTGTCTCATACACAATTCTTATTGTGCAAGGATGGCCACACACCAATATATTCCTGCCTGGCATTTTCAGTTGCTAATTCCAATTCTGGACATAACCTCCTGTTGTCAAATTCTTATGATTAGAAACTGCAACTAATAATGTCATTACTCCTTATTTTAAGTACTACAAAGGTCATGGCATTATTGTTAAGGGTTTGCATTATTAAGGAAACATTAATTTGAGGGAGCATGAGAACCTAGCAATTTTTAATATATTTTTTTTCTGTAAAACACCACTGAGGGTAATATATTTGTTGCTATCTGCTGTCAAGACAACTTGACTTATGGCAACCTTAGGAATGAGATAGTTTCAAAATCCCCAGTGATGAACTAGCTTGCTCAGATCTTACAAACACATGACTTTGCTTATTGAATCAATCCACTGGTAATGCAGTTTTCCTCTTTTACCTGCTGCCTTCCACTCTGTTGACTATTATCATCTACTCAATCAATATTTGTTCGCATTTTTACTCACCATTCAACAGTTGATTTAATGGATCTAGTTAGCAGAAACCAAGAAGGATTTGGGTCAATGCAAATTTATTTATTTGTAACTGACAAGCAACACATACCACTAAGGAGTAAAGTGCTTCTCTGTAAAAAAAAAAAATCTGATAATGCATGTGTTACTTTTCAAAGTAATCTTTCCAGTCTCTCCATATGATGTCTCTACCATATAGATTGTTTTCCAGCTATATAATACAAGAAACTTCAAGCATTGTCAGACATTAGGTTCTTGTGGGTTTTTTCGGGCTATAGAGCCATGTTCTAGAGGCATTTCTCCTGACGTTTCGCCTGCATCTATGGCAAGCATCCTCAGAGGTAGTGAGGACCTCACTACCTCTGAGGATGCTTGCCATAGATGCAGGCGAAACGTCAGGAGAAATGCCTCTAGAACATGGCTCTATAGCCCGAAAAAACCCACAAGAACCTAGTGATTCCAGCCATGAAAGCCTTCGACAATACATTGTCAGACATTTTCAAGTAATTTCCAGTTATCTCACTGAAAAGGACTTGCTTGATAAGCTTCCAAAGAATATCAGAATACTTTGGAATACCATCAGAAAACCATTGTTGTGTTGGCTTCTAATAGAAAAAAACAGGTTTCATGGATCTTACTGAGATATAATGGGAAAATTAGTTAAGTAATATAAATTAAGGACATCACTTCTCATATTGTGCAAGCCCTGGATTATCTTGTCAAACTGTATAGAAAGGAATTGCCATTCCCTGTAAGCCTGGGAGGGGAGGACTATTTTTCCCATCAGTGAATTGAGGCAAGTACCATAAAAGAAGTTGGGGGCAGAGCTTGTTCAGGTGCTCCCCATTTTACTTCTCCATTCCAGCTTGGGCATGTCTGACAATTTCCCAATGTGATGAGGCACCCTTTCTCATTACAAATAAGAACACCGGCCAAATTTCTTTGCCCACGTAATGTAAAATAAAGAAAAAGTTCCACATTGGCCTTTCCCATACCAATGATACATTCATACATCACAAAAACTGAATTTGGGTAGTCTGCATTTTAAATTATGACATGCTTTAATTATAAAGTACAGTAAGCACATTAACAAATTTGTCCATTGGTTTCTTATTTTGCTTTCATCAACTGTTTATTAGGCTTGTGCAATTTGCCCAAAATGCATGCAATTTTGGGGTCCATTTTCAGGAAAGCCCCTACACTAGAAACGTTCAAAAAGAACCTTAAAACCTGGCTCTTCTGCTGCGCCTTTAGCGAGTAGGTGCATAACATGACACTATTGCTCTCCTCAACACTTCTGTCCTCAACACTTCTGTCCCCCCCCCCCACCAAATGGGAAGTTTAGTTTCACAACCCTGTGTGTTTTTATGAGCTCCCTACAAATAACATGCTCCTATTTTTATCTCATTAGAGTTTTTAAACATTTTATCCTGTACATGTGGCCCACCCACTGTTACTGCGACTGTGTTTATTGTAATGTTATTTTGTTATTGTATTCATGTTTAATGTAATTTTGATCATGTTGCTTGTTGTTTATGTTTTTGTTTTATTTTGATGTAATATGTTGTCCAGGCTTGGACCCATGTAAGCCACTCCGAGTCCCCATTGGGGAGATGGTGGTGGGGTATAAATAAAGGTTATTATTATTATTATTATTATTATTATTATTATTATTTTCAGCTAACCCCGTCATTCTGCTCACCAGGAAGTTACTCAAATTGGGAGGAGTGTTGCCATTTAAATTCGGCAAAGATTTGGCCCATTGTCAACAATGGGAAACTTTAAAGGCTCAATCTTCAGTCATTTTAAAGCCTATCTGCATGAAACTATCTCCATTTTAGATCCCATTAACAACTTCAGGCCTGCCAAGTTTCAGAACAATTCATCAATCTACTCATTTTTTAGAATTATTTTAAGTATTTACTATAACATCTTTTGAAATAAGACAAACCACAAGAGAGGATTCTGGGAATTGTAGTTGCAGGCTGTGTCCATTCTCAGCTAATCAGAGCATGGCCACAACCAGACCTTTTATTGCCTGAGAAACAGAGAGAGATAGAAACTTTGACTCCCATCATGCTCCAAGAGAAACTGAGAGACTTTTCGATGTCCACACCATGCAAATGCTGCTAGGAAAGTGACTTCCCAGCAGGGCCCTCTCTGGAGGAGAAGCCTGGGAACTTTTGCAAAAGAAATTGGACACTTCGCTGTCAGGGAGGGAGAAAAGACACTACAGGATCTTCTCCAGGAGCCCCGTAGCAGACCCCTCCCTTAAGTATAATACAGATTAAACTCCATCCTCTCCAGTAACCAATAAATCCGGCTCTCTTGATCCATTTTGCCCAGATTTTCAGTTCTTCCCATTCTGTTTTTGGGGGATTACATGAAACGGACCCCCAAATATTACAAATCACTTTTGGTCAAACAGATCCAGCCCCAAGCTTGCTGCTTATTTTCAGTTTGTCATATTAGTCCTAATGTAGATGAGCAATCCACAGACTGAGAAAACTTGGAATACTTCTGCATTTCTGCTTCTAAAACTGAATGAATAATTATCTCTAATCTAGTATGTTATTCTTGATGGGATTTGCTTATTTATGTGTGATACTTGGTTCCCTACTTTCCTAAAAGAAATAAAAGAGTCATACATATATCAAAAGGCATACATATCTAGAAACAAATTGCTTAGGAACCAACAGTATTCTCCAGACTACTATTTTGAATAGAGGATCTACTGTACTTTGCTGTACACTACTCTAATCTACTCTAGAGACAGTGAAATAGCCATGAAAGCACTTATTCTTTGACATGTTTGACACCTTGCATTATAGACAGATCTGTATATGTTCTAAGGTGTCAAGGCAATTAGTTCCATCGCAAATGCCAAATGCACAGTGTTAAAACATATGCAGTGATTTGCCAAAAAATGACAAATGTAATATAAGTGAGATATTTTTCCTTTTTAAAATAAATGGCATATCATTCTTCCAGGTCCAGAACTTTCTGAGAAAAATGTGATTTGATTTAATGATATTGATTTGATGACTTAAATTTTAACCAACATTTTCATTCTATAGTAGCACATATATTTAATATCACCAACCGATTTGACAGCTATGCTATAAAGTAGACAGGTTTTTCAAAGTGTTAAAGACCAGCCTCTCTGTTTAGTGAAATCCTAGCAGAAAACACATTTATTTCTACAAACCATAACTACTTGCTGTAGTTCTCAATGTTCCCAAAAGAGTATCTAAAATTCATTTTCTATTATTTTCCTCAAAGCCTTTACCAATGAATTATGGTTATTATATCAAGAAATTACATGTCATTCTAATAGGTCAAAATATTTTCTACATACACACATGTACACTAATACACTCACACATCTCCTTCAGCTTCACACCTGAGAAAGCTGTTTAATGCTTCTGTGGAAATACATTATTCACATAAATGGGGGAAAGCTACCTTTATTTCACCTGTTCTCAATGTGACAGAAAGTCTATTGTTAGATTCCTATTCAAGTAAACTGATCTTGTTTTTATAGAGACAGGTGTAACATTGAAAACTGTGTACCATGCTTCAAGATCATATAATATTTTTGTTAAAAAAACTTTTTAAAATTCTACAATTTCAAAATCCACCAAAATAAAGCACATCCACTTTGCTTCAAAATATACTCTTAGAATAATTAAGCCTATGTGTTTGTTTTCAGGATTATAATTGCTCTCAATTGTGCTAGCAGTCTTTTCATATAAAAAGTGACTGAGTTCCTTCAATTCAGAATCTAATTTAGATGGAAAAAGTCATGTTGTTTTTGCTATTGCAGAGATCTGTCAGCAGATTCAGATCCATTTATTTTTCAGCTCTACCGTACAGAATGAGCCAAATATGTAACACAGGCAATCGATCAAACACAGTTTGAACACGTTCTAATAACAACTTTAATGTGCACTTGAATTCAGAACCCCCCATGGATGCTCAAGTCCCATTATACAAAGACATAGTGAAATGGCATCCCTTATATAAAATAGCAAACAACTGAAATGAGGGCTGGAGAGCAATTGAGGAATTGTGAAATGCTGGAAGGCTACAGCAGGGCACATCTACACATCAGTCTAGTGCTCTGTATGTAACGAAAACATGGTATACTTTTGTTTATTTTTTCTAAATATTTTCAAGCCATTGTTGCTTCAATCTGTGAATGGAAATCCCATCTATACAAAGGACTGACTTTATAGAAACCTATGCAGTAATTTACGGAAGAGTGTTTTGTATTTCTGTCATTGATATGATCATCCAAAATTAAAGCTGACATTATAGCAGTTAGCAATTACAATGCACATTATAAATGTGCAGTACAGGTGACATGCTGGAGACTAAATGTTTTGTAAGCTTTGTTGTTGTTGCTTTGTGCCTTCAGGTCATTTCCAAACTATGGGAAACTCAGGACACTTTCACACAAGATTAAAATCCATGCCGAAGCTGGTTTAAAGAACCCACAGGTTTCAGTCTCACAGCCAAACAAAACCTGGGCTTTCCCGGGAAGGGGGTGTGGCTACATGTTATCCTGATTAAAATTGGGTTGGCATGGAGCCACCCCAAAGCCTCCCAATTCCCTTCCCCTAAAAGTAATTTAAAAGGTACTTGGCCACTATAACTTCCCTCCTCATATCCTCCTGGCATAAGGAAATAACACCTGAGGAGACAGGAGGGGCAAGGAGGAAAATCCCTCCTGCCTCCTCCTCCCCAATCTCCATGCACATCATTTCCTTGCTCCAGGAGGATGTGAGGAAGAAAGTTATAATGGCCAGGCACTTTTTAAGTTACTTTTAGGGGAAATTTGGTGTGCTTTGGTGTGGCTCCATGCCATCCCACACACACACATGGGATAGGCCCTAAGATAAGTCTATTACAGAGTTTTCTTGACATATTTTGTTCATAAGAAATCTGTCATTGCCTTCTTTCATCTGTGGTTAAAAATGCATTTAATTTAGACAAGATAGTAGTGGTCAGTCAAATAGCAGATCAAGGATCGAGAATTCAATTTGTGTTTCTGTAATATGCCATATTCTCAAGTTAGCAAAGTGAAATATACTTAAGAATCTAAAAGACAAGCTTAGGGAATAATAGGCGGAACATATTAAGCAGACAGATGTTTTCAAATGAGATTCTAAGTTTTCTTTCCAATTCCTTTTGTTCTTTCCTTCTCTTTGTTGTAAAAGAAACAGGTGACCTTCTTTTGCCAGTGAAAGGCAAAGTAATTTTTTAAAAATAGTATGTTTGAATCTTTCCCACCTGATAATGGAAAAGACTGTTTCAGAAATAAAAAAAGATGCAAATGTAATAGAAAGTGACACTTCTGTCCCTTTTGAACATTACTAAAAATCCATAGTCAAATAACTGTTTGAAAGGGATTTAAAAAAATGAAAAGGTTAGTTTAGTGAAACTGTTAGGCACATTCAGTGAACACACAAGTGGGTTCCTGAGGCCACATATGCTGTTTTTGCCAACTGCTTTGATGAACATCCATTTGATTGAAAAGAGTTCTCAGCACATACAGATGTGTATCTGGTGAGCATCTGAGAACAATATTGGATGGATTCAGAGATCTGTTAGGGAAGGGGAAAATAATACAACTTTAACCATATTATTATGTACCTAGTGCTAGGGCAGGTATACTACAGTAAGTTAGGGCAATTGAGAGTCAGTCAATCTAGTGGTGGCCTTACAAAGTTAATTTCGGAGCTTTATCAAAGATTTCTTTTTTTCTTTCTTTCTTTCTGGCATTTCTACCCCGACTTTCTCTACCCCTGAGGAGACTCAAAACAGCTTACTTGTAGGCAAACATATGAAGCCATAGGATATTCACAATTACAGACATTTAAATAGAATTAAAATACATGAAAACAGTTTTAAAACATTTAAAACAATACATTAGCAGTTAGTCACATGATCCTCAAATGTAATCCGGCTGTTCCAGTTTGTCAGTGCACATCAATTCCATATCTATCTGTTTCCCAAGTTCTCCAATAGTTTGGTCACAAAACCATGTTTTTAAATTCTTATAGAATGTTAGGAGGAAGGGGGATGATCTGATGCCCCTGTAGAGGGAATTCTACAGCCGGGGAGCCATCACTGAGAAGGCCCTGTCTCTCATCCCTGCCAATCGCGCCTGTGAGAAAGGCGGGACCGAAAGCAGGGCCTCCTCAGATGATCTTAGACACCTTAGATAAAAGGAAGTCTCAGAGAGGTCTCAGCTCTCCCACCAGCAGTGATGGTAACCAAAGCGAAACAGAAAGGCAGTGAGACATACAACTTAAACTAGTGCAGAGTGTCAAGACTCCAAATAAATCCATGAGAATAAAGAGCACTGAAGCAGGTAAAAGGAAATGCTGTGAAAAAGAAAGCTCTCTACAGCTGCTGGGGGATTTCTGGCTGCTTGTACTTAAAGTCATTCAGCATTTTTTTTTCATTTGAAGCATCTGCAAAACTTTTAACAATGTTGCTTTTCCTGTGGAAACTCTGTAAATGATGGAATGTCTCTCTGTTTCATATGATGTGAGGGACATCTTGCTGAAGATTCTCACCAGCAATATCTGCTATTAGGGTCTGAAAGGTTTTCTCTAAAGGCCTTTCTAGCATTGACTCCATTGTGTTGGCTTCCTTGGTTTCCACACAGTGAGTTATGACACCACCATCCACTCAGTTTCAAGTTAATTCTCACCTCCCAGTATCAACATCCCACAGGGCTCTCTGATCTTCCAGATCAAGAGAGGACAGGAAGCACTTCTTCCTTGAATTCCCTGCTATTCATGATCCTAGTCCCTGTTTTTTAGAGTTGTGTTCATTTAGGATATTGTTTTATCAGTTTCCGAATATTTCCCACATATCTCCAATAGGTTTTAAGGCAAAGTTTGACAATTTTCATGTTTCCTTCTCTGGTTTTATGACAGTTATTTATTTTTTTACTCTCTGCCATGATTTTTATACGGATGGAGAGTACAGGAAGTGCTATTAGATACATCTGTAAAATATGACAATGTGGCTGCGAATCTGATTGTTATTCATAGTGGACAAAATGTGAACAGTGACAGGAAATCGTTTTGCGTTGTCAATAAAGATTGTACAATATACTTGCAGTACAAAAGGACTCCCTGATTGGATGGCGGTTTAGCTGCTTTGAAAATAACATTGAGTTTCCCATTTATAATATCACTTGAAATTATTGATAGTCAATTTGATTTTTTGAAAAGAGAGCTGGTTTTCCATCAGATGCTGGCATTCACAGATTTTATGTAGTGATCTTTATCTAGTGAAACAATATGCAGGCCTGTAACTTGCATTTTTAAGTAAGTACAAAGTATCTTCTTTTTAAATATTGGAAAGTTAAGACCTACTTTACTAATTACTCAAGGCACTTGTAGTTAATTAATTATGATGGCTTGGGAAAAGGATATTTCTGGAGTTCACTCATTCAGAATTTTTGCATGAAATCACCTGCTTGCAGTTCTCACCCTTTAGATTTAATTTCAAATCAGAATTTAGATATCAACAAAGTTCTCAGTATTTTCATTATCTCTAAAGTGAAACTAAATACATGCTTGATGAAATAAATACACATTAAATATCTATGCTGGGTCAAATTATACATTTAATGTTGAAGCAAGGAATGCAAAAACATCATAAAATGTTTTACAGTGGTTTGATTTCAGGATAAAAAGTAGATTTATAATTGCAGAAGCTATATGAATATATATGAATATACACACACACACACACACACACACGGTATTTAAAAATATAAACATCAATTTAAACTATTTTACACCATTTAAATGGAAAATAGGAAAAACACACTGAACTATCTAACAGATAAAATCAAGCACAGATGTGAACCAAATTGTCTTTATTAGATCAACCTCAAAGTTTTTTGTAAGAAGATGTGGTTTAACACTGTGGTGAAATAAAGACAATCTTGTTGTCCGTTGGGCCTCTGCATCATGGTCTTAACCTGGCAGAGTCTCAGTCTAGAGTTCAGTTTTAGACACAAATCCTGGATGAGTTGCATGGTGTGTCAGAGACCCTTGATCCAGTCATTTCAGAATCTATTGGTAGAATGCAATGGCTTCATATATAGACCTGTGGTTGTGTTTACATAGCCAAAATAAGATGGAACCATTTCTCAGCTGCTGCGGGAAGTCCAGCTGCTACATGGCTAGATTTGTAGCAGAGATACCATATCAGCCATTAATGTGGTTCGAGGGGGGAAAAACCAGGATCCTGGAAATTTGGAGGTGTGGATAGTTGGATCAGGCCAGCTCCAATGATCTACTGATCCTCTGTCCACACCTCTAACAGATAAGCAACTCCTTGGCTTACTGGTGATATCATTTCTCATGAGGTCACACCAGGACATCCAGCCATATGAGGAGAAATATGATGCTGCCAGCAGGCCTCTGGCAGGGAGCTGCTTGTAACTGGTGACCCGTTGCTGGTGGGACTGGCCCCAATGCGTCCTTGGCTTGGCCAGCTCAGTGAAAAGCCAAAAAACCTCCAGGGATGTTCACAGAATGCATTGGGACAGCTTCAGAGCAGATTATCCTAGATTAATCAGATGACTATAAACACAGATTTGTTGAACTTTCAAATTTACTTTAATTTAACCTTTGTATTATTTGACCTCTAAAATTATAAACTTGATAAGATTAATCCCTTTGTTCTCCCTAGGAACTTGTTTAGAATAGATGACATTGTGTGCTTCTCTCTCTCTGAAGCGAGCATGTCAACTCCTACAAAGCATAAACTTGTGATGAGCCCTCTCCTATGTAGCAAATACACTCCCATTCTCTTTTCATTTGCTTAGCTAATGATGATCAAAGGCTTTTCTGAGAAGCATGCTGCCTGTGTCCTCTGGGTTTGAAGTTTACAGAAATACAGTTCTTAGGCATCTTATGCCAATATTGCTGTTTGTGGAGATGTTGGATTACAACTAAGATCAATTATTTCACATCTTTTCTTTCTTCTTATGGATTACCTTATGCCATGTTAAATCAAAATAACTATGAGGAATATTTTACGAGTTCAATATGCTTCACCTGACCTTGTCAAATATTTGTATTTTGATTATGTCTAAAATATTGTTTCTTTCCTTACGCCAGCTTTACCGCCTTATAAAATCAACAGGTTGTGTAACCACCTTATAAAATCAACAGGTTGTGTAACCAACCTTATGTGACTAAAGTAAATAAATTGAAGCAAATACTGAATTCAATGTCCTTAGAATTCCATGCAAATTTCCTTAAGAGAAGGACCACTATGTACGGACACCCTAGGAAAGATTAATGATTGCAAATTTCACATAGGAGAAAGTAATATTGAATGTATAAGCAGAAGGTCTCCAAAAGTAAAATACATCTTCATAATGAAACAGATAGCCATTGTCAATGTACTGTGTCTTCAGATACATACTTCTGATAGAGAACCTGGTAAATACTCCTTTAAAAAACCATAAAAGCAAAATGGATATTCAACATATCTATGCTGTATCCCAATTTTTTAAAACCCCCTCCTTATTTATAGGATGCATTAGGATTTGCCTAAGAGATGAGTTAAAAATCATTTTAACTTTAAAATAAACAGAATATGTCCACACTCACATTTTTTTCTTTGCTGAACTAAAAAAAACACGAGGACTCAAACAAATAAATATAACCTCACAACTTCAGCATAAACAGGTTTTTTACACATCTCTTTTTTATGTGTTGAAAATGTAATTTTCCATATTGCCTAGAACTTTGTAATCTTCTTTGGTTACCAGGGCTCTCAGAAATTAAATATAATGCTTTCTCTGTAATGGTCACAAGAAGAAAGGAAAATAAGAATTTTGTCCAACTACCAGTTATAAACCTGAATAGATTACTACAATTCAATCTGAATCATTTCACCAAGATGCTTCTAGCACCAGCTCTTAACAACTCTGTCATACTTTAGGCTTCTGGGTTACACGCAAGAAAAGCTAAAAGTCCACATCTTACATGAAATTGTTGAAACATTTCTTTTAAGCAAGACATACAGTTCCTGCATGATTAGAGAACATAATGGAAAACTGAAATGTATTTCATTAAACATATTTGGCTGCAGACAGAGTTCCCTTAAAATGTGCCAGCATTTATCTTTGTTATAAGTATTACAAAACATCTCACAGAATTGAAATTTCATAGCAGGGTAATCCAGGTTTCTGCAAGAGATTTACGGTTCATGCCTTAAAGTTAAAATATTAAAACTAATTTAAGCAGATAAACAAATATCAAGATTGTAAATAAGACCCATTTTTATCAAACACTTCATTGGGTTTAAAAACAATGACTTTGGCATAGTAAAGGAGATAGCAGTTAATCAGTTAATCAGAAATCCAACATAGAGAGGAAGTGAGAACAGAAAAGAGATGTTAGCTGTGCAGCCAGGTTGCATTGTGATGTAAAGGGTCCACTATGGCCTTCAGGAGATGTACTGATACCCACAAAAGTCAAAGATCCCCCCCTTTAAACATGTTTAAATCAGTACAGTAAAAGATTAAATAATAAATACTTTTTCATTGATATTTCCCTGCCAGTTGTAAGGTTTATCATTAAATACAATTAACTTTAAAAAAGAAATGTTCATGTTTTGTTGGCAACCATTATCTTTTCAAAACTTGACAGTTCTAATGCCAAGAGAGAGTACACTTACCACGATATTCAGTTTATGAATTCATATGTACATAAAACTACTTCTAGAGGTAGCCTTATTTTTAATGTGCATTGCAGGAGCCACATATATTAGACCTTCAAAGTAGTTAGTGCCTGAAGAAGCAAAAAGAAAAGAAGCAGAAATGAACTCATACTACTACACAAATGGCCAATATATGTATACATGACTCTCAGGTGAACTGTCAAGGTGTATATGGACAAGGATCTTTAACAGAGACAAATGTGCATGGCATGCCACATTTTTTCACAAGAATCCCACACTCAATGTCAGGACCCAGAAGCCTTAAACGACACCAGACACAGAATAAAGGTTCAAACACAGCTTTATTACATAAAAATGGACCTACAAAGCACTTAACTTCAGTGCTAAGGGTCTCAGGAGTGATTTGGCATCAAAAAGAAGTCAATACTAGTAACAAAAATATAATCCGTATTATAGCGCTGCCTAATAATCCGGGTTAAACAAAAGGTTAAGCAAACTGCTTGAAAATCAAAATAGCACAAAAACACAGTCACAGAAGCTGGAAAAACGTGCTTTCAAAACTAAGAAATGTTTCAGTCAAAAGATATAAGAGTTCAGAAAGCCAAAAGTGTAGTCAAACGGGTCCGTGGTCAATCCGTTGGTAAACAAAGGCTGGAACGCTGGAATCACCGAGGAAGCAGGAGTTCAGGAACACACGAAGCTGTAGCCCAGGACCCAAGGTTGAAAACTGGCAGCACAAAGAATTATGTCCTATAAAGACACTTTGCCTTCTGCGAAGTGCAATCCAAACAGAACCCACTTTTATCTCAAAGTTCTTCCTCAGAGCTTGATGAGCTCCCCACCCTCTCGTCATCATTTTCAGCTGCCCCCAAACCCACAGCTGAGTGCCCATCCCTCCACCTCTGCCAACGATTGTCAGGGTTCAGATCCTGCCAAGAGTCCCCTGGCTGCCAATCCCCAGTGAACCCCTCAAATTCCTCACTAGAGGTGGGTTGATTACAGATGTCCCTTATTTGTTGCACATGGGTCCACTCTAATTCCTCCTTCTGTTCCATATCACTCCCAGACCCAGAACTCCTTTCAAAGCCAAGGAAATCTTCATCCTCTGTTGGTGCACAAAGTATTTCCCGAATTTGTTTCCTTTGTAATTCCCCCTCAGACTCTGGCTCGCGAGCAGCCCTTTTTACACCTCTGCTCACTTCCCCATCCCCCATCTCACAATCGGAGAAGCCTGGAAACGTGTCTGTATCACTTGGAGCCATAATGATTTCCCTAATGCGCTGACGCTGCTGTTCTCCCTCCGACTCCAGAGTACACCCGTTTTCCCTGCTACCAGGAGTAGCAACTCAACCAACACGCTGAACTACAACACTCAAGGTGTATCTGCACTGTAGACCTGATGCAACTTGACACCATTCAATGTTGATGCCTCACCAAATTGCAACTCACATTCTATAGAATTGCCACATGATAGTTAAACTGGTATCAAATTGCATTAATCCTTCAATGTAAATTGGATAGGTGTTACTGGGACAACCACTGTCCCAGTAACACTGTCTTACACCCTCATTCTTTTACAGCAATCAAACATGTTATATAAAACAGTGGAATGCATAATATTCCAGCATAAGATCAAGGAGAGGCCTATTAAATCTCGTCTCTCAAGATGGGAGCCCTGACAACTAGGCAACTCACTGTGAAGCATTTGCTCGGTTCTTCACGGACAAAGTCGTTTAGATCCGTTCTGGTCTGGACACCATGTTAACGGCAGTCTCTGTGGATATCGCTACAGCACCTGCTTGTCCAATTTTGATGGATTCATTTCAATTGGTGAAACCCAAGGATGTGGACAAGATAGTAGAAAGGATGAGAGTGACGACATGCATCCTAGAACCCTGCCCATCCTGGCTTTTAAAGGAAGCCAGAGGGGGATTGGCCGAGTGAGTAAAGGTGGTGGTTAACGCCTCCCTTCAAAAAGGCAATATTCCAGCCAGCTTAAAACAAGCTGTAATAAAACCGCTGTTGAAAAATCATCACTGGTCCCCACTCAATTTGACAACTATCAGCCTGTTTCCAATCTTCTCTTTTTGGGCAAAGTCCTGGAATGTGTGGTGGCCTCACAACTCCAGGTATTCTTGGAAGACATTATCTGGATCCGGCACAGTCTGGTTTTAGGCCGGGACATGGTACCGAGACAGCCTTGGTTGCCTGAGTTGATGATCTACTCCGGGAGCTAGACAAGAGGAGTGTGTCCCTGTTAGTTCTGCTGGACCCCTCAGCGGCGTTCGATACCATTGACTATGGTATCCTTCTGGGACGCTTTGCAGGAATGGACCTTGGAGGCACTGTTCTGCAGTGGCTCCGGTCGTTCCTAGAGGGTTGCTCCCAGAAGATGTTGTTGGGAGACTCCTGCTCAACCCCACAACCATTGTCTTGTGGAGTCCATGCGGGGTTCAATACTGTCTCCCATGTTGTTTAACATCTACATGAAGCCGTTGGGGGAGATCATCCAGAGTTTTGGGGTGCAGTGTCACCTGTACTCAGATCCAACTCTGTCACTCCTTCCCACCCTCTACTAAGGAGGCTGTTCAGGTCTTGAACTGGTGCTTGGCAATTGTGACAGTCTGGATGAGGGTGAACAAATTGAAACTGAATCCAGACAAGATAGAGGTATTCCTGGTCAGTCATAAGGCCAAACAGGGTGTAGGGTTACAGCCTGTGCTGGATGGGGTTACACTCTTCCTGAAGGCTCAGGTTTGCAGCTTGGGTGTGATCCTAGATTCATTGCTGAGCCTGGAACCCTAGGTCTTAAAACTTGTGCACCAGCTGCACCCGTACCTTGGGAAGTCTGACTTGGCCACAGTAGTCCACGCTCTGGTTACATCCTGTATAGACTACTGCAATGCTCTCTATGTGGGGTTGCCTTTGAAGACTGTTTGGAAGCTTCAAATGGTCCAATGGGTGGCAGCCAGGTTGTTAACAGGAGCAGTGCTCAGGGAGCACACAACTCCTCTGTTGCACCAGCTCCACTGGCTGCCAATCTGCTACCAAGCACAATTCAAATTGCTGGCTTTAGTCTATAAAGCCCTAAACGGTTCTGGCCCAGCTTATCTGTCCGAACGTATTTCTCCTTATGAACCATTTAGGAATCTAAGATCTTCTGGGGAGGCCCTGTTCTCCGTCCCGCCTTCATCACAGATTCGGTTGGCAAGAACAAGAGACAGGACCTTGTCAGTGGTGGCCCTTCGGTTGTGGAACACCTTCCCTAGGGACATTAGATCGCCCCTCACCCTCTTAACATTTTGTAAACAAGTCAAAACCTGGCGTTTTGGGCAGGCTTTCTGAAATGCAGCATAGCAGACAAACTCAGATCTCGGAATGACTGGACAATGTGATTGGAAAAATGATTTTGGTAATGAGACACAGAGGATCTATGTTTTTATCAGTTTTCTTACTTATTGAATTTTATTTATGTTAAAGGTTTTAACTTTTTTTATGTTATTGTGGGCTTTGAATTCTGCCGTTTTGTAAACTGCCCTGAGTCACCGTCGAGCTGAGAATGGCAGTATATAAATATAGTAAATAAAATAAAAAATAAATAAATAGATTTTAAAAGGCACAAGCAGACACAAAAGCAGCCTCAAAATCATACTCAGCATTAAGTGCAACTCCTTAATAAGTCCATTTCAAATACAGAATGTTTTAAGCAAATATCCTGGGCTTTAGAGATTACCACCCAATTCAACTGGATAATCTACAAAAGGGATTCTGATGATCAATTCATGTCCATGGATTGGTTTGATATCATAAAGTATCTTTCAAAATACATTCCTCTTTTCCCTTTTATTTATTAGCTAACCATGCAGGAACCTAGTTCACGTATTTGAGATGGTTCTAAGGTTTTTTTTTTTTAAAAAAGCGGACTTCAGAGTATCCTCACCTGACATTAACAAATTCATTTTTTTCATACTTTGTTAGCAAAGGTTTTTAGTTTTCACTTGAAAAACAACTTTGTGTATGTGTATATGTATATATACACAGCTTTCAGATGCTGCAGTGATATCTATATTACAGTTAGACAGCTAATATCAGAAAATAGGGGAAACAGATAGCATTAGTGTCAATGGGATTGAAGTATCCTTGAAGCTTGCAAAAGAGAAGCCAGTAACTCTATGAAGCCAAGTATTCTTTTTTTTCCTAACCGCACTTTCAGAGTCTTTGTGTAGTCATTTCAAGCGGATTAATCCTTTCCAGCTTTGCTCATTATGGAATCTCATTTCCAAGGGCACTTATCAGGCATGCACATTTTTCAAAAGGCACACATACTACTTCGTCACACTAGAGAATGAATCCACTTTAAATCTGGTTGCTGCCTCCTGCAGAATTCTGGGGTTTGTAGTTTAGTGAGGAAGCTTTAACAGCCTCATTAAACTACAAACCCTAGAATTCTGGAGGAGGCAGGAACTGGATTTAAAGTGGACTCATTCTCTAGTGTGATGAAGGAGATAGTATCTGCACTATGGAATGACAGGTACTAGGGGAAAAAAACCAGGCTATGGTGCAGCTATCTGGGAGCCAGCTGCATTAGATCACTACTGACCGAGAGGTCATGAGTTTGAAACCAGCCTGGGTTGGAGACAGTTTCCAACCATTAGTGTAGCTTGCTGTCAACCTATGCAGCCCAAAAGAAAGTTGCATCTGTCAAGTAGGAAATTGAGGTACCGCTTTATGCAGGATAACTAATTTAACTAAATTATGACACCATAAAAACCTTCCAGCAGTGTGCAGAAGAATGAGGAAGTACTCCATCTAAAAAGTTGGTGTCACAATGGATGGTGAAGCGGCAGCTCTCCCTGTGGCCGGAATCAAGCCAGAATCGATCATACTCGCATGAAGCCGGAAAAGGTTTCATCACAGCTGAAATGTTAAATTGCTTCTGTGTCTGTCTATAAATGTTGTATGTCTAACTGGCTTTGAATGTTTACCAAGTATATGTGCATTGTAATCCACCCTGAATCCCCTGTGGGGTGAGAAGGGCGGAATATATATACTGCAAATAAATAAGTAAATAGAAAAAGGTGACTGTCAAGGAACACCAGAGTTGTTGCTTGACAATATCTGGAAGGCCATGCAATTCCTATGTCTGCTCTAATCTCAATAATCTCCAATTAAAAGGATTATACCAAGGATCCCAAAGAGAATATAAACCAACTCCCAGTCAGTATAGACATATGGTCTGAAAATGAAAAATATTATCTCTTATCAGGCTGGGCAGTATTGGGGTTGTTCAAATTTGTGAAGTGTTAGAATGCCTCCAATATTGATAAAGGAAAACAGTGTTGAGCTATTAAAATCAAAATCCAGTGCCACTCACACTTGCTTAGAAGACAACTATAGATTAGATGCAGTGAGACCTACTGCTTCTTGCAATAAGTATACATGAAGCCAGGCTAAACAAGGACAAAGAGATTAATAGATGTTTGCCTCTACGAATGAAAAGGGTCCTAAGGTTCATTATAGCTCACACTGCTGTCTTCTCACCAAATGAATGCTCTACCACATCATGTGTGGACTGGACATAGAACTGGAGCCTGTTCACATCACTTAAGCTGTAAATTCTAAAACAGGCAAAAAGTTTACAGAGTGGGGAAAACAGATACATAAAAGTCTACAAACCAGCACTGAAAAATGTGTGAATAACAGGCATTCCTAGACAACACAGCCGGACTAGATCCCTTCCAATCCGGCTTCTGTGCGGGGCACGGGACAGAGACTGTGCTGGTCTCCATCACGGATCACCTTCGATGCCAGCTTGACCAGGGCGGGTCAGCGCTGCTTGTGCTATTGGATCTCACAGCAGCATTTGACACAGTTGACCACAATCTCTTGACCCACCACCTTGCTGTTGCTGGAATCAGGGGGACAGCTCTAAACTGGCTGTCCTCCTTTCTTCACAACCGTGGACAGCGAGTGGAGAGGGGAGGCCTGGTCTCTGAGAGGTCCCCTCTATCTTGTGGGGTTCCTCAGGGGGCCATTCTCTCCCCTCTGTTGTTTAACATCTATATGCGACCACTTGCTCAGCTGGTTCGAGGTTTTGGGCTTGAGTGTTATCAGTATGCCGATGACACTCAGCTGGTGCTGAAGATGGAAGGCCGACCGGACTCTGTACCCGATTGTTTCCATCAGTGCCTCGAGGCCGTTACTGGATGGCTGCGTGCCAGCAGGTTGAGGGTGAATCCAGCAAAGATGGAGATCCTATGGCTGGGTGGACCGGGCAGTGGGGACATCCATCTGCCCACCCTGGATGGCAAGGCGTTACGCCCGTCATCATTGGTAAAGAGTCTGGGAGTCCTTTTGGACCCTCTGCTGACAATGGAGTGCCAGGTCTCCGCCGTGAGCAGAACCGCCTTCTTTCACCTGTGGCAGGCTAGACGGCTGGCCCCCTACCTGTCCAGAGACGACCTAGCTACGGTGATCCAGGCCACGGTCATCTCAAGACTGGACTACTGTAACGCCCTCTACATTGGCCTCCCTCTGTTGGTGATTCGGAAGCTCAAGTTGGTACAAAACGCAGCAGCTCGGCTTCTTGCGGGAATTCCGATGAGATGCCACATAACACCAATCTTACTACAGCTGCATTGGCTACCAATTGAGCACCGGATCACTTTCAAAGTGATGGTACTCACCTTTAAGGCCTTGCATGGTCTGGGGCCAATGTATCTGAGGGATCGTCTCACCCCCTACCAACCCCAGAGATCCCTCCGTTCTGAGGACCAAGATCTATTGGAAGTCCCCAGTGTCAAGACCTTGCGTCTAACGGCAACCAGACGCAGAGCCTTCACAGCAGTGGCGCCATCAGTCTGGAATGCTCTGCCACCTGAAGTTCGTGCCCTGCGGGACTTACCAGCTTTCCACAGGGTATGTAAGACATACCTGTTCCGACAGGCATTTAATGTTTGATACTGTTGTTTTTAAATTGTTTTAAATTGCTTTTAAACTTTGTTAGATTTTAGCTATTCTTGTAAGCCGCTCCGAGCCCCAGGGGAGTGGCGGCATATAAGTTTAAATAATAAATAAATAAATAAATAAAATTTCACAGCAGCATTTTTATAGCCCTCCTGATCTCAGGAAGGCTCTAACCCATTGAATCATCACTATCATCACCATCAGCCCACTCTTTTTTCAGTTTGTTTTTATCAACATGTTTTTTATGTTGACATTATGACAAATTCTGAATTAACCACTCAGAAGGCAGGTAAGCCCAAGTCCTAGGGTAAATGGCATTAGAAGGACATTCAAAGCAATGGAGTATGACTATAGCTTAAGAGATGATATGAAAGTATATCAGTGAGTGCTAATTGAGAATGGAAACTCTCATACCCTACCTCTGAACTTTCAAAAACTATCTAGCTAGCAAATCTATGACACAGTATAATAGACTAAATTGATCTAGAAATGCACAAATTTGTCTCTTTTACTTTCAGCAAAACTCACATCATATTCCAAGCAATGGTGAATTCCATTCTATTTCTCTATTAACTGTTAATGTAAATCCTGTGTGGAATTGCATGCAAGTTTTGTGGGTAATTTTGTATACATAAACATTAATCTACATTTGTTGAACTCATTTTCCTTAATAGAAACATTTTGGAAGTACATTTTCCTAAGATACATTCTTAAATATATAGGCTGCCCCCCAAGTTACGAAAAAGATTGGTTCTGTATATTTGCTTTTAAGTTTAATTTGTATGTACCTCTATCTATCTATCTATCTATCTATCTATCTATCTATCTATCATCTATCTATCTACCTATCTACCTATCTTAGGATAGCACAGTGAAGAGTTAACACCCCCTATGATATTTGTTTGCTGTTTCCTAAGATACATTCTTAAATATACAGACTGCCCCCTTCAGAAGATTTGATCCCACTTTCTGTCCCTGTGATAATTGGATTTTGGAAAATGTGGCTTGTTGTAGAAACAAGGATTGGCGATAAAGCTTCAGTTTAGACACCTTTTCCCCATGATAACTCTTTCAGAAATGAATTTCCCTTCCAAAGGATAGACTTCTCTCATTTCATGTTGACTCACCCCTGTTCTTAATAATAATAATATAATAATAACTTTATTTTTATACCCCGACTCCTTCTCCTAAAGGGACTCAGGATGGCTTACACAAGGGACAAAATGTCCACGAACATCAAAGCAAAAACAATCAATTAAAGCAAAACAATGGGATTAAAATAAAACCTAGCAAAACATAACAAGCAGATAAAACACTATTAAATAAATAATCTTTCCGTTACCGGCATGCTGGGAGGGGAGAGAGGTTTGTCCCCATCCTCCGAATAAAAAGAAGTAGTTCCGGCAACTGGGTCTGAAACCAGTTTTAAATGGATCCAGATAATTGGTTTCCTCCAAGAATCTCTGAAGTTGTCAGGCCAACACAACTTTTCTAGAACATTGCTCAGAAAAGGGGAGATTTGACACTGGCCTGTAGTTATTCAATAGTATTCAACAGTACTAGGGACCCAGTACTGTTTTTTTTTAATGGTCTTATTATTGCCTCCTTAAATCTAATTGGCATCATGCCTTGGGTCAAGGAGACATTCACCAGCATTTTCACCCGCTTTGCCAGTCCCCCTCCCCCCATCTGATTTTTTAGTCAGGATGAGCAAGGGTCCAGAGAACAAGTGATTGTCCTCATTTCCCCTAAGACCTTGTTCATGACCTTGGGCTAAACAAGCTGAAAAGACCCCATTAAACAAAGACAAACAGATGCCTCAGCCACATCCAGGGAGACTGCATTACTCACACTGGTGTCTAAGTTGGAGCGGATCAGAGCAACTTTATCTGCAAAGAACTCAGCAAACTCTTCATAACATATTGATAAATGGTCAAGGGTCCCTAGTTGAGCAGGCTTTAGAAGTCCCCTGACATTCAAAATGGTTATCTTGGGTTGTTCTTTGTGGATGCGATGTTGGCAGCAACAAATTATTGTTCTGCCACCTTCATTGCTGTGGAGTAGACTTTTAAATAAGTTGTAGCCCATATTCAGTTGCTATGACTTCTATGCCAATGCTGCTGTAGTTTCCATTTCACTTGCTTCATCACCACTAGCTCCATTTTGTACCATGGAGCTGATTTAACTCTTTTTTTAAAAAGGAAACAGTTGAGCAATTTTGTGAACTGCCCTGGCCACCTCTATGTTATACAGGTTTGCCAGAGCTTCGACAGAATCACCTAATGAAGTGCTAAAATAATCTCTGAGAGTCATCAGGTATCCATCAGCCTCCAGGGGCAGACCTTCCTAATCAGTCCTCCACCCCTGTGGAGGTTTAGAGCCCCAGTGATTCTTAACCTGATCAGGTAGTGATTAGTTCATGACAAAGGAACAATAGAAAGTTCCTCCACTATATCATCACTAACATATTGACTTTTTACATTTAGTGATCCCACTTATCAGAGAAAATGTTTAAACATGTGAAGCCCCATCACACCCTTTAAAAATCTGGAGTGAATAGTCCAGATCCTATATTAATCATGTCAACTATTAGGCAGGACCAGCCCACATAATCAGTTTAAAGGATGCATTTGTATTATTGCATTACTTGGAATGCAAATCTGTGCACACTATTTACAGCTTGATTTCTCACACCATTACTTTTTCATTCGGTAAGTGAATACTGAATGTCCAGGCATTTAACAGGCAGCCAAATTTTGCAAAAGCTTGTCCATATTTAGTGCTGCATGTCCCCAGTTCTCTGTAATGCATATTCCTAATACATTTTATAGCATTACTAAATGTACTCAAGCCTACAACACTGAGAATAGTTCTCAAAACAGCTGCAACTACTTTTCATACATTTTAGTAATTGTCCTAGCTAATTACAGTTGGGATGTGAAAGTGGAAATTGTGACATTAAAATTGAAGAAAGTAAAACCATGGAACTATTATGTTCTTTGGGGGACTGTCGATTTTAGTGAGGCATTAGCTAATTAAAAACACCAGGATAATTCCTGAATAAAGCATTAAAACCAAGGGATACTTTCACACTTGACTGGTACATGTCAAAATATTTTGTGCCTGCTTTGAACTCCTTGTGGCAAATATTATATATTGATAGCACATACAATGAATAATTTCTCTGTATATGAGTACGGCACAGAGATGCAGTGGATTAATGGATATTGAGATAAGATTTTGCAGCACTCCACTCACTAAGAACCATCTGTTCTCCTTTTGCTTTCATTTCTTGTTTGATTTTTGATGCTAGTGGGGTATGGCCTTCAGACTTTGAAAACAAAATCAACAAAAATCAATTCTATAACAAAAGCAAAGTAGAGAAACAATGTAGAAACAAAATAATAGAAGAAAACTTAAGATATACAACTAAAATAGTCTTTATTTATTACTACAAATGCCATCCTTTGCTAATTTTATTCTTGAAAGAAGCAGCAAGGAGTTTTAGCAATTTTCTTCTTGCATCAAGGAAGTATTTCAACTCCATGCTGTTTTGGGAGGATATTCACATTTCAGGACATAAAATTCAAACATAGGATTTTTTACACAAGAATCAGTATTTTTTCTTGAGGTAACAGCATTTTTAAGAAAATTGTATTTGCAAAATATGCTTTTTCCTATGCAGAATAAACAGAATTACCCGAGGACTCATTTTGACAAAAATGCACACATGAGGAATTATTTGTGTGCAGAAAACTTTCTGCATAGAACAATGCTTTCTGCATAGAAAAATGTCTTTTTGTGTGAAGAAAAATGCTTGGCTCACCTCCATTTGAAAATGTTGCATGTTAGCTACCGGTAACATGGAATGATAACTTTAGTTATTAGGTACCTTCAATTGTCTAATAACTGCAATTACCAAATGACTCCTTATATCTGATATTGAGATTCAACATTTCTGTAACAAATAGCCATACAACTCCAAGATAGTTTTTGGAATCAAATGCTAATTTTAGTTACTAGGTACCTACAATTGCCAAATAATTGCAATCACAGTGGTCAATTGACTCCTTGTATATGTTCCAGTAAACAGATAAATCTGGTAGTGAGGCCTAACATTTCTGTCACAAAATATCATATAAGTCCAGATTTGAAGCTAACCAAAGCATAGACATGCATAACATATATGTTAATGGAGTTTCCCTTCACAACTGAACTGCCTCCCTAAGACCCCTCCTCAAGATAAACCATGACAAATCATATATTACACATTCTCCTGACCTAATGCTCCAATTCATTGTTCAAAGTCTATCCAAAGATATTGGTTAATCAGATGTAACTGCAGGAAATTCTCTGATAAAATAGAATAGTGCCTTTTAAAGAGCCCTAGTCAAATCTAAATTTTATACATTTTTTAAAATCAAATTTGGAGCTAATCTCAACATTATTTGTTTAACCTAACCTATTCAATGGGTAGATAGATAGTATATTGTACTGATTCTTGATGGGACATGAAGCTATCTCTGTAAAATGGGACCACTTCAAAGTAATTTAGCCACAGGTTTGGTTTGAAAAGGGAAGGAGAATAAAGTTGCATATACCACCCTAAGTCTCTGAATAAGGGAAAGATTTATTTATAAATGTTATAAATAATACAGCAGAGAAGCGTGCAAGATTAAGCCCTGCAGAGAGAACAATAAAATATAATATACTGCATTTCTTCTATGTGACTTTTAAGAAAAGAGCCTCCTAAAAGAGCTGCTTCATCTCACTTGTAGCCTGATGTATGACATGCTTTTGCCAACTAAATCGAGGAAGGCAGTTATCATACACAGCCCTGACAGATTTATGAGTTTGCCTCTGAATGAATGCTTCAAAGATCGGAGGATAGTTCATTGCTATGTTGTTTCCTGCATGTTTGGTGACCTCTGTAAGATGTATATCCTTCATGACTGATGTGTTTTAGAAAGGCATAGGTCTCTTCGCTGGAAAAAATATTGGCAACAATCTGCCTACACAACATTCATCAATACTATTGATCCCAGTTCTGCTCTGGTCTTTAAATGCAATTGTCTATGGGTTTGGGTTCTTAAGATAGTAGAACTAAAAAGAAGAAGAAAGAAAGAATTAAGTGTAGATGAAAACAGAGAAACAGATACAATGTGCTTGCTTGTTTGAGAAATGTGCTGTAAAAGAGAATTTAGAATTTAGTTGTGCATTTTCATAATTGGGATATATGGGATCATGATCTAACTATTATTTTAAGCCCTTGACCTAATGGAAACCAAAGCTATGGTTGCATCTGTGCTGTGGCAAGAAAGAAAGATATTTTCAATGAGCTCTTTCCACACATTGCACATCCTTGAAAGAACTTAGAAAAAGTATGTGCTAACTGGGGGATTATTGGAGTTGTGATCCAAACAAGTTACTGCTTTTTTGGTAGGGCATGCCAAAGATACAACCAGAGAGAAAGCCTTCTTCTTTGTCTCCTTTGGGAAGAGCCTGAGTGAAGAATCTTAAGACTTGGGATGTCAGTACTCACAAGTGTTGTCATCCTTGGGGGGGGGGGGGGGTGAATTACTGCAAGCCTTTTTCACACTGCAAGGGTTTTTTGTGAGAAAATACCTCATATTTGCATAAAATGCATATTTGCACAGGAAACACTATATAAAAAGTGCAATAGTCATGATAATTATGATTTTTACAAACCACAACTCATTAGAGTTTTGTGTTTTGTTTTGTTTCTGCTCAAATGATTTTTCACACACTTTTTTTCTTCACAGGCAAGAGCAAAATAACTTCCTACTTAAAACACAGGAAGGCTGGTATAAAAGGAAACTCTCTTTTACATGTTTGCATCTCAGTGTTATTATTATTATTATTATTATTATTATTATTATTATTATTATTATTTATTAACCTTTATTTATACCCCGTTAACATCTCCCGAAGGACTCGGTGCGGCTTACAAGAGGACAAGGCCCAACACATCAATAAAACAACAGCATAGCAATACAACAATAAATCCTCATAAAGCAAAACAATAAACATTAAAACAATAGCAATAAACATTAGACAATAACACCACGACACATTTGAAACTAAGGCAGGGCCAAATGTAATGAATAAAAATTTAAAAATGCTGGAAATGACAGGTGAAATGGGTAGGTTTTTGGAGATAAGTGCGGTGTGCAGACAATCTTAAATCTTCAATAAAGTGCGTTTGGGACATGATGCTAGGAGATTCCTATTCTGGGAAGTCACACTGGAACAGCCATGTCTTCAAGCTCTTCCTAAAGACTGCCAACATTGGGGCTTGTCTGATGTCCTTGGGGAGAAATTTCCAGAGTCGGGGGGCCAGTAGACATTTAGCATAAGCATAAGCTTCAGCACCTTGAATAGGAAATATGGTAAAATATTTTCTAGAACAGAAATACAAACATCTGACCATTATGAAAACTTCAACTGAATTGTGATGAAGGAAGCTTTAGGAAAATTCATAATGGTTATCTGTACTTATAGAATACATTGGATGCATTAAGGTCCCCAGGAGGAGAAAAACATTGGAAGAGAAATAGTACTATCAAATTGATCTGTTAGAAGATAGTGATTGAAATTGCCTGACTAATGGCAAAAATTCTCGTCTCTGTAAACATGCTAGAGGAGAAAAAATAGAATAAAGTGGAAATGAAAAGAGAAGTCTGATTCTGGGTATTTCAAACAACAGCTATGCAGAAGAAATCCTTGAGTATAAATACTGGAAAATCCAAAATCCAAAACTGTCCACAAGAGAAGCTGACACCTTTGTGTTCTAAAATTTCATTCCTGGCAGATGAAGAAAAGAAGGTAATTTCTTTTGACACTTCTTAGACCTCTGCACCACTTCCTGACTGTTCCAGAAATGCTTCCAACATCCCTGAAAGTGCTTCATAAACAGGGTTATTTTTGCAGGAACTCTGAACAGGTATTTTTGGTACAACATGCTGAACTCTACCTTGTCCTCAATTATTAACAATTTCAGTGGGATGGCATCCTCTTCACAGGCCATGGAATGCAAAATTTAGCGTATAAATCTGTGCCAAGGGGTTTGAAAATGAGGGTTTATTGTATGAGTTAGCCATAATGACCTTTAAGGCTTCAGTCTGTGGCACTGCAATCTTGAATGTGTCAAATGAAATATTTCATTTAAGCGACAAATCAGAGGCCTTTAATGAATCAAGGAAAGTTGTATGTGTATACGGATTGACTCTGTGAGATCCCACCAGTCATATTTGGCAGGGTGCAACAGACCATAAAATTGGAAAATAGATACTGTAACTTCATTCAGTGAACATAAACCATGGCAAGAAATTTGAAGTTACTATGTGGATTGTGA
Organism: Anolis sagrei; assembly: GCF_037176765.1. NCBI lineage: Eukaryota > Metazoa > Chordata > Lepidosauria > Squamata > Anolidae > Anolis > Anolis sagrei. The sequence continues at coordinate 248,567,695 of NC_090023.1, forward strand.
GGAATTTATAACCGAACAGGATTTTAAAAAATATCTATTTATACCTTTTTTCTTTCATAATTTCCCCAGTTTCTTCTTTTTAATAAATGCTTTTTAAAGTATCACTTTCCCCTTTCCCTTGCACATTGCATTATACAAGTGGTCTGATGAAAAAATGTGAAGAAAAACAATTAGCATTTATAAAGCTGTTTTACTTAAAGCATTCAAAGTATTTGTGATATATTATCTCAGTAATCAAGACTTAGTAGGTAACAACACCATAATCATAACCATAAGAAAATAAATAATTATCCACAATGTGAGGAAAATAAAAGGATCATCAGGTTGTTATCACAAAAGATGAAAAGATCAAAAGGGTGCGAGTTATCATTCCTTCACACAAAGAAATTTTATGCAGCTAGTTGGGATAATTTTTAAGATCATGCTTTTAGCAATATAGTAAATGTATATTATAAATATGTGCATGCTGACTTACGCTGTACTGAGCCATATAAGTCCCCCCCCCCCCAACATTTTGAAAAGTCCTTGAAGCCACCCTGCACGGTCATTCATGATTCACTGCTATTAGGCAAGAGAATAATATGGCTACATTCCCATGGCTGGATGTGAAATAATGTCAACAGCACTTAGACCCTGAAGGACCCAGCTTTCGATACTGATGTCAGCATTTTTCATCTGACTATGCGGGTGCATCCAAATGCTTCATTGAGCCTGCTTGCTCACTGAGAAGCACAGAATGACTATGTAGGGAAACTCATAAACTTGCCAGTGGGTTGAAGGTGAGGGAGCATTGAACATTGCCGAAGAAGAAAGAGAATATGAATTCCTGGGCATCCCAAGAAAGGTATCCACATATCTAGAAGAAAAATAAGTGTAAATATATCCCTAACAGGATTCTGGGCTATATGTGAAAAGAGCATGAACAAAGGGCATTCACATGCAATTTAGAGCCTCAACAAGAACAATAATCTCATTTTATTTGGACAAAGCTATTTACCACCTTTTAAATCGTTGAGGATTGAGATATTTGCTTGTTTATAAAGCTATTATCCTCCCAACCCTGTTATTATTTACTTTATTTTTGTTCCTCTCTTTTCACCCTTGCAGGGGACCCAGAGTGGTCTAAAAATGGCAAGAATTTAATGTCGCATGTTACACAATATAAAATACAAACATCAAAGCAATAAACAATGAAAACATATAAATAGCATAAAACTGTTATATGCCTGTGAAACGTGGACCATCTACAGCAGTGGTTCTCAACCTGTGGGTCCTCAGATGTTTTGGCCTTCAACTCCCAGAAATCCTAACAGCTGGTAAACTGGCTGGGATTTCTGGGAGTTGTAGGCCAAAACACCAGGGGACTCACAGGTTGAGAACCACTGATCTACAGACATCGCACTCAACTTCTGGAATGATTCTATCAGTGTTGCCTCTGAGAAGTCCTGCAAATCTCTTGGGAAGTCAGGTGGACAAATGTCAACATTCTGGAAGAAGCAAAGACCATCAGCATTGAAGCAGTGATCCTCTACCATCAACTTTGCCAGAATGGCTACGTAGTCCGAATGCCCGATCACGGTCTTCCAAAGCAGTTATTAGACTCTCAATTCAAGAATGGAAAATGGAATGTTGTCAGCGAGAAATGGGAAGCTCTGGCACTCGAGCGTTCTAAATCGAGGTCAGCTGTTAGTAACTTTGCTATGGAATTTTAAGAGGCATAAATGGAGGGCAAAAAGGAGAAATGTGTTGAGGAAAGCTCATCAAACCAACCCTTTTTGGTCTGCCTTCCATCTGGAAATTGATGTCCTCACTGTGAAAGAACATGCAGATCAAGAATAAGTATCTACAGTCACCTACGGATCCACCACCAAGACCCTTCACTTGGAAGGCAATCATACTCGGCCACGAGTGATAGCATATGAATCTTTTGGTACATTTTTCTGGAAGTTCATTTAACCACCTTCACTGATATAAAGGACAGATATGGATAGTTAATTGAAGCTATTAGACTCTGTGTATGTGCACTACATTTTTATAGCAACTGGATACTAATTTGTTCATCCTATAGAATTATTTGCTGAAGAGCTGTAGTGCTATAATTCAGTAGCACTGAACTGTTTGAACTAAGAAACATTAATTTTTGTCAGTTCAGCTTCAACTTACGTTGTCTGGATGAGCAACAGAACTCCAAGTCACCCTGTTATTAGCAACCTTATTAATATGTTGCAGATTTAAGAGTATGGCTTCCTTGGTGGAGTCTATCCACTGTAATCCAATTTTCATCTTCCGACTGATTCTACAAAGTAATATCACCTTTTCTAATGAGATACCATCTCACAATATGTCCAGAAATTGACAGTTTAGTCATTTTGACTTGAAGAGAATATTCTGGCCTGATTTGGTCAAGGACTCACTGTTTAGTGCAGATGTATTGAAAATCTTACTCTTCCTGGTAATTAGCTGGAATACCTGGCAATGCTGCCTCCTCTCTTAGGATAAGAAGGAGGAATTCATTTCATGAAATGCTTCTCTTTCGTAAGAATGCTGAAGGTTCCTTTCAGAAAGTTCACAGTGAAAATGGATAAGTGGCTAGAAATGCTCAATGTTCTCTTATAATGAATTTCACAATGTCCTCTTATAATGAATTTCATAAAAACTACTATTTGAGTTTAATGTGTGTGCACACACACACTGTCAGTACTGGATGCATTTTAATGCAGCCTTCAGTACTTTTCATGCCACCATTTGCTTTGTGCATGAAACCAGAAGTACAGACTACATTCTAAGGCTGTGCCAGGAATTCTGATGGAGTTTTCTGGCACATTTATTGATTTACATTATTTATATTCCACTTTTCTCATGCTGAAGGGGACTCAGACTGGATCACAGAACACTGACAGGAAATACATAGATAGAGGTATATATAGGCTTCCCCATCTTCAGCATCTTGGAAGCTGTGCTCAGTTCTGGGGGGGGGGGGGGATGTGCTGTCACTCCATCTTCCCTGTCAAAAAGCTTTGTTCATAAACTGCCTCATTGAGCAAATCACAGGCATTTTTCTGGCATTTCCTTATGGGTGCTTTAAAATACCTCCCTACTTTAATGTGGTACCTATTTATCTACCCACATTTGTTTTTGAACTGCTAGGTAGGCAGAAGCTGGACTAAAGGCCAGCCTTTTGATTTGCAGAATTTACTGTAACTGGCTGTTAACCTGCTGTGATAAATCATTTACAGGAGAATTAGAAGAGGAGACAGAATCAAAAAGCATGCAATTCTGAGGCAGACGTTATTTAAAATTTGAGGTGCAAGATTTGTGAGCAATGAAAGAGTTTTCTTTTTTTAATAGTCTGTTTCAGCAAGAAAGAAGAAACAAAACCAACTTCAAAATTAAAAAATAAAGAAAACTGATAACATTAATGTACAGAATTTTGAGAAAGAGTTTTTGGACATTGAAAAAGATTATTTCGTTCTTACAGTTAACACAATATCATTAAATATTTCTAAGGTAATTTCAAAAACAACACCCTGAGACTTGGCCTGTTTTCTATGTATTAGCTTTACCATGAAAGAGTTGACCATGTCAAGCAGCAGATATTTGCATTTCTTGACAACTCAACTCTATGTGGGGTTGCCTTTGAAGACTGTTCGGAAACTTCAATTAGTCCAACAGGCGGCGGCTAGATTACTCACCAGAGCGTCATACAGGAAGCATACCACCCCCTTGCTATGTCAGCTCCACTGGCTGCCGATCCAGTTCCGAGCACAATTCAAAGTGCTGGTTTTGACCTACAAAACCCTTTACGGCTCCGGCCCAGCATACCTGTCCGAACGTATCTCCTTCTATGTCCCACCTCGGAGTTTAAGATCTGCTGAGGGGCCCTGCTCTCGGCCCCACCTTTATCACAAGCGAGACTGGTGGGGACGAGGGACAGGGCCTTCTCGGTGTTGGCCCCTCGCCTGTGGAATGCGCTCCCCGGGGAAATTAGGACATCAACATCCCTCCTCTCCTTCAGAAGGAAGCTAAAGACCTGGATGTGGGACCAGGCCTTTGGGTAAGCTGGCAGATGGACAAAGACAACCAATAATGACCAGAGTAGGAAAGGACAATGACGATGCAAAATGGGTTACAGACTTGGATTTGGTGAACATTGACCACAAGATGTTTTTATTGATGCTAGTATACTGTCTGATTGTTTTAATTAGTTATAACTGTGATATTATATGGTAAATTTGTGTATTGTATATTGTATTGTACTTTGTAATTGTTAGGCATCGAATTGTGCCTTTTGTAAGCCGCCCTGAGTCCCCCCTAGGGGGTTGAGAAGGGCGGGGTAGAAGCACCCCAAATAAATAAATAAATAAATAAATAAATAATGGTTCTTGTGGTTTTTTTCGGGCTATAGGGCCATGTTCTAGAGGCATTTCTCCTGACGTTTCGCCTGCATCTATGGCAAGCATCCTCAGAGGTAGTGAGGTCTGTTGGAATTAGGACAATGGGTTTATATATCTGCGGAATGGCTGGGGTGGGGCAAGGAGCTCTTCCCTGCTGCAGTAGGGACTTCCCTACTGCAGCAGGGAAGAGCTCCTTGCCCCACCCCAGCCATTCCACAGATATATAAACCCATTGTCCTAATTCCAACAGACCTCACTACCTCTGAGGATGCTTGCCATAGATGCAGGCGAAACGTCAGGAGAAATGCCTCTAGAACATGGCCCTATAGCCCGAAAAACCCACAAGAACCTAGTGATTCCAGCCATGAAAGCCTTCGACAATAAATAAATAATGAACTCAGGTAATCACATCTTATTTGCTTCTGTATTCTTACATTCAGATACAGGGAAAGTTTGAAATGGAATTTTCTGCTTGATTTATTTACTCTGTAATAAAATGTTAATAAACAATGCAACAAAGTTTGAGCTGACAAAGAATGGGATTCTAATGTAGCTGCCTCTACTGTAGCTGTATATGACTGTACAATATACTAGGTAGAAAGCAGTCTGCTTTCAGAATTTATTCCTGAGTACATCCTATACTGAATATTTCTCTCAATTAGAATTCAAGTGTCTGAAGTTGGAGAAGAGCATTTGAATTTATCCTGCATTTTGTTCATCCTATGTTACAGAAGCTTCATTGCTTGCTTGACATTGACTGGCTGATGGATAAATCACAGTTTCTTCTCAGAAAAGCTCAAGGTTGTGTACAAGATTTAAAAATAGATTTAAAAATAATAAAACAATGGCATCTAAATCAAATACAAGACAATAAAGCCAAGCAAATAAAATCAGTGACAACAGTTGCAGAAACAACAGCAGTGATACTTAATGCATAAGTATTAATATATCAGAGTTTTCTTGTAGATCTCAGGGAAGTTGAGCCTTCAAATGGAGTGTGGTACTTTAAGAAATAAGAGTACTGGTTCAAATCAGACACAGACTTATGCTATCATCATGCCAGGGCTGGCTTTGCTAATTACATATTTTATGACTGTTTTTTTAATGCCAAGAGAAATAAGAAAAACTTGAGGGATAATCTGTGTCACATATCAAAATAACATGGTTGATATAACTTGTCTGGAGTTATACCATGTGCTCCTCTACCTCAGATACCAAGATGGACAACATCAGATGAGAGGTCCCACAAGCCATAGGCTACAGTGGATCTCTTTTATGGAGGGCTCTTCCACACAGCCATATAACCTAGAATATCAAGGCAGAAAATCCCACAATATCTGCTTTGAACTGGGTTATCTGAGTCTACAGTGCCATATAACCCAGCTCAAAGCTAAGAATGTGGGATTTTATTCAGCTTTGTGTAAGGGGTCAGGGATTTGTGTAAGGGGCCTTATGAGATCTGCAATCTCTCTCTCTCTCTCTCTCTCTCTCTCTGGGTCCTTTTACATAAATTCATGAGAGATAGCAGGTTTACCTGAGGCATCCAAATGATGCCTCCACTAAGCCCAGATTAATATGGAGAAAATTAATTTGACACTTGCAAAGATCCAGCTAAGGTCTGGATCTTTGCAAGTGCTGGTTCCTGTGAGGACTGACTCCTCTGAATGCTTTTGCAATCCAATGGGATGAATCCCCTCAGCGATCCTAGTTCTTCAGGCTCCTGGAGCCCAAACCCTTCTCCTCCCAGTCCCCCATTTTCTCTTCACCTCTCCACCTCTTGACACATCATTTTTTCATGTCAGGAGAGCTCCCTAGGAGGGCCTGTACTGATGACAGGATCCTCAAGCAACTTTTTGAGAGGAAAAGGGGGGACACAATTTTCCCCTCAAAAGTCCCCCCCCCCCAAGGGAAAGCCCAGGGTTTGAGTTAATCCCAGGAGGAACTGGGTTAAAATAACCCAGCTCCTCCCAGAAATTAGGGCAGTGTGGAAGCCCCTCCCCCCCTCCGTGGGTACATATGAATATGCACACAGACACATCAAGGCTTTTTTTTTCACTTTCAGTACATACCTGATCCCTCTTAACTAGGTTTCCAAGACACCCCTTATGATAATGACCCTCATGTTGAAGAAGGATCAAAATGGCAGGTAGATAAAAGGCATTGCTGTAGTGACTCACAAATGACACATGGGTAATGGAAAAAAGTTAACAAATGCAGGCAGGCTATACATTCAATGAAGTATGCAAAAAGTTCATTTTAAAATTATATTTGGACATTTCCATTAGCTTTTTCCCCTCACAGCATAATTGTAAGGCTGCACCCATCTGGAACTAATTTGAAAATTGGAGGTTAATGGTCACAAAAGATGACTTGTTCCAATTACACAGAATATTTTATAAGTTCACTCCCTGTGCAGGTTTTCATTTTATATGCTGTTTCTAGCTGTCTGTCAGTGACCAAAATAATTAAGTTTTTAACTGTTACGTTGTTAACATATAATTACCACAACATCAATCCATTTCCATGACTAGATTTTTCATTCAGATTTCTTTGTATTGATGTGAAATCTATGTGGGAAACATGTATTGAATAAATATTGCTTTTAAAATAAGAGTATGCTTATGACATATAAATAATGATCTGAGTGTATAGGTGGGCAAAGTATACTTCCAGAGTCACATGTGTTTCCTTCCAAGAATGTTTTTGTGGAAAACCACATCTGAAGAAGTCCTGCATTGACCTTTTGCCTGCCCAAAAATTAGCATGAATTACTGAGCCTGAAAGTCTTTAGGAAATGAAACAATTTACTTAATAAAAAGACTTTGGGGTCTCTCTATACATAGAAATTAAAGCTGTTTGAGAACCAGTTTACAGGTTTTATTTTATTTTACAGTATTGCATATTTCAATAATCCCAGAGGGACTCCATGCATAAAAGTGGCCCCCTAGATCTGCACAACTGTCCACCCTGTCCTACTTCATGACTGTAAGTTACTCTGTTTTTGTCATTCACCTGTGATTCCTTCTTCTTCTCTTGACACCCTGTCTTTTTTTGATTCCCACCCTCCCCCAAAACATGTATCACTGCAGACCTGCATACACAAAGAGGAGGGAGGTCATAAAATATTAATAATATATTAGATAAACATGCATGCCCCCCACCCATCATTGGATCAATACAAAGTGAAACATTCATTTCATGAATCATCATAATGGAGGAAAGTAAGATGCTACATGACTGAATTTGTTGCTATTACAATTTTAGTGCCAGAATATGTATGTTTTTAGGATTTCCTGACCTGGGTCAGATATTCATTTGAATGTAAATAAAATAAGAGAAATCCTATACGATAGTAATCAACAAAGAAACACAAACACTATTTTGAGTGTGAGTAGTTCTCTACTTAAGAGCAAGTAGGATGGTTACAATTCATAACTGATTTCTGATGGGTTTATACATAAAGATCCTTGTTTTGATTAGATAACAGGTAGTAAGTTCTTTGCTTTGATTGGGTAACTAATTTACTGTGTTGGCTCAGAGGAAACTAAAAGGAGGCCAAGATAAACCCAAATTGGACTTCTTTTGGCAATCTATACTATACGAAGAGAAAGCAACCACATTGTCATCAAGCCATCCTGTTCCTGTGAAACTAATAACTGCCTCTCACATGCTGCCAAACATGTTGATACATTGGTATTTTATTCTAAAATAGATATAAAATAGAAATATATGTCCCCTTATGCTTGTAATAGATGCCTGTTAGCATTTTATAGTGACAGATGCTGTTAAGATATTAACAAGTTTAACCCTCGAATGGCTGTGTATTCACAGAAAAGTGTAAGAGATGTATAATTCCTCACATAAATAATGTATACCTAAATGGATGATAATGATGATAATATTGATTAGTTAGTGTTCTACTTTTCTTGCTAAACTGGGACTCAATGAAGCATAACATTTAAAAGAAATACAACTGAAAACATACAACTGAAAGGATAACAAGCTCTTGAAAACAGATCAGTTTAAATTGGGCATCACCTAGTCCTTTCTTCAAAAACATTCTTTTTAAAAAGTCTGTTGGAATCAAATGTTTTAGCCTGCTAATGGAAGGTCAAGGAGAGGACATTGTAGATTGTATTGTGTCTCCAGTGGTTGTACTGAGAAAAGAATGTATATGATGATACATTCTGTGTCTACTGGCCTCTCCCAGTTTGATTTGGAGCCTGATGTGGTCATTTAGTTTGGTCCCCAATTTGATTTGGACTGATTTAGTCCCAGCTGGTATAATTTGACATGGAAATTTAAGAAACAGAATCTTTAGATTTCCCATAAACTGGTATTGGAGAAGCAAAGCAGATAAAATGTTTTTAATTTTTTAAAATCAGGTGCATGAAAATTGGGGAAAATCTTATCAAATGAGATCTGACAAATGGAAAACAGATAAATCCTAGGAGTTTTGCTGTGGCTCCCTCTAAATTCCCCCCCCCCCCCCCAAGATGAAATATATTGTTAAATAGGTATATTTAGCTAAATGTGAGATCCTGACTATATACTATGCCTGGTTCTTCTGCAGTGGGTATCAAACTAATACATATACAATAATGACTGACAAAAACCAAAAGCAAAAAATAATGAATATATTAGGGCTGGGCGGTTTTGTTCGTTAATTTCGTAATTCGTTGATTCGTATTTAAATTAGCTTACGATCCGATATTGAGCCATGCAGGAGCAACTAAAAATTGAAACGAATTTTTCAATTTATTTCGTAATTGCTTCGTAATTGGTTTGAAATCGTTTCGAAATCGTTTCGAAATTGTTTCGTTATTATTTCCGTATGTCTGGTGCAAGTTTTATAGTTGTTGTTTGTTTTATCAGTGATTAAAAAATAAATTATCACACCAACAGTCAACAACAGAGGGAGAGGGAAGCTTCAGAAGTTCCCCCTGTCCCATTTGGAGGTTTTTTTTTTAGCGTATTGCGCAATTGCGTCCGCCATTAACGAATCAATTCAAAATTTACGTAATTTCGTAAATAACGAAATTTTTTTAAAGAAAAATTCAGAATTCTTTTAAAAAACGAAACGCAATGGACCCCCTAAAAACAAAACGAGTTTAGAAACAAATTTTCCGTTGTTACCCAGGCCTAGAAAATATGCTACTGCACTCCTTTCAAGTAGTTCCTTATGCATCCCAAATATTGTAGGAACCTTGTAAGAACATTAGCACCATGCCCAAGGTTCTAATACAGCTGCAATGAAACAAAGTTGCAGAGCAGAAAGAAAAGTGAAAAGTAAAGTAGTGCATGGAGAGGCAGTGTGGTGGGCATTGGGTATGCAAGGAGATGGATATCTGTTCATAGCAACTACTTCTAGAAAAAAGAACACAAGGTTAGGAAATAATTAAAAGCCCATCTACACTGGCCACAAACAACAGTGCTGATACAGAATGAGGTACTCTGGATCCGCATCACCATTGTCTGCTCAGCCAATCACCGAGCTGACTTGGATAGTGGCAGGTGTCTGCATTGCATGCTCCCAGGTCAATCCACCACTGGATGGTGTCCGCATGACTTACTGGACCCTCACCTTGCCCCTGTCATTTTGACCTTTGTGGTGCCCATTGGATATGAAAATGGTGCTTGTCACCATTTGGTGTCTGTAATTATGCTAGCTGAAGTGATGAAGCAACATGAGAGAGGGAAGGAGGAAAAAGGAGGAATTGTACTGGAAAGGTCCAAAGAACGAAAATAAAATGCTATGCAATTTTTTTAAAAAGTCTTAAAGTTCCTACTACCTTTCTTACCCCTCCCCATTTTATATTTGATGCAAGAGACTAAGAAGACTACTTATTTGAAAATAATTTCTCCATGCACACACTACATAGTCATAAATCATAACAGATCCCATTTTACAGTTGAGATATTGTTGTGAAGATGAACTCAATACTTGGAATCTTGTCCAACTCTCTAAACTTTTTATAACACCAATTAAAAGTTATGCAGTTGTAACCAGATTTCGTATTGCTGAAAAATTCAATAATTCTACACTATTTTCTTCTGTTTCCCTAATAGCATCAGTTTTTAAGCCAATCCCAAGTATAGTATCTTACAGTTACAATGAATAATATAGTATTTCTCTGATAGCTGTTTTTCTTTCTTTTTTGACATTTTTAAAATTTTGTTTTGACAGCTAATTATCACAAAATATCTTTCAAAGCCAATTCTAAAAAGCATACTTCTCAATTGCAAATACTCATTTTTACTACCAGAGGAACTACATAGGCAACTGTGCTCCCGTTAGATTCATTTTATTTTATTGTTTTCTTGCTGAGAGAGGTTTTCAAATCTGGAAAAAATCACATTGATACTTTGTTGGAGAAGTACTTCCCCCCACATCAGCCAGTTAAAACGATCATACTGGCAACTCTTTGGAAATCAAATTTTGAGTGAATCTGGGAGAGTTGTTTGTTTCTGAGGATTTTTTCCATCTGTCCACCAGATCATTTCCAAACAGTACTGGAAGAAGATTCTTAAAAATCATTCTGAATTTGAGTGCATTGGTGATGTTTTGAAGGAATGTGAATTCTGGAAGGAGTTTACCTGAGGCATCCAAATAATGCCTCGGGTAAACCAGAATTAATCTGGAGTAAACTAGGAATCCCCAGTTTACCCTGGATTAATTAAACACCTGGATAGATCTTTAGGTGGTTTTTAAAATTCTGACAGCTCATTTAGCTGTGGGAATTATTCCTGCAGGTCATTCTGCAGTCATGGGGTGGCCGATGGAAAGGTCCTCTGGGTTCCGATCACCAGTTGAGTACTAGCAGGCTGGAGTAGCCACTCCCGAGAGGACTTAAGAGTTTGTTTAGAAGAAGGCGATCCTGTAAGTAACCTGAACCTGAACCATGTAGGACTACAAGCAGAGAGAAGATTTCCCAGATCATAAGACCATCTTTTTTTTGTGTGTGGTTAAAACAATGCCTTACCACATTGAACTTTTGAAAGTATTCTTTGTGAAATAAAATTGTACTAATCTTTTGAAAATACTTTGAGATTGTTTTTAAACATTTGAAACATTTTCAGAAATTTTAGAGTTATATTATTTTCATTATTTTAAATAATGTGAAATCCAAGTCAAGACAAATTTATCCTGAGAGGACCTAAGAGTTTAGGGTGGATTCTACAGGAGAAGGTGATTCTGTAAGTAAGATGAACCTAGGTTTTGTGTTTTGTACAGCTATATAACATGTTCCTTGCTATCTATGTAAAGATGGGAGTAGGATATTAGCTAATGAAAAGTGCAACCCCCTTCACATATTTATTCCAGTATTCTATAGAACTCAATTTTGCTTACTCTCAAGGAAACATCACTAAGTCTGCAGTTGAAGTTTCTAAGGTATTTGTTTAATCCCAGAAGAAATCTTAACAATGTGGATTAACATAAAGTCCAAGAATTTATCACTGTTCCTTATTTTGTGAATGTTTCTTTGTAGTGTCTCTGATGTTTTTCTCATGCTGACTTGAGCTCCATTTTGGGCGGAAAGGTAGAATATAAATAAAAGATGAGGATAAGGAAGATTCCAGCTGACGCATCTCCAAAATGACTTTTAATACAAATTGAATGAAAAAACACTTTTTGTTTCTATTTTTTGACCCTTAAAAATTAGGTGATGTTGGAAATACTGTCTGAAATGAATCACTAAATGAGTCAGACTAAACAAAACAGAACCTTCAAAACTGAATAGCAATTACTTCCAGGCAGAAATTCCCTAGGGTTACTTCAAAGACCATCACTAATTTCAATTACACTAAACTACTGCCAAAGCCAAGTTCTGTACTCTATTCCTGAAAATGTCAGCCATTGTTTCCCCCATCATTTTATGTGCCGCTACTACCAAGAAATACTCATACTTTTGGGAAGACAAAACAGGGCCCCATCTACACGGACCACTTAGGTCGGTGTAGAAAGTGATCAGTCCTGCAAAACGTTACAAAGGGCTAAAGCAAAGGGTTATTATTACTAGGAGTAAATCTTACTTCTGAAGCAGGAATAGGGTCATCACTAAGTTAGGAACCTTCCAGACAATTGCAGCCAATTACTAAGCAAAAATAGCTACAAGTATCTTAATAGCCATCCCACTTTCCAGGTGGCCAGGAAACATGGGTTAGGTGTCCCTTCCCACTGTCCATCCCTTCTTGCCATTGGTTACAGAAGTGGAATGTCCACTTACTTGATCCAGGAGGGGTTTTCCTTCCTATTATCAGGTTCTGAAGGAGGATTGGAGGAAGGACAGGATGACTCCAACTACCATTTGGTTAACAATAGCTGGTGAATTCCACTTCACCCAGCATCCATTCTAAGTTTTAGTCTAAGCTTCAATGGAGCCATTCAAAGTGCCAGACCTATGTTGGGGATAGGGTGTACCACCTTAGAAAACTCCTTAAAGTCTGGACTCAAATCAGTAGTGAATTCACAACCCATTGACATGGAATCTAGCAGCAATCACTGCTTAGAGTCAGTTTTACTTTGATCCAAAACAATGCAAGATTATGTTTTCAGCACAGTGAAATCTGAATTATGGGTAAGAAAAAGTTCTTATGATCTTGGATTTATGGAGAGGTGAGTTTTTTGTGTTGTTTCTGTAGTTTTGCAATTCACTAGCACAGCATGAATATGCCATTGCTGAATTTGTCCAATGGTTAGGCAGGGGATCAAGTAGAGAGAAATGAAAAACTCAATATATACACAAATGACGAGTTGCCTAGGTTGAGGAAGCATGTTGTATCTTCACACAGCTGGACAGGACATCATTACCACTTTATGCCTCTTGATTCCTGCTTAGTTGGTGGTTCCAGTGTGAACCATCCAAAGCAGAGTGACAAAGTGTAGGACTGGAGTCATTCCTGCAATCTCCTCTATCTGGCAACAGTTAAGTGTTACAAGTTAACTTGGCTCTCAGCATCACAGTTCCATTTACACTTCTATGTTCCATTACCATATGACCCTTCCACAGTGTGGTACATTAGAGCCAAATGATATTGAAGCATGAACAATTTAGATTTGTGTGTCTTTATTTTAATCTGTTGCTTCTTGACACATGTACCAACTTTCTGTATTAGTCTCATGGAATAAATTTGAATCTGTTCAGTGTTAATTGACTGGATTTTTGTCCACAAAGCTTCAAAAATGAAGTTGAATGAATGGATGCATGGTGTCAGGGCAATTACACATACCTTGAGGAAGATTGTATTCATAAGATTCGTTCCCAAATGAGATGGCCTAGAGCTGAGATAAAATCTGAAGAACAACTTAAAATAGCAATCAATTTTTCTAGGAACAAATCTGTAGGCATGTAATATTACAAATAGAACTTAATGGCAAAGTTAACTCTTTGTTTATATAAAAAAAGGTCTGTCATATGTAAATTCTGGCTTCTGCTTTCTGTTGTGGCTGTTGAGGTCATATTGATGAGTCTGTCAGCCTCATCACATTCATACACACAAACCCTCCCCTGATTCTCCACAGATCATGGTGAATCTGGCAGGGTCTGGCAAGGGGTATAGAGAACCTGTCACTTTCCTCGCCACTTACTTCATCCCATAGAGGGAAGTGTCACGGCCTGGCTTCCCCCTATTGTTTCTTATGCAGCATGAGAAGCCTCCTGTGTTGTCACCACTGCCTCCTGTAGTATATAGACTTCAATTGAGACATGGAGCCTTGCCAGAAGTTGAACTACACCATATAATGGGAGCCAGTGGGCTCCATAACTCAACTGAAGTCCAAGGACAGGCTATTTTGCCTATCTAATGAGGTCCTGTGTGTGTGTGTGTGGGGGGGGGGGTTCATCAATGGATTGTCACCTTGCTGTGTTTTGGGGGCTTGCATGTTCCAATAAACCTGTGGGCATAATCACCAGAGTCATGCACTCCTAGTGGGAGCCACAGGGGAGATTACAGACCGAGCAAAATTCAAAGTCCTTATCAATGGATAAAGCAGAAGATAACATGGTATATGTTACAATGAATGTGAAAGCAGAAGTCTGTAACAGATTGAGAAGCCACTGTTGTTGTGTTAACCACACCTCTGACTGGGACCCTCACTCTGTGAAGACTGTATTGATCGGCTGTGCACCAAATTCCACACATTAAAAAACTCACACACAGGTATCTTCCAAGAACTTGGAAGGCCATCATACTCTGACAATGAGGGATAGCCTAAGTAATGTGTTTTGAACCACAGCCTAGTGAAATAGTATTCTTTTTAGAAAATAAAATATTTGTAAATTATTTCTGAGAAGAGAAAAAAAATAGGTCTCCCCTTCCTCAAATTGTAACTCTAATGGTAACTAACAACTTCTGGGGCTCTGATGCTAGCATTGAAACCAATTAATAAAATTCAACTTTCCAAGCTTTGGCTGAGAAGTCAAAGCCAGAATCCCCAGTCAAAAACAGTTTAGGTAGCAAAATTGATGAGCCAAACTAGTCGGAATGGACAGTACTGGATAATTATGTTACAACTGTGGATTTATATTCTGGCAGGAGAGACAGTAATTTCTCCTCCTTTTTGTCCAATTCATTTGAGAGTTGTTGGTCGACCCATCTGGAACATATACAATTTAATCTGCCTCTTAATGCAGGGAAGGTAGTCTGGCACACCTCCAACATACCTGTCATTAATTTTATCAGAACTATGAGAGTCCTGCAGGGTAGGGAGAACATTCTGGATGGTGCCATCTGTCTGCTATGAATTCTCTCTTTTAAAAAATGACTAATGCATTTGAATTTCTGTCAGTGGTAACCTCACATACAGATTGATTCACCTGGAGGATTCTGTATTCTGAAATGTTTATGGACAGTTCATTCTGGCTTCTGCTCTGTCTTTCTGCTCTGCTCTGTGAAAGAAATTGCTGAGGAATTTGTCTTAATTAGATAGCTGGGGAAATCCTTGCCACAGGGAAATCAACTGGTGGCATATGTCTACAGTGACCCTTCTGTCTTCACAGTGCTTCCTGCATAAATACTCCATGTCTCATATTTTGTAAGGCATAGGTTAATATGTTTTAGATCTGCAGTACAAAAGACTATTCCACCTGAAACATTAACCAAAGCACCGGCAAATTATGTCCAAAGAACAATGTGCAAAAATGAATCAAGTTCACCAGAGTAATTTTTACATATTAATTTTGATTTGATGCCACAAAATAAATTGTATATATATACACACACATGCCTAAATCAATGGCAGGGATTAATGACATGCATCATGCATTACTTTACAGTATTAGAGTGTGAATACTAGTTACAGAATTTCACAAGGATAAGAGTGAGGTTCAAATACACCATCAGCATAGAGCTCAACAAACTACATAATCCCAATAGAGTAGTAACCAATAAATGGCTTAATCTTGAATGTAGAGGTGCTTGAAAAGCATTGAAAATTACCCTGGACAGGTTCATAGAAATAAATATACTATTTCTCTTGATAGTTTAGCTTCTATGGGGTTATCTTATAAGACACTTCTAAAACAGTAAAAACAACCCCCACATATACTAGAATGCAACTGAAACAATTGGCTCTAGCTGAAAAAGTAGAGGAAGCGGTTTGGGCATATGGTTTCTGCTGGTTGGCCCTGTAATCACTGGTCATTTTATCACACCAATTTTCATTTTAGCAGATTGTATGGGGCTATATCCTTGGAGAAGTGACCTTCTATAATTTCTGATATTACTCATTTACCATATTAGCCCCCCCCCCCCACACCAGTGTTTGAGATAAAGGTTGATTGTAGTCCTTGTTCTGACCAAGGCCCCAAGAGAAAATGTGATACCTTCAAAAATATGCAAATACTTTTCTGTCTTTTCAGAAATCAGAAGAGCTGCAAGACTGAGAACAAGCCACGAGAGTAAAGACAAAGATACACCCAGAGGAAAAGTGTTCTTGCCATACATCAAGGGAACAACCGACTGCATTGGAAAGCTGATGAAGAAACGCAACATACAAACAATCTACAAACCCACTAAAAAAATCCAACAAATGCTACTCTCAGTAAAGGACAAGAAGGATCCTCTCACCTCTGCAGGAGTCTACGGGTATACCATGCAGCTGTGGACAACTCTACAGAGGGACCACCAAACGCAGCCCAAACACGAATCAAGGAACATTATTATTATTATTATTATTATTATTATTATTACACTTTATTTGTACCCCGCTACCATCTCCCCAAGGGACTCGGTGCGGCTTACATGAGGCTGGCCCAAAAACACAGTACAGGCAATAAACAACAATACAAGCAATTAAAAATAAAGACACAAATAATAAAAATATACAACATTATCACTAAGACAACACACAATTAAAAACAATGGGAAGGCCAAATGTAAAATTAAAATTGGAAATAATGTTGGGACAGGGATGAAAGGAGATAGTGGTGTTTGTGAAAGGGCATACGAGCAGACCTAGAGAAATGTAAAGTGCTTCGTAGGACAAAGTGCTATGGCATCATTATTCCGGGAAGGCACACTGGAACAGCCATGTCTTCAAGCTCCTCCTGAAGACTGCCAAAGTTGAACATGAAAGGCACTGCAGACTAACTCAAACTGAGAAGTCAGCCATAGCTCTACCTGATGAACCAACCTGGACATAGCATATTATTTGAGAACACAGAAATGCTGGACCACTCTAACAACTACCATGTCAGGCCACACAGAGAAGCCATTGAAATCCACAAGCATGTGGACAATTTTAAAAGAAAGGAAGAAACCATGGAAATGAACAAAATCTGGCTACCAGTATTAAAAAATCTCTAAAATTATAACAGTAAATAAAGAAGAAAACTCACAGGGGAACTCCAGAGAAGAAACAAACAGGAACACCTAATCACCTCTCAACAAAGAATTCTTCCAGGCAGTAAAAGGCCACACCTAAAAACTGTAAGGCCATCAAATGCTAATCAAGGTGGCCAATTAAAACATTCACACCTAGCTCCAACAGACAAGAGTTTTTTCTCCCACCCTGTACTTTCCACAAATATATAAACCCTATTTTTCTAGTTTCCAACAGACCTCACAACCTCTGAGGATGCCTGCCATAGATGCAGATGAAATGCCAGGAGAGAATAATTCTAGAACATGGCCATACAACCCAAAAAACCTACAGTGATTCTGGCCACTTTTCTGTCTATTAGGGCCCCAATGTTAGCCAAAGTGTTAAGAATACAAGTATAATTTCATTGGAGGTAGAAACAGGCTGTAGTTATTCCAGTCACAAAACCCCAGTAATTTTCATCTTATTCATCTTTTACACATTGACTCTCTTATACATTAAATATTTGTTGAATAAATTGGAGGACTAGGAACCTACTAACCATGTCATTCCCCTTAACAGGTTGGATCAGAATACTTTTGAGGATTGTCTGACTCTCTATTTTTATCCAAGTCTTATTGAACACTTCTTTACTACCTTGATTGACTCTACAGCAGTGTTTGACTAGACTGATAGAAACCTGTTGTGCATAAACTTGCCAACACGAATATAGATAGCCACCTATTGTTTTTAATCAAAGAACTCTATTTCAATTTGATTGCTAGAATAAGAGTTGGCATTTGCAGCTCATTAACTGATCTTATCCTGAGTAATATAGGAGTAAAGTGAGGATACCGGCAGGAACCATCACTTTTTAATCTTTTTAATCTAAATAACACAATTCCAGCATTGTCTGGCTTAGAATTTGTTTCACTCTTAGTTCTGTCAAAAACATTTCTATCATTTTATACCTTGATTATATAATATGGCTTTAATTTCATTTACTACTCTAGATGTTGGGAGTTGTGTTACATTGGCATTTAATTCATCAAAATCCTTCTTGGAAGCCCAATACAGAGACTACCAGAGCAGTAACAGTGAGATCTATTCGTGTAATTCTTAATTTTTTACTGTAGTATTCAATGGGACTGACAAGGTATTAACTATTCTAATTCCTTTAAATTGAATCGAGTCTATAAATCTGATCATCTAAGGATGGTTTAACTGGCAAAATGTATATTACTCCAATGTATGCAAGCTTTTACGGGTATTTGCTTTCAAGCGTTTGGAAATTCAGCAGAATGAATAATTATGAAATAGGAAGAATGAAGACGGAATGACTAGGCGATGCTGCTGGTATTAATGATATTAACAGGATGACACTGGTGATGCTGTTTTTTAAATGGTTTTAATAGTTTATGTGCTTTTTATAATATTAGGTAGAATGTTTTAACTGTACTTTGAATGTATGGCATTAAATTCTGCCAATTTCTGTAAGCCACTTTGAGTCGATGTAAGTAAGTAAGTAAGTAAGTAAGTAAATAAATCATGCCTACATCTATGGTCAATGGGAGGTATTCTCATACCCTGTTTTCCCTTCCTTTGTCAATGTATGGGGGCCCAGAAACTGAAAATTTGTCTCATTATTTGTTCTTTTGTTCATTGCATTCTTGAACAAGAAGAAACTACATTTTTGAGATCTGTTTTGTCATATATGCAATTCGCTTCTCGGCCTTTTGCATAGTGTCTAGATCTAAGGAAGTAATGCTACCTCTCTATTCTGCTTTGGTTAGACCACATCTGGAATATTGTGTCCAATTCTGGGCACCACAATTCAAGAGAAATATTGACAAGCTGGAATGTGTCCAGAGGAGGGCGACTAAAATGATCAAGGGTCTGGAGAACAAGCCCTATGAGGAGCGGCTTAGGGAACTGGGCATGTTTAGCCTGAAGAAGAGAAGGCTGAGAGGAGTTATGATAGCCATGTATAAATATGTGAGAGGAAGCCACAGGGAGGAGGGAGCAAGCTTGTTTTCTGCTTCCTTGGAGACTAGGACGCGGAACAATGGCTTCAAACTACAAGAGAGGAAATTCCATCTGAACATTAGGAAGAACTTCCTGACTGTGAGAGCCGTTCAGCAGTGGAACTCTCTGCCCCGGAGTGTGGTGGAGGCTCCTTCTTTGGAAGCTTTTAAGCAGAGGCTGGATGGCCATCTGTCAGGGGTGATTTGAATGCAATATTCCTGCTTCTTGGCAGGGGGTTGGACTGGATGGCCCATGAGGTCTCTTCCAACTCTTTGATTCTATGATTCTATGATTCTATGATTTTGGCTAAGATCAAGTGTAGTATGCAATTCTAATATTGTCATAGAAAAGAATGTATATCTCCTGATACTGACTCTATAGTAACTCCAGGAAACATTTATTGTGCAGATAGGAGAGAGAAGGTGGTCTATAGATAAAAGTTTTGTTATTGTTGTTGTTGTTGTTGTTATTGTTGTCCTGGGAATGTTCTTATCTAATCACAGAATAAATATTTGAAATGATGTCATAAAGAAAAGGAAACAGGCTTGTTTTCTGCTGCCCTGGAGACTAGGGACAGAAGTCTGGGGACAGTGGGGAAAAGGAGCCCCCAGTGGCAGAATGGGTTGAACCTTTTTGCCAGCAGGACTGAAGACAACAGGTCAGAGGTTCAAATCAGGCCCCCCATGTAGGGACATGAGAGAAGCCTTCCACAAGGATGGTAAAACATCAAAACATCTGGGCGTCCCCTGGGCAACGTCCTTGCAGACCGTCAATTCTCTCACATCAGATGTGACTTGCAGTTTCTCAAGTCACTCCTGATACAGAAAAAAAAGCACAATGCTTCATGCCAATACTGTCGGTGTTCATGGGATCCCTTCCCATGATATTTCCTCACTGTCTCCAGCTTCCTGGCTTCTTCTATGAAGAGTGAGGAATACACCTAAATCCTCTGAGTCCTGCTTCTCTGTGCTGCTGGCATGGACCCCCTCCAGAAGTAGCCTTACATCGTTCAAATGACAGGAAAGGAGATTTCTCCTGAATTTAAGAACTTCCTGGCTGTAAGCGCTGTTCAACAGTGGAACTTACTGCCTTATAGTGAGGTGGAAGCTCCTTCTTTGGAAGCTTTTAAACAAAGTTTGGATGGCTGTCAGGGGTCCTTTAGCATTGCTTTTACTGCAAGACAAGGGTTTGGACTAGCTGGCCCTTGTGATCTATGATTCTGTAGCATTGTTGTGTTTTAATGGGATTTAACTTTTTTTAAAAAAAATCTTTAAGATCTATATCAAATGTATTTTACTTCATACATTTCCATTGTTGCATTTTATTATTTTATGCAATTGATAATTGATTTATAACTTAAGAATTAATAAATTACTTGCTTACAAAAAATTTGAGTACTGTAATGTAAATGATTGCTGAAGACCCAACTGAAATAATCTTTGTTTCCTAAGATAGCTTGGACATATCCAGTTTCACTCAAATATATGTATTTACATAGAACAGCAAATATATTTTGTAGCATATTCCATTTCCAAATGGAAAATTCATTTTTCGGATACTGTTTTGTCATTTGCTATAGTTCTGCTACTTCTATTGCAAAATCTAATCTTTCTGGTCATCCCTGTTATAAAGCAAAAATGTGATCTTGTATTAGTCTGTCCACTCCCTTATTTCCTTTTCCTCTCACACAGAGAGAACTATCAAAACAAATCAGTGATGTGCTGATCTAGTTCTAAGTGTGACCTTTTTTTATTTTAGTAACTCCATCAACCCTTATGCTTGTACAAATTCAGATTTCTTTTTGGTTCAGTGGTGCAAACATTATTTTTTATTTTATAATTTGCCCAGTGGGCACTTTGCTTTCGCTGGAAAGAAATCCCACCAAAAAGAAAAAAGAAATCCGTAGCTAGTCAGCTTTCAGGGACTGGTTTGTTTCACCTCCTGCTGAGTGAACAACTCATAGGCAACAACATTTTAATACAAATTCGGGCCAAACAACACTTCAAGCATCTTGAACCAAAAAGTAAAACAGAGGACTAAATAAATATGCAAAGTTCAGTGGGTTACAAATAAAGTGTTTATTATTATTATTATTATTATTATTATTATTATTAATATTTCAATAAATGTAGGTGTGCCCACAGTGATATTGTAATATGTAGAAAAAAAAAACAAGGCTCCAAATAAGATTGCCATTATCTCGCTACTATTGAGTTCAAAGGCCATGTTTTGCTTCTCATTTTCATTATTCAGTTTTAATTAAAAAAACATTTGAAAGTTGATGAGAGATAGGCAGAGAAAACAAAAACAAAGAGCATTACTGATAGAAAGGAATTTCATTCTCAAGTTTTAGTTCACTTGAAATTAATGGAATTAATGGAGAACAGTAGATTTTACTCCATATTGGTTTGCCTCCCTTTTTCCTTGCTGTCTTTTAGGTGCTAGACAAAGAAAAGCCTCTTCTGGAGGGTTTTCAGTTGCCTTGATTTTTTCTTTAAGTATATGTGCTGAAGGTGCTTCCTGACTTGTGGTGACCCCATGAATTTCATCTGGGCTTCTCAGAGTAGGTTTCCCCAGTTCCTTCCTTAGTGGTCTTTCAATCCATGTATTAACCAGGGCTGTTCCTCCTTAAATTTCAAGGTCAGATGCCATGTGGTGCCTTTACGGTATTAAGGAACATCTGCAGTTCAGGGAGGGGTATTTAGAATTGTCCAGAGGCCTTTCATGCCTCACAAAATGATAAACTCCAGGATTCCATATGATGCAACCAGGACAATCGAAGTAGAATATTGTACTATGATTTTGTGTGAAAGACCAAACTATATGTGATGGCACTCCATTCACCTTTTGCTATTTCTGTAAACTGGTGTGAGCATATATATCTGAAAATTTAGTATGAAAATCCATAAATTTTCATAGCCACTTCAGAAAGACTGAATCAAGGGACAGACTATGACATAAATATGATCTTCAACACTGAATCTGTTCACTCAGTTCACTCCTATTGTCCCTAGGGTGGTCTTCCATCTAAGTATTAATTGGAGTTAACCCTGCTTAGTTTCCAAGATCAGATCTGGTGCCTTTGGCCACATTCTTTTTCTCCTAAATTTCAGACAGTGACTAAATATGAGAGAATGTTATAAACACAAATGTTAATGATAGTATGATATAAAACTTAGCTCGTATCTAGTAAATATCTGTTGAAACTCAGGTATTTTCAGATTAAATCATACATTGAGATATTTATTGCATATTTTAATTAAAAATTTAGATTTTGATTAAGTATTTGTTTTTTATGCAAGAACATTGCAGATACACTGAAATAGAATTATGTGATGGAACCAGAAGCTATCTGCAGTGATAAGAGAAGGAATGACATCACATTTGCATGATGTCTCCCTAGTAATTAGATAGCTATTGTAGAGTAAATTTAGTTTCAAGTAGAGTAGACTCACTCTATCAGTGGGACTTATATAACTATTAATTTAATACATCTAATTAATTCAATGGATTTAGTTTAGTTGAAACTAACAATTGGATGTAGGCTAGGAATCACCTTCCTTCCTTGTGTTGTTGAATTCCAACTGCCAGCATTTCCCATCACAAGTAATGCTCACTAGGGCTTCTACAAAACAAATTTTTTAAAAAGTATGGGGAAAGTTTCAATTCTTAATTTTTTTGGTGCAGGCCATGCCCACATATTGGATATTGCTTCATAAGTATGAATTTCATGAATTTGATCTGAATTATGAGGACTAACAAAAATGCACACCTCATACGTGTGTGTGTGTGTGTTTCTCAAAATTAAAGCAACATAACAATTACATTATTTACTTAAACACACAGCTGAAGCAATTGATCTATAGAGTCACTGTCCTACATTTATTTTCATCGCTATCTAATTGTGGACTAAAAAGTCCCAAACTGTAGTGCAAAGTGGAACATGATGAGATTGGATTCTGATTCTATTGATGAGACGTGAATGATTTGTCATATTGATGTTTAACTGTTGTTATGCTATTGCTTTTAAATGTTCAAATGGTTTTGTAATGTGTGCATTGAAATTGCTGCTGTTAACCGCTTTGAGTTGCCTAAGGGCTGAGAAACGCGGTATATAAAGGAAGTAAATAAATAAATAAATAAACAAACTAACTAACACTATCACCTTTCCCACCATTTTGTGAGGCTATACTCCCATATCTATTAAAGTTAGTGTGATCACATTTCTTCTGCAAATTAAGTGATTAAATGCCAGGAATAATATGGAACATCTTTGTCACTGCAAAAGGCAATTGACTACAAGTAATGTATTACTTATACCAGCCCAAGATCAGAAAAAGAGGCATGAAATGAAGCTACAGTGATGAAACTGGCCACCATCTCATGCTAATAGGAATTCTTCTAGATACCTGAAGACCACAAATGATTTTTTTTATTTATAGATAAAACTTTGGAACAGTGTCATATAAACTGAAAATAAAGTCACAACAATATAATCTCCCTTATAGTTTATATGTGTGTATGAATTATTTTCTTTTGTTGTTGTAAGAACTACAGTGTAGTTGAACAGCGCATACACTTGTAGATTGTTTGAGCCACAATCAAGTAGCTGTAATATTGAAAATAATGCACTAGTGAACACTGAATGTGGACCAGACTTGGTGCTAAATTGCAAAACCTCATCCAGTCAGCGCAGTTTATTGGCATGATTTTCAAGGTTAGAGAGATAGTTGAACGAAAAAGCTACCGACATGCTGATGTTTCTCTCTTTGCTGCTGATTTTAGTGTCTAGCTCTTTCAAAATTAGGATAGAGCGACTTATCCCTGAAGCACGAAGGTCAATAACCTTTATCTTGGTTTATTGAATAAACCTTCCAAAGAGCATTATCATTTTATTATTCCTATAATTATGGCAAAGAACTGCAGTAACCTTTCATTTTTTGAATTATTCCTTTTGAATTCTACATGTATTGCATTTGATTCGACTCCAGGCAAGGATGAAGACAAAGCACATGTTAAAATGTTCATTTGCTATGGAATGGAATATGTTGGGAAACCCTGGGATGTATATGTACGGAATCCAGCTTCTTTCAAATATACATAGATTCAATATTTCAATAATTATTGTTTCAAAGAATATAAGGAGAATATTCCTAACTCTCCCTCTGAATTAACACCTATCAGTGTATCATATGTACAAACTCTTGAGAAACTGTTTCCCACTTCTATGTTAGGGACTTACAGCAATTGTCTTATACCCCACCTCCATCTTCCCAAAGGGACTCCAGGTGGCTTACATGGGACCAAGCCCAATCAACAGAGTTAAAATGTATAACACCAATAAATTTAGAACACCATAAAAACAACATTAGAACAATATATAAAACAAGCATCAAAACCAACAGCAATAGCATAATTCAAGTCTCTATATACAAATGGTCTGGGCATGTGAGTCCTCACTGGCCATAAAAAGATAAGGGGTAATTTAGTCAAAGTGTAGGGAAAAAAACAAGACTACAAACAGGTGTAAAATGTGTTGAGAATAAGAAAGCCGAAATGATTGTAAACTATCTTTTCAGATTGGAAGTCCACCTCCAGTAGAAAATCCACTCTGAGTGCATCTATATTGTAGAATTACTCCAGTTTGAGACAACTTTCACTGCGGTTGTCAATGTTGTCAAACTATGTGGTTGGTTGAAACACCAGCAGAGAAGGCTAAAGACCATGTAAGGCTACAACTCCTAGGATTCCCTAGTACTGAACCATAGCAGTTGGTGGTGTCAAACTGCATTCATTCCACAATGTAGATATACCCTTAGGCAGGCACCACAACCTTTTCTGCATTGCAGGGCTTGAGCTGTCCATCAGCATTTGTTATGCTGAATGACATTGATTCCGTTTTGTGATGAAAGATTTCTATAAAGTATGAAACTGATCATTTTGTCAAAAAGATAAATCTGAGATGCATTCATAAAGAAAATCAGTAATAGTTGTGAGTCACTTGTAGTACATTCCTTCATTTTCTCTTATTGTCCCAATAGAGTATTTGCATATGAGTTGTCAGCATGATCATTCATTTGAAACAGTCACATCGTCTCAGAGAAGGTACCACTGTGTCTCAGCAAGGGAAGATCACATTGAACTATCTGCATCAGTAACCTTGCTTGGGCTTCAAGGTTTAGCAGAAGGAAAAGCTTAACTAATTATATGTTAAAGATTGGAGCTTCTAGCTACAAAAGATGAAAATAGTCTCTTATTGAACCACAACTGAAAAACCCAACAGAGATAACAAAGTCGGTTTCTCCCAGAACAGTGATGACTCGTCTTTTGAAATAATTTCCCATGAGTTCACCCAGAAAGAGAAATAATTTCAAATAAGCAATGCTGCCAATATGAATAAATACGCAACCCATTTCAATATCTTTGCTGAATTTCAGAATAGCAAAATCCCAATTTACCTCCAGAAAAAAAACTATCATTCTCAATGTTTTAAAAGCCCAAATTAGTTACTCCACAATGAGGTTAATTCTTCCCTCATGTATTAGAAGTATTGATATTGTCACTCATGCAGGTGAGTTGAGTAAAGAGGAGATCCCTAAACATTTTGATATATTCCAAACTCCGATAAGAGATATAAATGGATTGGACAGTATTCAATGACCTTTTTAAAATAAAGCAATAATCAGCTGAAGGGTCAGATCCCAAGATATTCTTCCTTCAGCTGATCTTTGTAAAAAGAAGAAGAAGGGCATTGAAGCATATTTCTTCTTTAAAAAGAAAAAAAAAACATTTTGAATAGGTATATTGTATTTCACTATGCATAATTGTTTTGCTACCTTTAACTAAAAAGAGCAAATAGTATGCAAGTAGCTCCAATAATAAATACCCTATAGACTCAAGTATAAGCTGAGTTTTTCAGCTCTTTTTTTAGACTGAAAAAGCACTCCCCCCCCCCCCCCCGGCTTATACGCAAATCAAGATTATTTCTTATTCAACTCTATTACTATTATTACATTTATTATTTTACTCTATTTATTATTATTACATTTATTATTTTATACTATTTAATATCATTATTACATTTATTATTTTACTCTATTATTGTTATTATTACATTTATTTTTACTCTTATTATTGTTATGATTTTTATGATGACATTTACATAATTTTACTCTAGTTCTTTTTATTACATTTACTCTGGTTATTATTATTACATTATTATTTTTATTTTTATTATTATATTTATTAATAACTCTATTATTACTCTGTAATTATTACATTTCCATTAATTTTCTCTATTATGATTATTTTCATTACATTTATTATTTTACTCTCTTTATTATGATTGGAAGGATATGTAAGCATATTTACACTGAAGTAGGTTAGAAAAATGATTTAATCAGAGTTGGATAGTCCTATCTTAAATTACAGTTTTATGTAAATATTCAAAAATATTTAATCTACTGATGCTTCAATTAATGTAATTTTATTGGTATCTATTTTTTATTTTGAAATTTACCAGTAGCTGTTGCATTTCCCACCCTCATCTTATACTTGAGTTAATAAATTTTCTCAGTTTTTTGTGGTAAAATTAGATGCCTCATCTTATATTCAGATCAGCTCATACTCGAGTATATACGATAGATAGATAAATAAATAAATGCCAAAGCTGGAAGCTTCCAGAAATGACTTTTTTTTTACCGCAAGAGTTGTTGGGTAACCATATCTTTGCAAAATAGAAGTGAACATTTGGCCGTTGGGTTTCCTATGCATTTTGACCACCAACTGATCAGAAATGCATCTTTGTGTGGTTCAAGGTGTGTGCTGGGACCTGTGACACATAGTTTTACTGTTTTTTCACCAATAAGGCAAACAAATTTATATGGGGTAGGTAATTACCTGAAAAAAAATTCAGGCTCAGAAGTACCCAAATTTTACTATTTTATAATGATCATCTTAAAGTACTGAGCCAAAAGATTTCCAGGCTCATCCACCTCCAGAATTTGAATGGATGCAGAAACCTATGTATCTATTTTAAAATAGTTGGAACTCTAATATCTTCACCAGCATAATGTTTTTTCTTTACTCTAACCCAAGCAATAAAGATGTTATCAAATATGTACACACACTGCAAATTTCCATGTAACCTGTGTAGTGGAACTTGCACATGCATTGTCAATTGTTTAAAAAGCCTCTAAAAGCCATGCTCCCCACCCACCCCCTCCACCCCCAAAGACTAACTTAACAAAGATAGTTTCTAAAAATAGGGACTGTTGCTTCTTGAAACAGTTGGAGCATATGACATAACATTGTCTTCAGAGCAGAGAACAAAGCCTTTCTCTATGGAATTGCTTTCAAGCTAATTTCAGACATACTTTGTTCCCATCAGCATCTGTGATGAGTATTGACTTCATGTGACCTTTGTGTCACATGAACCTTGAAGCATATGTTCATATAATACCAAACAGTTTACAAAGGATCCTACTAAAATCTTCCATAGGAAAAAAAATAACATTAAAAAATATTGTTACAGGGTTGCTGTTAGTTTTCCTGGCTGTATGGCCTCATTCCAGAAGCATTCTCTCCTGATGTTTCACACACATCTACGGCAGGCATCCTCAGAGGTTGTGGGGTCTGTTGGAAAACTTGGCAAGTGAGGTTTATATATCTCTGGAAGGTCCAGGGTGGGAGAAAGAACCCTTCTCTGTTTGAGGCCAGTGTGAATGTTGCAATTGGCCTCCTTGATTAGCATTTAATGGCCTCGCTGCTTCAAAACCTGGCTGATTGCTGTCTGGGGGAATCCTTTGTTAGGAAGTATTAGCTGGCCCTGATTGATTCATGTCTGGAATTCCCGTTTTCTGACTGTTGCTCTTTGTTTACTGTCCTGATTTTAGAGGTTTTTTAAAAAACGGGTAGCCAGATTTTGTTCATTTTTATGGTTTCCTTCTGTCTGTTGAAATTGTCCACATGTTTGTGGATTTCAATGACTTCTCTGTTAGTCTGACATGCTAGCAGAGTGGTCCAGCATTTCTGTGTTCTCAAATAATATATCCCCAGGTTGGTTCATCAGGTGCTCTGCTATGGCTGACTTCTCAATATTGTTACAATTTTAAAATATGTTTCTTGAATACTAATAATAAAATCATGATGAAGATAAACCTTGTTTGGCATTTAGCATTTATTCTCTTACGCTGACTAATTGTGTGGTCAGTCCTACTTGCAACTAACTACTATGGAGAGAATATAAAATCTGATAAGCATCCAAGTAAAGTAAACGTTCCTCATGAAATCATCCACACTACTTCTGTGGAGAATAGTTACCAAATACCAAATAAAAAGTACGTAAATTTGCATGTGACACACAGTATCACTACCACAGTTTCTTCCTTTGTTATTTTTTCACTGCTGTTCTTATTGTTGGCCACTATTCTGCATCTTTTCCAATGCCCAGAAGTTTGAAGTTTGTAGTGTGATGATCATCACAACACATGATGAAGAATATTCAGCTCTGGCTTTATTAGAAAACCAGAAGAATAAAAAACACAGAAAAAGACTTCTGATTTTCCTTCTGCACATCTTTCTCTTCCACTCAGGAGAAATGACACATGGCCTATAATAATTGCTCAATGACCACTCATTGCATAATGTCTTTTAATCCTTCAGATATGGGTTCTTACTAATCAGAATGGTATGGCATTTGTCTCTTGATATTTCCACACTGGTGATGTTGTGATGTTAAAATTTCCATAAGACACTGGGCAAAACATATTCAGACAGTGACTTCCTCTTATATTTTTTTTTGCTCCCATTTGACTGCATAATTTGTTTTCTCTGCATAATAGGGCCCTAGAGATATAAGTTGAAACTGCTTAATTCACCAGTTCTGGCAATTGGAAGGATTCTCTTAAATCCTCTCTTTTGCATGTTTTGGGGATTGGAGCATTATTAAATATATTTTCATTAGGCAAGAACATCCGAGTTGCTGAAAACACTCAGAAAAGGCTCATCTCAGAGTTGGCAATGATTCAGTAGTGAATTAGAAATATGCTTGTTTTCTTGATTACACTCCATATTTTAAGGCACAACCGAACATTCAATTACTCAAACTTTTGGTATAGATTTGGAGACCTAAAACTGTTGGAAGGTTATTCCAGCACTTTCAAGTGAAGCTCTTACAGAGTAGACACATGATGATAATGACCTGTTCCTCAGCCTTTTGAACAAATGTATTACTGCTGCAATTCAGTAATGGAAGTCACACCCAAAGTTTGCCAAACATGAGCAGAGCAGTTGACGCCTCGCGATTTTGGAGGTCATTTTATGCAGACTTCAGTACATATCAGCTACATATCAGCTTTCCATTAAAGAAATTACACTCTAAAAGACCAACAGTAATAAAATCTGAGCAAAACAAATGCAATAAAAGATATTCTTTTCTTTCTTTTTTTAAAGATCCAGTACTTAATGAAATGCCTGCACAAGACACAAGGCTAGGATACTCACACCAGCTAAACTTCAAAGTGTCTAGCACATTGAGATTGGCCAAGATTTATTTCCCAGAATTGAAGAAGGATGAGCTTGGAGTCACTACAATATGGGCTTCAACAACTCATTCTAATTCTTTCCCAGGGTTGGTGGCATGCGAGTCTACACTGAGCCAAGAGCGTGATGTAAAAAGGTCAATGGGATTTTGGACTGCATTAAGAGGAGTATATTGCCTAGATCAATAGAAGTTATGATGCTTCTCTATTCAGGTTTGGTTAGACCCCATCTGGAATACTTTGTCCAATTCTGGGCACTACAATTCAGGAGAGGTATTGTCAAACTGGAACGTGTCCAGAGGAGGCAATTTAATTGATCAAAGGTCTGGAAACCATGCCCAATGAGGAGCATCTTAAAGAGCTGGTCATGTTTAGTCTGCAGAATAGAAGGTTGAGAGGAAACATGATAGGAGACTTGTATAAATATGTGAAATGATGTCATAAGGAAGAGGGAAAAG
The DNA here is from genome assembly GCF_037176765.1 of Anolis sagrei. NCBI lineage: Eukaryota > Metazoa > Chordata > Lepidosauria > Squamata > Anolidae > Anolis > Anolis sagrei. The sequence continues at coordinate 248,597,915 of NC_090023.1, forward strand.
GCTTGTTTTCTGCTGCACTGGATATTGGGACATGGAGTAATGGGGTCAAATTGCAGGAAAGGAGATTTCACCTGAACATTAGGAAGAACTTCCTGGCTGTAAGAGCTGTTCAACAGTGAAACTCTCTGCCTCAGAGTGTGGTGGAAACTCCTTCTTTGGAGGATTTTAAACAGAGGCTAGATGGCCATCTGTCGGGGTGCTTTTATTGTGGTTTTCCTGCATGACATGGGGATGGTCTAGATGCCCCACATGGTCTCTTCCAACTCTATGATTCTATGATTCTATGCTATCAACTTACATTCTGTTGGGCCAGGCATGACAATTAGTGTATGACAAGGCTCTTGCTGCCATCAGTATGCTTAGTTGAGTCAAACACCCACAATATTGAATTCAGCAATAAGACACTGCTGGCACAATATATAGACCCTTCTAGAGTGTTTCATTCAGATGCTGGCCTGTCCTGCCACCTGGGGAATTTTTCAAAAGGATATATGTGTCCCTGAAACCCACTAGAAATGATGAGACTCCACTGTTTAACTGGGGTCCTGTTGTTTAATGCTTATCACCTCTGAACCTCTTCATGACAACTAAACTGAGCTGCTTAGCTGGCTCTTGGGTACTACAGGGAGGCAGAAAGATTCTGTGACCATAAATTATCCAGGGCTTGCACTCTCTGAAAAAGCCCTCCCAACCCAGTTTTCTCTGATAGTTGAAGGTAATTACAGCCATGGAGCTAAATTATCAGAATTGGCTTCTACCAAAAGCTCTTCAGCCTATTAAGATATACCAATTGAACTTCCATGATTTCCATTCATATAGTGCTATAATTCAAGCAGGACCACCCAGTTCAATTTGGGTATTTGGGTTGCTGATTCAGAAAATTACATTGGATAAACCACATTAGCTCTAGTTTTGGATACAGAGCATATGCCATCCAGTAGTCACCATTTGCTCGCCCACAGAAAACCATATTTAATAAGCCTTGGTACTATAAGAGGGTTTTGCGAGCCCAGTCACTCTCATTGCAACAGTGTAGTAATAGTGAGGCTGCGGGCCATATTTTAGTTCTTGTGGACCACTGGTAGTTCACAAACCACAGGTTGGGAACCACTACTCTAAACCATAGTACATAATAAAACTCTTTGCTGTGTGCTGTGTTTCAACAGTAAGCAAACAGTATTTTGCCCCCCCCCCCCCAACCAATCATTGATATATATTTTCTATTCGTCATGGGAGTTCTGTTTGCCATATTTGGTTCAATTCCATCATTGGTGGAGTCCAGAATGCTCTTTGATTTTAGGTGAACTATGCATCCCAGTAACTACAACTCGCATATGTCAAGGTCTATTTTTCACCAAGAGCACCTCAAGAGCGCCCCTGAGCAAAATCAACTATACTGCAAATGCTTACTTTGCGTAATGGGTTGAGCCACCCCTGTATATGTGTTTGGGGATCTTAGAACCATAGTATCATAGAGCTGGGATGTGGTGATGGCCATATAGTTCAACATCCTGCCCGGTGTGTTGACTTCCTCTTCCAAATGTAGTCTGTTAAGTTTTCTGTCAAGAAGACAAACTCTGCACATAGACTGAAACAGACAATGACAGATCCTTCTTTCTCTGTCCCTGCAGATATTTTTGTGCCTTTAAACAATGAAATAACTCTTACTTACATGGCTGTGTCCACCACAAACTGGCCCCAGAGGACTTAAGAGACTGAGCTTTGAAGGATTAGGCAGGCATTATCTTCGATTATTGACTGCTAATTCAAGCATGTTGGTAACTCAGCAGAAGCCCTGCCCTTTTTAAACCATGGATTCAGGGAGAGCAGACATTCAAACACAAACAGAAATACCCATATTTGCTATAAAAATAGTCAAAAATTAAGGATGAACCCAAAAACACAGCATTTGCTCTATCCTCGGAGACTTGCATGAAATGGAATATGGTGGCTACCAAAATAATATGTACCACTACAGTGCCACCAACACGAACAGTGGGAAAAGAAATATTGTTCTTGTTTAAAGTGTCACAATATGAAAGGTGTATATTTCTTTTTAAAAGGCACTAGTGTCACTTGCTAGCGTACTAAAACATTTTAAAGATAACCGCTTTACACCCAAAGGACTAAATGCATTGCTAATCTCATTTAAAGAACACTCACTGAATAACACTCACAAATAGTTTTTGGTTAGTCACAAATAGCATATGATTTGAATAGGTTTTGTTCAGCTGGAATTAAAATTGAGTTTAGCCCCAACCTTGAAAATCGATCAATGAATTTGGATGGGGAGTTTTTGTCCATCAGTTATGATAATTGGAAGACATCTTTCAAGAAAATAAAATAGCAATGATCAACAATCACAACTTCACAATTTGGCTTCTGCTCTAAAACTTTATTTTTAGCATAAAAGGTAAGATTTACAATGCATGCTTTTTCTTTATTTTGGCAGTAATAGCAAAGTGAACAATTCTGAAAATATGGAAGTATGCTCCTTTACTGTGTTTTCATGTCTTTGTTGGGGGGGGGGGTCTTTTAAAAACTCATCTTCAGGTAATATCTCTGCTATTTTCTTTCCTAGCCCAATGATGAATAATCCATCTTCCAGGCATCCACAGACAGCTATGATATCTTTGCTCTTGGAAGTCAGCCAGTTGACCTCTTTTACCTGTACACTACGCTAACACATCATTGCAAGGGGTTTGCAGGAAACCAGTAGGTGAAAATTGTCCATGTCTGATCTAATCTATAAGAGAATGAGGAGGAGCACATAGGGCAATTCTATCAATGGGGACTTTGTTCCCAGGGTGTTGTTATGATCAAATGCTTATAGCTGTCATGAGAAATTCTGTTGGAATGGAAGAATACCCTATGCTTTTGTTTTCTCTAGGGATGGCGGCACTGTACTGTTACAGCTCTGGAAATAATAGAGAAAGCAGCAATGTCTATGCCTAATAGATTCAATGTTTGACAAATGGTAGAGTCCCAAAAATCCATAGCAAAGTCTGGGTTTTGTAGTTACTTATCACTCTTTGATACTGGACTTTGGAGATTCATTCAGGTGCTATTAGATTTGGGGGAAAAAGTATTAGAATAGAATTGAAAACATGACTGATATTGATTTATTAGGTGTTAGAAAACCCTAGACAAGCAAGAACCTTCAGTTTTGGGATATATTATGCAAGAAAAATGAACGTGGGAGCGGGGTTTGGTGCAGAAACTTTCTGCACTGAAATCACATCTGCAATGACTTTTTTTTCTCCCTGCAGAATTGTTATTTTCTTTGCAAAAATGCTAGTTTTAATGCTGAATACAATGCGGTTTCGCGCAATTGAAGCCACAAAATAAGTTTGAAATGATGAATAGATTTTGAAAACTATTCAGGTTTTTTGCACAAAATAAAATATAAATGTATTGTCGAAGGCTTTCATGGCTGGAATCACTCAGTTCTTGTGGGTTTTTTCGGGCTATATGGCCATGTTCTAGAGGCATTTCTCCTGACGTTTCGCCTGCATCTATGGCAAGCATCCTCAGAGGTGAGGTCTGCTGGAGCTGGGAAAAAAGGGTTTATATATCTGTGGAATGACCAGGGTGGGACAAAGGGCTTTTGTAAGTTGGGCTAGGTGTGAATCTTTCAACTGACCACCTTGATTAGCATACAATGGGCTGACTGTGCCTGGAGCAAACTCTTCTTGAAAGGTGATTAGATGTCCCTGCCATTCTTTCTCTCTGCTGTTTTTGCTGTTGCAATTTTAGAATTTTTTAATATTGGTAGCCAAATTTTGTTCATTTTCATGGTCTCTTCCTTTCTGTTGAAATTGTCCACATGTTTGTGGATTTCAATGGCTTCTCTGTGTAGTCTGACATGGTGGTTGTTGGTGTGGTCCAGCATTTCTGTGTTCTCAAATAATATGCTGTGTCCAGGCTGGTTGATCAGGTGCTCTGCTATGGCTGATTTCTCTGGTTGGAGTAGTCTGCAGTGCCTTTCATGTTCCTGGATTCTTGTTTGGGCGCTGCGTTTGGTGGTCCCTATGTAGACTTGTCCACAGCTGCATGGTATACGGTAGACTCCTGCAGAGGTGAGAGGATCCCTCTTGTCCTTTGCTGAACGTAGCATTTGTTGGATTTTCTTGGTGGGTTTGTAGATTGTTTGTATGTTGTGTTTCCTCATCAGCTTCCCTATGCGGTCAGTGGTTCCCTTGATGTATGGCAGGAACACTTTTCCTCTGGATGGATCTTCATCTTGACTCTCGTGGCTTGTTCTTGGTCTTGCAGCTCTTCTGATGTCTTCTGATGTCCCACCCTGGTCATTCCACAGATATATAAACCCTTTTTTCCCAGCTCCAGCAGACCTCACCTCTGAGGATGCTTGCCATAGATGCAGGCAAAACGTCAGGAGAAATGCCTCTAGAACATGGCCATATAGCCCGAAAAAACCCACAAGAACTGAGTAAATTATAAATGATGAATAGATTTTGAAAACTGCTCAGTTTTTAATGACTTCTTACAGCAAGGAGAGAGGGGGTAAAATTCTATATTTTGGCTGTGAGAACAAAAGTTGCAATCATAGAATCAGAGTTGGAAGAGATCACATGGGCCATTTGATCCAACCCCTGCCATACAGGAAAATCACCATCAAAGTGTCCCTGATAGATGGCCATCCAGCCTCTGTATAAAAGCCTCCAAAGAAGGAGCTTCCACCAGACTCCAAGGCAGTGAGTTCCACTGTTGAACAGCTCTTTAGTCAGGAAGTTCTTCCTAATGTTCAGGTGGAATCTCATTTATTGTAAATTGACCCCATTGCTCCATGTCCCAATGTCCAGTGCAGCAGAAAACAAGCCTTTTCCCTCTTCCTTATGACATCATTTCACATATTTATACAAGTCTCCTATCATGTTTCCTCTCAACCTTCTCTTCTGCTGACTAAACATGCCCAGCTCTTTAAGATGCTCCTCATAGGCATGGTTTCCAGACCTTTGAACGATTTAGTTGCCTCCTCTGGACACGTTCGAGTTTGTCAATATCTCTCATAAATTGTAGTGCCCAGAATTGGATACAGAATTCCAAGTCTAACCAAAGCAGGAAAGAGAGACACAATGACTTCCCTTGATCTAGACATTATACTCTTTTTGATATAGCTCAAAATCCCATTGGCTTTTTTAGCTGTTGTCTATGTTCAACTTGTTGTCCACAAAGATTCCAAGATCTCTTTCACAAGGACTGTAGCCTAGCCAGGTATTACCCATTCTGTATCTGTGCTTTATTTTTTTTTGCCTAAGTGAAGTATCCTACACTTCTCCTTGTTGAAATTCAGTTTGTTAGTTTTTGCCCAGCTCTCTAATCTGTTAAGGTCATTTTGTATTCTGATCTTGTATTTGCTATCCCTCCTAATTTGGTGTCATCTGCAAATTTGATAAGCATACTCTCTAAACCTTCATCCAAGTCATTAATAAAGATGTGAACAGCACTGGTCCTAGGAGAGAATCCTGAGACATCCCAGTAGTAACTTCTTTCCAGGATGAAGATGAACCATTGGTGAGCAGCATCCTTTGGGTTCAATCACAACCAATTGATCTGGGTTGTTGTATGTTTTTCAGGCTGTATGGCCATGTTCCATAAGCATAGGAGACAATGCTTCTGGAACATGGCCATATATAAGGGTTATCCCAGGAAAGATCACACTAAGGGTTTTCTTTTAGGGTCTTCTGTGCTACTGTGGTGCTTATTTTCCTCAGAGGGTTTAAATACCAATGACGTTCACACACAGGCTCTTGTAATATGTTAACTATAATAAAACATTTATTTAACAGGCTTAAACTCTTCTGGTACAAATGCGTAATTGTTTCTGTAAGTGAATGGCACAAAAGCTGTTGGTTATGTTTGATGTACAATTCTTAGATGGGTACTGGATTCAAATCTAGAGTTAACAAACAGGAGATTATCTCAGGAAATTAATCTCTGATGATAATTCCAAACCAAATTCCCACTTTCTGGAATCTAGCCAAACAACCTTGGACTAGCCTTCCTCAGTAATAAAAGAAACAGACCATAAGCAAGGTCCTGTTCCGACTGTCAGTATTCCTGGCTAATTCCTCTAGCCCTTGAATACTACAAAAGATTAACCCAATTCTCCTATCTAGCACTATCCAACTGTGAACACCAACCAACTACCTAACTCCCAACTGACAAATCCCAACTGCCAAAACTCAAGCCTAAAATTCAAAAAGTACACTTTTTCCTCTATTTTAATATTAGGCTCCGCCCCTATTCCTAACCAATCCTGGCCATCTACTCTTTGCTTACTGGACTAGGTCACGCCCCTTCTAAGAAAACCTGACCCAAGATGGCATCTCCCTGTTTCCCTATCCTAAGATGGCCGCCAGGGCTTCACTAGGCCCACATTCTGGCTGCTAAAGGTAAGGGTTCTTCACACCATACAGCCCGAAAAACTTACAGCAACCCAGTGATTCCGGTCATGAAAGCCTTCGACAATACAATTATAAATGCACCTAACAGTAGTATTATCTATCCTACATTTGATTATTTTGTTTGCATGAAGATCATGGGGGAACTTGTCAAAGGCCTTATTGAAATTGACAGCATACCCTGCATCTACCAATCTTATAACCCTATCAAAAAAGAGATAATAAGTATAGATAGAGGAGAGATGGAGATCTGCTCCTATTTCTCAATCTCTCTCTCTCTCTCTCTCTCTCTCTCTCTCTCTCTCTCACACACACACACACACACACACACACACACACATGCACACAGCTGTGTTGTTGACACATACATACTATGGAGATGCAACGTAACTGCAGGAAGGTTCTTCTTCAGCAGTATTAGCAAAATTCACTGTGAGGAATTATATCCTCACAGTAGTATTCTGCCTTTCTTAATGGAACCTATGGCTGTGTAAGAAAATTCACTATACTCTAAATTTATGGTGAAATTTAGATATATGTGTGGGAAATATTACATTGCTCCTGAAAGTGATGGATGATTATGAGATAAATGTAAATAAAACAGAAGTGAATAGAAGCATATATTCACATTGAGAAATATGTGTAAGTGGCTTTGTATTAGTGTGCCTTGTAGAAAAAATCACTTTATTTTGCATTTCCTTTTCTGCTGGTATGAGTAAACATAAATAAGGCTGTCCCAGTATATTTTTAAATATTCCTTTTAATGACTTATTTATAGAATACAGCACAATGAATTAAATTAGTATGGTGTGCATGTTGTGCAGGGTAGAGATAGATGGCTAACTTAACATATGGTAGATCAGCCTTGCACAGCCTGTGGCCTCCATGTGTTTTTAACTTCAGCTCCCATAATAGCAGTCCTTTGGACAAGCTGGCAAGGAGTTAATGGGAGTTGGAGTCCAAAACACCTGGAGGTTCACAAGTTGTGCAGACCTGTAGTAGATGGACAGTAGATTAATAATGCAATGTACTTTCTAGGAATAATGCACAAGAGTAGTGGTTCGACTACTGCAACGCTCTCTACGTGGGGCTGCCCTTGAAGACGGCCCGGAAGCTTCAGCTAGTCCAACGCGCGGCAGCCATGTTGTTAACGGGAGCAGGACGCAGAGAGCATACAACGCCCCTGCTGTCCCAGCTCCACTGGCTGCCGATTCGCTACCGGGCCCAATTTAAGGTGCTGGTGTTATCCTACAAAGCCCTAAACGGTTCCGGCCCAAAATACCTTGCAGACCGCATCTCGGCCTATGAGCCCACGAGGGCCTTGAGATCATCCGGGGAGGCCCTTCTCTCGGTCCCGCCTGCCTCTCAGGCACGCCTGGCGGGGACGAGAGAGCGGGCCTTCTCGGTGGTGGCCCCCCGGCTGTGGAACACCCTCCCTGTTGAGGTTAGACAGGCGCCCTCCTTGATGGCCTTTCGTAGGGGCCTGAAGACATGGCTCTTCGAGCAGGCCTTCAACTGAGAGTATCTTGGAACGACTCTGGAATGGACTAGGACTAGGAATTTCGGCTATGACCCCAGGACTTGACGAAGCGGATTTTTAGTATAAGTATATGTCATGTTGTATTGTCTGGTTTGTGTTGTCCTGATTTATTGTACACTGTCCCCTTTTGTGTTGTTGTTCACCGCCCCGAGTCGCCTTCGGGCTGAGAGGGGCGGTCAATAAATGCAAAAAATAAATAAATAATAAATAAATAAAGTGTGCCCTCCAGGAAGCACACTGAGGGTCTCCATGCTTCTCTCCTCCTCCTCTTTCATGCTCCTCCTCCCCCCTCCCCCACACCATCAAAAGCCTTCTCCCCTCACCTTCCTTGTTTCCAAAGCCCTATTTCCCTCCCACCACTCTGGGGATGCTTTGATTGTTCTTTGCCTGCATGCGAGAAGTGGATGGACTGGATGGCCCCTGGGGTCTCTCAGTGAAATACCGTTAAGTGCATGCTGGCTAAAATTGTTCTTCAAAAGTTTACCCATGTCTGATATATATATATATATATATATATATATATATATATATATATTAGCTGTGCCCTGCCACGCGTTGCTGTGGCCTATAGTAAAACTTATCAAAGTTGAGGTAGATATCTGGACTATTATAAAAGAGAGGTCCCTACCTATTCCTTCCCCCTTTTCCTCCCCCTTTCTCTCCTTTCTTCCTTCTCTACCTCTTTCTTTCTTTCCTTCTTTCACTACTTGATTTCATCCTTCTCTCTTTCCTTCATTCCCTCCCCCTTTCTTCCTTTGCCTTTCCTCCCTCCCTGTTTGCTTCCTTCTTTCACTTTTTATTTCCTTTTATTTTACCACCATCATAACAATAACAATAATGCAATGCATTGCCTCTGGGACCTGACACCTCTCCCATTCCCCCAGGGTCTCATAGGAACAATAGCATAATAATAATAATAATAATAATAATAATAATAATAATGATAATGATGATGATAATAATAATAATAGAAATAAAAACCTTTACCCGCCACTTGTTGCTGTGGCCAATCTTCCCTCTTTCTCTCCTTCTTTCCCTCCTTCCTTGTGGGGTTGCGTGTGTGTGTGCGGCGGCGGGGGGAGTGATGGAGCGTGGGGTTGCGTGTGTGTGTGTGGCGGCGGGGGGAGTAGTGTTGCGTGTGTGCATGCGGCGGCGGGGGGAGTGATGGAGCGTGGGGTTGCGTGTGTTTCGTTGGGGTTTTTTTGAGTTTTGTTTCTCCGTTGGATGCCCCTAACAAATATATATATATATATATATATATATATATATATATATATATATATGCACACACACACATACACACACACACACACTATATATATATATATATATATATATATATATATATATATATACACATATATAATAGATAAATATATAATAGATAAACATGTATTGGGACTCCACGAGAATCTTTTGCTTTAAAAAGGGCTCTGCAGTTAAAAAGGTTTGAGAAGCCCTGTGCTAGAGTATGCTTGTAGACTAGGGTACACCACTGATCCTGAAACATTGCCCTTGTGACAGTTCAACAAACGCCATAGTTCAATAAGAGTTATACTCAGTAAACTGTATACACCTATAAACCTAAACATAAATTCTTTTAGGATATTCCTGACTGGGACAGACCTTGTGCAACCACTGAAGTGCAGGATTCCCACACCGTAGGGCCTAATCACAAGACTCCAGGTTTTGTGCATCATATAATTTTGTGCATCATCTTCATGCAGAAGACAAATATTCAAATTCTCTAGTCTAGGAGATCCTGCTCCAGGGAAGAGGAAAGGAAAGTGCAAAATATTTAGGATAGCTATTAACATAGCAATTTCCTACAATTCACAAGGATTAATCAATTTGTTGCTGCAACTGACAGTGGGCCCTTCCACATAGCCCTATATCCCAAAATATCAAAGCAGAAAATCCCACAATATCTGCTTTGAACTGGGATATCTGAGTCCACACTGCCATATATCCCAGTTCAAAGCAGAAAATATGGGATTTTATTCAGTTGTGTGGAAGGGACCAGTGCCTCCCTAGAGTGCCTCTGGGGTCCTTCTGCACTTCCATATAAAATCTACATTATCTGTTTTGAACTGGATTATATAACAGTGTAGATGCATATAATCCAGTTCAAAGTAAATAATGTGGATTTTCTGCTTTCATAACCTGGGGCCCTTCCACATAACACTATATCCCAGAAAATCCCACAATATCTGCTTTGAACTGGGTTATCTAAGTTGTATTCCATCTTGAGCTATTATTAATTATTTATTATCATTTATTATTATGCAGCAACTATTATTGTTCTTGTAGTTGTTGCATAATAACAAATGACACCACTGGCTGCCATCTTTAGCTCTCAGGTTTTGGCCAAGAAATCACTGTACCTGGGAGGATCCTGAACTGGCAGGACTACTTGAAACTAGACTTGTGCACGAATATGTTGTAGCTCTTTCATTTCAGCCAATCCGGCTCCTTCAGTTCTATCGGGTGGCTGTAATGGCAAGGATCCAGCCATCACGTTTCCCTATCTGTAACAGGACCATGTGGAAGTCAATCATGGCTCCTCCCCCCCCCCCCCCCCCCAATTCGGCATCATAGTTGTGTCCTGGCTTCAGTGGAATTTTTGGCTTGGCTTCTGGCTTTGCCTCTCTTGAATCTATTTGATGTTCCTTTGCTTCTTTTTTATTCTTTTTATTTAGTGGACTGACAGACTGGGAGTTGGGTACATGCAGGATTGATGGGTGTGATGTGCACACATTTTGGGCAGCTTGGAGAGTCACTCTTTAACCCTCTTTTTCTCCTCCCCACCTTTCCTTCAGAAAATAATTCTAAAAGATAGCAACTATTATGAATAATAGTAATCCCAGCAAACAAACAGAAAAGCCTCATTCTCAGAAAACTACTATGACCTAGTTACCTCTCCTCTAGAGTAATGTAGAAATAGCTTTAAGGAAGTATTAAACCCAAAGCAGAAAGGTGGGTGAGGAAAAAGGCAGGCAGGGCCTGCAGTGCCAATTAAAAGAAAAGAGAGGGATTTTTAAAGGAAGCCCAAAGGATAATGGAAAATACATTCAGGGAGAGAGCAGCATGCTGTCTCCCCTAGAGTAGAAGCAGCTTTAAGGAAGCATTAAACCCAGGTTTCCTTTACAGACCAAAGGAAAAGGATGGCAGAAAGAGTGGTATCTTAACTCTGATGCTTTTTAATCTATGCCCTAATGAAGGCTATAAGGACAAAAGATACCATTGGCTAAAATGATTAAAAGGGGAGCCCAGAAATCCCCCTCCCCCCATTGCCACCAATGGGCTGGATCTATCTGTATTTTTCAGCTACGGTCCGAAAACTCCATCCGGCTGTGTGCTTGTTTTTGGAAGGCATGCGAAAACAGATATGGGGAGTCTACTGGTATATGGCCAGCAGAAATGGATAAAGGTTCAGCCAAAAAGCACAAGACAACTGGAAACACACTAAATGGCACATTTGAATGCATTTCTTTGTGATAAAAATGTGTGTCCTGTACCAGGTTAATTCATCTCTCTTCCTAAACACAAATGCCCCAATTCTAATTCTAAGGAACACATCTGCATGCTCTTCTTTCTCTACAAGGTAATTAGAGAAAAAACATCTGTACAATTTGCTGAGCCACTTGCAACAATCTTGAATAATTTCACCTTACTTTTATTTTGGGAGGTTCAAATAGCAATAATTGCTAAATGTTAAATATACTTTTAAATTTCGATGCCTCAATATGACTAGATCCAATAGTAAATTCATAATACAACTTTTAAAGGTTACTGGAAAGTTATATTAAAATTAGACCAATTTATATAATGCTTCATTGGTGTGAAGGGGGAAAAACTCTCATTTCTTTATGAACAATTAAACATAATTTTCCATAATGCCAGTTTTAATACCTTCCCTGATGGTAATCACCATTATTTTCTATATCCTTCCCACTGAGTGAAATTGCAAGTTCTTAACACAGTAATAAATTTGACCATTGAAGATGAATTTGTAATTTGATCTCGTGGGGCCAAATTAGACATGTAGAAAAAAATTCACATAGCTCTCATATTCTGAAAGATGTTGTCCTTCCAAACATAGTAGACACAGGGAAGTTGACTTTGATTGCTAGCATGTTGTAGAATGTTTGATATGAAAACTCAAAATGCTTATCAAAATGATGATCTATAACATGAAAACACCTAACTGTATTTGTTATAATGGTTGACGAGAGCTCTGGTCAGAATCATATTGGGGCATTAGTAGGTCAAGGTAAATCTAGTCATGTCCGACTCTGGGGATTGGTGCTCATCTCCATTTCTAAGCCAAAGAGCCGGCATTGGCCATAGGATGGAAGGAGGGAGGGAGGGAGGGATTAATGATGAGTTATCTGAGGGAAAGGGAGAACCTTTGGGCGTACATAGGAATGGAAATATTTGGGAGTGGCAGCGGACTGTGCTGGCTACCCAGAGGACGGCCAACAACACAACATCTAGCCTTATGGATCAGCCCACCGCACCTTGTGCTCAGAATCAACATCTCTCTACGGACAATTTTGCGGTGGACATTGCCGATCTAATGGTAAACAGAGGCAGATGGACCTCTAAGAGGGCAGTCTGTAACTCCTTGGCCCAAATCCTGGGTAAAAGATCACAGGATATAAGACTAAAAGCCATAGTGTGGTTGTGGAGGGATTACCAATCTTCTGACTGCTCCACCCGTCTTCAAATCTCACCAGAAGACAGCACTTGGCTTGGTGATCTAATGGCTAAACAACCTGGCCTAAAGAAATGGGGCATCACCATTAGAAGGGTAGTTGTGGACCCTCACATACGCCCCTTGTTTGATTCCGGGGTTTCGTCTCGCCATGTTCCACCCGGCCCCCGGGCGAACTCCACAACTAGCTTTCCAGTTAGGGCCTCCCCTCCTGGCTCGTATCACTTTGAGACCCCATCCGCCCCGGTTGCCCCCACTCAGCCAGCCACACTTCTCCGCTCGAGAACGCTCCCTTTATTCAGCCCACTCAGTTCCCTTGATGTCTCTTTATCTACCTCAACATCAGAATCATCCCTACCAAACGCCCAAGGGAGATTATTCCCCAGCCCGACTTCCTCCTCTGAGAGCTGACTAGATCCTGGCCATGTGGGGGGGGGGGGGGAAGGTTCCGGAGGAAGGGGGTGCTATCCGAGTCGTGTGGGGGAGGAGATTTGCGGGTCACAAACTTCCCAGGGAGAAGCGCAACAGAGTCTTTGCGACCCTGGAAAAGGTGGGTAGTGGTAGGCTCCTTGGCAGCACCCTTGGTCTCAAGGTCCTCTTGATCAATGCCAGATCCGTTAATGGTAAGACCGCGGCCATCCAGGACCTGATCCTGGATGAGAGGGCGGATCTGGCATGCATTACCGAGACCTGGCTGGACGAGCTGGGGGGTGTAAACCTTTCTCAGTGGTGCCCACCAGGTTTTGGAGTGCATCAACAGGCCAGACAAGGGGGGCGGGGAGGAGGGGTCGCAGTAGTCTTTCGGCAATCCATCGCCGTGACCAGATGCGTTGTTCCGCAGGCTTCTGGGTTCGAGTGTGTCCACTTGAAGGTGGGGAGCCGTGACAGTGTGGGGTTCCTGCTGGTGTATCGTCCACCCCGTGACCCAGCAGCTTCCCTGTCTGAGCTAGCGGAGGTGGTCTCTAATTCGGCCTTGGTCTCCCAGCGCCTGGTGGTGCTGGGAGACTTTAACATCCACGCTGAGACCACTCTATCTGGCGCATCTCAGGACTTTATGGCCACCATGGCGACCATAGGACTGTCACAGATAATATCTGGCCCCACTCATCAAGCTGGACATACTCTCGACCTTGTCTTTGTGGCGGACAACGAAATGATCAGAGTGGAAGATCAAAACATCCTTCCAGTGTCATGGTCTGACCATCATCTGATCACTTTTAGACTTGCTGCGACCCTAAACCTCCGCAGGGGTGGAGGACAAATTAAGATGGTCCGCCCTAGGAGACTGATGGATCCGGATGGATTCCTGAGGAATCTTGGGGTTCTTCCTGCCTTGGAGCCTGGTGATTCTATCGACGCCTTGGTGGCTCTCTATAATGGGGAGATGTCCAGGGCGTTAGATACGATCGCACCTGAATGCCCCATCTCGTTGCGTCGTGACAGGCCATCTCCTTGGTTCACCGAGGAGCTGGCTGTGATGAGGCATACGAGAAGGGGGCTAGAGAGCAAATGGAGGAAATCTCGAGATGTATCTGATCGAGCACGGGCTAAAGCCTCTCTTAAGGCATACTCCGTGGCTATACGGGTGGCCAGGAAATCATTCACGACCACTCGTATAGCATCTGCAGCAAATAGATCATCGGAGCTGTTCCGGGTCGTGGGAGAACTCCTCCACCCACCTGTGGCGGAGGAGGTCGCTGATGACCCTGCAGCTCGGTGTCGCGATTTCGCACACCATTTTGCAGGTAAAGTCGCCCAGATACGTCTTGAGCTCGACTCCAATTCCATCGCAGTGCCAGGAGAGGTGACGGAGGCACCTGCTTGTCCAACCTTGTGGGATTCTTTTAGGCTTGTTCTTCCTGAAACCGTAGAGGAGACTCTTGGGGCTGTGAGAGCGACCACCTCATCTCTGGACCCATGCCCATCTTGGCTCATTAAATCAGCCAGAGGAGGGTTGCTTGACTGGTTTGTACCGATTATCAATGCATCGTTGGAGCAAGGAATTTTTCCATCTAACTTGAAGCAGGCTGTGGTTCGCCCACTCCTCAAAAAAGCTTCCCTTGACTCCACGGTGCTGAGTAACTACAGACCGATCTCCAACCTCCCCTTTCTGGGTAAGGTGCTGGAGCGGGTGGTCGCCTCCCAGCTCCAGAGTTTCCTAGACGACACCAACTACCTAGATCAGTCACAGTCTGGTTTCAGGCCTGGTCATGGCACCGAGACAGCCTTGGTCGCCTTGGTGGATGACCTCCGCAGAGAGCTGGACAGGGGGAGTGTGACCCTGCTGGTTCTCTTGGACATCTCAGCGGCTTTCGATACCATCGACCATGGTATCCTTCTGGGTCGTCTCTCCGGGATGGGCCTTGGGGGCACGGTTTTGTCGTGGCTCCAGTCCTTCCTGGAGGGACGAACTCAGATGGCGAAGCTGGGAGACGCCTGCTCTGACCCCTGGCCTTTGACCTGTGGGGTCCCGCAAGGCTCTATTTTGTCGCCCATGCTTTTTAACATCTACATGAAACCGCTGGGAGAGGTCATCCGGAGTTTTGGAGTTGGGTGCCATCTCTACGCGGATGACACACAACTCTACTACTCTTTCCCACCTAATTCCAAGGAGGCTTCTCAGGTGCTAGACGAGTGCCTGGCCGCTGTGTCGATCTGGATGAGGAAGAACAAGCTGAAGATCAATCCCGATAAGACAGAGGTCCTCCTGGTCGATCGTAAACCGGATCGGAGTATAGGGTGGTCACCTGTGTTGGACGGGGTTACACTCCCCCTAAAGCCACAGGTCCGCAGTTTGGGTGTCCTCTTGGATTCTTCGCTCACACTTGAGGCTCAGGTGTCGGCGGTATCCGGGAGGGCCTTTGCGCAACTGAGACTTGTGCGCCAACTGCGACCATACCTCGTGAAGGCTGATCTGGCCGGGGTGGTCCACGCCTTGGTCACCTCTAAAATGGACTACTGCAATGCGCTCTACGTGGGGCTGCCCTTGAAGACGGCTCGGAAACTTCAATTGGTCCAGCGGGCAGCAGCCAGGATGCTAACCGGGGCTCATTATCAAGAGAGGTCTACCCCTCTGTTTAAGGAGCTCCACTGGCTGCCATTTATTTTCCGAGCCCAATTCAAGGTGCAGGTGCTCACCTACAAAGCCCTAAACGGTTTGGGACCACCCTACCTGCGTGACCGCATCACCATCTACGAACCCACACGCTCGCTCCGGTCATCTGGAGAGGCCCTGCTCGTGATCCCACCCACGTCGCAAGCGCGCTTGATGGGGACACGGGACAGGGCCTTTTCTGTGGCGGCCCCCCGACTTTGGAACGCCCTCCCAAAAGATCTCAGACAGGCCCCTACTCTAGCCGTTTTCAGAAGGAATTTAAAAACTTGGCTGTTCCGTTGTGCCTTCTCAGACTAGGAATCCCCACCCCAAGTCCTAGTAGCACCTTAGCATAACTAATCGTCGCTGCACACTGCACTTTTAATCCTACGTGCCTCCTGCCATTTCAGCACTTTTAACCCTTGTACCCCAGTGCGCCGGCCGAACCAGTTTTTTAATAATGTCTTGATGTACTGCCATTGTCGTTATTTTGCTTATTGTTCTGATTTGCTTTGCTATTGTTGTGTTATGTTCTCTATTGTATTGTGTTTTGAGGCTTCGGTCTGTGTAAGCCGCATCGAGTCCTTCGGGAGATGCTAGCGGGGTACAAATAAAGTTAATAATAATAATAATAATAATAATAATAATAAGGTCATGTGGCCAGCATGACTGCATGGGACATTATACTGACAAAATTCCACATTGTACTAGGCTTGTGTTAGGATCTACCCATTATCTCAAGGATAAAAGTGTGACATGAGCTTCATTCCAGGGTCATTTTTTTAGTCCCCAAGTCCCCTAAGGCCCCAGCTACACTACTCCATGATGTGGTGTGGGGTACACATTATCCCAAGGCATCCAAATGGCCAGTGGCCATCTCCACCCCCCCCCCCCCGGTGCTGATTTCAAATGCCAATTTCACTTGAATCTGAGCCAGTGTAGAAGGGCCTGTTGTGCATTCATGGAACTTAGTCATTCTCACTACATACAAAACCACACATATCTTTAAAAATTGGAACTACTAAAATGTGGGGTTTCAGAAAATCTATATAAAGAATTTTAGCCTGTGGGGAAAAAGCAAAATTATAAATAATGTGTAAAGAGAGGCATAGTTTTTGTCTGAAATATGCATAAATTTCCATGTGGCTAAGTAAAAAGAAGTCTCACAACTTGATACAGATCCACAATGAATAAAAATGCCAGCAGAGAAGTTGAAACTAATAGACCTTCACATATTTGAACAGAATGCTTTATGGGTGAGCAGGGATTTGAATCTAGTTCTCCTTGGCTTCAATCAAACAAACTCATAGCTACATTATTTTTCACTACAATGATTAAGAAGAATCTTTATTCTGTCTTTTATTTGATATCATACATTTGTGTCTGCTTTGCATAGTCATTGTTGTCTATAGTAGAACATTAGATGTCCATGCTTGACCTGCAGTTTGAAATGGTTCAAACTTGCAGCATACAAGAGCTGACATTTCTGTGCATTGGTAAGATGACATCTTTCCTTGTGAAGTATTAAAGTTTCCTTATGGTAGTGTGGTATTAAAGTTAGGGTGGAAGAAGAGTTATTTCAGATTTGCCAAGGCTTTCATGTACTCTGAGTAAGTAGTGCTTGAAAATTCAAAAACAGTCAAGCCAATAGATAATGTTTCCATGTATAATTCATTTTTAGTATGTCAAACATTAAATCCTACAAATGAAATTATAAAAATGCTGATAAAATGAAAGTTCTCAAATTGGAACCAATAAAAACATACGTGGCTCCAATATTTCAGATATAAGTATTCTGCAAATCTAGCAGAGTTTGTAATATTAATACTGAAGAACAAACTTTGTTTGGGAAACTTTGGTTGAGGCAAATGCAGAGCAGGCATAATTTTAAATAATTCTGTGTTATTGAGTAAATAGAAATAGGAAAGATCTGGGATCAATCAAAGGACTTATTCATTTGAAATAAATTCCTTATCATTTGTCTTTTAGCAGGTGGTTTACATCCATACAACACTTAATTGAGCACTATATACAGTTGAATTGACTCCCCTGAGGGCACTTCCTCAGAAGATTAATCAGTTAAAGCTTAAACTGACTGATTGATGATGGCAAATTTTAATTGGTGAAACTGAGAGTCAAGGGCATGCTCATTCATTTTTAGGCCATTCTGGTTTTGAAAAAGAGTTGGAACTCTAATAGACCTTTTCTGGGCAGTAGCATTTTTAAATTATAAATTATCATACACTCCTTTCAGAGCCTTAAATGTATATATACCGAGATGTTGGTGTTATGCAAAATGCTGTGAAACATAAACAATGAATCAAACACAGATGCTTGATTTGATTTTAATCAGAAGAGGAATTTTGAAAACTATTGCCATGAAGGCGATCTATGATAGAAAGTTCTGCCTATATTGTTTTATTTGTGATGGCTATCCATGCATATAAATGGAACATTGCTGTTATCAAGCAACAAGAATGCATATGAGAATTTATTTAAAGAGAAATAGTGTATGGATTGCATCTTCACAATGTTAATTGAAGAAAATTTTGTGCATGAAATTTGTATATGCATCTATTCACCAAATTTCGTACCTTTCCAAAATTTAGAGCTTCTATTAAAAAGATTGAATAATTTCTGATTCAAGTCCTCTCTGATTATTATGTCCCCCTCAGTCTCCTTGACAATTTTAAGGGTTTTATTAATGGATCTTTTTTGCTTCTGATTTGGGGCATAAACACAAAGCAACTCCCTGTTGGGAATGCAGATAGAGCATCATGTTACAGCTGAAATACTACTAGACTTGTAATGTGCCCTTCCCATCCCCTTTCATGCCCCCCTCGGTGCTTTGACCCCTCCTATCAGTCTCCCCCCCCCCCCATCGGTTCCATACCTGTTACATTAACCTGTGTTTTTAACCTGTGTTTTAAAACTGTTATTTTAAACTGTTTTCTAGTCTGCTTCTTAATAACTGCTTCACTGGGGAGCTGTGTTTCCGCTTCCCAGGATACTTCTGCCCACTTTGTGCTGGTCAGTGACCGTAATAAAGTTTTGTATTGTATTGTATCACTACTTATTGATATGTTAACAGCATTAACCTTCCCTCTTATCATTATAAACCTATCCTCTGCATCCCTTATTACTTTCCTTATTTCCAAATTTAAGTCCTCTTTTATAAGAATAGGCACTCCTCAAGATTTATTTGAGTCCCTGGGGTCTATCTGGGTTTCCCACTTTTTAATCAGTCTGATTTCTGAATTGTTGCTAGACAAAACAGAAAGTACTAGATGATGATGATGATGTTTATAGAGCCTGAATAGATTAAGAACATCCTCCTTTTCAAGCACTGTGTGTGTTGGCATCTTTTGACTCCAAATTAATTTAAATCCCAAATTCTTCCTAACCTAAATATGAAGATTGGCAAATCCTTATGAAAAATGAACTTAAATTTGTGCCTATTCCAAACTGATACCACAGCTATCAGAACAGAACAAAGTGATATATTCTACATGATGTTTATTTTTAGCATCAAAGTAAATGAAAGAAGCTCAAGACCTTTAATGATTTGCACTTTAATTGACGCAGAACGTCTGTTCTAAAAGATGTGCACCCTCTTCACTTTCTGCATCTGTTCTTTTCTTTGACACATGGCTCCAGTATTTTAATGTATAAGTTATTGCTAGTGCTTACCGGATAGACATTTCAAGGATATACACACTAAGTGACAACTCTGGGATGATAAGTTGACAGTAAAGCTGAGCAACAGACTTTTGTGTATAGATGCTTGTACTCCTTGGAGGGTAAGATATCAAACAGATGTCACTGGTGCATTTAGCCATTTGCTAATAACAACTGCTGTACTACTTTACCGAACGTTAACTTCCATATGATGGGAACAGCCGCCTCTGCATAAAGGAAATATATTTATTTGTCAGCAGCAGGCTCTTCCTAAGGAACTGCCGACTATTACTTCTGAGCATGAATTAAGATCACCACAAGTCATAACATAGTAAATGAAAACAGTAAAAAAAAATGGAAGGTAGTGAATAGTGTATTTCAGGCTCACCAAATGAATTTATAGAATCATACTGTTGGAAGAGACAAGGGCCACCTAGCACAACCCCATGCCATACAGATATCAAAGCACTCTCAACAGATGACTATCCAGACTCTGTTTAAAAACTTTCAGACTCTACCACATTCTAAGGTAGTGTATTTTGTTGTCGAAAAGCTCTTACTGTCAAGATTTATTCCCTAATGTTTAGAGGGAATCTCTTTTTCTACAACTGGAATCCATTGCTTCATGTCCTATGGTGTTTCTACACTAACATTATAATCCATCTTGGGACTATGGTGCTGGTCATTGACCCTAATATATATATATATATATATATATATATATATATATATATATATATATATATATATCTTGAGACTAGTTTCAGAGGAACCAGTTCTGCTGCTTTGGTTCTCATATAGCCAAGCCATACCTGAAACTCAGGCCCGTAGCCAGGATTTTGATTCGGGGGGGGGGGGGCTGAGTTTGGTGGGGGGGGGCTGAGTCTGAGTGAAAACGGGTCTACCCTAGCAAACCTTTTGTATCGTTACCCCAATACCCCCATACATATATTGAGTATGGTGATCAGATCATGATATGAATAAACATAACAGTTTAAATAATGTACCAGTAAGGTCTTTTCACGGACCATCATGAGAATTTCGGGGGGGGGGGGGGGGAGGGCTGGAGCCCCTCAAGCCCTCCCCCCCCCCCCCCCGGCTACATGCCTGCTAGAACTGGCTTGAACACAGATCCTGGCCTAAAATTGCTTTGCAGGGTTTTTTTTCTATTTATTTCAGAGAAGAACTTTTTTGCAGCCCTTATTCAGGATTCTTTAATGCACTTCTGCAGTGGTGGGTGTCCACATTTTGTGGAGCCAAGTTCGTCCTGGATCTAGGACACACTGGCATCTGCTGCAGAACATTATTTAGTTAGACTTGAACTTTCCTGAGACTTTTGAAATGCATTGTATAATCTTAGATGCCTGCTACAGTTCACAGTGGGTGTGTGTTTATAGCCACTGCAACCTCAAATCAGTTTGGAACAGTATTATATGATCAGTTTAGAAAGGCTCCTAGAGCTTCGGGAAATAAGCTTCCTCCCTCCCTCCACAATATTTAAACATGGCTATCGTGTCACCTCTTAACCTTTTCTTCTCCATGCTAAACATACGAAAGTGAGGAGGTCAATTAGATCAATACCAAACATTTGTATTAAGTACAAATTTACTAAATATTATTTATATCATGCTTTAGATCAGGCCTGCATAACCCCCAAGTGTTTTAGACTTCAGCTCCCAGAATTCCTGACAATTGGACAAGCTGGCTGGGGCTTCTGGAAGTTGGAGCCCAAAACACCTGGAGGGCCACAAGTTGTTCAGGCCTGTTTTAGACTTTCAATAGACTCCACAACTTTGGTTTAAGATCATAAGACATAAGCACCTGCTAGGCATAGTTCATCTTTCTTTCCCTCCCTATGTACTAAATTACTTATATCTGTTACTGGGGTGCCTAGTTTTAGATAACCTAAAATCCCTATCCAGTATGGCCAGACTGTGGGAAAAATAGTTGAAAACATCCTGACTTATTGAGGGAGTTTCGGTCCAAAATATTTTAAGGCCAAAAAGTTAGATCAAATAATCTTTTTAGTCATGATAACGAGGGGTGGGGGAAAATCACCCACTTTCACTACAAAGAGAAAGAAATCTCATCACGGCATGGCTTTTCGTATCTGAGTGACATATTTTAAAATGCATGAATTTCACAATCTTGGCCCAATAGACTCCAAAACATTTTGCTAACTGAAACTTAGTCTTATCATGTGCCCTTTCCATTTTTCACATTGCTAAGATGTCAGGGGGTATATTTTACATTTCTCATGCATCACATCATTCCAAGATCCTAATTGGATTCTGTGTCCAACAGACGGAGTGTTCTCAGCCTTGCAGTCTGATTTGGAGAATAGGTTTGTAGAGCTATATAAAGCCCAAATTGTTTTTGTACAGCTGTACTTCAGAAACATACTCTCAGAATATAAAACTGTACCTGTGGATTTGGAATTCTTCCAACCTACACAACTGCTGAGGAGGATGGGGGAAGTGGTTATTGCTAAATTCTAGAAACAATGGATGTCTCAATTTTGCATTAAGTAAAAAATTATCTCCTCAATTATCTTGTTCCAGGAACATATTAGTTCATTCTATCATGGGAAATATTTATTTATAATAAGTCTCAAATTTACCCACAAAGGAGATATTTAAATATTATTCATCATTTTATTTATTTTAATGTTAAAGTTTATGGTGAGAATCTAGATATTTTCCATATAAATTGTGTAGCATGAAGGAAGGGAAACATCCCAGGAAAAACACACCATAATCTATGATAGGAATTCTTTTGAAATCTTAAGATTTATGTAATTCATTTACTGGCTTTGCCACATGAAACTATGCTATACCACCAGCCTGGCTGGTAAAAAACTGTAGATGAAGTTCAAAATTTTCTACGAATTAAGAAGCCAGTTCAGAACATGCCAGATGGTCTGTAACAGAGATAATAGGAAGGGTGGGGAAGGGGAGATACGGGAAAGGGAGACCTTTAATTCGGCCTAGGGAACGTGGAACAACATTAGTAATTCCAAATCGGTCTCCTGATACGGTAAGTAGGTGTAACCAGGTTGGCGGTCCCTCAGGATTGAAAGTGGTGCTGTTGAACGCCAGATCTCTCAATGGCAAAACAACTTTCATCCAAGATTTAATCCTGGATGAACGGGCAGATCTGGCGTGCATCACAGAGACCTGGCTGGACGAAGCGGGAGGTGTAAATTTGACCCAGCTTTGTCCACCCGGGTTCTCTGTGCAGCACCAACCGAGATCCGGAGGGCGGGGAGGCGGGGTTGCAGTAGTCTACAGAGATTCCATTCTTCTGACCAGGACCCCCATCCCGCAGTCAACAAATTTTGAATGCGTCCACCTGAGGGTGGGTGACCGGGACAGATTAGGGATTCTGCTAGTGTACCGTCCACCTCGCTGCACTACAGTCTCCCTACCTGAGCTAGCGGGGGTGGTCTCGGACCTGGCATTGGAGTCCCAACGGCTGCTTGTGCTGGGGGACTTCAATGTCCACGCCGAGGCTGCCCTAACGGGAGCGGCTCAGGACTTCATGTCTACCATGGCGACCATGGGGCTGTCCCAACAAGTATCTGGCCCCACCCACAGTGCTGGACATACATTGGACTTGGTTTTCTGTCAGGGATGGGAGGAAGGCGGCGGTGTTGAGGAGTTATCCATCTCTCCGTTGCCATGGACCGACCACCACCTGGTCAGCTTTAGACTTACTGCACCCCCTAACCTCCGCAGAGGTGGAGGACCTATTAAATTGGTCCGCCCCAGGAGGCTTATGGATCCGGAGGGATTCCTGATGGCTCTTGGGGAATTTCCCGCCACCTCGGTTGGTGATCCTGTTGATGCCCTGGTCGCTCTCTGGAATGGGGAGATGACTAGGGCAATAGACACGATCGCTCCAGAACGTTCCCTCTCAAGTAGCCGAACTAAACCAGCCCCTTGGCTTCCTGAGGAGCTGGCGGCGTTGAAGCGAAAGAAGAGGGAACTAGAGGGCGTGTGGCGTTCGGATCCGAGCGAGCCAAATCGAACACGGTTTGTGTCCTTTTTAAGGTCATACGCCGCGGCAATAAGAGCCGCAAAGAAAACTTTCTTTGCGGCCACTATTGCGTCTGCAAAGAACCGTCCGGCCGAACTGTTCCGAGTTGTCAGAGGCCTGTTAAAACCCACCACTCAGGATGGGTGCCCTGATGACTCGGCAGCTCGCTGTGAAGCCTGTGCTCAGTTCTTTGCAGACAAAGTCGCTTTGATCCGCTCTGGACTGGACACCATATTAACGGCAGTCTCTGAGGATGTAACATGAGCATCTGCTTGTCCAATTTTGATGGATTCATTTCAATTAGTTCAAACCGAGGATGTGGACAAGGTGCTTGGAGGAATGAGACCTACCACATGCATCCTAGACCCCTGCCCATCCTGGCTTCTAAAGGAGGCCAGAGGGGGATTGGCCGAGTGGGTTAAGGTGGTGGTTAATGCCTCCCTCCGGGAAGGCATATTTCCAGCCAGCTTAAAGCAAGCTGTGATAAAACCGCTGTTGAAGAAACCATCACTGGACCCCACTCAATTGGTTAACTATCGGCCTGTTTCCAATCTCCCCTTTTTGGGCAAAGTCATGGAACGTGTGGTGGCCTCACAACTCCAGGCATTCTTGGTAGACACGGATTATCTGGATCCGGCACAGTCTGGCTTTAGGCCGGGGCATGGTACCGAGACAGCCTTGGTCGCCTTAGTAGATGATCTCCGTCGGGAGCTCGACAGGGGGAGTGTGTCCCTGTTGGTGCTACTCGACCTCTCAGCGGCCTTCGATACCGTCGACCACGGTATCCTTCTGGGACGCCTCGCGGGAATGGGTCTCGGAGGTACTGCTCTGCAGTGGCTCCGGTCATTCCTCGAGGGCCGGTCTCAGAAGGTGTTACTGGGGGACCCCTGTTCTACCCCACAACCTTTGTTTTGTGGGGTTCCTCAGGGTTCAATACTATCCCCCATGTTGTTTAACATCTACATGAAACCGCTGGGCGAGATCATCCGGAGTTTCGGGGTGCGGTGTCATCTGTACGCAGATGATGTCCAACTCTGTCACTCCTTCCCACCTGCTACTAAGGAGGCTGTCGAGGTCCTGAACCGGTGCTTGGCCGCTGTGACGGTCTGGATGGGGGCGAACAAATTGAAATTGAATCCAGACAAGACAGAGGTACTCCTGGTCAGTCGCAGGGCCGAACAGGGTATAGGGTTACAGCCTGTGTTAGACGGGGTCGCACTCCCCCTGAAGACACAGGTTCGCAGTTTGGGTGTGATCCTGGACTCATCGCTGAGCCTGGATCCCCAGGTTTCGGCGGTGACCAGGGGAGCATTCGCACAGTTAAGACTCGTGCGCCAACTGCGACCGTACCTTGGGAAGTCTGACTTGGCCACGGTAGTCCACGCTCTGGTTACATCCCGCCTTGACTACTGCAACGCTCTCTACGTGGGGTTGCCTTTGAAGACGGCCCGGAAGCTCCAACTAGTCCAACGGGCGGCAGCCATGGTACTAACAGGAGCAGGGCGCAGGGAGCATACAACTCCTCTGCTGTACCAGCTCCACTGGCTACCGATTAGCTACCGGGCCCAATTCAAAGTGCTGGCTTTGGCCTTTAAAGCCCTAAACGGTTCTGGCCCTACATATCTATCCGAACGTATCTCGGCCTATCAGCCCACCAGGACCCTAAGATCTTCGGGAGAGACCCTTCTCTCCATCCCGCCTGCTTCACAGGTGCGGCTGGCGGGAACGAGAGACAGGGCCTTTTCTGTGGTGGCCCCGCGGCTTTGGAATGCCCTCCCTATAGAGATAAGATCAGCCACCTAGCTGATGGCATTTCGGAAAAAACTGAAAACATGGATGTTTGAGCAAGCATTCGGCTAATCCGATGCGATGAAGTTTTTGATCAAGGACTGGCAATCATAGACAACGAAATTGGATTATGATTTTAATTAAGAGATGCATTGGTCTGTATTGGTGGCCCAATACTGTGTATTGTATATGTATGTGTTTTATATTTTTAATCGGAATTATTGTTGTTTTTAAATGTTGTAAACCGCAATGAGTCGCCGTTTTAGGCTGAGATATTAGCGGTATACAAGTGTACTAAATAAATAAATAAATAAATAAACGAAATTTCTAAGATGAAGAGTCTGATAGCTAAATGCATTGCTTCACTCTGAGTTCAGGCTATATGGCCATGGTCTAGAGGCATTCTCTCCTGACATTTTGCCTGCATCTATGGCAAGCATCCTCAGAGGTTGCTTCACACTGTTTTCCAACAGAGTCTCCCATCCCTCCACACCCAAAATATAAGGTAAATAGACTGTGCATTACATAGGCACCAATTCATTTTTACAAATGGAACTCAGCAGGAAGCATATCAGATGTAATCATGTTATAGCAATTGGTCTTTTAAAGGTTTTTATAGTTTTTAGAGGATTTTAATATTTTTAATGTTTAATGTTTCAATTTTATGAATGGTTTATTTTTTCCCAATCTTACTAGGGTATATACCAGCATTTCCTAGGTGTTGCTGGGGCTACTGCCCATCTACGTTCTCTCTTCTCCAGCTTTGTGAATGTCCACCTCACAACATATCCAAGGTAACATTTTGGCCATGGTGAGCAAGCTCTCTTTATGGCTTTTTCTTTCTTTCCTTCCTTTCTTTCCTTTATATACTTGTCACCTTTCTTCCTTCTAACATCACAGAAGGCCACTTTACCTAGCAACAGCCAATCCAGCGACATCACAGAGGGCCACTTCATCTAACAACAGCCTTTGTGGTATAAACAGACAATATAGATATATACATACTTTGACTTTTATATATGCAGATATGTATACTGCTGTTAGGAGTCCTGTACTGTTTTAATTTGTATTGTTTGACATATATTATAGTAGTGTTGAATTTCTTTATTAGAACAAAGATGATATATGAATGAATAAAATAAGAATAAGAATAAATTATCATTTGGTTTTTTTTAAAAAGAAAATGCATAACAACAGGGAGTCATTCCTTGACTTTTAAAATTTAATTTTTCAATTTTCATAATTTTTGAGGAGAAAATTGAAATGTTCCTGGCTTGTAGTGAAAACTCTCTCTTGTTCAAAGGGAACTGAAATCTGCTATCTAACAGATATCCCCTCTACTTTGCTTCCAGTATTTTCTCCCTCCTATAGTTTATTGGAACTGGCCCAGTTGTCTTGACAGCCCCTAAGTCAGATAAAAACCCAAATCCTGGGTCTTTCCCCAACTTAGCTTAACCAGGGACGAGACTTTATTAAGATTCCATGTCCTTATTCCTTAATTTGTCTCATTTTACAGTATCTTGGTATCTTCTAAACACCTAAATACAGGCCTAGAAAGTCAAAGATCATTTGGCGAAGCCACAGAAAGCAGGCAGTATATATGTCGTGCAATTGCAGCTGAAACATCTTAAAGGAAAGGCACCTGGGGAATATAAGTACCTCTTTCTGGGGTGCTGATTAGCACTCCTGCTGCTTGTTTTCCACTCACTTGTGCTCTACTTGTAATTTTTGTATTTGTAAATAAATTAAATATTAAAGAAACCCAAATAAGTCTCTATTAATGTTGTGTTTGAAAAAAAAAGAAGTCAAATCCAGATAGCATCACTATTGGGGATTTTTTTTCCTGCCATTTGAGGAAGAAAACAGGTAATACAACATCACTCCCACATTCATGGGACAGGTACTCATATCTTCACCTATCCATATCTGGCATATGTTCTGTCTAGGAATTATCTAGATCCTCCAGGGCATTTTTGTTACCATAAAATCATACTAGGGTAACTAGGAAATTCCTAGAGAGGTTACGTCCAGCATAAATCTATAGTAACTTCTAAGTCATTCATTTAAAAAGATTTCCTGTTTCCATGGTAAATTCAGGATATACCCCCCATGAATACAGGGTCATGCTGTAATCTCCCTTGTTTGTTTTTCTATTAAAAGATTTAGGCAAAACAGGAGGATGGACAGAATTCTCTTTCCAGTCTCTATCACACTAGATTTATAGCACTGTGATATCGCTTGAAATGTTGTGCTTCTGTTTCACGAGATTCTGGGATTGTAGCTTCACAAAGTATTAAGAATTCTCATTCAGAGAAATGAAGTGCCCTGGCAAGCTACAAATCCCAGGATTCTATAGGAAGTAGCATTGGATCTCAAAGTAATTCCAGAAATGCTATTATTGTATAGTGCAAAAATGATCTTGATTACTTTGACATTTTCTTGTCTTCAAAGAAAATGTCTTGTCTTTTTACAATTGTCCTTTCTAAGGTATATGCACAGAAATATTTCTTGTATTAGATAAATGCATTATCATTTCTTCTGCAACTCCAGTATTAGAATTTTGGCTGATCTCCCTGCCCTTTAATTGGTGAAGTCAAGCCTGCTCAGTAAAGAATTAACCTTAATCCACTACCTTCTAAATTTGTCAGGGAAAAGTTGTGCTGCGGTGACCATCTTTAATGTTTGAACAGGAAAAGATGCAGAAAATTCTTGTTAAAACCAGGAAAACACATTAAAAGATATATCACAAACAAGCAGATCATACCCAAGGGTATAAATTACCCTAGATACTATATGGATTCGTGTTTAGCAAGACAGTGTTTGTTATGAAGAATATCTATCCACCTGCCTACTTTTCTGTCTGACTGGGCATTGGCTTTATTCTGTCAGTTAAGTATGTCTTCAATTACATATCTGTTTTATTCTATTTTATATGAGTTTTTTTTAAAAAAGCAAATTGTGTGCAAATTGTACATATTTCCACTTAACATTCACATATTTATATAGTTCCCTCTACAATATCCACTGGGAGGTAGTTATGTTTTATGCTACCTCCACCTGCAAATTGTGCATTGTAGTTCTCCTGTATACAGACAGATATCTGTGAGTATAGCTGATAAATTGTATTGAAAAATTTGCAGTGAAAAATAGAACTGTATCCCAACCTGTATATAAGTCTAGGAAGTATAAATGAGGTCAGTTTACTTTAAAATGCAAACCAAGCTAAATTTGCTATCCTGCCTTGTATAGACTGTTCTCATGTGTTTTCCCCCTCTAGCAAGCTAAATACATCTGACAACACAAACTGAGGATACCTTTGAAAGTTTATCTACATGTTACCTTCCTGCATTTTTATTAATATACTAATTTATACATCAAAACCAAACAGGTTGAATAAGTAATTCACTGGGATATTTTCAAGTCTTAAATTACAACCAAGACCAATTCTAGTTCCTAGATTTATGTTCCTTAGGCAAGATCCTTCAGGTGAATCACCTTCCTGAGTAGCCCCATCTTCCCTTTATTCCTGGACCTACACATGGGGAGAAATCCTTATTTGCACTGTATTTTCCTAGGGTGTATAGGCTCCACGTTTGCCTTGTTAGAGCCCCACAATGCATGTACATCATGGTGACATCATGGCCTTACATATCCCTTAGGAAAACTCACCTCCATGTGAACTTGCTTTTGGAAAACTGTTCTCATTTGCACTATTGGTGACCACATGGCAGTGGCTGCTTTGCTGCCCTCCCCTTCCCAACATGTTTGAAAATATATGTATTTCCAGCCAAGATGTCTTCAACCATCCTATTATGCAGATTTTACCAGCCCTTGTCACCTCTGACTAATCAATTTAGACCACCCCAACTTCTTACCTCAATGCAAAGTCTCTATCTGTCTCTGTCTCTCACTCACACAGTTTGGATCTTCATTCAGATCCTTGGCCAGAATGTGGGGGTAAAATACAATTATTTTTAAAAGCAGCTTAAGATCCAAAATACATGTTGGGATCTCACTTGCCATTAACATTTTGTGTCAAGATAATGGGAAACACAAGGTGAGTTCATTTTTATAACAACAACCCCCCCCCCCCCATCAACACATGTTAAAATCAAAACAATACAATTTTAAAACAACAGAAGATAAACCTAACTGCCATCAATTCACAGGTGCTAAATGTCAGCGTCAAATGGGTCCATTCATCCTACTCAGGGTCAAAGGCCTGTCTGAACATCCATGTTTTCAGGTTGGAACAGAAGGAATGAAGGGTGGGGGCTAATCTAATCTCTAATAATATTTTTTATCCAAAACACAGCAACATAGAATATGTACAATGAAATAAATATTTTAAAACAATACTTTAAAATACTTACACCAAAACATATGGTACAAAGATCAAAATACAGTGGCAGTAGAATGCAAATCTAAAACTCATAGTTCAAACTTGACTGGATTTCTTCTGGCACGTCACTCTAGGGTTTCAAGGTAGCCAATGAAAAGGTTATCTGGAGTATCCTAAGGGGAGGATATACAGAAGAAAGCAATCCCGTAGGTTAGCTGGACTCAAACCATGTACGGGTTTAAAGTTATTAGAGTCCTGAAAACGTTCCTTTCTCTTGTTAATTCTCACCCACTTAACCAATTAAATAGGCAGAAACAATAAAAGCATGGGAGATAGACTTTGTTTCTGATCATTGGTTCATTTAGCCTAGTATTTCTGACTCTGTCAATGCTCTCCAGGCATATTTTTTCCCATGCCTTATCTGAAGGTGGTTTGTGATATTCCTTGGTGGTTTCTCATCTAACTACTAACCAAGCACAGCTTCTTGGATTCAGATAAATATAGGTGTGTTGAGGGTAATGCAGTGATTCTACCATAATTCCACCACTAGAGGGTTATAATGTCCTCTATGTTATAATGTGCTTTTTGCCCAATGTCTGATAATTATCTCCAGTGCAATCCTGGAATGGGAGGAAGAGTACCAAACAGTGTTAAAACTATATTTTTCTAAGAAATTATTCATTTACAGATCGTTGCCTCCACACTATCTTTTAAGTTGCGACATAATGTAGAATCCTAGGCTGTATTTTTGGAGTTGCTCTCCCTATCCGTGAAGTTAACTGAATTCATAGTGTTGCTTATCATAGCAAGCAGTGAAGAAGATCCACTTACATTCATAAATATTTGTCATTCATATTTATGTATCTCAGAACAGCACTATCACATGAGGAGCCATATTCTGTATGCACCATCCTCTAACAGCAGCAGAGCAAGGACGATATCATTTTGTTCTTATTTCCAGACACTTAAAAAGAGTTAACTAGTAGTTGCAGGAGTAATAAATCACAATACTTTTTTTGACCTGCAACTGGAGAACTTAATGGCCATCCAGAGTTTGAAAGCTTTGGAAGGTAATTATGTGCCAATTTTGTATTGGGAAGCAAGGCGATTAACTGTTTTCAATACCACCTGAATTGTACTTACCTCATTTTCAAAGCACATTGCTTTCACATTACATCCATTACGCCTTAAACTAATCAATGCAGAGAATAATGAGGATAGCTAATGATTCTTATGATGTAATGCAGACAACAAAATGAAAAGCATCTGCATTATGAAACATAAAGATTTTATAAAAAGTGATTTCTTCTTATATACTGCTGGGTCATTTGTATAGTGAAGGTTTTTAATACACACATCTACAGCACTCATATTTTAAATGGGATAAGCATTGATAGAGTAGTAAAACTGAAATTACTTTCTGAATTATTTAGAAGAATGACAGGAGGTGAAAACTGCTTAGTGGTTTCTACCATGTAGATAATGCATCATGATCAATAAATACAAGGTCTCTTTAACTTAGACCGAAATTTATAACTGCATTAGTAAAGAGGTCTCAGATAGGCTCTGTGATTATTTATTCAGATTCTAAGACCCTGAACACATTCATTTATACATATATGGGTGCATCCAGATGTTGAATGGGGATGTGGCGTTTTTTTCCACCAAAAATGGACAAATCCATGACTTCTGGCTTATCGTTTTTCCAGTATTCAAATTGGTCTAAAATGTTTGTCTATTCCCAAAGTCTGGGAATTATAATAAAAGGAGGAAAATGCTAATGTGTTTTTGCACACTTGTCCTACTACATTTGTATTTATATGTACCTTTGCCTAAATACACACAATTTTTAAGAATCGCCTAAATCAGTAAGAGCAACCTAGGGGAAAAGCAGTGTTCACATAAATAGGAAAAGAAGAGAAGCAGCAGCAGCAACAAAAGAGGAGTCCAAGATAGACAGCATTCTTTTGACACAGTTCCTGATCAGTTGCTTATGCAATCTCCACAAGCAGGATTTGAGTACAAATTCAGAGCAGATCATTTTGGC
Source organism: Anolis sagrei (assembly GCF_037176765.1). Classification (NCBI taxonomy): domain Eukaryota; kingdom Metazoa; phylum Chordata; class Lepidosauria; order Squamata; family Anolidae; genus Anolis; species Anolis sagrei. The sequence goes on from NC_090023.1 coordinate 248,629,584, forward strand.
AAGCAACTGATGTATTCTAATGCAGTTTTTTTTTGCTTAATACACACATTTTACAAGCAATTGTAATGCACACTTAATATTATTTTCAAGAATTTAGACATTTTAGGGTTTTTGTCAAATATTAGGAAAATGAACATTTTAAAGAAGGATTTAGTTTGACACTGAAGATTCACAATTTGGCATGTAAGTATGGAATTAATTAAGTTTATACTGAACTGTAACATGGATGCACCTTTGCAAAACGTATTCCCTGCCTCCAGCATCCATGCATTCAAAGAATGACACACTTTTGCCCACTTGCATACAACCAAACCTGTATTTTTCTATATGAAGCATTCAGTTTTGTCAATTATCCAATTACATACAAAAAACAGTGGATGAAGATGGAAATAACTTTAATTCCCTCCCCCCACCCTCCAGGTAAAAGTAAAGGTTTCCTCTTGAAATTAAGTCTAGTCAAGTCTAAATCTGGGGGCTGGTGCTCCTCCCCATTTCTAAGCTGAAGAACCAGTGTTGTCCATAGACATCTCCTAGATTCTGTGGCTGGCATGACTGCATGGAGTGCCTTTATCTAATTGCCAGAGTGGTACTTATTGATCTATTTACATTTTCGAACTGCTAGGTTAGCCTAAGCTGAGGCTAATGACGAGAGCTCACCCCGCTCTGCAGATTCGAACCACAGACCTTTTGGTTAGCAAGTTCTGCAGCTCTTCAGTTTAACCCACTTGTGATGGCACGCCGGGAATAGAGAGAAAACTATCCGTGCCCAGCTATATTCCCAGTGACCATTGGTATGCCCTATATGTACTTTAATTCCCCAAAATAAGACTCTAGAGATGCGACTAAATTTAACCAATTAAGTTTACTCAAACAATCAAAGTGAATCAAACAAGGTATCACAAAGGCGCAGTTTGATTATTGAATGATATAGAATTAGAATAGTGAATTACTGATATAAAGTAAAAACTCTAAGTATAAATAACAGGAGACTATGAGGTATAATGATGGTGTGTGCTCTGAGGTAAAAACAAAACTATTTTCTATGAGGTAAATACTCTCTCTGATGGTACAGCTCTGATCTATGGGGCAAGTACATCTATGTTCTGATCCATGGGGCAAATACTGCTATTATCTATGACATGTACATCTATCATCTATGGCATGCACAATCTATGTTCTTTGAAGCATGCATGTGCTTAGGATTGCCTGTTTCAGATCGCAAGCCAGACCAGACACTTTCTGGCTCAACTAGCTAAAAGCTCTGCCAAAGAAGAATGGAGGGAAAAAGTCCTTCCACCAAGCTCTGATCCAGAAGGGCTGAACGACTAGAGCTCAGCCTCTAGGGGGATCCCAAGCTCCTCCCCCAAAACTCAGCAAATGGAACGGTCCACCTCCAAGAGAGCAAACAGGGAAATGAACAGAGAAGTAAAAACTAGGCTGAGACTTCACACCACTTGTGCCATCATGGCCCCTATAATTCCCCACCTACATTATTTGCATTTCCATCAAACTTACATATTAATCTCACAATGATAAGACTGTGAGAATAGTATTGTGCTCAGTCATGGAAGGGCAGCTTCATGGATCCTTGTACAGGACAAAACTTATGAGGTATACTGTCAGATAGTACAGTTCAATCTCAGATTTCCAGGTCTCCTGTCTGGCCTGTCTCAAACAGTTCAAGTATTGGGAGGGAGAAACTCAGAAGAAGAGTATTAATTGAAAAGTTGGTCTTTTATATTTATTTGTTAGACTTGCTGCTTTTTAAAATATCTGAATGGCATAATCTGTGCACCTATGCTTAATATGCCATGTTTAAAGACATCACCAGGGTTTGCTTTGTATTAATGCCAAGCCTTAACTTTGTGATTTTACAAACAGTCATCATTGTGTCTCAGGTTCTGGATCTGAAATCTCAGGCCCCATGATAGCCCTAAACTGTTCAGCCTAGTTGAGCCTCAGTCCCCATATCTTAAAGCTCTCTGCCTTGAAGTTTCAGAAATGATGACCTACTTACAAGCAGAAAGAGATTTATTATTGTATTTTATTCCACTTATCAGATTTGCAATGTCTGGCCTGCTCAGTAATAGTGACCTTGAGATGGAATGACAGAGGAAGCATAAACACACTATAGATCAGAGTGGTAACCACACAGCTCTCTAAATGTTGCATTTCAGCTACTAGAATGTGTTAATATTGAATATTCTAGCTCTGGTGGAGGTTCAGTTTAGTATTTGGAAGGCACTATGATTCCCAAACTTGATGTGAGCAGATCACAATACCAAAACGGTGTGGCTAACAATTAACAAATGAAAGCATTTAGAAATTCAAAAATGGTGAAGGCCTGTCTTAGTTGTTGTTATTTATGCCTTCAAGCTCCCAGAACAAGGAAACACATCCCTTTTGGAATTGTCTTGTCCATACACCTAGGCCTAAATTTTGATAGGTTTGTTCAAACTAGATGAGATTATTTGAATTAATACCAAGGATGTAAGTGTTCACTTACTAATTCCCTGCATGCAAATAATAATAATAATAATTTAAGTATTTTTCTCCCTATACCATGAAAATATGAGGATTCCTGAGTAATTTTCAGCTATTGGTATTTTTGGTCTTTGTTAGAGAATATTGATTTGTGCAAAGTTCATGCATTTTTCCCGTACAGAAAATGTGAAGTCAACTGGTAGGGGGAGAATTGTAGGTGTTTATGAACTCCACTTTGCATATCCTTGCTCTGACTGACAGCACTCTGTCCAGAAATGTGAACTTCAGATATACTTGAACATTTTTTAATGTTAATCTTAATAAAAGTATTGACTCTTGAAGTTCTTCAGAAGTTTAGCCTCAGGGGAAAAATCAATGATTGCTCTAAATGTTGATTTATCCAGAATCTATTATCAACAGGGATGGATGAAAGAATCTGTGAGATGCACTTTCTGTAATGTTCACATTCTTTTAAGCTTCAGCTTATTCCATTTCATTTTTCAAATTGGTTTGTGTTTCTAAAAAGTTAGCACAAAAGTTTGCATGGATTTTTCTCATACCATTTCTACTAAAACACACATTTATGTAGATGATTTCTTCCAATATAGTTTTCTTAATGCAGGTTTTAAAATTAAATTTTCCTTCATGTATGAATTCTACATTCATATATATTGAAAAACTGCATTATATAATTCAGAAAAGTACATAAACCAAAGGATTTGTTCAGGAAGCTGGAATTCAGGCACTTCATGTTAAATATGAAACACATTTCTAGTAGCGGCATTTGGATGTACAAAATTCTTCCTTCTCCACACCCTTTTCATATAATGAAAATCTAGCTTACCTCAAAAAACCTCAGATGTTTCTGTTCAGAAGGGACCACCATATACACAAAATACTAATGATAGTTCTTGTTTTGATATTCACCTGTTTATCATGAATTATTTTAAATTTCTTCTCCCCATACACTGATAAGGTAGATAAACCTGGGAAGTTAAGAAATTCTCTCCATATTTTCACAATACCTCTAGCACAAAAGTAATCCAATCAATGAAATGGATACAGCTCCAACATAATCATTTTAGCTGTACAGTACTTTGATTTAATTGATGTCAACCCCTTGAATCCTGTGTGTGTATAAATGAAATAAATAAACAAATAAAGTGTACAGTGTTGTAGTGAGTAATGTTGCAAACAGTAGTATGGGTGCCAGAAGAGGGGAAAGGGTTACTTGAGAGCAGGAATCTGATGAGGAACAACAGAGGAAAAGGATCCGGGATATACTTATGGCACCTACAGATGAGGACTCATTTGAGGGGTTCTCTGGGAATGATGGGTCAATGAGTGAGGGAGAAGAAGGAGACTCAATTGACTGGACTAGGGGTAGAAAGAGGGTTACTCGGGAGCAGGAATCGGATGAGGAACGGCAAAGAAAGAGGATCCAGGATATACTTATGGCACCTACAGACGAGGATTCATTTGAGGGATTATCTGGGGATGATGGGTCACAGAGTGGGGAAGACGGGGGTGACACTGTGGATTGGACTAAGGTAAAGGAAGCGCAAGCTATTTGTGCAGAGCCAACATCTAGTGATACATTTATGAGATTCTCTGGAAGTGAAGACTGGCAATCGGGGAATCCGACTGAGTCTTAATAATAATAATAATAATAATAATAATAATAACTTTATTTGTACCCCACTACCATCTCCCCAAGGGACTCGGTGCGGCTTACATGAGGCCAAGCCCAAAGTACATCAAACAAAACATCAATAAACACAACATCAATAAACAATCAATAAAATACAAATCATATAAATCACATATACAAAAAACAATCAATAGTGACATAAACAATTTTAAAAATGGCCGGGGGGAATCTAAGATCTTTATTTATTTATTTATTTATTTATTTATTTATTTATTTATTTGCTGCATTTGTTGACCGCCGTTCTCAGCCCTAGGGCGACTCTTGTGGGGATCTAAGTCTTGATAGGAGATGGAGAAGATGGAGGGATGGGTGTAGGACTTCACATGAAGAGTTGGGAGCAGCTGCAAGGGATAATCACGGGGCGGTGGTCAGTTCATCTTCTGATGATGATGATGTGTAATAAAAGGAATGAGGGATCTTTGCAGAAGGCAAGGTGAACATTTATGCATTGGGTACTGTCTGGACTTGTTTGTCTGGACTTGGCTGCCTGTTTCGTGTTCGGCATTGGGTTTGGGATCTGCTGGTTGCTGCTCCTGTTCGTGTGTGCTTTCGACTCGGATTGGATTCTCGTGAGTGTGGATTTCTCCCTTCCTTGACCTTGGACCAGCTTGACTACAATGCTGCTTCTGTGGACTTTGGAACTTTGCTATCTCAGATTTCTCTTGCTACGACCCTGGACTTCGGCTGACTACGCTTCTCTCCCTGCGGCTTCACTGCTTTTGTTTACCAGTTGCATACTGTGCCTTCTTTGTGTGACCTCGGAGTACTGTGTTTGATTTGGTTCTTTTATCCGGTTAATCCGGATTATATTTCTGTTTACCTTTTGAACAAGGTCTGGTTTTACATTTGAGTTTTGGCCAGAGGCATTGAGTTTAAGTGTCTCTGTGTCCTTTTCCTTTGTTTCAATAAACTCTGTTTTGGAACTAACTCTGAGTCTGGCCCTTTAAGTCGTCTGTGATTCTGACATACAGACTGTACTTTTAAGCACTAAAAATCTAAATAAGCATGATAACCTTTTCACTAAGCACACAAACACAACTTATAATATTAGAAAGTACACATTCATTAACATCTATATAAATAAAAATGTAATGTTCATTTGTGGGATTAACATAATTCAAAAACCAATGGATGAATTCACACCAAATTTGGACACAATACACCTATCAGGCCAACGAGTGACCATCACTCATTAAAAAACACTGAAAAACACAGCAGAAGGGACTAAAAAGCCAAAAACAAAAAATACAATATAACACATGCACAAAACCACATATATACACAAACACACATATACACAAATATATATACACACACAAAACACATATACACAGACTGGGTCACAGCAATGCATGGCAAGGGACAACTAGTCAATAATAAAGATTTTTGATTACAAGCTCTGGGGTCTACAAAGGAAACTGGGAAATTCATTGAGGCCTTAAACAACATCATGTAAGGATCAAAAAGGGGGAAATTTGAAAATTAAATCCATCAAATTAAAAAAAAGACAAGCTGGCTTTTCTTCCAGATGGAGGAGAAAGTTAAACATCAAAGCTAGACATCCTCACAAAATGTAGACACAAAATTCAGGATGACAGTTGCTACATTGGAACTCATAATATATCTTCTTTAAAAGGAAAATAAACTTGGATTTGCTCATTGCATTTTTTCCTTAATGTGCTGTTGTGGTTCCCATTCATTAGCTTTGTTGAAGTGGTAATGCCTATTAGAATCTTCAGGAAGCCTGAAAACTGTTAATAAGCAAGTGTCCAAACATCATGCTCCATCTACATCACTGGTAGGTAAGGTGGGTTCCTGGGTTGTTGATCAAGAGCTTGGCAGAAGTATTGATTGAGAAATAGTTCTCAAGACATAAAAACACATCTGTCTTATATTTTTGATATGAAATTGTCTTTCTGCAGCAGACATTGACTAGGAATATAGACTTCTCAATTCAGAATCTATACTTTCATTAAAATTTGCCAGATGAAACAGTTACCCACTCTGACAAAAGAAAAGGATTGTGGAAAAATGTACTTTTTTCAAGTCATGTGAGCATTTACACTTTCGACATTTTGAGTAGTTTTCATGGCTCCCCGGGGTTCTAACGAGTAGCAAATTGGGGTACCAGGAGACTCACTGCACTACTCAGCTATGATATAGATGATAACAATAGAAATAATAATATATTAAGACAGATGATGGGCGAAAGGTAGATAAAAGTCTCAATTCATTTGTTAATTCTAGAGTAATTCAATTAAATCAGTGGAACTTACTAGGTTCTTATTCTATGAGTAGAGCCTGGGGTTGAATGTGGATCCCTTGAAAATGAAAAACTGTGAATAATAAATTGCTAGAGAAGATTTTAATGGAATCAATTAATAATCAAATGTGCAAAAGTCAAAACTGAAAATCTGCAGGGACACCTGTATACTCTAACTGAACTTACAAATTGGGTTTAGGTCATTGTGTGAAAGAGATAACAAAATGAATAGTAAATAAAGGAACAAGTACAGTTAGATTGGAAAAATACAAAAATATGTATTATTGAGGTACCATTATTAAGACAACCAAGAAAGAAAGAAAGGTTTTGAGGATCACAGATTTCTTTATCAGGTGAAAATGATTAAAAAGCAATCACAAGAAGTAAAGTGCCAGTGTAGTCATGACATCTTATATAGTTGTTGCTTACTTACTTGAAGATAAATGATCATGAATTACTATGTAACTTCAATTGCAAAAGCAAACCCTGTCGGCACATTTACTTGTAACTAATAAGGCTGTGCAAAGTTTTGCCGGTCTGTTTCACAATTCCAAGATTTGTATGATTCGTTCATACAAATCTCTAAATTATTAATTGAACCAGGACCCCTTCGAAGTCTTCAAATGTTTTGGAGAGATTAGTAAAGATTTGTTGTTTCAGAATATTTCAAACTGTTTTTTCCCCAATGTAACATACTCCATAATTGTCTGGTGTGTTTGGGGGCTGATGCAATTTATAATGGTAACTGCATGCTTTTTTCCTTGTCAGCCAATCACATGGCTATCTGCAAAGCTGGTTTCCTCTTCTCAGCATCTGTGTTTCTTTGTGGAGTTAGCAGGGGACAAAGACCTTTTTAAAAAATTGAAAAAAAAATATAAATCAGTTGATGAATGAACCTTTATGAAACTTCGCAGTATTGACGCTCTGCTTATGCTGTCCCAATGTGGAGAAATTCAAGGGGATATATTTTATAGGGTTTTTTTTTCTAAAAAAAAAAAAACTTTTAAAATTTCCTTAAAATCAGTAGATGAGCAAAATGTTCTGAAACTTGGCAGGCTTAAATGTTGCTTACAAGTGTGCTAAGTTTAATCTTGATAGCTATAAAAATGACAGAGAAACAAGCTCCAAACTCCTCTGCTGTACCAGCTCCACTGGCTACCGATTAGCTACCGAGCCCAATTCAAAGTGCTGGCTTTGACCTTTAAAGCCCTAAACGGTTCTGGCCCTACATACCTATCCGAACGTATCTCGGCCTATCAGCCCACCAGGACCCTAAGATCTTCAGGAGAAGCCCTTCTCTCCATCCCACCTGCTTCACAAGTGCGGCTTGCGGGAACGAGAGATAGGGCCTTTTCTGTGGTGGCCCCCCGGCTTTGGAATGCCCTCCCTACTGAAATAAGATCAGCCACCTCGCTAATGGCATTTCGGAAAAAACTGAAAACTTGGATGTTCGAGCAAGTTTTCAACTAATTCCGATGTGATGATGTTTTGATCATGGACTAGCAATCAAGGATAACAAATTGGATTACGACTTTAACTATGAGATGTTCCGGTCTGTATTGGTGGCCCAATACTATGTATGTATATGTATGTATTTTTATATTTTATTTTAAATTTTTAAAGTGAATATTGTATTTTTAAATATGTTGTAAACCGCAATGAGTCGCCGCACAGGCTGAGATATTAGCGGTATACAAGTGTACTAAATAAATAAATAAATAAATAAATTTCCCCATTGCTGCTAATGGAACAAATCTTAATGAAACAATTACGAAACTTCAGAGATTTGGATTACAAAACAAAACAAAACTCCAAATCTTTATGAAATGAAGCAGGGGCCATCCAAATCTCTGAAATGGATTACTAATTGGATTTCAGTCACTTTGCACACCTGTAGCAACTAACACCATTTGAAACAAGATGCCTTGTCTTTGTTTAATGAAGTGTCAGAAGCATTAAAATTCCAGTTCTCAAAGTCGCCTTTATTGATGGGCTCTGATAAAGTTTTTAAATGTGCAATAGCACAAATCCACACTGATCTGCAGAACACATGGAGACAATTTGGGTATTGCAGACCAAATCCACTTAATACATCCATTAATCACATTAACAAAATTCACAGTATTCTCCAAATTCTTCCAAAAAATCTGGAGCAAACCATGACTTTGGACTTGTGTAAGCAGTCGGGCTAGTTTTGAGATGGAACTTGCTACAATTGTTTTCATTGCTATCTTGTATTTCTCAGATTCAGAAGGCCCAGGACACAGGATGACATGCACTCTAATGCTCATCAAAGTGGCCCCAGTGGGTATAATATAAGTACTGCCAGTAACTCATTACTTGGAATAGTACCATCTAGGGTGCAAGGGTGATTAGAGAAGCAGGGGAGAGGGGGAAAGTCCTTCTTTCCTGTATCACTCTGGCACTCCCAGATTATGAGCAACGGACACTAGACATGTCACATCCACTCTCTGCCACTACAATGAGAATAGGTGATTATCTAGAGGTGTCAAACTGGGTTTGCTTCTACTGGACAGTCAGTACAATTTCCTGCCTCTGCAGCAGCTGGGGGTCTGGTGGTCAAAACTATTTTGAGACCAATCCATAATTTGACACACCAGATCGGCCCCCAGATAAAAGGTCAGTGTAGACATTCCCATAGACACTATAACAATAGGTTCAGAGAATGAGATCATACTTTGTCCCACCACAATTTTGTTATCTGCCCTGTATGATCAACTCCTGCTTAAGATATCTTCTATCACTCAGGCTCCTGATTTTGCTAGTCACTCCTAAAATATTATCCCATCTTATATATGTTTGGTGGCTACACCAAACAGTCGCAGCCAACAATAGAAACAAGGCACTGAAGGATTTAGTAGTTTTTTAAATTTAATTTGCAGTGAGAAGATGCCATTAGAATGTTTTGATTTCCATAGATGTTCTATCCCCAAACTCATATAACTTTTTCAAATGCATGAGTCACACTCTTTAGTGAAGTAGGATTTGCTTCATCTTTTTCAACAAAGCTATTTTTCTTTCGTTTTTACCAACTGGAGAGTTCATGAATACAGAAAGGTGAAATGTATAGTGCATTACAATTCAGTTAGTCACCTCTCCTGTGTTACAGATTGAAGCAGATGAATCATTGATATCTACAGTATTAGCAGGGGAGGGATACTTTATGTCCAACCAGACATTCCACCTTGAAAGATGATTTAAAGCCTCTGCATTAGCAAAAAGTACCCCCTCATGAATTATCTGGGTGGCATCTCTACCCTGTCCACACAAGCCTAGTGTATAGAATGTTTGGTTTTGGTGTTCAGAGTTTCCACCTTATATTAAAACTGGCCATATGAACATATTACACTGTATAGCCAGTCCAAAGATGTGCTGTCTATGCCAGAAAATAAGTTCATGCACACATACACATAATACACACACAAATACAGATCATTTAATCACAGGCTAACATTGATATGTATAGGCCATTGAAACATTGTCTTTGAGGGATCAAATATCTATCATAGCCTGTCACAGAAAGAACATAAAACTGTTGGCCATGTTCATCTATCAAACAATATTTTTATGTATATGGTTCACTATGCTGAGATACGCAAATAAATTGTATTTCTTCCTTAAGGTTGGTTTCCCTATCAATTGCTTCAAGTGGCATGACGTCATGCTCCATGAAGACCCTCACTGTTTACCCATAGTAAAGCCCTTTTTAGTTAGAGGAATTAATATTTTATGTACAGTTTCTGGGCAGTCAGTCTAGACAGCCTCTTTTATTTGAAGTGTCTGTCGGCCAGCCCATTTGAGAATCCTCTCAGGGTTGGAGCCTCTGGCACATTACTTCTTGTTCTTAGAAGTGTTAGCCTTTTCATGACTGGAAGGTGAAGAGAGAGGAAGGCCAAAGGGTCTCCAAAAATAACATGTCCAGTCGGAGCTGTATGAGCTTTATTCAAGGCCAGCCAGAGCTGTATTCAATTTCATTCAAATCTGTATTCAAGTCCAGTCAGAGTAAAATATTGAGACCATCTCAGAAAGAGTTGAACACCATACAAGAAAGAGACAATAAGAAGAATTAAAGATTCAAGAGCCTTAGTTTGGCCAGAACTGTGTCTTATCTCTCAAAGACTTTGCCTCTCCTCATAAATACTTTGTAGTGAGACTCAGGACCACAATTCTTGTCAGTTAATACATTCTTGTTTGATTCAACTATATAGTTTTCAATCTGTTCCCTGCACAGCCAGTTCACCTTATTTAGTATTTATTTATTTATTTATTTACTTCATTTCTATCCTGCCTTTTTCAACCCCAAAGACGGCTTAGAAATCCGGCAAAAAATCAATGCCACACAGATAAACAATAAAACACATATCAACATAATTTAAACAATCTAAATATATAAGCAATTAAAACACATACCAATCAATCAAACAGATTAAAAACCATGTAGAATTTCAAATCATGATCTCATGTCCACCTTCCAGGTAGTTAAGATAGCACGGGGGCAGAACAACTAGTAAAAGTTAAATACTTTCTTAATAAATTCATTTTTTAGACTTCTTTTCTCCTTTCATTCATTCTCTGCCCTATCTGCAACCTTTCACATAAAACTGACCTATATGCTGTCTTTCTCTCTGTTTTGTATTTATTATTGTTATTGCTTTTGTTTATTGATGCATTGTGGACTTGGCCTCATGTAAGCCGCACCGAGTCCCTTGGGGAGATGGTAGCGGGGTACAAATAAATTATTATTATTATTATTATTATTATTATTATTTTTACCATATAGCAGATTAAAACCAATTACCTGTAAATACAGATTTAACCTCTACATATAAAACATGATGCAGACAAAGTCGCTTTGATCCGTTCTGAGCTGGACGCCGCGTTAAATGCAGTCTCCGAGGATGTAACAAGAGCACCTGCCTGTCCTATTTTGATGGATTCTTTTCAGTTTGTGAAACCCGAGGATGTGGACAAGATACTTGGAGGAATGAGGCCCACCACGTCCATCCTAGACCCCTGCCCATCCTGGCTTCTAAGGGAGGCCAGAGGGGGATTGGCTGAGTGGGTAACAGTGGTGGTGAATGCCTCCCTTCAGGAAGGCAAGATTCCAGCGAGCCTAAAACAGGCTATTATAAAGCCGCTGTTGAAGAAACCATCACTGGACCCCACTAAATTGGACAACTTTCGGCCTGTTTCCAATCTCCCCTTCTTGGGCAAAGTCATGGAAAGCGTGGTGGCCTCACAACTCCAGGTATTCTTGAGAGACACGGATTATCTGGATCCGGCACAGTCTGGTTTCAGACCGGGACATGGTACCGAGACGGTCTTGGTCGCCTTAGTGGATGATCTGCGCCGGGAGCTAGACAGGGGGAGTGTGTCCCTGTTGGTGCTCCTGGACCTCTCAGCGACCTTCGATACCGTCGACCACGGTATCCTTCTGGGGCGCCTTGCGGAAATGGGCCTTGGGGGCATTGCTTTGCAGTGGCTCCAGTCATTCCTGGAGGGCCGCACCCAGAAGGTGTTATTGGGGGACTCCTGTTCTACACCACAACCTTTGACTTGTGGGGTTCCACAGGGTTCCATACTGTCCCCTATGCTGTTTAATATCTACATGAAGCCGCTGGGTGAGATCATCCGGAGTTTCGGGGTGCGGTGTCATCTGTACGCAGATGATGTCCAACTCTGTCACTCCTTCCCACCTGCTACTAAGGAGGCTGTCGAGGTCCTGAACCGGTGCCTGGCCGCTGTAATGGACTGGATGAGGGCGGACAAACTGAAATTAAATCCAGACAAGACAGAGGTACTCCTGGTCAGTCGCAAGGCCGAACGGGGTATAGGGTTACAGCCTGTGCTGGATGGGGTCGCACTCCCCTTGAAGGCGCAGGTTCGCAGCTTGGGTGTGACCCTGGACTCATCGTTGAGCCTGGATCCCCAGGTGTCAGCGGTGACCAGGGGAGCATTTGCACAGCTCAGGCTCGTGCGCCAGCTGCGCCCGTATCTCGGGAAGTCTGACTTGGCCACGGTGGTACACGCTCTGGTCACATCCCGCCTTGACTACTGCAACGCTCTCTACGTGGGGCTGCCCTTGAAGACGGCCCGGAAGCTTCAGCTGGTTCAGCGCGTGGCAGCCATGTTACTAACTGGAGCGGGGGGCAGGGAGCATACAACGCCCTTGTTGTCCCAGCTCCATTGGCTGCCGATTTGCTACCGGACCCAATTTAAGGTGCTGGTTTTGGCCTACAAAGCCCTAAACGGTTCCGGCCCAAAATACCTTTCGGACCGCATCTTGGCCTACGAGCCCACGAGGACCTTGAGATCGTCTGGGGAGGCCCTTCTCTCGATCCCGCCTGCCTCACAGGCACGTCTGGCGGGACGAGGGAGAGGGCCTTCTCGGTGGTGGCCCCCCGGCTGTGGAACACTCTCCCTGCAGACATCAGACAGGCGCCCTCCCTCATGTCCTTCCGAAAAAGCCTCAAGACATGGCTGTTCGAGAAGGCATTTAATTAAGTGCTATAACAATGTGGTAAAGATGATTGGAATGGAACAAGGAATATGAGATTGGTTTATGATTCCACTATGAGACGAAGCGGATTTTTAGTGTAGTTTTTGTAATTGTTATGTAGTTTATATGTTGTTGTAATTGCCTCTTTGTAAATTGTCTTTTATATGTGTGTACACCGCCATGAGTCGCCCTAAAGGGCTGAGAATGGCGGTTAATAAATGCATCAAATAAATAAATAAAAATAAATAAATCTGTCATTATAGCATTATAGCCCAATAACTAAAAGTATCACACCAAATCTCTAAAAGACCTTTCTTCACAACCAGTTCATTTTCAAAAGCTCATATCAGGGAAATGTTCAGTGGAGGGTTAAATAGTCATCAAGAGTTTCCTCTGTTTTGTCCCCACCACAGGTGCCATTTAGGTGACACAACCAAATAAAGGTCCTCTCCTGAAGATTTCAGAGCTTATGTTGTCTCATCATTGGTGGATACAGTCAGATAGCCTGAATTTCCCTTAAGGCACAGAAGACAGAGTTTATGCAGAGAAATAATTTAAAATAAACTGCTTTGTGAGGTATGTTGATATATATACTCAGGAAAGGTACATAGAAACAAAACAGGAGTTACAAAAACCTAGGCCCTGGAGTATTGTTATTCTTAACTAAATTCCCTTAAGTGCAAAGCTAAATAACAGCAGAATTCCTTTTCCATCCCCATATTGCCAATGTTCCCTTTACTTGAAGAAGCTGGCACTTTTTATGGAAAAAAACCATGCATGGTATTGAAAGAAGCTGTGAAGAATATGTCTGGGCTCAGATGATGCTGAATTACACCTTCATTTTCTTGTACTTATGGGAAGGGGGGAGAAGAAAAGAGTTATATTTTACAATGAGATACACAAAGCCTTCTAGGTATTTAGCTGTGGGTGCCACAGGCTTATAATGTTGTCTAGATGAGCTCATCACAGCAGGGCAGAAAAGATAAAGATGGCCATAAATGCAAGTGATTTTCCCCTCTTTATTCTTTATCTCCTTCCTGAGTGGTTTGGATGGAATCGTACATGCCTTCAAATAGCATGAGCTGTCAGATTGCTTGGGTTTTTTTTATCTTTGCCATTGCCAATTGTATTCTACTCCCCCCCCCCCCCCCATCCTGCTTCTCCCGCCCCTGTAATCTGTACCAATTTGACTTGAGTGAACAGGCTGATCTTGTCACTTTATGTTAAAGACCTGGACACAGTGGACATTTGGCTTCTAAATTTGTAAATGCTGCCAATCAACAGATAATCCAGATGGATCCGAGGCTGAAGGGGAAGAACGCTTAGGAATGGGGGTGACTAATGAGAAGCAGAGTGCAATTTGGTCCAAGACCCACTGAGCTCCACTGCCTGCTGCTCACACATTTCTCTTTCTACAATGTTCCTTGAATTAGTGTGCTCTTCTTCCAAACTTGTCTTAAATATGACTGTTCTGATGCTCTGCAGGAACCTTGATAATTTTAGGTGAACCATGCAGTTCACAACTGGAGCATGGCTTTGTCCTCATGTTGAGAATTCCTGCCCGAAATCATTATTGAATGCTTTTGAGTATTAAATGGAGATTATTTGGAATTGTGTTATCATGAAGCTCGGAATACTGCCCAGTTACTAGTAGCATCATTTATGAAAGCACAGTTGGTATGTTAATATTAGAAATATTGAATAAGGATGATAATATGGAATTTGTTTCTAGTGATTTGCAATTTTTCTTTTCTTGAGAAAATAAGAATGATAAAAAAGTTGAACGAATACATAAAAAAGATCTTCTGCAGTGAAATTGCACAGTGCTGTACTGTTTTTTAAATTATTCTTTTTAAATTCCCATAAATAACTTTTCCCATTCCTACCTGTAAGGTTGGGGTTAAAAATTATTTCAGACATATATTTATATTAGTGAAAATAATCCCCACAAATAATGTTTATCAGGGGACGCTGCTTGAGAGAATGTGTGCATTAGGAAACTTGATCCAGAGAAAATATATTGTAGTAAAAAGTGTTAACCAAAATATGTATTTTTAAACGAATGCATGCATTTAGTTAAAATGTAGGATTCTTTCTTTAAAAGGTGATTTAAAAGACACAGAATTGGGCTGAAACAAATTTGACAGTCGAAAAAAAGTATGAGATCCCAAATGACTGATTCAAATTGCCTTAACTTTGAACCCACTACTACAATCTTCAGTACCTCACTTTAATGACCATTTTACAGATTCAACTTAGATAAAGCAGAAGACCTTCAAAGGTTAGTTGCCCAATCAGATCTTACTAAGGTTTAATCTACACAGACTAAAGAATGTATTCTTACCCCCATTTCCAGTCCTTTTGGAACAAATGATGTTTCCGATGTTCCAGTGTGAAAATACCACTTTTAAATGCCTGAGGGTTTTACTATAATTTTAAGAAAACCTTCATTTTACTACACATTATATATATATATATATATATATATATATATATATATAGAGAGAGAGAGAGAGAGAGAGAGAGAGAGAGAGATTGCAATGGAATTGGTAGAAGAGCGGGAATGAGGTCGGTGGTCATCTAGGTCACCTAAATGTTTCCACAATGGAAGGATAGCTCCCTTGTTGGCAATACAGGTTGGCAATTCACCTCCCCCCTCTCTACACAATCAGAATGGAGTGGGGAAAAGCTATTGAATTAAGCAAATATACTAATGCCTGGTGGAAATCCACCCCCCCCTTCAACTTCTATAGGCATGTGACCAACATAACGTGCTACAGTGAACCCATGCATACAATAGGGACACCCTCATGCACCAATGTGTTATGCAATGTGGATCCCATGTGGTTTATCAATCTGATTTCACTTTGGATTCAACAGGTATGTAGAAGTAAAGGAGTCAAACCAAAGGAAGGATTCTATAAAATGGACTGGGATACTGCCCTTGTGTAGATTCAGCCTAAGTTATACTGACAGTTTGATCTTATTAATGTCTCTTTAGAAATAGGTTTAATTGAATATATTCCCAAGTAACAAGTGTTTTGGAACTACAGGTTTATTTTTAAGTATGAACACAAAGAGTTTGGCTTTAAAAAGTAAAATCAAAGGTTTGCAGAGCAGTAGCAACCATTCTCCTCCCCACTTAGTGTCTTTTTCAGTTACAATTACTCACACGTTAATGGATGGATCCCATTCAAACACTTGCAAATCAGGTTTGTCAATTGCACCCTTCACACTTAGTTAATAGACAGTGGTGCTTTCTCTCACCCTGTACATTCCATAGGTATATAAAATATATACTCCACTTGCTTTACTACCATCAGATCCTCTGAAGATGCCAGCCACAGATACAGGTGAAATGTCAGGAGAAAATGCTGCTAGAGCATGGAAATAAAGACTGGAACCCGTATAACATCCCAGTGATTTTGGCCATGAAAGCCTTCAACAATACAATTGTAAAACTTCTAAATATACAGTCTTAGGCCTATAAGACCAATATGATCGGCATGTAGGTTGCTGACATTTTGTGGCTGTTCTTTTAAGGAAAAAAAGCCTTGCAGTATTTTCTGTATACCTGATGTGAACTGATACAGTGACATTTTGCTAGGTGAGGAAAGATTCAATTTGTTGCACTGAGAAGGGTTTTAATAAGTCCACAGAATGTCATATATTACAATTTATTGTACCGGTTCAGGTTTAATGGGGGATTTCACAGTTCTCAGAGCTGGTGTCAGCACTGTTCTCCAGATCTCTGCTATTTTCATTTTTTTATGTTCTTTTGGTTGTTGTCTCAACATACCTTGACTCAGGGTGGTATAGAACTACTTGCAACTGATGGATTACAGTGAAAGTTGTGAAAAATGTCCCTTCTGATCTTTTTTGTTTTCGGAGTGTGTCTTGGTAAGAAAGAAAGAAAGAAAGAAAGAAAGAAAGAAAGAAAGAAAGAAAGACAGAGGGGGGAAAAAACCTGCTCCAGAGTCAAGTGTCCTACAAAAAGAGCTAGGTAGTGAGAATTATGGGAGAACAGAGAAACCACTATTCGCTGGTCCAAGAGTACAAATGTAAGCAGATGAGTGTGTACTTACTGTGTACCAGAACTGGAGTGAGCTCACAATCCTTCCATGCAAAAATCAATTATCTTACTTGGCTCACCTCATCTTCATTTCAACTATGATCAGCACTCCACATTTGCTGGAGCTAAGGCTACAGAATCCCCATAAAATGGCAAATGAAAAAATGCATTTTTTTACCCTAGAGAATGCCACTTTAGGGATCTTTAAGTCCTCCAATGTGATTCTACAGTTAACATCCAGAGGTTGTAGAGTCATACTAGAAGGCTTAGAGATTCCTAGGAATATATTTTAATCAAATCTATGAATAAAAAAAATGGAAAAGTCATGCTCACATATGCTGATATTATATATATATATATATATATATATATATATATATATATATATATGCTATATTGTGCATTCTGGGTAAACTGAGATTTGTTTTGGTGTCCCGGATTTCGGTGGGGGTCCTGATCCATTTTTCAGGAGTCTCCCTAATTCAGGAGGGCAGATATCTGTTTTCGCTCTGAGATGCCAAAAGATTCATTTTGTATCCAGCATATTATGGGGGGGGGGGGGGGGGGTTGGGACTTCCCAGTCTCCCCTTCCCATCCTTTTAGGCATTGAAGATGTTACTACTCTAGAGGAGAGGCGTTACAGGCAGGTGCATCAAAGGAAGGCTTTTTAAAGCGGTTTCTACTCTGGAAGAGAGGCACTGCAGGCACTGGTGCACACATGCTTTCTCTCCTGGGCCTGCACCATGCCACATACTCTTTCCAAGGCATTTAAATGAGGCTTCTTAAAGCTGTTTCAACTGTAGAGGAGAGGCACTGCAGGTAGGTGCATGTGCTTTAAGGAGACTTCTTACCTGTTTCTCTACCCTAGAGGAGAGGCACTGCAGGAAAGCATGTGCTTCCTTTCCTGTGCCTGCACCGCACCACACCACACACTCTTTCCAAGCATTTAAAGGAGGTTTCTTAAAGCTGTTTCTACTCTAGAGCACAGGTGCTGCACAGCTGCAGGCAGGCACACACACTTTTTCTCGCGGGCCTGCACCATGCTACACACCCTTCCCAAGGCATTTTAAGGAGACTTCCCTACTTCTAGGTAAGGAAGAGCGATGACTCCTGGAACTATTGGGTTTTGTTAAAAACAATCCTCTTCTTCCTGTCACATTTCAATTTCCTTTCTTCTTTGGTTTAATGTTTTCTTACAGCTTTTTCTACTTTCCACTCTAGAAAAAAAGTAACTAAAAGTAGTTTTTAAGGAATGAGGGTTTTCTTTTTGTTGGTGGGATTAATAAAAAAAGATTAAACTGTGATGCTGAAAAGCAGAGGAGGAGCAAAGATTGACTCCCACTCATTTTAGTTGTGGGCAGGTTTTTGTACTAGGAGGGCACTTACCATTACAGACTTCCAAAGGTACCAAAAGTACCAAAGAAAAACAGATCTGCGCACAAGTCTAATATGTACAAAGAGGGTGACAAACAGAATTAAAGAAATATAAAATGAGCAAAATGTTTTGGCTTTTACCTTTTGTAATTGCTAGAAAGGAGGAATATTTCCAAACGACCACAATTTTATCAGGTTCTTATCTACTTACCAGAGTTTTACTACTACTACTACTACTACTACTACTGTATTTACTCAAATCAAATGCTCACCTTTTTTGGCTAAATTACCTTCTCAAAATTAGTGTGCACATTAGATTTGTATAATATGGTAATCTTAGTGCTGAGCCAAAGCAAAACTACTTCAGCACCAGTTCTAATTTAATTGCCATGGCTCAGTGCTATGTTGTGCTGGGATTTGTAGTTTGGTGTGGCATCAGCATTCTTTGGCAGTCCCCATGATCCCAAACTACAGCCCCCATGACCCCATAGCATCGAGCCAGGGCAGTTAGTGGATTCCTTCTGAAGCATAGATGCACACTCAAGGTTTTATTTTCCATTGCTGAGAGCTTTGATGTTCGAACACTTTTGTTTTTAAAGAAGGAATTATAAGCATACAGCCACTGTAATGCACAGCTTTTATGGCCAAATGGAAAAGTGTGCACTTTTTGCCACTGTGCATTACATTCACCAGTAAGCACTTTTTTTTGTTACAGGGTTATGAAAATTGAGGTGCATAATTCGCATTAGATTTGATGGCACGTTAGGCCCAAGTATATCTAGTTTGCCCCCAAACTTTGTATAACAACCCACCTGTCTCATTGCACTTTTAACATCATTAAATATAAAAAAGCTGGGTGGTCGTAAAATGGAAAACATGATTGTATAACCGTTAAATTTAACAGATAAGTAATGTACACATTACTCAAAGGAAATATACAAACTGGTATACTATATTACACTCATGTCATGCAGAGTACTTTCAAAGAGAAAGCAAACCTTTAAGGAAAAAGATAAAAAAACTAATTAGTTTCTGAATTATTTAGATATAGAAATGGAAACTGCTTGGCAGTTTCCGGTTTGTAGGTAGTGCATTATGATCAATGAGGGAATGCTGTCCTGAAAGTAAAACAATATGGATTAGAAATGTACAAATACATTGTTTTAAAGGCACAAGAACAGCTGATCTGATTAGGTAAGCAAAGGTGAAGATGTGCAATAAATATTTTAAGAATTGATTACTCTTATATTGCTTATTTTGGCACATGGTGATCCAGAAATGCCCATGCCTTGCAGCCATGTGAGAGCACTTTAAAATTCAGGATTTGGAAGTGAGACACTGCTTAGATAGCTTACATGGTTTATATTGTTATATGCCTTAATGATTGTATAAATAATATAAAGCTGGGGCAGATTGAGCAATATGAGGCCAACAGACTGCATTCACTCCCTATCCATTTTTGCAACTTCTAGAACATCAGGTTTCCTCCACTATATTCCAGGGACCTTTTACATTGATCTATAATCTGCGAGAGGTCACAGGTTTACCTAAGGCATCCAAATGATGCCTCAGGTAAACCCAAATTAATCCAGACTAAACTGGGGTTTCCCAGTGTAGTCCAGATCAATTTGACACCTGGAAAGATCTGGATCTTAATTAAGGTCTAGATTTTTCCAGGTGAAGTCCCATGGGGATTAACTCCTGGGACTGCATTCTCTGGACCCCATTCCACGGTCCAGGGAGTCAATTCCTATTGTCACCCCAGTTTTTCAGGCACTCAGAGACTGATGTAGTAAGATGGCACTCCACCCTCCCCTCCCAACCCCTATTTCCCCCTCCCCCCCCCCAAAAAAATCACGAGGGGTCTGGCTGCAACTCCAGGCCCCTCTGGGGAGAGCTCCTGGCATGTGAAAATGATGTGTCAGAAGATGGGGGGGGGGTGTAGGAGGGATCCCCCACACCTTCTGCCACAGCATTTTGAGTGACCAGAGCTTTCTCCAGAGGGGTGTGTGGTGGCAGACAGACTCATCATGTAAGTTTTAGGGTCAAATGGGGGACTGGCTCTATGCCCTTCCAAGTCCGATAGACCTAGGTGGGCATGCAGCCCCCTCCTGGAAAAAGCCAAGGGTGTGGGAGGGTGTAGGACCTCAAACCTGGGAGGAACTGGGATAAAATATCTCAGTTTCTCCCAGGATTAAGGGCAGTGTAGAATGGCCTCCGGAAATCTAACAGAAACATGATTCAACTTTGGAACAAAGCATGAGACATCTACATACATTAGTCAACACATTTTAAAAGCTAGAAATAGAGCTGTATTCATTTTCAGTTTCAATGGGGTTAGGTCATGCAGCCTGTGGAATATCCAGAACTACAAAATTTCTGCCCAGATCCACCAATGATGACCATCTCCCCAGGACCACTGAGAACTAGCACCAGGACCAAGATTGCCTCCTCTAACTGAGCAACAGATATTATAGCTGTATGTCCCTGGTCTTTTCAGATACCGAAATGTATATTGTAATGTACTTTTCATTTGTCTACCACACAGGCCCTCAAAAACTGCTGAAAGATATTCTCAGAACTATTTAATGTGATATTTTGTGATGTGATTGGTAAACTTTTCCAAGTTGTAGGAAGCTTGGTTGAATATGCAGAATCATACCTGATGGCTTTGAAACCATTTTGACAAAATTTAATGAATTTCTAAGATCACTTCAGGAGCTCTTAAGAACACTATATTATTCAGGGGCTGCCTTTCTTGAAGCATGTATTAGATATAGAAGTTGGAAAAATTCCTTCCTTCCTTCCTTCCTTCCTTCTTGGCCTAAGTAATTATACCTCTGTAAAAGTGCAGGAGGAATCATGGTTGTTATGGAACTGAATTGTTGGGGAAAAGAATGTTTGGGGTCTGAAGATTTGAGAAGTCCAATGTTGTCCTCAACATCTGAAACTAATAAGAATTCAGTTATCATAACACTCACCTTATCTGTGAGATGAACTTTGCAAGCTCTGGAGATTTTTTAGTAGCCATTAATATTGTGGTAGCTTCTGTTCTTGTAAGTGCTACAGAGAGGAGTTAACAGTGTGATCTAAACCTCCTCATTATGTATTCTTTTTGAAGTAATATCTGTAGGAAGCTAATTCACTTCTACATTTTTTTCATCTTCTGCATTCTGAATGTAAACCCTTCTCAATGTCCCTGAAAGATCTGATTTTAGTACAAGTCAAGGAGCACTCTTTTTGTGAGAATTCATACTACTATAAAATCTGAGGACCTCACCACATGGACCTTGAGAAGCACTGGGGATCATCTATCTAGCCCCAAAAACTGTACTGTTACATCCTCAATCATCCCATTACAAGTTCTGTTTTTCTATCACACATGTTTCTCTCTTCAGGTTTTTGCCCATTGTTGCCTGTGTTAAGGAGCCCCCGGTGGTACAGTCGGTTAAACCACTGAGCTGCTAAATTTGTTGACCGAAAGGTGGCAGGTTCGAATCTGGGGAGCAGTGTAAGCTTCCTCTATCAGCCCCAGCTTCTGCCAACCTAGCAGTTCGAAAACATGCAAATGTTAGTAGATCAATAGATACTGCTCCAACAGGAAGGTAACGGCACTCCATGTAGTTATGCTGGCCACATGATCTTGGAGGTGTCTACGAACAATGCTGGCTCTTCAGCTTAGAAATGGAGATGAGCACCACATCCCAGAGTCGGACACGACTGGACTTAATGTCAGGGGAAAACCTTTACCTTTACCCTGCCCGCTTTTGGAATCATCACATGAAGAATCCATTTGTTCACTCTCTCCATATTACTTTTTTTTAAAAAAAATCATGGAAAACTTCAATATTTGAAAGCCAAGATGACTATGGACCTCATCTCTTTGGGGGGAGGGGAGAGCAGGCTTCCCTTCATTATACCAGTGTGATTTTAAACCCCTTTGCAATGATTCCCCTCTTGCAAGGCTTTGCTTCCCTTTATTATACCCATGTAGTTATAAACCACTTTGCCATAATCCCCTCCTACTAGGCTTTCCATCCCTCCATTAGATGAGTGTTATTGTAAAAAGCTAGGAAGAGCACAATTTCAAGGCTAGATTACCATTAAGGAGAAGCAAATAGTGAGGAACACCCATTCCTTAACATCACTGAAATGATTCAACATGGGCAAATCTGTCAAATCCCACCACAAGTGTTTTTCAGTGTTAGGTTCAGCTCTTTCAGTATGCTTCAGCTCCATTTCAAGCATGAAAGGCAACAGATGACAGTCAGAAGTAGGCAAACATTATCTAATGGGCTCTGTGCTGCTTTGTCCTTGAAATGGACCTAAAGTGTCATACAACTGAGAAAATGCTCCATGTGATGAGGTACTTTTAGTGGAGGATTTACCAAAGAAACTTGAAATATAGGTCATAAGGCAGGAATAAAAAGATATATCAATTCGATTCTTATCCATCAATCTATCCATTGCTTAATTGTAAAATTGCAAATTATGTCAAACAAATGTGAAATTTCTTTAAACTGCATGATTTTTGGCACAATATTCCCTATTACTTTAATAAAGGTGGGTAAAATCTAAAAAGGGAATGTGGTGGATAATCAGTGTGACTGTATTTATGTGGAAGATTTCCAAAGTTTCTTTTAAAAGAGTCAAACTTTGGATACAGTTTGGGTGATGATTCACTCAGTGGGACCTAATCGATATGAAAATTTTCTCAGTGGTTTGTCCCCTTCCTATTAAAGTACCTGTACTGGAGGTGTACCTTGTAAATCAATGACAGAAGAAGCAGAGATACTTCTAACTTTCTCTCAGAGTGCTAATAATGTTTAAAATATTTTATTTTTTTTGAAATGATTTTGCATTAAGGACAAGGCCAAGATGATGGGCAAAATCACCTTTTGGATATTAAACCAGAAATGTGATATGAAAGAAAGCAGATCCAGTTTAATTTTTAAAATATTATTTGAGTGCCTGAAGAGAGCAAAGCAACTTATGAATATCAGACCTCCAAGTTTATTGTTATTAATTACTAGCAATTTAGCTTTAACTTATGGCAATTCCTATGAATGAGAAATCTCCAAATCACTTGTGCCAACAAGACTGAAAACCGACAGTTTTCTGAGGTTCAAATTGGGGAGAACATGTATGAGCTCCCTCCATCAGCTCCAGCGGGGACATGAGGAGCATCCCACAACGATGATAAAACAACAAAACATCCAGGCATCCCCTGGGCAACATCCTTGCAGGCGGCCAATTCTCTCACACCAGAAGCGGCTTGCAGTTTCTCACATTACTCCTGACACTGAAAAAAACCTTTGTTATCAACAGCTTAACTTAGATTTTGCAAATTTAAGACTATGGCTTTCTTGATTTAACCTATTCACTGTCTTCCTCTTTTCTTACTGCTTTTCATCTTTCCACTTTTCTAATGAGTCATAATTTATTTTTTTCTCACCTTTCTTCAAACATGAGTTTAAAGACGGAGCAATGAAGAATGCTGTCTCATTTGTTTAATTGTTTTAGTTTCATGCCTGATTTCCTCTGAGACCCTTTAATTTTTCTTTATAACAATACATATTAGCTTCCCTCAGCACCACATTTCAATACAAATGACTTTCAACTTTCTTCACTGTCCAGTGTCCAACTGTCATCACACCCATATAATTTGAACTGATGTGGCATTGACAATCCTATTGTATTTTTCTCTATGAAATATTATAAAGATAAGTACATCAATATATCGTTATACTTGATGACCATGCATTGTTCTTTCATAAATGCCCTTCTAAGTTCCAGTCTTTCTTAAGATTTCTTGACTACATCCTCCATTTAGGTTTATGACTGATCTAGAAAATGATTATGTTGATGCATCCAGCTTTAAATTATGTAAATCCTTTATGGACATTGTTTTGTTTTGTTTTGTTTTTAAATATTCACCAGTAGCACTGAATTTGCACTTTCTTCCTTGGTTTTCCTCATCCATAGTCATTGATATTTTGTGCTAGTAATTGGATGTAAATGACATAGGTTAAACTGTTTATCTTTCATCTAGTTTTCACACTCTTTCCAAATCTAATTCTGTTTTTAATACTGACACTCTAATGTTCTTAAACTCATATAGATTAATGAGTGTTTATTAAAGCACATAAATGTACATTTCATCTAAAAATTCTTAAATTCTTGATCTCCCTTATAGAGTTCTATTTTTTGAAATGTTTATTGATTAGGAAGAAAATGAACATAAAGCTTTGAAATTAATGGATGTGTGAAGGAATTGAACGATCTGCCATTTCAGTTTTGGAGTTAAATTTGTGTTTGGGTATAATTTAGGAAAAAGAAACATAAGTAACTGAGAAAAACAAGAAATGACCTTCCTCATTCACTGGTGATTCAGAGAGAAACTCCAGGAAAGGTGGAGGAAAAGATGAGAAGAAGAAAAGGATCAGTTGGGGTGGTGGTGGTGGTGGTGGTGGTGGGGGAGAGAGAGAGAGAGAGAGAGAGAGAGAGAGAGAGAGAGAGAAATGTGGTGGGAAGAGAGGAAACTGGAAATTCAGTGGAGATAACAGGGACAAGTACTGCACCATACTATAATAAAAAGGGGCTTGGATAAAATTGAAACACTATTTAGATGGGTTTACTGAACACATTTGTTCCTGTTTGATAATACAGTGGATCCTTGGTATCTGCCGGGGTTAGGTTCCAAGACACCCCCAATGGATACCAAAAATTCATGGATCCTCGGATCTCATACATATAATGGTGTAGTAAAATAAAGGTTTACTTTGTTAATGTTTTTATTATTACTTTTAATCTGTGAATTGTAGATACAGAACTGTGGCTATGGTATGCCAACTGTATTTGATTGCCTGTCTGGATGTCTATCCAGATTTTAAAAATATTTTTCCAATTGATATGTATCTTCAGCAAATTTAAATTTTGTTGAAATATTGCACCCTCTTTGCCTATCCTATATCCAAAAGCTGTTCACACATTGCCTAAAAAGTACACACTTGAGAAGTTGGAGGCTTGATTGGTGAAAATAGCCAGAGGGAAAATAAACTCCCTTTGGTAGAAAAGGAGAAGAGGAGATTGCAGGAAGAGAAGGGCAAATAGATGTGTGAGTATATTATATCGTCTGTTTTCCCTTTCCACTGATGAGATAATGCTTTGCCAGTCTGTGACAGGTAGAATGTCACTTTCTTATCTTTTAAAAACCTAATTGAGGTTTCTCACACACACTCACAATCATACATTCATACCGCCCAGTAGTTTTAGGCAGTTTAGGTTCTTCCTTTTTATTTTACATGTATTATTCACACCAAGAAGCCATCACTAAATCTGTGGCTGAAACCAAATTTCAAATGTGATGGATAAAATCAATTAAGTATTCTCACCAGAGATAATAGATTCCAAGGTCCCTCGATGCCTCAAGGCTGCAACCTCGGCTTAAAATAGAATGCAGTGAGAAAATGAAGGCAGCCTAAGGTTTACCTTTAAGGCTGTGAAATCCTGCAGACTGGGATGGCAAAAAGGAGGAGGGAGGAACCTGCTATTTTTTCACATAGATTATAGTGGTAATATTTGGATTTCTACTGCAGTGAATCAATAATTTAAGGACCAAATACCAGAAATATTTTTATTCATTAATTTAAAACTTCAACAAGTGTTATAAAATTATGGGATGTTAGTTTTACAAGGCTTTCTGAATAGTGCTGGCATCTCACCATACTACAACTCCCATGATTCCATGACCGTTAAAGTGGTATCAAACTACATTACTTCTACAGTATTCAGTATATGCACCCTCTAACTAAAACAGTGGCATTGTTAACACAGCCCAATAAAACATTCTTGGTGTTTTGATTTTTAGGCCTTGATCGACCACACCAGTTCTAGTTCCTTATATGGTATTATGGGTGAGCAGATGAAAACGGATATAGAGCGTATGTTCTTTATCTCAAAAAGTAGAGTTGAGATGAGAAAACTGGTGGCATTTTTGGAATCAGCAAGTCAAATATACCCAGAAACAGCACTACAAATGCTGACCAAGATCCAACAGTGTTATTTAGTATGCAACATCAGAGAACTAAGATCTCCTTCCCTTCCCACTCTCATTGTAGGAGCTCACAACAGAAACAAAAGCTGTTCCACAGAATTCCTCAGTTTATAGGATGCATGGGTGCTGCATGTGATAGAGTATTGGAACTTCTAGCAGAAATAGAGAATGCCAGTAGATATCTCATTGGATTGTGGACATTGGTCTGATTTTGGAAATTATTTTGCTATTTTTGAATTTCAGTTGTGGTTTTATCTCTTATCCCACATCACAACCACTGCAAATTGCTTCTTTTCAGGTTTGTCCTTTTATTGCCTCACTAGTTTTGGCAGCTATTTAAAATGATTAATGCTGGTTTGTTAAAAAATGTTGCCTTTGGACTTGTCACGTTTTTAATCAATGTTAAAGGCATTTAATTTGTGTCAGGCCAGCACCTACAGCTTTCATCCTTGAACCAATGTTGCACAGAGTTTAAATCAGTTACCACAAATACTTGATTGGCACAAATCTCTCTCTCTTTCTCTCTCTCATTCTCTCTCTCTCTCTCTCTCTCTCTCTCACACACACACACACACACACACAGATCCTAGATGCCATTGCCCTTAAAGCTTCAAGGCCAAGTCTAGTTTTTCCATCACTGTCATTCTAATTCCCTTTCCTGAATCATGCATAATTTGATTGCTCTCTTTTGCACCTGCTTGTTCTCCACAATGTCTTTATGTGCTAATCAAAGCTTGACATAATTTTCTAGATGAGCCTTCAATGGTTTGCCAGAATAACTTTGAAGATTTATTCTCCATATCCAGGCTTGCCCACTCTTCTGTTGCCTTCTAGTGCACAGATGGCTAAATTATTTGTAGCTGTCATAAGATTGCCCTCCTAGTCTGTATCTCCAGCATTAAACTCTGTGTTTATTTTTGGTTCCAAGCTTCATTGCCTCAATTTTGCCAGCCCTGAGCTGCTGGTGTCCTTTCCCGGCCCATCATCTCTGCTTTGGTCTGGCATGACTTATTTGTACAGCTTTATTAACAGGCTATTTGTGTGTGAAAGAGAACACAGTGCATCACTGACTGTTGCTCTGGACTGCCTACACACAAGAATATTAATTCTTTTATGACAAGGTATTGCATTTTCCAATGGCAAATGCATTATGTTTACTACAATTGTCTGTTGGAAAATTCTGCATTGGAACTGCATTCAAGTCAAGTACCATTTATATCAAGTTTGGCATTCTGAGAATATCATCTCTCTTATTCACACAAATGATGATTCTAGTTCTTATACTTGCAAATAATCATTGGTAAATGTAGGTGAGCATTATCTAATGTGATCTGAGGAAGATGAATTTAATATTCTTTTAGGATTAGCAAATTGGGTTTTGGTGCTTTCACTGTCTACTCCATTACTACTATCTCCATTCCTTTTTCTTCTAGCCACAGTGATAATCACATAATTGCTCAAAACTTTACATTATTTGAGAAATAACATTTTGAATGCCAGACATATTAGGCACTGATAGAAATTCCTGCTTGCTTTATCACAGTTCTGGTTGACAAACTGCACACATAATGTGGAATTGGGTAAGCATTCAGTTCCCTGAGAGTCATAATTAATTATTTCTCTTTGAAAATAATGCCCTTTACCTGATCCAAGAGCAGCTGGAGAAGATAAAGGCCTTTGCCTCCTCACCCCAGAGAAGGAAACTGCCCAAAGTAGTTCCTACCGGAACTACTTTGGGGGCGGAGCCTGGAGGGCAGTAGCCTCCCTCCAGCTCAGTCTTTGCCTGACGGTGAGGAGGACAGATGCACAGTGCAGGTCTGGGGCAGTTAAGCCTGGGCCTCCTGCCCCAGTGGTCCAGATCCCTGCAGGACAGTCTTCTTCTCCAGGCTGCTGGGCAAGCCTTTTGGCTTCTATGCCCAGCCTCTACAATGATGGGACTGTGTCATGATACAGGGTAAGGGGCCTAGTGGGTGTGGGGAGGCCTTTGGCCTCCTTCCCCCCTGAGGCCCATTCACGGAGCTCTTAGCGCGCGCGCACGCACACGCTAATGCCTGGGGTTGCTTAGCATTGCTGGTAAGCCCCTGGCTGGCAGCCTGTTAGGATAACTTTGGTGAGGCACTCCATGCCCCAATTTTCAAGCCCCCAGGGTGGGAGAAGCCATCGCTCCTCAGCGCCGTTAGGGATACTGCATTATTACAATGCTCAGGGACTGCTTATAACGGCAGATGCCTTTCAGGTCAGTTATGGGGTGGCGTTGGCCCCATTTCCCCTGCCTGCTTTTGTTTGGGCCCAATTTGACCTGCATTATATACATTACATTTTCTCATTCACAGCAATGTTCTATACAATTATAGAATCTGTGAGTTCTGAGAGACCTCAGGGGGCATCCAGTCCAACCCCCTGCCAAAACCAAAAATATTACATTCACTGCACCCCTGATAGATGGTCATCCAACCTCTGTTTATAGGCTTTCAAAGAAGGAGCCTCCACCATACCAAGGGACAGAGAGTTCCACTGTTGAACAGCTCTCACAGTCAGAGAGTTCTTCCTCATGTTCAGATTGAATCTCTTTTCAGTAGTTTGAAGCCATTGTTCCATGGCATCCTGGTCTCCAGGGCAGCGGAGGGCTTGCTCCCTCTTCCCTGTGACTTCCCCTCATATATTATACAGGGCTATCATGTCCCCTCCAGCCTTCTCTTCTTCTGAATTGAGGTTGTTTCGCCATCGAATGCTGTCAACAACCCACTACTAAATTACAGGATATTACTGTTTCATAATCATCCTGTTTTACCTCCATGCGGCGTTTACAATAATAATAATAATAATAATAATAATAATAATAATAATAATAACAACAACAACAACAACAACAACAAAGTTATTATATACCTGGCCAGTCACGATAAGATGGTTAATCAACACAAGATATGTGGATATACATATATATAATGATATGCACATATCTAGCTATATAGTCATATAATAATCCACATCTATCAATCAGCTATTATAATTCAAATTATATCATTATAGAGTTGATGAGCCCTCAGGGCCATCCAGTCCACCCAAAAGACAGCTATGCAGCCTTGGTTAAAAGTTCCATACAAGACCATCCAGTACTCACGAGACGGAGAGTTCCTCAGTTAAACGGCCTTTACAATAAAAATAAGGAATAATAATAATAATAATAATAATAATAATAATGTTTTTGACTGTTTTCCCCAAATTAACATAATCAGCTATACTGTTGATGGCAATGAGGAGACGGCTATGCAAGAGATAAGGTTATATAGAAAGACCCTAATTATAGTTCGCCTAACAGCTACATATATACTGGCCAGATCACAATATCTAACTTAATAAGCAATATATTATATAACAACCAAACATGATTTTAATCACGAGACACAACGGTTCCATGGCTCCACAGATACTTATACAATAACGTTAACTGTATACTGATATGTTGTTACAGGATTTACCCACAAAATATGAGAGGACTGAAGGCCAGGGCCCGGTTGATAAAAGGCCGACAAAATGCAGTCAGCACCCCCGGAGCTCGGTGTCAGATGACGGAACATCGATACAGGATTCAACATTTTTCTAGCTTTCATTGAGGGGGTTGGAAAGGATATTGACTATTTACTGCCTGAACTATTCCTACAACTTAATGGGGCTCCCTTTACCTCAACCACCTTTTTCTTCCAATTTTACATTAGTGCCTGATGCTGAGGGGGAACCCGATCAAACTTTGACCATCACATCCCTCGGAGGTCCAGTGACCAAAATCAGAGCCTTCAGCACCACCGGCTTTACCTGCATTGGCTTTCTCAACGATAACAGCTGCCAACGCAGTCTCGGATGCTGACTGGACACCTAATCAGTACTTTGTCCCAACACATCTTTCGGAGGCCCAGCAGTTGACCATGGAGCATTCAGCGTTGCAGTACTCACCCACTTGCCTGCCCCAACAGTCCTAGCTGCCTAGCGAGCCAGACACAGTCGATGCCCCTGGATGTTTCAATAGAGTTATCAGGTAGTATTGGCTTGCCTTTACAATCAGTGGGTGTTATAGCTGCACACAAAATTAAACTGGATGCTTAACTTACAAAATATTGCACACTGAAAATAGTCCCCCAGTGGCTCCCAGTTTTAGCACCCAGATGTTAACATTATCCGGCGTTGACACATTCTCCTTTCAAATATCGGGACATCAATCATAAGGCATACTTCATGTCCTTGGAGACGCTTGGCTCTGATACGTCGGGCTGTTTCAATAAAATGAGACAGTGATCCCTCACTTTGGGGATATGTTAAAATAACAAGCTATGGAGACTTGTGGTACCCTTCCCCATTGGGGGACAAGATGATGTTAATTCCAGTAACATATAGATGAGTCACCCGCTCAGGCCGGGCCTGGCGCTCTTCCTGCGCTCATTCAACTTGGCCTGTGACAAGGGACTCCTTACTACACTTATTCAGTGGGGGGCTTCAACTCTCCTACGACAGAGGCGTTCAACAAGGCTGTATACCATTGAGGGGCGGCTCGGGTCAATAGGTCACCCTATGACTCCAGTCCATGGCTACGCCATACACAAATTAACTATTGGTGTTAAGCTTTGTTCAGCTGAGAACTAATTAAACTTTTCCCCTAAGAAGTTTGCTCATAATAGCGGCTACCACCTATTTAACCAACGTGCTCTATACTAATGCAATTAGGTCCCGGAGTTGTGATGCCCGGACAGCCTATTTGACCACTATAGCCTTCACACATCACAAGATAGGTGTCGTTTTTCACCAGTGGTCACTGGAATGTTGAGATAAACGCAAGATAAATGGATAGTTGGAGAATTAGGTCTTTAGAATATATAAAAGTTGGTTGGTTACAAGTTACCATCCATTGTTGAAAGACCCAACAGGGGGTCCACAGTTTCTGGGGGCAAGGCTAGGCCAACCCACCAGGTAAAGAAAAATTATAAATTATTACCCAAGATGATTTTGGTGATTCATACAGAAATAATATATTCACAGTCATTAAGGATTGACTCGGTCAGGCTCGACCATCGGGATCAAGGTGTTATGCTAAACGCTAATAATAACCCATTAACAAGGTCAACACACTAAATGTCTCTTCCGGAAATTTTGGATTACAATTCGGCTGAGATTTAGATAGGCATAGTCAAGGCGTTCGCTGAGAACCGGACTGACAAAGGTGCTCTTTTCATATAAAATTGCTGAGTTATTCCAGCATTACAAGTTGATTGAGTCCATTCACCGGAATAATCATTTCTACATAGTTACTGAGGCATAGGAGTTTAGCCAGAGGTTCAATCTCGAGCCTATGGTGAGATAGACTTTAGGCCTACCTATTAAGTTGGACCTCTCTGGTTTAAACAAGGCTAGGCAACAGTTTCCTTATAATGACACCCTCATGTCAGTGGATAGAAGGATCAATGATGTACTACTCCAACTAATGCCAATGCAACCATTACCACGATGGTCAGCCAATAAATAAATAAATTAAAATTAAAATAAATAAATAAACAAACACTTATAAATCAACTAAAGCTGATTTAGGACGAGTCATGACCACAGTATAAATTACGGGTTACATTTCAGACAGACAACGACGCCCAATACTGTTACTATTTCCCTTGGCTACAAAACGTTTCAGATAATCACTGAAGCGGACATACCATCGTCGTCCACAATTTATATAGTTACAATAATTCTACTAATAATTACTAATAATAATAATATTGAAAATAAAAAGTAAGAGCTAAATCATTAAATAGACAAATACCTTAAAACACACAATTCTTTTAGTTGTTAAATGTCACAAATTCTGCAAGAGTTCAGGATAAGGTTCAATGGCAGATTATATATATAGACAGACATGGACAGATATATATATACATCGACACACTCGCACACGCTTGTGATACTTGGCATTAGGTCAACAAAATTGCTACTAAACTTTACCACGATAGGCTGGGCCACACAATTCTAATTACAAAGATACTACAGGGGACAAGTTGGTTACAACATTGTATGTACCACTAGTCTCTCATATCTATGGCTAATACTTGGCCTAACAACCAACACGATTATTAGTTGCCCCGTGATCATGATCAAGGTTAGCGATATCTGAGTTGACCGAATAGGGTCATTTATACGATATACCCAAATAATAATAATAATAATAATAATAATAATAATAATAATAAAGTATTGGTTAGATCAACCGTAGCGAAAGCGAGTTATTACAGAATGCACAAACATGGCGATGGGACTTGATTCCAATTAGTGAAGCACTGACAACGCACACTGAACTTGAGATATCGCTTCACCATGGTGCTGGACAAACCATGTCCTGTGTGAGGTTCGGCTGAGCCTCGATAATGATACTTTGATCCTGGGAAGCTTGGTTGATCTAGACCTTGAGGATGCATTGTCAGGAGATCAACACGGGGCTATAACTTGTTTGTGGGGGAGAGTGGTACGACACCCCCTCCCCCTGGTTTCTGATTTTCTTTTGAGTTTTGCAGCTGCAGTTTGGCTGACAAGTGGAGGACTGACCTGATGAACCATAAGGTCGGGGAGGCACAGGCGTGTCTCGGAGAATTGGTCCAGTGAACAGCACTGGAGACCAGCCACCACAGATTTCAGCAACGCTGTGCCGATGAACTTTTGGGATGACAATCCCCCATTTGGGTGGAGAAAAGGTTTCTCCTAATTGTGATTTACTGTTTTATGGCTTACGAATTGTTCCTTATGAACACAAATGCACGGTGGCATTACAAAGCTGGAGGTACCCCCAGCCGCAAACATACCACTATCATCACACACGTTGACAATATCTTATTACAAACACAGTATTAAATCCATTTGGGTGGTTACAGGTTTAACACATCTGATATGGCGCACGTCACCACATCACTATAACTATCAACATAGAAACAATGTGTCAATCTTCAATACCTGGGCAGCTTTTGTTACAAATTAGGCTAGCAATTTGCAAGAGCTGTTTCAAGGGGTGGGGGGATGGAGCTAAGTAGACACTTGCCCTCATCCTGTGGCGGAAAACAGCTAGGAAGAAATACATTTGGTGTTCACCCGAAGCATCCCCTTTTGGGAAAAGCCATTAACATAAACATCACCGGTCGTTACCTTAACCGAGGTGACTACTGGATAAATGGCTTTCAAATGGGGAGGGTCTTACCTCAATATCCTTGAGGAAGATTCCTTCAACATTGACTAAAAGGTTACCCTGGTTTAGGTCACACGGGAACCGGGTGCTTCGCCCTTGTTGAGCCGAGGGGTAGGCCGGGAAGGGACACTACCTCGGCTTTAGTCACCACACGTTCATGCTAGTCTGATTAAGAGATTTGTTGCTGAGTTAATTAGGTAACAATAAAGTTGCCCAGTTTTAAATCCATAACTTGTGTCTGGTGTCTTCTTTTGGGGGGTTGGCAGGCAATGGTTCTAATCAGCTTTTGCTTTAACTTAGGAAGCAGTGAGAAGAGTCTGGGCATTAGGAGAAGTTTATGGCAGTAGTGGTAGTTGATCAATGGCACCGTTGTCCAAGAGACAGATGGCAAATGCCACCTGAAGAATGGGCCAGTTATTATGACATAGATCCTGATATTTCCCTTCAGTGCTCTCTGGGTTCAAGCAGAGCAGCTCCTGCTAAGCAACAGTGTTGTTATGGCTTTGATGCTGTGCAAAACAATTAGTCTTGATCTTTGCATGTTTCTCTGAAGCCTCCCTGCATTTTTTCATGTACTTATTCCATATCAGGTTGCAAGCTTTAGAGAGGGAAGGAGTTTGTAAAGGAATATGTCCATTTAGTTATAAACAAGGGCACAATGTATCTACTGAAAAAATACTGAATTCCTACCATGGCTATTACAGTTTAGATCAGGCATGGGCAAACTTTGACCTTCCAGGTGTTTTCGACAATTCTGATAATCTGGCTGGGATTTCTGGGAGTTAAAGTTCACAACACCTGAAAGGCTGAAGTTTGCCCATGCCTGGGTTAGATAGTAACTGTATTTTAGCTTTTTAATGCAATAATAATTTGTTGCCAAAGAATTCTATTAGAAAAAAGGTCTGTTTTTTTCATCTCTTCATAGATACAAATTCTATAGAGCACTTTTGGAATAACATAAATATCAGGAACAACAAATTATGTAATTAGATTTCCCTTTCCAATGGGATTTGTTCTCTATCAGTAATTCTCTTGCTGTATGGAAAGCCACTTTTAAATATATCTGTGATGCATAGGGAAGGATATCTCTCTATTGTCAAGAATTCCACTAGGCAGTCCTGAATCCTTAGGTATATCCTTAAATAACTCATTGTATCTGAGTTGTATACAGTTGAAGCATGAGTGCATTCATGTGTGTATACCAATTAGAAACTCAAGCAGGTAAAATAGATCATGGTTTTCCTGGTTCTTGAGTGCAATAATTTCTCATTAATTCAAGCAGAAACTGCAATGGATAATTAGCTAGATTAGGTTTTATGATTGTTGAATAATAGTGTTTTTGATTACTCTTAGAATTGTTTATCTACTGTGATTAGAACAAGTGTCTCTCATTTAAAGTAGTTGTATAATTGGGGTGCTTGATTAGAAATTAGTAGGTATTCAATGTTTTCAACTTTGCTTTTATTTGACTGTGGTAGTCTTATATCCTTTAAAAAATGTATATTCAAATGGCTGGAAAGATACTCTGATTTTGATTAGTAATAGAACAATATATTGCACAACAACAGAGGTTCAGTTGTATGATTAGTGTTTTTAAACAGAATGAATGTACAAAGTCCCCATTAATCAGTACATAGGTAATAGGCTTGTGCAAAAATTTTGGAAATGTTTGGTAAGTCATACTAAAATTTGTTAAATCTGTACTTCCAAAGTGATATCTGGCACATGGGTGTGACCTGTGCCTAAAACTTAAGAATCAAAACCTATCCAATTGTTTTTCGTTTTAATTTTGCAATGCTTGGAAGCCTCTCAAAGTCAGTTTCATACTCATGGCAAGCCGCCAAAAAGTCTCCCATTCCTCTTTAAATTAATGACCTCTTGCCATTACAAGAGGAAAAGCAGGGAGAAAGCAGAGTTCACTGGGAAAGAAAGCACAGAACTCTGGGAAATGTAGTTTGGGAAGGCGAGGAGCCCAATGGCACAGAATGCAAAAGACCCTGCCCTAACCTAACTTTCCCAGAATTTTGTTCACAGAATAGGGGAGAGATTTGTCTCTTCATAGCAGCAGCCAGCCAGAGTTCCAATGAATGGATGACTCTACAAAGAGGAGGATTGACTGATACTTCTAGTAGTAGTAGTAGTAGTAGTAATAATAATAATAATAATAATAATAATAATAATAATAATAATAATTTGATTTATTTAAATCAGTGCTGGGCTGGAAAGAAATCCATAAATGGATGGCTCTTGGGGGTCCCTTCCAACTGAATGGGGGAAGCATATTAATTTGTTTAGAGACTGGATGGCTTTCTGTCAGGAGAGTTTTTATGGTGCCCACCTGTCTGGAAGAAGTGAATTGGGCTAGAAGGTCCTTGGGGGTCCTCTCCAACTCTAGGATTCTATGAAAATGTAGAATTAGTTAATATTGGTTTATATTTGTTAATATAAGAGACATTAAATGTGAGAGCTGTTGTGGCTTAAAAACATTTTTGTCAAAACAAAAAAAAATCCCTAGATTTATGATTTTTTGGAAAGTTAGGAGGAATTATCCTCTCTTATCTTGTGTCATTGTATAGAAAATTTAAGGAGATAGCTCTTGTAGTTTTTTAAAAAATATGTTGTTTATAGAAACTTTGAAAATTCCTTAAAAAATTGTGGATAAGAGAAATGTTCGGAAACTTGATCGACTAACAGTGGTTATAGTAACATTTTCACTATACTTTAGAAACACTTTAGAAATGAAACACCAGCAGCCCCTAATTTTGTAATTTTGAAACATTTTTTTATTGATCGCACATGCCTAATGGGTAAGTTTAGAAATTGTCAAGGGCTACAGAGAAATTAAAATTGAATTTGAACTTATTTTGTAGAGTTTCAGTTAGTACAAATGACCAGGTATACATTTTAATAGGGCTCTTAAATGGAAAATACAGAATAGCAATGCTGTTGCCTGAGAAACTTGGACATCCATTTTAAAATGTTAAGGGGATAGAGTATGCTGACTGTGAATTTGATTTAAAAAGTAGAATGAATCTAGGTAATGTACTTAAGCTAACTCTTTATATCAGAACATATATAAAATCTGTTTCATAATGCTAGAAGGAGACACTACATTGGATTATGTTTTGAGAGCTGAATTGTACAACCAAATTCACAACAGGTTATGGATATATAGAAAGATCGTACTATATTCCCTGTTTAGAACACTAAGAAAGTAATAGATTAGTTTGTGGAACATAGCGCCTGTGTTCTTTTGAATTTGAATTGCTAGTGAATCTCCAGTACTGAACAGATCTGATTTAGTTTCAAAGAAGTCTCATTTTGATCTGGCCATCTCCCAGTTCTGTTCTTCCAAGCATCTAATTCAATGTACCCTTTGCATTCCAAGGCCCGTTTTATATTCCTACTATATCCAAGGATCTGATCCCAGATTATCTGCTCATCCCAGATTATCTGACAGTGGAGACTCAGGGCCCTTCCACACAGCCCTATATCCTAGAATATCAAGGCAGAAAATCCCACAATATCTGCTTTGAACTGGATTATCTGAGTCCACAGTCAGATAAGGTGGGATTTTCTGTCTTGATATTCTGGGATATAGGGCTGTGTGGAAGGGCCCTCATATAATCCAGTTTAAAGTAGATAATCTGAGATTGGATCCTGAAATATAGGGCAATACTGAATGCACATTTAACAAAAACCTCATATACTTCCTGTTCAGTCAGTGCTATAGCACATTCCAAGGGCTGCAGAATATTACTCACTTTATTGCCACTTCCAATATCAGAGTATTTTTCAATATGGTTGCCACCACGGAAATCCCAGGGACATAATGATGTGTCTATATGTCAAGATGAATGGCAGTTTCAGAACCAGAAGATCATAGAAATGTCTGTTGGCTCGGAACTCCAAAGGTTCATCTCATCCAATCTCTTTATGGAAGACCCTGTTTAAAAATCTCATGCATTTATATCATTTTCATAATGTACCAAATTTCTGATAGTATAAGAGAAAATATATTTTTTTGTTTGAGAAATTCGTGCTGGCTGTTACTTTTCTAAGGATTTACAAACTGAATACTCAATAAATTATTCTAGAAGTTTTCCTAGTATCAACATTAGTTTTTCCTTCACTCACCTATAGTCTCCAAGACCGCTCCTGTTCTCTCAAAGGTTATAAACAGACTCTATGATATTTAGATTTAGTTTGTATGCAAATCTTGTGTTTTTTAAGATGTCCTGCTTTTATTTGTTCCATTCCAAAACATTCAAGAGTAACTATCTGTTGTATTTAAACTTTTACCCTGATACTAGCTCACTGTGAAATTCTGGCAAAGTATCAAGAGTAGTCACAAATGGAAACAATAGACACAGTATGCCCACCAATAACCCAGAAAATGTTTTCTTGAGAAGCGAAATGAGTAAATGATTGACAATATCGGTTGTAGAAACGATACCATTCTTCATCAAGTTCCTACAAGGACATAATAAGATCCAAACAGGAAAAAAGTTGTTTAGAACATTGAAATGGTTGTAC
Organism: Anolis sagrei; assembly: GCF_037176765.1. Lineage (NCBI taxonomy): Eukaryota > Metazoa > Chordata > Lepidosauria > Squamata > Anolidae > Anolis > Anolis sagrei. The sequence continues at coordinate 248,667,810 of NC_090023.1, forward strand.
ATTAAGTGTATTGACTTTTGAGAACAATAAAAATGCTCTACACATCAAATATATTATTCATATGTCCGTTAAACAGAAAGAAGTTCTGGCTATTTCCCATTTGTCGAAATTGATCCAGCTGATCCATCAAGCCTTTTAGCTTTAGAATAGAGTATATGTGGAGGTAATGTAATGAAGTCATAGTGATTTATTACAAGAGCATTCAAAATAAGATGCACAAACATTCCAAGCTAGCAAAGAGATTCTATTAACTGGTCTTATGAAGAGTTACATGTTGCCACTGCCATTATGTACATTGTTCATGTGACATTCCAGACATTATCTAAGCATTGTAAAGACACTGAAAAAGAATTCCGTAACTGTCCATAGAATTGTAATCTTGCAAATCTGTTACAAAAGAAAAAAATGGGAAGGCTGAAACAATAGCTCCCTTTTTAGCTGTTGAATAAGACCAATCTTATTTATCAAAGAATGCAGGATCCTGGTGGCCTTCACTCTCCTGGAAAGTGTCAGATATCAGATTATGCCTTTATTCAGATCTGCAATCTTTAAAAAGCAAATGACTAGGCTTACTCTCCTGCATATATACCTTTCTTAGCTAATGGGCAAGGCCAAGTTGTTTCCCTTTTTAACATCTACATCACACAATGTACCTGCCCTGAGAGTCCCACATTTATCTTTCTGAACACTAAGATTAGATTAGATTGTTCTTTGAATGAACTCCAAGTCCTTCTCAAGTCTTGTTTTTCAGTTTACAACAACCTTGCATTTCAGATTAATTTTGACCATAGCAATAATATTTGGCACATAAAATTGTCATAGCAATAAACAGTCATTTCATTAAAAATAAAAAAGTCTGTATACAAACAACCATGCATAGATGAAGGCTGCTGCAGTTATAGTGGGAGTGGGCAGCCATCCCAGATTTGGGGCTATAAATGCTTTCTGCTGAACTTTGAATGGCCACGCATCATCATGACTTTCTCACAATTTAATTGACAGTTTTAAAAAAATGGGCTGAAAATCTCTTCCTGCATCCTTTAAGGGCTATGAGGAGCACTTGAGTAATTCTTTAAAACTATTCAGCCCTATTTCAGACTCAAGAAAACATTTCTTTAAATTGGCCAGGAAAGAATTGCAAGTGATCTAAAACAGGCTGAGAAGGCATTTCAAAATGCTGAGGAGACATTGAAGTTTTTCCTTATGACTGAAACACTATCAAAGTTGGTCCTTAAGTTTCAACTCTTGAGCTCCAGTAACTTGAACTCCCTTTTACTACTAAGATCTTTTACTTGAGCTCCCTTTTACTACTAAGATCTTACAAGATATGGCTTTTTAGTCTCAAGGTATTCTTGGCAAGTGGATGTGATGGTTGTTGGTTCTTCGTGTCCTTCATAATCATTAAATTAATACATTCAGGCAGAGATGCAGAATTTTTAAAAGTTAAAAGAATAATAGAAAACAAACATTTCTCTCTGAACCCTATTCACAATCTCCATTCCAAAAAGCCCTATTAAGATATCATCTGCCCCTATCTGTCTAACTGATCCTATCTGTACCTCTTCCTAGGGCCCTTCCAACAGGCTCTATATCCAATATTTGACCCCAGGTTTTCCACTTTAAACTGGATTATATGAGTCCGCACTGTCAGATAATCTGGGAAAAACAGAAAACCTGGGATCAAATCCTGGGATATAGGACCTGTCTGGAAGGGCACCAAGTCTCATACCTATTCCTTCTTTTCCTAAATAACTTTAACAGATAAGCACATGTTTTTATATTGTTCTGCCCAGAGTTTTCCAACAGCATTCCAGGAACATTCCCAGGCTTTCCTTCATATTCACGTAACACCCGAAAGTACTTTTTTCAGTGTTTTTTTTTAAATGCTGTAAAATTGGCACAAGACATTTGAGACCACAGGGGTCCCCTAAAGTCCTGCATGCTTATTTCTGCTCTTCAATTGACAGATGTCTTTTTCTGCTGACTGCAGCAGCTGAACTGCTGCTTGGGGATCTCACCTGCATCTGTTTAACCCGGGTGAGTTCTTCTTTTTTTTACTCTGTTTAGGGGGGGCTTCTGATGAGGGAGTTAAGTGTCTCAGAGTTCCACTGGAAAGTCCCAGTAGAACATCTGGATACCCACCCCAGAAAGTGTGCAATTTCTGTGGTTAGTTTAGATGGGCCCCCAGGAAAATCTACATTTTTTAAATATGGCTTCTCCTGGGATGAAGGACTGTCTGGAAATGCCCTAGGGATCTCTAAAAAGCCAAAGATCTCTTCTACATTTGGACATGAGTGCAATAGTGATAAATGTGGTTATGGGGAACCCGTCATTCGCAAAAAAGGAATAATGCACATGGAAATGGATGTGTATTGGTTGCCCTTGTCAATGTCCCATTGCATATTGTCACAATTTAGTAAATAATTTTGTATTGTATAGGTAGGTGAACATAAAGTTACAGATCATACAGGATTGCACTGTATTTTCCCTATTTTAAAAAAATTGTAAGTTTGTTCTTGTTGTAAACAAAGCAATGTATATAAAATTAACAGCTAAGAAAATGGGCATATCAGACTATTAATGATGTGTTTTGAAGGGGGAGATATTTAATGAGTGTAAATTGGTGTGTGGATCAGAGATTTATACAATCTTGTTTTGCATTACTTTATACAAGGGAGCTTGACTACCGCTAGCAATCATAATCCTGAAAAGTTAGTGCCTAAACTCTACTTGTTGTATAGAAACCCAGACTGCAGAAATTTTACATTTGTCAAGGGAGCAGTGGAAAACTGGTGAACATTCAAAGAAGGAAGACAATTGGAGAAAATATGGATATGGAATCTATTCCTCAGGTACTGCATACTACTTGATCATGATATCTTGTATTATGTACCTTACTATCTTCCTTCCTTACTTTATTTAAAAGTAAGCCCCCATCTACACTGCACTAAAATGCATCTAAATGCATTGAAATGATAATGAAGATTAATCTGGAATATACCTAGAAATCTAGGTTTCTTCTGGGCTAAAACACCTCTAAAGATCTGGACCTTTCACTAGGGTCCAGATCTTTGGAGGTGTGGGACCTGTGATGACTGCTGCTGAGATCACCATCTGTGACCTCAGCAGCCGTCTCCATAATGATCCCATCTCCACTGGCTCAAGCAGCCCATGAAGGACGGATTGAAGTGTCATCCTCCTCTCCCTAGCTGTAAAAGTTTTTAAAAGGTTGCTTACTGAGCTTGGAGGTTCTGGAGGGGAATTCTGCCTTCTCGGTGGTGGCTCCTCGGCTGTGGAACACCCTTCCCGTAGACATCAGGCTAGCCCCCTCCCTGTTGATATTCCGCAGGACCTGGCTGTTTAAGAAGGCATTTGAATAGAAGTGCAATGACTGGTAACTTGACCATAGGAATGGAACAACGGAAATGGTATCAGATTGTGAACTTGACGATGAGATGACTCGGAATGGCTTTGTAATAATGTTGATGTTTTTGATGAGATGTTTTGATAAGGATGTACTGCGGATTATTTTTCACCATGTTTGTATTTTGCACCTGTTTTTCTATGTTGTACACCGCAATGAGTCGCCATTAGGCTGAGAATTGCGTTATATAAGCGTAGTAAATAAATAAATAAATAAATAATGTCTTTAGATGTAAAACAAAGTCCTTAGAAAGAGATGGCCAGTGGACATACCCCCCCCCCCCCCCAGTGCTGATGCTGGTGTGGCATGAGGAAATGTGGCCACCCCTTGCCAAAAAATATTGAGGTTTTGGCCTCCTGTTTAGGTAACAAATGTGCAGGGAACTGGAGAGTTAAGCTCCAATTCAACAGTGTAGAAGAACCCGAAGAAGACCTACTCTTAGAACATGTGATTTAGCCCTTTCCACGATCTTTTCTTCGTTTCCATACTTTCCCCCCTTAAATACTATGATCTGGTGTAACAGAAATATCAAGGTCATGAAAAGAAGATAGCAAAGTTCTTCAAACTATGGCCACAAAGGTGAATACTTCACTATATAATTGCTAGATGCTATCTGTCCATTTGTCTTTGACTTTTTGTTTTATATTGCAGAATTAATCAATAAAAACCATTAAGGAGTAAAAAAAAACCCTGGAGAAATAATCCATCTGAGTCTCAACATAAATCTGGAGCCAAATAAGTTTTATCCATGACATCTACCACCATTTTGGCAGATATTTTCCTCTATGCCCCAAGTGGCATGTAATCCATGCTGGCGTATTTATGATACTATAGTTCTGCAATCCTGTGCCAATTAACCTGGGAGTAAGCATATGGAACTCAGTGAGGCTCCCTTCTGACTAAACATCATGGAGATGTGCTGCAAGTAACATGCTAGGGGTGCCTCTACACTGCAGAAAAAATATAGTTTGACTCCACTTTAACTGCCATGGTACAATGTTATGGAATCTTAGAATATGTAGTTTGGTGAGACAGAGGAGGATAAAAACCTTGTAAAACTACAGCTCCCATGATTCAATAGCATTAAGTCATGGCAATTAAAGTGTTGTCCAATTATATTCATTGTATAGTGTAGACAAGAGCTGGAAGAAACATTTTCCTTTCAAAATTAAATAATTCCATTTCCTTCTCTTGAGTAAATTGCAAAATGAATTATAGGTAAACTATTATAAGTGTAAAAAATAATAACTGGAAATAACAGGATTTGTTTTGTTTACCAGTCACCAGGACCCACTGAGTTTATCTCCCCCAAAAAAACTTTAAGGAAAGAAAAAGTGATTATTGTCATGGTCTAAAGCTCAGACTTAACTTACAGTATTTAAATGGACGGATAAGCACCATGACCTTATTAAAGTGAAGTGTTTTTCTTCTGTTATTGGCTCTTGGGGTGCATTTCAAATACAGAGCGACAGCGCTGACAATAAAATTATTATTCTTGTTAGGCTCTGGAGGGAAAAACTAGTATTTTCTCTATTTGCTCATATGAAGAGATGCTCTTTTCATGACTTCTGCAGCAAGTATATAATCCATTAGTGAAGAGCCCAGCAATGTGAGTTTCACAAGCTGCAAATGAGGATCAATGAAATGGGGAAAGTGGTGATGCTCAGAGTGAGGGAAAGTACCAAGTTGTTTTCAAAACATGGAAATAGAGAAACCTTAACTATTTTTCTAATCTTTGCAAGTAGAAAAAGATAGGACATGGCCCGAGTCAACAAATGGCAAGGATATGACACCACCATACTATTGGCCACCTGCAGTTGTTTGGAATATGAGTAGAGATGACCATGCTTGATTGGAGGAATTTATGCAGCTTTTGTCTCCAAACCAAACACTCCCAAGATTTGTGAATACGTCACATGATGACAGAATAACAGGCATTTCTGTTACAACACAATTATGGAAAGGGGAAGTGGCACAACATGGAAATAGTTTACCATGTCCAAACACAGCGTTCATTATACTTAGATTATACTTTGGATGTGGGGAGTGATGTCAATGAGTTTCAAGATGGCAATGGTTTGGTCAATGATATTGATGCAGAGAATGACCAGAAGATCCCAGTTCAAAGTGTACTTTCTCATGAGAATGTCTCTAAAGGGTGTGGGGATGATGGTGTGCTCCCTGAATTGCTACCAGAGAGTTCCCATGATTGGGAATGTGAAAATAGCTCAGCACCTGGCTCGGCTGCAGAAATTAATGAGCAAATAGATAGACAGGAGGAGATCAGTCAAAACAGAAAAGCCAAACAGTGGCTTTGGCGTTCTGCCAGGTTACGGGAGAAAAAGATAAGAGATTCTCAGCTAAAGTGAAACCAATTTCTGAGCGCTAGAGTCATAGCTAACAAGGAGATAAAAGTCCCAAGTACAGGATATGTAGTCAGATGAAGCATCATTTGGGATCGTCAAAATCCCATCCTTGTTTCATGGAAGCTTTGCTTGGAAAAGTTATGTTTAAGTGACTTTTGCTTCATGGTTTTGATTCCTGGACTCTATGCTTTTATATTCATGCCTTGGATTCATGTTCCCTGATTTCTTGCATTCTGTTTGGGAAGTTTTGACTTCGTTTTTATGGACTTTGCTGGACTATTATGATGAACTAATGCATTCCTGCTTATCTTTTTACCTAATTGGATTTATCTATTTCTTTAAAGTGATTTTTACTTTTGTTGTTGTTGTTCATTTGTTCAGTCATTTCCAACTCTTTGTGACCTCATGGACCAGCCCACGCCAGAGCTCTCTGTCGGCTGTCACCACCACCAGCTCCTTCAAGGTCAATCCAGTCACTTCAAGGATGCCATCCATCCATCTTGCCCTTGGTCAGCCCCTCTTCCTTTTGCCTTCCATTTTCCCCAGCATCATTGTCTTCTTAAGTTTTCCTTTCTTCTCATAATGTGGTCAAAGTACTTCATCTTTGCCTCTACTATCCTTTCCTCCAATGAGCAGTCAGGCTTTATTTCCTGAAGTATGGACTGGTTGGATCTTCTTGTGGTCCAGGGCACTCTCAGAACTTTCCGCCAACACCACAGTTCAGAAGCAGCTATCTTCCTTTGCTCAGCCTTCCCTATGGTCCAGCTCTCATATCTGTAGGTGACTATGGGGAATACCATTGCTTTAACTATGCAGATCTTCGTTGCCAGTGTGATGTCTCTACTCTTCACTATTTTATCGAGATTGGTAATTGCTATCCTCCCAAGAAGTAAGTGTCTCCTGATTTCCTGGCTGCAGTCTGCGTCTGCAATAATCTTTGCACCTAGAAATACAAAGTCTGTCACTGCCTCCACGTTTTCTCCATTTCCCAGTTATCAATCATTCTTGTGGCCATAATCTTGGGTTGTTTTATGTTTAGCTGCAACCCGGCTTTTGCACTTTCTTCTTTCACTTTGAGTAGAAGGCTTCTCAGCTCTTCCTCGCTTTCAGCCATCAAAGTGGCGTCATCTGCATATCTAAGGTTGTTAATGTTTCTTCCAGCAATTTTTCCCCAGCTTTGCATATGTCAAGCCCTGCACATTGCATGATGTGTTCTGCATACAAGTTGAATAGGTTGGGTGAGAGTATACAACCCTGTCATATGCCTTTCCCAATCTTGAACCAGTCTGTTGTTCCATGGTCAGTTCTTACTGTTGCTATTTGGTTCTTATACAGATTTCTTAAGCAAGAGACAAGGTGATGTGGTATGCCCATACCAACAAGAACTTGCCACAATTTATTATGATCCATGCAGTCAAAGGCTTTAGAATAGTCAAATAATGCTTTTTAATTATCTTCATAAAAAGGATTTTTTCGCTACTCAATGGTGTGGTGTTTAAAGTCAGAAGGCTTTTCCTGTTCTGGAGTGCAACATTATCAGAGAGAGATACCATTGTGTGGTAATTCCATCCAAAGGTGCTTTTATTCTCCTCCAATTGTGCTTTATGAGTCCTTGACTGGTTTGCTTCCCTCAACTCCTCCTCATAGTAGAGACCTCAGTCTATACGACCAGAATCCCAGATTTAAGACTATAAAGAAAATGTGATATGTTTTTCATTCAAAGAAGAGGAATCATGCAGGTGCAGGAATAACAGAGTTAGGAGATGTAGTATTGGGGACTGGTCTAGAAGAGTGCTTCGCAAAATGGTGATCCATAGATCAATGCTAGTCCATGAGGTACTATGCATTTCTGGGGGGGGGGGGGGGGGTTAGAAAAACAGTTTTATCCAATGGACACAAATATTGTGCCAATCCATGACACATTGAGCGGGAAAATACTGATGGTACACCGTATCACATATTTCAAGAAACACTCATCTAGAAGGCCTTATCTCATCACTTCTCTCAAAAGTGTTCTTTCTACAGAGAGTTAAGGAATGGTGATGGCTTTTGCACATATATTCTGATGATGTGTGATACAGAAAAAGTCTGCTCTGTGATATGGATGAGATAAAAAAGTGAAAAAGCAGGATATTTAACTTTCTGGATTTTTCAAGTTCAGTACTCATCTATGGTAGTTGTGATGCAATAGGATGTGTGTGGAAAGCATGATTGCCTAGAATTGCCAATTGGCCAGAAAAAAAACCTTTGGGATTATGGTTCTCTTTCCTCAATTTTCTTTCACAGCACTTTGACCTGCAGAAGCCAGCAGGAGGTTTTCTCAGTACAGAGAGAATTAGGAGCATCTCATGGTGAAGATGCAACACATCGGTTGAATGATTCAGCATGTTAATCAGTGTGTGCATCAACTTGTTAATAGCTCTGACTGTGCCATGGAACTGGGACTTAGCAAGTACGATGAGGTCTGTACACTTCTATGGTGGCATGCTGGTGATGTTAGGGGTGGGATTGTCCTCTCCTCTTGCTTGAAAAAGAATGTATTTATTTAACCGCCCTACACTTCCTATAATTGCAAAGTGTCTTTCTAAAAAATTAAAAAGGCAGCAATTTCACAAGAGGGTGGAGTTATGCCATACCCAGAAGTGTTTCCTGGCATTTTCAAGGGATCACATTTGCAAGACACCAGTAATGATGCAACGAGGAGGGTGACAGTACTGGTAAGTAGCTGCTATTTTGGGTTGCGAGGGATAGTGGCTTCATGCAGTAAAATCCTTTATCTGTACAAAGCAGCTGTATTTTATTCCAGACACTGAAATAACTTTTTGCCCTAAATTATATTGCTGCTGTTTCTGGATTTCATATGAAGGTCAGCCTCAGAACCAGCCTCCCAGATTTAGCTGCAGGCTTTGCAAGACAGATCCCACAATCATATGCCCTGCAGCTTAAAATAATTCTATATTTATACTAGCTACACATTCTCTCCAGCTAAATTATTACATGATTAGATTACCCATTAGAAGATAGCATTGATGTTCAAGCTGCAATGCCCCTTAAAATGGGATATATATGTATGCATATAGACACATGGCTGACAGACAGGAAGACAAAATGGGGAGAAAGAGGGAGGGAGAGAGAGGGAGAAGAAAGAGAGATCAGCTTTATTAAAGTAGCAATCCACATGTAAGCATAGGTGCCTGATGATACACAATTGTGTCAAAATATATCATTATGCAGAAGTCCACCTTCATGCTACCACTCATTTTTAAGAATTATAGCAATGATCTTTCTGATCCTGTTGAGAGCAGCATTTTGAGCAGCTTATTCAAATTGCCATGTAGTTGAAATTAGCTTCTCCCTTAAGACTTTTTCAATGATAGGAGTAGAAAGCTAGATTGCGGTGTGCAAAAATACATGGCAACAGCTAAGTTTGAAGATCTTTCCTAGAAGTTGATATGATTTTAAACATTAATGAAGATTTTGACAGGTAGGAAAAATACAACCAAAGCATGATGGTGATGGTGGTGGTGACAATAGTAATGCAAAAAGAGCATGTGTATGAAGGCCAATTCCAAGATTGGCAACCCAGTTGCAAAATACTTTCCCTCCACACCTTGCATATCACATAGTCAATAGTAAGTTCAGTGTCAAAGTTTTTAGCATCTCCACCCTATTCTAGGACTTTGTTGTTCTTGTGTGCATTCAAGTAAACTCTGATTTATAGTCATTGTATCATCAGGTTTTCTAGGCTCCATTCTAGGTGTATCTAGACTTTAGAATTAATATAGCGTGACACAATTTTAACTGCCATGGCTTAATGCTATGGAATTCTAGGATTTGTAGTTTGATGAAGCATCAGCACACTTTGGCAGAGGACGCTAAAGATGTTATAAGACTACAGCTCCCATGATTCCATAGCATTGATCCATGGAAGTTAAAGTGGTGCCCTGTATGCCATCCAGTTCAGTATAGGGAACTTAGCATTAGGACATCCCTCTCAACAAATGATTGTCTGACCTGTTCTTGAAAAAAATCTAATAAGGAAGTACCACAACCATTATTTATTTATTTATTTATTTATTGCATTTATTGACCGCCCCTCTCAGCCCGGAGGCGACTCGGGGCGGTGAACAACAACAAAGAAGACAGTGTACAACGGGTCTAGACATACAAAACAGACAAATACAACACAACATATACTTATACTAAAAATCCGCTTCGTCAAGTCCTGGGGTCATAGCCAAAATTCGCAGTCCTAATTCATTCCAGTGTCAATTAACTATACTTAGTTGAAGGCCTGTTCAAAGAGCCATGTTTTTAGGCCCCTACGGAAGGCCATCAAGGAGGGCGCCTGTCTAACTTCTACCGGGAGAGTGTTCCACAGCCGGGGGGCCACCACCGAGAAGGCCCGCTCCCTCGTCCCCGCCAGACGTGCCTGTGAGGCGGGCGGGACCGAGAGAAGGGCCTCCCCGGATGATCTCAAGGCCCTCGTGGGCTCGTAGGCCGAGATGCGGTCTGCAAGGTATTTTGGGCCGGAACCGTTTAGGGCTTTGTAGGAAAGCACCAGCACCTTAAATTGGGCCCGGTAGCAGATCGGCAGCCAGTGGAGTTGGGACAGCAGAGGCGTTGTATGCTCTCTGCGTCCAGCTCCCGTTAACAACATGGCTGCCGCGCGCTGGACTAGCTGAAGCTTCCGGGCCGTCTTCAAGGGCAGCCCCACGTAGAGAGCATTGCAGTAGTCAAGGCGGGATGTGACCAAAGCGTGTACCACCGTGGCCAAGTCAGACTTCCGTGGCCAAGTCAGACTTCCCAACCACACTAGTTAATTGGTTCCAAGCCCAAGAGTTATTACAGAGACATTTCATGTAATGTTCAACCAAAACCTACTGTCTTGCCTTTATACCACTGCTACTGTATTTGCCATTTGTATGAAAAAAGTTTTGTTGCATTACATTTTCAAATGTTTTAATCTGCTCTGAGCATTTGCGATCATGGAGCTCAGAGCATTATTGCTCTCTCTTTTCAACACACACATGCACACAATGAATGTCACAATGACCCTGTGAGGCATGTTAGGTTGAAAGATAGTGACCGAACCAAAATTGTCCAGTGAACTTAATGGCTAAGTGAAGATTGAAACCTGGGGCTCCTTAACTGAAATCCAGCACACCCCTACTGGCAAAAATACAAGAGGTAGAGATAAGACAAACAGAATAAAATGAAAAGAGACTCACAAAGTCTTCATAAAGGAGGAGGATGCAATCATAATGGAAATCAGGCATCCAGAGTAATTGAGGAGTGAAATGGAAACTTTGGTAACCCCTCTGAAATCCCCTTCATGACCCCCCGAGGGTCCCAACCCCCAAGTTGAGAAACACTGTTCTAGAAAAACAGAATACAAAGCTTTGTGTATATTTTAAGAAGTGTACAGCTAAAATGCTTGCAGTCAAAATGCAGGCATCATGATTTACTCAGAATGGAAAAATTTAAACATTAGGGCCAGGCCCGTAGCCAGGATTTTGATTTGGGGGGGGGGGGGGGGGGCTGAGTCTGAGTGAAAAAGGATCTATCCTAGCAAACCTTTTGTATCATTACCCCAATACCCCCATGCATATGGGATATATTGAGCATGGTGATCAGATCATGATATGAACAAACATAACAGCTTAAATAATGTACCAGTAAGGCCTTCTCGCGGATCACTATGAAATTTTTTTTTGGGGGGGGGGGGGGCGGCTGAAGCCCCTGAAGCCCCCCCCCCCCCCCCTTGGCTACATGCCTGATTAGGGGTAATTTATGTGGGAATTTACACGCAGAATGAAATAAATGTCTCGTAACTGAAAGCAACAAAGGATGAGACAAATATACAGGTTGAAGTTTAGAATGAGAGTTACCTCTCTTGGAGAAGGCTTGCAGACCAGAGTAGGTCAAAGACACGACAACTGACTGCAGATGAGCTACTCTTATTGGTTTGTCTAACATATATTGGAGTGATCTACTTCAGTATGTCTCATGTATTTTTCCCTTTCTTGTTTGAAGAGAGAGAAGTCTGTCTTAAGTGATACAGAAAGAATTGTGTCAATTGGTATAGGAAGAAGTGTTCTTTCACATTAATAGACCCAGGTATGTCTTGAGCAGTAAGTTTTTCCTGCTTGACTCTAAAATTATGTTTTCAGCAGGTGAGATCCCAGCAGCAGATGGGTAGTAGGCATGCTGTAAATCTGTTTTAAAGTAGCTGTCGCTTTTAATATGTGGAATTATAAAGGTAGCTGCTATGTGAAATTCCTCAGTTTATTTCACAGGACAAAATGTAACTGCAATTTTGTCCTTCTCTGGTATACACCAGTGTATGAAACATTATTGTCCCTTGCTTTCCATGGACATTTTTAATTCCTCATGATCACTGCTGGTTTATCATTGGAGATTGGTTTCCCAGAACTCTGCCCTTGGAGAACAAGTAGTGGATAGTGGTTTCCATTTCAGTAGAATCTATGCTAGATTTTATTCCAAAATTTCAAGGAGCTGTCCTAGTTGATGGACCTCATCTCCAAGGTACATTCGATATCTAATATCTTGTTTACCAACCGAGACCCCTTCTACACTGTCATATAAAATCCAGGTACTCTGCTTTGAGCTGGACTATTTGATGGTATAGACTCAAAATCCAGTTCAAAGCAGATAATCTGGATTTTATGCTTTGATAATCTGGTTTATATGGCAGTGTGGAAGGGACCTTAGATGTGGAAACCTGCCCCCTGAAAAACTTGTATATCATCCATTTCTAGCCATCACTTTTCAATGAACAGACCTGCTCTCCATTAACAGAGAGACCTGGAAGAATTTGTACCATGTATTTTCCCCATCCCTGAAAATTTTTATTTTCCTCATTTATGTGACTGTTTCAGCCCCAAATTATTTGTCTAGATGCAGACCTTCAACCAAACATCACTTGTTCCTCAAAATGCAAGACACTGGATAGCTATGCTTGGCTATACTGCAGGATTGTTTGACAATACTCGGATTATTTTGACCACCCAGTCAAATAAAATGATAGCAGCACATTATTTGACAAGGAAAACTCTCTCATCTCCTATTCCTACAATGCAATATTGATGTCCTTTATCTGCATTAACATGTGCAATATAATTTTGTTGTAAGACTTGGATAAGTGAAATTATAAAGTTCTGTCTTCTTTACTGTTAGGAATTGTGGGAATTAAAGTCCAAAACACATAACTTTGGAGGGCCAAAGTTTGTCCATGCCTTTTTTAAAGGGTGCTTTGGATGGGCACAGAGATTACCAGTTAGAGGTTCACTGAAATTTAGAATTCCTGTACTGTTTAAGAGATGGCAGTGAGAAGCCAATTTACCGTGCTGCAAAGCAATGGAGGAATAAATTTCCTGGTATCAAGGGATGGAGCCAAACCATAATTCATTCTCCTAGTCAGACCATGCTGTGAATGGACATGGCTTAGTTTCCTTATAAGAGAGACACAGACCTCTTTCTGCCTCTTTGGATCTTATTGGAGGAGGGAGGAGGCTGCAGCATCATCATCGGCTGTTGGCTCACATTTAATTATTGAAGATTAGCCTTTCTCTGACTCTTTTAAAATAATTTTTGTTTACTTACCTATTTGTATTCTTCCTTTAGTACCTTACCAGTTCCCCATCCCATCCCTTCCCATTTGTTTACCTGTTATTGATTTGAGCCTGGGCTGGGTTCTCTTTTATCTTTGATGGCTGGTGCAGCTGGCTGGGACTCCTTTTCTCTTTTTTTCTGAAGCTGAGCTTTAGGCCCTGGAGGCTTCTGGGCTGCAATGTGGCTGTTTAGGGCAATCAACCTGGCCCTGTTAGGCCTCCCTGGGCATCAGCTGTTCAGGCAGCTTTGATTTCCCCTGCAAGTGGATTGTTTGGTGGGCGTCTGGTGATTATACTGCAAGCAGGCCCAGGACATGTACTCAGCCACTTTTTTAATGAGGTATTTCTGTACACTTGTGGCCGCCAACCATTGTGCTGCTGCACTGAGACTTGTCAGGTGGCTTGTTCTCTTTGCCTTTATGAGGCCTTTCATGAAATTTCTGGCAAAGTTGTTCAGGAGGCTTACGCCCTCTAGCTCTCCTTTCCAGTATCTGCACTTAACCTTTGAGCAACTACCATATTGATCAGGGATTACTCAGGGGCTTTGGTGTTTTGCCCAGGGGATTCAAGTCTAACCGACTGCTTCAGCCTCTCCCATATCAAATTTGCTCCCCCAAATTTGATTAACCAACAAGAAACATTCAAATTGGCAACAATAAAGTTGCCCTTAGTTCATTCCACTTCTTGTGGTCTGGACTCTTTGTTCCTCTGGTTTGTCAGCAAAAGGGAAAGAGACTCTGGAATAAACTTGGAGTTTTCTTCTCCAGAAAACAGATGAATTTGCTCTAGCCTTCTTTTTTTGTCTAACTGACTAGCTGATAATCATGGAAAGTGAGACCAGCCTAGTTCTGTACAAAATGAATGGACAAAAGGCTGCCCGCACATTTCCATTTATGTATCTCAGGTTTTCAAAAACTGTGTTGTTGTTGTTGTTGTTGTTGTTGTTGTGTTATATTTATTTAATCCTGTTTTATCTCCCCAAAGGGGACTCAAAGCGGCTTAACATAAAACCATTAGTATACAATTTAAAATATACAATTATGCAGACATTAAAACAGAATTAAAAAAAACAGCACTAAAAATTCATAGTTAAAATCAATCTTAAATATATTCAAAGTTAATAACCACAACACCCTGTAACTAGTTCTTAAGCACCTTCATCTTTACAAAAATTTTTTCCTGAAAACAGATTCATGACTTATCTAGAAAACATGATATGTCCCTCATCCCTATCCCAACACAGATACCCATGCATCTTAAAGTTGAAAACAAGTACATTTTAAAGTTGAACACCAGTAAATGAATGGTTGCCTCTCTCAGAAAGGCAACCATTCATTTACATCATCTTCCTCATTGTAAAGGGATACGTCTGCATTGGACAGAACATCAGTTTAACACACACTCATGACTCCATCCAATAGAATTCTTGGATTTATACTTCGATGTGGGATACTTAGAATTCTTTGTCAAAGAGTAATTCTGCATAAAACAAATTCAAAAAGAAAAAGGTCTGAAAATGAAATCACTGAATTCTGTAGTTTAATTAGATGTTCAGATAGATCCGGTAAGCAGACTAGAGTTCCCTCTAACAGCATTTTAAGTGTCTCATCACACTGCAAATTTCATAGTACTGTAGGATGGTGTCATAATGTGGTATGAAACTGATGCCACTCAACAATGGAAGAAGAAAAGGGAAGACATATGAGAAAAACAGATATATCTACTTGACTGTTTGAATTTAGAATGTATTCCTTTTTTTAAAAAAAGTAGTAAATATGAGTTTTATTGCCTAGCAACAAGAAATGGAGCTGCCCTCCACCTGCACAGTTAAAAACAAAAAAAAAAGGAGACAATACCAGTTTCTACTTCCTCATGCACTGAAGCGATCAGCAGAGAGAATATATTAAATATATCCAGCCAACTCATTTTTCTCCTGTCAGTTTTGCCATGATTAATGATAGCAAAAGATTGTTTAACTCAATTCTGAATGACACTTCTGATATCATTCATTGCTTGGAATTTTGGGGGTCTGTTATCATTAACTAAAATGAAATAGAAGTTAAACCACAAAGATAGATATGTCAATTCCATCCCCTTTCTTTAATGCCTATTTTTATATTTCTTCTCTAGGAATAATTGCATCAAGCTTTGCAAATGTTTCTGAGATCACCCACAATGTTAAAGATTTTGAAATTAAATAGCAATTAAGCTTGCTGCATTTTATTGCTTCAACTAGGCATATTGATATCCTTTTAAGCAGACAGTTTCTGGCTTTTATAATTATTAATGTACCGAGAAAAGCTTGGGCCCTGAAATTACTTGTGAATGAAAATACTGTGGATCTCATAAGTCAGCTTGAAGAATTATCAATAAATAAACTGTATATTTTGTAAAAGATAGGCCTTTTTAACACCATGATATAAATGAGGATCTAAAATTACTAGGAACAAAAGCATAGGTACCCCATATACCTGAGTATAAGCCAACCCGAATATAAGCTGAGGCACCTTATTTTACCACAAAAAGCTGGGAAAACATGTTGACTCAAGTATAAGCTGATGGTGGGAAGTGCAGCAGCTACTGGTAAATTTCAAAATAAAAATAGCTATCAATAAAATTACATTAACTGAGGCATCAGTAGGTTAAATGTTTTTGAATATTTACATAAAACTGTAATTTAAGATAAGACTGTCCAACTCTGATTAAACCATTATTCTGACCTTCTTCAATGTAAATGTGCTTACGTATTCTTTCAATAATAATAAAATAATAAATGTAATAATAAAGTAAAATAATAAATGTAATAATTATAATAATAACCCAATAAAATAATAAATAACTTTGACTTCAGTATAAGCCGAGGGGGGCTTTTGCAGCCTAAAAAATGGGCTGAAAAAATTCAGCTTATACTCAAGTACATATGGTAACTAGATTTATCAAAAGGCTTCAAGGAAGGTGGGGGATGCATTACAAATTATGTTGGGCTTTTTCAGCAAAGAGATATGTACTTTGGCCATATTGAGAGATGCCATGACTTTGTAGAAGAAAATAAAGTGGGAGACAGTAGGAAAAGAGGAAGATCCCATTATAGCTTGGATGGACACAAATGAGAAAGCTACAGGCCTAAATGTATAGGAGTTGGTGAGGGCTGTTGATGGCAGACTGTCTTGGAAGTCTCTCATTCAAAAGGATGATCATAAATCAAAGCCAACTTGACAGCAACTAAAAAGATAGCATCTGAAAACTAAAACTCAGGCTAGGCATTTACATGCATTTCTTTACCACTGTTTTGAAGTAAAGGTGAACAAAGAGATATTAGACAACTCACAACACATTTCTCCTTTGGCCATTTCTTCCCATTCAAACTCATATCTATGCTATCACTGCTTATCACTATGTTATCGGGATAAAAGATATTTTAAAACATTTTTTTAAATTGTTCTGATTTTATAGACATTTTGCAAATTATAGCATTCCTACAGCAGCTTACAGGCTTCTTTTTTTTAAAAAAAAAAACCCTCAATATCACAAAATATCAATTAAAATGTTATTGCATATTTATTTATGTATATTCTACCTTTCTCCCCATATGTGACAATTTACAATATTAAAACAATACATTTTTAAAAACTGCATAATATAAAGTCACAAACAATCCAACGGTTATATTAAAAACCATTAACTTGAAACAATTAAGGAAAAGTTACTACATACAGTAATGATGGCATTAATGAACACCCCAGTAAAAAAATTTCTCCAAGAAAGTGTCTTTATATAAAGTGTTTGAATGCTTTTTCTCCTTGTCTTCTATCTAGTTGGAAGCTTATTAGCAGCAGAGGCATTGGAAGAATAGTGAAAAAAGGACAGAAGAAGGAGAGACTTGAGGTGTCAGGTTATAGCAGTATATCTGCGGTAAACAATACAATAAAAGCTGGAGCTGGGAAAGAATGGGATGCTATTCCAGGTGAATATCTCTATGTGTCTCCCTACAAAAAGCAATGTAAGCAGCAGCTGTCTCCAGCATTCCTTACTGAGCACATGTGAATAGCGAAGTAGAGAGATGCGGCAAAGCAGATAAAGCTGCATTTCTAGGGCTGTGCAATTCGTTTCGTTAATTCGTAATTCGTTAAAAAATTCGTTAATTTTTGAATTACGAAACGATTACAAAACATTTTTTTTAACCTGGAAGTGTTTTTAAATATCGAAACGGCAGGCGCCAAAAAACTTTGTATTTCCATCCATTTCGGAAATACTAAGATGGCCGCCTGCCGATGCTTGCTGAGAGGGGCGAGCGAGCGGCGAGCGAGAGGGGCGAGCGAGCTTCCTGTTTTGGGTCAAGGCGAGGGAGGCGAGCAGCTGCCCTGCGCTGGAGCAGGGCGCCCGAAGCAGTAGCAGCTGCTGCTGGGCTCCTCCAATGCCATTAACCAACCAACCTGCCCGAGCGGCTTGCTCTCCTACCCCGTGCTCGCTGCCTCTGCTGGATGGATTGGCTATCTCCCTCTGATGGCTTCTCTCCAAAGTCTCTCTCTCTCCTGAGGAGAGAGAACCTGTGTGCGCGCGCGTGTGTGTTCCTGTGCTACCAGCCCAAGCGGCTCGCTCTCTTCCCCCTCGCTCGCTCGCTCGCTCGCTCGCTCGCTGCCTCTGCTGGATGGATTGGCTATCTCCCTCTGATGGCTTCTCTCCAAAGTCTCTCTCTCTCCTGAGGAGAGAGAACCTGTGTGCGCGCGCGTGTGTGTTCCTGTGCTACCAGCCCAAGCGGCTCGCTCTCTTCCCCCTCGCTCGCTCGCTCGCTGCCTCTGCTGGATGGATTGGCTATCTCCCTCTGATGGCTTCTCTCCAAAGTCTCTCTCTCTCCTGAGGAGAGAGAACCTGTGTGCGCGCGCGTGTGTGTTCCTGTGCTACCAGCCCAAGCGGCTCGCTCTCTTCCCCCTCGCTCGCTCGCTCGCTGCATCTGCTGGATTGATGATGGCTATTCCCCCCTGCCTGCCCTTCTCCCAATGCCAGGCGCGATGCTGACGTCGCTCTCTCACTCTCTATGCCTCCTGAGGAGAGGGAACTCCAGCAGAGACAGCGAGTGCAAGGGAAGAGAGGAAAAAACACAGGAACACACATACGTGCACTCTATCTCTCATCATTTCTCTCTGAAGCCCTGCCCCGCCAGGCTCAACATCACTCAACACCCCCAGCATAATTTATGCCACTATCCTGTCCCTTTTCAAAAACAAAAGGGAGGGGGGGAAAGGAGGAGGGAGTTCTAGCGTTCTCTACCCACTCCCCCACTGCTCCAGTTTCCCGGGCTTTGAGGCTTCATGGATTCCGTAAAGCAGCAAAGAGAAGAGAGAAAATTCTCTGCTGACACCTACAGGCGCATAGCTGCAACTGCAACTCAGGAAAACTTAAATTTAAAAAATATTTAAAAAATATTGAAAAAAAAAGGGCGCCATCTTTACAAAATGTTTTGTAAATATTTACGAAATTTCGTAAATACCGAAACTTTTTTTGGGAAAGTTTTGTAAATATTTTAAATATCGAAACAAAAAAACACCCCAATTACAAATCGATTTTAGAAACAAATTTTTTCTTGATCAAACAGGCCTATGCATTTCAGCTGCCATACCCTCATTACCATAAAATATAGATCTATAATTTTGACTACCAAAATAAAATAGGTGGGGACCATGAAATGAAAAAAAAAAACCTCAATACACTTTGGAAGACTCATTCATTTTATCTCTAGAAGTTTTCACATGATTTTGTTTGACTATAAAATAATTTTTTCCCATTTCACATGTATGCACATTGTTAATTTGGGTTAAAAGAGCTTCCTGAAACATGTTTGCGTGAATTTTAATCTGCAGTTATGTGTAATTATAGATAGGTGTTTAAAAGGGTATTTAAACTAGCATAACTGGGGGGGATGGTAGCCAGTGCAGCTCACTCTGAGCTGGGTTGCCATGGAAAAAGGTGCTGAGCCAACTGCCACTTGGCAGGGCAGCCATTTTAAAATAGTTAATCTGTAGCCAGCATACTACAGGGAAGGCTGGTTCTGTTGTGTATTGAGAATCAGTAAGTTAGTCTGTAGTCAGCGAACTACAGGGAAGGCTGGTTCTGTTGTGTGTTGAGAACCAGTAAAGTAGTCTGTAGTCTAAGAACTACAGGGAAAGGCTGATTCTACTGTGTTGAGAATCAGGAAGGTTTTGGCTTTTAGCCTGTGTAGTTTAGATAGGTCGAGTTGACTTATTTATATTATTAGTTAGCGTATGATCAAAAGGGGGAGATAACCCTAATAAGAATCTTTACTGCAACAGAAATAGCATAAGGAAAGAATAAGTTTGTACCTGAAGCAATCTGTTAAAGAAAGAAACATATTTTGAAGGAAAATAAGTTTGAAACCTGTTTAGTGGCAGGAATAGTCCTCCTAAGAGTTGTTTTATGAAAAGTTATAAATATAACCTCTGAAGATAGGTGCCTCTAAGAGTTAAGAAACATTGAAACCATCAAGCTTCTGCTATACTTCAATAAACTTGTTACAGTTTCTTCTAAAGCCAAGTCTCTGTTACAGATACTTTCAAGTTAAGCTACACTGCACATTGAAGAAAGACCAAATCAATATTACAAGCCATTAGTTGTGTTATCAATTTAGTAAGTCCTTACACAGTGGTGGCTCCTTTACAAACCATTACAAACTGGTGGCATCTTTACAAATTGGTGGCAGCTTCGTTACAATGTTGAATGGCTCTTTCTTGTTGATGCAGAAATCTCTCTCTCTCTCTCTGTTATTCCTCTTTCTCGTGACAAATTTTCTGTGAAAGAAATAATGACCAGAAACATGTCAATTTTGGGTACTTCTATATCGTAGTATGAACAGTTTTGAATAATTTTAATTATCATGGCTCATTGCTATGGAATCTTGGGATCTGGAGTTTTGGAAGGCACCAGCACACTTTGGCAGAGTAGTCTAAAGACCTTGTAAAATCATTTACAAATTACAATTCTCATGATTTCATAGCATTGAGCAATAACAGTTAAACCCATGTCATACTGCATTATTAGGACCTCATCACACTAGAGCAGAGTTTCTCAAACTGTGCTCCTCCAGGTGTTTTGGACTTCAGCTCCCACAATTCTTAGCAACTGGAAAGATAGCTGGGATTTCTGGGAGCTGAAGTCCAAAACACCTGGATGAGCACAGTTTGAGAATTCAGTTTCTGCCTCCAGAATTCTGGGGCTTGTAGCTTACGAAGGGGCCTTTAAGCTCCTCAGCCAGACAGGTCCTAGGCCTCATTAAAGTACAAACCCCAAAATTCTTCAAGAGGCTGAAAACAGATTTGAAGTGGATCCATGCTCTAGTGCAGTGGTTCTCAACCTGTGGGTCCCCAGATGTTTTGGCCTTCGGTTCCCAGAAATCCTAACAGCTGGTAAACTGGCTGGGATTTCTGGAAGTTGTACATCAAAACACCTGGGGATCCACAGACTGAGAACCACTGCTCCAGCGTGATGTGGTTGAGTGCAGACACACCTTCCCTTAACAGAGATGTTCCTGTATTACATACTGCAGCATCTTATCGCCGAGGCAACTTTTTACCACTTCTTATTTCTTCTCCTCTTTGTATAATTCTTTTTTAAAAGATTTTTCATATACAGAATACATTAAATGCATTTGAATGAAATATTGTATTACATCTCATAATTTTTTATGTTTATCATTGCAAGTGCATATCAACAGCATACAAACTGTCTAAGCATTGCATCTCTACCCACAGACAAAACAAAAGCTGCTTGCTATTAAAGAATATTACTTTGATATACAAACAGCCAATCAGCCAACTAACATGACAAAAAGAATAATTAAAGCATGTTAAGTTGATAAAAAATGCACTACCACGAACAGGCATGAAAAAAAAAACTTGAATAACACTATGCAACATGATTTTGTTCCTGGGTTATAAATATAATTTTCTAATTGGTTCTATCATAAAACCATGGAGAAAGTTTATTAAACTGCAAAAACTTTGTTTTTGTGGGACATCCTGCAACACATTTTGCTATAGTTTTTCAATGAAGTATCAAGTATCAGCTAATTCAACAAAGGGTTGCTGTGAGTTTTCTGGGCTGTATGGCCATGTTCCAGAAGCATTCTCTCCTCATGTTTCACTCACATCTATGGCAGGCATCCTCAGAGGTTGTGGGGTCTGTTGGAAACTAGGCAAGCGAGGTTTATATATCTGTGGAATGTCTTTTTGCACGGTCAGGTCTTTAATTGTGCTGCTTTTTTGACTTGGGTGATGGTTGGAGTTTTTAGGTAGGTATCCATCTGTGTGTGTAGGTTTTCTATAACCGTGTTGCCCAATTGTTTATTGGGTTTGCAAATTACTAAGACAACCAGAATGGCAGTTTTCCTTCTGGGAACCGCACCTCTTTCAAGGTCAACTGAATCACCTAAACTGTGCTTCAGTTGCATATGTTACAGTGGTACCCAAGTAGCTCATGGACCATGTGCATGTTAAATCTGCTTTATGAATGACTGGCCTACTGGAAAGGAATGCTGGACATTCTTAAAGGTGTCCCTTATTTTCTAGCACTGCTTCAAATTATTGTCAAAGTAGCACTGGAAGACATTCACACTAAGAAATATTTTATTCAAGCAATATTCACAGAATATCTTGATGTGCAGAAGAGAGAGCTTTGAAACAATTGATGGGGAAATGGAATCCCCAGGATTTTCTGAGTAGAAAAGATGTGGGTGTTCATGAAAAATGGATATGTGTATGTGGACCATATGATTTGGTATAAATAGGAGCAATGGCTTTTGCATGTATGAAGAGTATGGTTCCTTTTGTCAGACAACTATTCAGGAACCAGAATATTTTGAAGCTTCAACCACAGTATTCTGAATATGTGGAATTAGGATTGTAGCCACAATGCAGAATTGTAGCAGATTGATACCATATTATCTGCTATGGCTCAATACTATGGAATTCTGTTATTTGTAGTTCTGTCAGAGAAGGTCCTATGTAATCCCAGAACTAGATAAGATGGAACTCCTGCAATTAAAGTGGTGTCAACATGCTATAATTCTAGAGTGTGGGTGTGGCCTCCAAGATTCAGTGACATCTATTTTAGTTTTTCATGTATATATGCAAAACCAAACAAACTGTTTTTCCTAAAAAATGGGAAAATGATCAGAAATCACCCTCTTTCCCAGTCCCAGCAAGCTGATTGAAAGAGATATTTTGCTAAGCCCTGAGAGTAGACAGAACTACCTCATCACTACTGATCTATTTTGAGTATTAGAACAATGCCTAAATAGAGTTCTTTTGCATTTAAGAACAGAGAAGGACGAGGGAGTCTTGTAACATTCTCTTCTTTCTGTGGTTATATCAAAATCAATCTATCTATCTATTGATAGAAAGCAAATCACTTATCCACAGCCTTACCCTGAATGCTCACCAAGGCAATTAAGGCTTCTTCTATGCATCACTTTCTTAAATGCCTCTTTCTTTTAATAGCTTCTGCTAAATTAGCATCGTCATCATCAATGAATACAAAAATCTGTGGATGTTAAAGTCTCATTATGTGCACGGGAATTAGTGACTCTCTTAAAATGCAATCCCATTTCCCAAAAACATGCCACCCAATGTAAAACAGACCAAATCAATGGTTCTGACTCCTTTTAGTTGCAACAGATAGCTTCCTTCCTCTTAAAATAGGAGGTAAAGTCAGATGTAGTTATAATAATAATAATAATGATAACTTTATTTTTGTACCCCACCACCATCTCCCCGAAGAGACTCGAGGCAGCTTACATGGGGGCAAGCCTGAGGTTCAACATAGTTAAAATATAATAGAATTCATTAAAACATTTCAACAACATAAAACAACCACAGAATACAATACATAGCGAACATCTCACAACCTTCAATGGTCTGAGTAGTGCACGATTCTGAGTTTGGGTGGGTGACTGGTGCAAATCACTTGCCAAAGGATAGGGTAGATGAATCAAGTGCTAGGACTGTAGTTGCAATCCAACCCAGATGTATCTGGAAATAATTCTCATGGATCTCAACAGAACTTTGGGAAGATATACAGAGGGTTGCACTACGCTGCAAAAAAATCCAGTCAAACAAATGAGAATAAAAGGATGGAGATATTTATAGAACTGAACATATTCAATCTTCTTGTATATTTTAGGAATCTACTTAGATGAAGCAAAGTACCTGACTTTCAATACCAGACAATTCATCAATAGTATGACTGCCAGTTCACATCTGGTCTGAATTTAATGATATCATGTTGATGATTTCATTTGAAGTTCTAAATGACTTGGGAGCCTTACACATGATGGGGCTCTTTGCCCATATACATCCATCTAAGAGTTGAGATCTGTAGGTATGTTCTTGTCCCATTTCTCCTTGCTCCATGTTCTTGTATTCCTATACTGGGCACAATACATTCCCAGAGACGATGAGAAGAATGTCTGTTTCCTCACTTTGGAGATCCAGTTGACACCAATATTGGTCAAGTGCAAACTGGATTTTTATTAAAACCTTTGAGCCTTAACATTGTAATTTACCTTCAGTTAACTTCATGAATACAAAAATCTGTGGATGTTAAAGTCTCATTATGTACAACGAAATAGTAAATTGTTGAAGGCTTTCATGGCCGGAATCACTGGGGTGTTGTAAGGCTGCATGGCAGTGTTCTAGCAGCATTTTCTCTTGATGTTTTGCCTGCATCTGTGACTTGCATCTTCGGAGGATCAAATACCAGATGAAGATGCCAGCCACAGATGCATGGAAAAAAGCCATACCAGCAGCTCTCAACATTTAGGTAGACGCCAGCCACAGATCCAAGTGAAACATCAGGAGAAAATGCTGCTAGAACAGGGCCATTGTAAAGATTATTGTTAATTACATTGATTGATTAGAGGCTGTCTCAGACACTGAGGCAATTGTTTGTGAACAAAGAACAAATGTGTTCATTTGTGTGGTTTTCAAAAACACAGGTCCTTAAGCATGACAGTTGCAAGAATGAGATGAAGTTTATTTGGTTACTTAAAAACAGTTCAGTACTTGGTTTCCAATAACAACTCTTAAATCCCTCAGGAAACTAGCAGTCCTCTTCCTGACTAGAATTCCTTTACTTCAAACAGTCCTTTTCCTGGGATCTGTTTGTATTCACTATATTAGCTATTCTTCCCTAATAGCTCTCTGAACTATCTAATCTAACTCTTTGGCTTCACTAAACTCCATTCTCCTTCTCCTCATTCTCTCGCAACTGTCTTATTCAAACCCCAGAGCCCAACTAACTATCAGATTTTTAAAAAAGGACTCTTCAAGGTTTTTCTGCACTTCACCCAAGCTCTACCCACTTTCTCCCAGCCAATCACAAGGGTTCTCCACATTTTCTCCCAGGCTGCTTCTAAGCTCCGCCTCTACTAGGAAATGACTAACCTAAGATGGCTGCTGCCTCCAGGCACCATACTAAATGGCTGCAAAAAAACCTGGGCCTAATTCCTGAGCTTACTCTGGTTTAAAGGTTGGCAATTCATCACAGCTATACAGCCAGGAAACCACACAACTGTCCAAATAGTAAATTGGTGTCTCTTATATAAAATAGCAACATCAACTTTTGCTTTCAGGATTTTTTTAAAAAATTAAAGTGTGAATGGTTGAATCTGTAGGTGTAGAATCCATGGATAAGGAAGAATTAGAGCTTAGCACATATTTATCTGTCCCTTGGTTTAGCAATGCCTGAATATATAATAACATTTGTGATCACTCATTCCTACAGATCTTATTTGTTCAATCAACTGGACAGGCAATTGAATTTTCGACATAGTTGAGTGAAAGAACATCCTCTACATTCATCAGATAGAACCAAATTTCTGAAGGACAAAAAATCAATTGCACTGCTATCATGACCTCCTTAACCGCAGCTCCAATGTGGCTGAAGAGATTCTCTCACAAATCTCGCAACAACAAACCAGGGATGAACTTGCAGCACTGCTTAGTGTGGAGGAAGTAAGCAAAGCCATCAGCCAACTAAAATGATGATGATGATGATGATGATGATGATGATGATGATGATATTGGCCAGGCAAAAAAGGCCTCAGGCACAGGCACTACAAAAGAAGTAGTGCTTTGGGAAAACATGTTGCTAGAAATCAGCAAATCCTGTTGATGTTAAATGCATGTAAGTTCCCATCTCAATGGGTGGACATTATTGTCTGAAGTGGAAGGTCTGCATGCAGTTCAGATTTCTGTGATCAGAGTTGCACGTGCACTATCAATGAACATGCAGTTGAACATAATTTATGATATGCATGCCCATTTGATCGTGCATTTGGTTGCACATTTGGTATCTTTGGACCCATTTATACTGCCATTTAATCCAGTTTATGAATCCAGATTCTATGATTTGAATTAGATGATATGGCAGTGTAGACTCATATAATGCAGTTCAAAGCAGATAATCTAGATTCCAAAAATGGGTTATATGACATTATAGATCAAGCCTTGATTGAGTTTCGCAACAATAACATTCAACACAAGGGTTCCATGCGTTACTGCATTTGGAGATATGTGCTATGCAACCCTGATGTAAGATTGTGGCCTTCACTGGCTTTCTATCATTACTACTGCACAACCAAAGAAAACATGTGACTGCTAGCAAAATGTACCAAAGTGTATTCTGACTTCTGAATGTATAAGTCTATGGTGCTAGAGCACTTTGTTGCTCAAGGACTCACAGCAATCTAATGCCTCCTGATGTAATATTTCTGATAATTTCACTTCTCTTCTTTGTCTTCCACAAGCAGCCCTTTAGACAACTGAAGATCCTCTGGTGCATCTCCATCTCTTTATCCCCCACAACTAGCTCAACTTTTGACTATATTTGATTTCTGCATTGTTAACTGAAAAATGCTTTTAAGAAAATCAATACAGAATCCTGAGGGACAGCATTTAGAAATCCAAATATCTTCAAGCTTTTGAAGCTTAATGGAGCGCTTATCTCAGCTATTAAAATTCTGGACAGTTCTGAAGATTAAAAAAGAAACATAGAAAAGCTCATTAAAATTAATGGGCATTGAATGTTTGTTTATCTGTCAAGAAGGATGGGGAGGAGGATGGCATCAGGAATGTTTCCTAGTCTTGCTGCTAATGTGTGAAAGGTGAAGCTAGTAATATGACATATAGCCTAAATCTATTACATGTTTAATCCCTGCAAATACATTTTGAACATGCTAACATCCTGATTCTATAGTCTCTTTTTGCAGAAACAGTGCATCATCGTTCAAGCACTGGGATTTCAGTATTGATGCAAATGCCTTATGTTCTGAGCTACTTCTGGCCTTGAAACTACTGGAGCACATATTTATGCTATTCCACTACTACTGGGGAATTACGTTTTTTAATCACTCGTCAGATTTCCCTTCTTACTAGGCATAATCTTTGTACCCATGATATATATCTGACAAAGAATGCTGTCATTCACCAAATTGTAACTCCCATGATTCCATAGCATGTGGTCAAAATGTTAGTTAAAATGTCAAACTGCATTAATTGTACATTGTAGATGCACCCTTAGACTTGGCCTATGTCTATCACTTGATTTATCTTGGTTTCCCAGTGGATTGTACTTTTGTGATCTGCTTGCTTTTTATCCTTATGACGTTTCCAATTGTGTTGTTGAAGGCTTTCATGGCCAGAATCACTGGGTTGCTCTTAGTTTTCTGGCTGTATGGCCACGTTCCATTCTCTCCTGACATTTCAAACACATCTATGGTAGGAATCCTCCGAGGTTGTGAGGTTTGTTGGAAACTAAGCAAGTGGGGTTTATATATCTGTGGAATGTCCAGGGTGGGAGAATGAACTCTTGTCTGTTTGAGGCAAATGTGAATGCTGCAATTGATCACCTTGATTGGGAGGGGGGGGGGGATCCTTTGTTGGAAGTTGATTAGCTGGCCCTGATTGTTTATTGACTGCAATTCCCCTGTTTTTAAGTGTTGCTCTTTCCTTACTGTTCTGATTTTAGAGGGGTTTTTTTAAATACTGGTAGATAGTATTAAAGAGACAAGAATCCTTTCTCCCACCCTGGACATTCCATAGATATATAAATCCCACTTGCCTAGTTTCCAACAAACCTCACAGCCTCTGAGGATGCCTGCTATAGATGTGGGTGAAATGTCAGGAGAGAATGTTTCTAGAACATGGCCGTATAGCCCGAAAAACTCACAGCAGCACACATTTCACATTCTTTCCAGGATACTGTAAGACTATCACCCTGTCTTAAAGTTGGGTTAATTAAGATGTCTCATCCAAATCGCTCCCTCATTTTGGAGACAATTATTAGTTCTTATCTCCAGACTATTATTAATAGTAGTATTAGTATTATATTTATTTATATCCCGCTTTATCTCTTCAAAGGGGAATCAAAGCAGCTTGACATAAAGCATTAGTATACAATTTAAAATATATAAATATACAAACATTACTTGAACTGACATAATTGTTTTCAGAGATGCTTTGAGAACTAACAACAAGTATAATGCAAAACAGAGGTAACTAGAGGAACAATAACATACTGAAGGTGTGGAAATTCTGTCATTTCAAATAGCAATGTGATCCTGCAAGCAAACACTCACAACAACATCCATTTCACAGTGAGCTAGTGAAGCATCCAACAAAAAATTCTAGTGATTAAGTTCCAGAAATAAAAATTGAAGGCAGCAATCTTAGAGCCACTTCAGAATAAACAGTGGAAATGTTTGGCAGCTGATGTATGGGATGTAAATATCTAGGGTAGATTTTTAATATTTGTTCTGTCTAAGGGACAGACTGCTTGCTTGATGTAAACCTCTGTAAATCTGTTGGTTGTACTAGTTTACACCCAGGAAGAATCTGGCCTCTAAAATACCCAAAGATAAATCATTTGACAGCAACCATTATGCTCAAAAATTTTAGGTGGTAATTGAATGCTGTCAAAGCATAGCAAAAAATCCTACTTAATCATGACAGATATGAATGTGCTCAGTTTGGAAAAGCATATAGAAGTGGAAAGAACTAAAAAACAGAATGAAGAAGGATTAAAATCAAAGTATGTTTGTTTCATTTTGTAGGCAGGAATTTGGGACAAAACATTAATAACTGATAAACAGATGTCTGTAATACACTAACTCAGTAATACACTAACTAAACTTTAATGATGTGTTCATGCAAGTCATGGTTAGAGTATCAGTCTGAGAAGATCCAGGGAAGTTTACATTGAGCTGTGAATCCAGTATCCTTGAATCATAGAATCATAGAATCATAGAATCATAGAGTTGGAAGAGACCTCATGGGCCATCCAGTCCAACCCCCTGCCAAGAAGCAGGAATATTGCATTCAAATCACCCCTGACAAATGGCCATCCAGCCTCTGCTTAAAAGCTTCCAAAGAAGGAGCCTCCACCACACTCCGGGGCAGAGAGTTCCACTGCTGAACGGCTCTCACAGTCAGGAAGTTCTTCCTAATGTTCAGATGGAATCTCCTCTCTTGTAGTTTGAAGCCATTGTTCCGTGTCCTAGTCTCCAAGGAAGCAGAAAACAAGCTTGCTCCCTCCTCCCTGTGGCTTCCTCTCACATATTTATACATGGCTATCATATCTCCTCTCAGCCTTCTCTTCTTCAGGCTAAACATGCCCAGTTCCCTAAGCCGCTCCTCATAGGGCTTGTTCTCCAGACCCTTGATCATTTTAGTCGCCCTCCTCTGGACACTTTCCAGCTTGTCAACATCTCTCTTGAATTGTGGTGCCCAGAATTTGACACAATATTCCAGATGTGGTCTAACCAAAGCAGAATAGAGGGGTAGCATTACTTCCTTAGATCTAGACACTATGCTCCTATTGATGCAGGCCAAAATCCCATTGGCTTTTTTTGCCGCCACATCACATTGTTGGCTCATGTTTAACTTGTTGTCCACGAGGACTCCAAGATCTTTTTCACACGTACTGCTCTCGAGCCAGGCATTGTCCCCCATTCTGTATCTTTGCATTTCATTTTTTCTGCCAAAGTGGAGTATCTTGCATTTGTCACTGTTGAACTTCATTTTGTTAGTTTTGGCCCATCTCTCTAATCTGTCAAGATCGTTTTGAATTCTGCTCCTGTCCTCTGGACTATTGGCTATCCCTCCCAATTTGGTGTCGTCTGCAAACTTGATGATCATGCCTTCTAGCCCTTCATCTAAGTCATTAATAAAGATGTTGAACAGGACCGGGCCCAGGACGGAGCCCTGCGGCACTCCGCTCGTCACTTCTTTCCAAGATGAAGAGGAAGCATTAGTGAGCACTCTCTGTGTTCGTCCACTTAACCAATTACAGATCCACCTCACCGTAGTTTTGCCTAGCCCACATTGGACTAGTTTCCTTGCCAGAAGGTCATGGGGGACCTTGTCGAAGGCCTTACTGAAATCCAGGTACGCTACATCCACGGCATTCCCCGCATCTACCCAGCTTGTAGCTCTATCGAAGAAAGAGATCAGATTAGTCTGGCATGACTTGTTTTTGATAAATCCATGTTGACTATTAGCGATGACTGCATTTGTTTCTAAGTGTTTGCAGACCACTTCCTTAACAATCTTTTCCAGAATCTTGCCCGGTATCGATGTGAGGCTGACCGGACGGTAGTTGTTTGGGTCATCCTTTTTTCCCTTCTTGAAGATTGGGACCACATTGGCCCTCCTCCAATCTGCTGGAACTTCTCCCATTCTCCAAGAACTCTCAAAGATGGTTGCCAATGGTTCCGAAATGACTTCCGCTAGTTCCTTCAATACTCTGGGGTGTAGTTGATCTGGCCCTGGGGACTTGAACTCATTAAGAGCGGCCAGGTATTCCTGGACGACTTCTTTCCCAATTTGGGGTTGGATGTCCTCCAATCCCTCATCCACTCCATCTTGCTGAGGTTGAAGACTCTCTTTTTGTGAGAAGACCGAGGCAAAGAAGGCATTAAGTAGTTCTGCCTTTTCCCTATCCCCTGTCAGCATTGCCCCATCTTCTCCTCGAAGAGGTCCTATCGTCTCCTTGTTTTTCCTTTTTCTACTGACATAAGAATAGAAGCCCTTTTTATTGTTTTTAATGTCCCTGGCAAGTCTGAGCTCGTTTTTTGCTTTAGCCTTGCGGACCTTTTCCCTACAGGTGTTGGCTATTTGTTTGAATTCTTCTTTGGTGATTTCTCCCTTTTTCCACTTCTTGTGCATGTCTCTTTTGTGTCTTAGCACAGTTAGAAGTTCTTTGGACATCCATTCTGGCTTCTTTGCACTTGTCCTATTTTTTCTCTTTGTTGGCACGGTTTGCAATTGCGCCTTGAGTATTTCACTCTTGAGAAATTCCCATCCATCCGTAGCTCCCTTGTCTTTTAGTATCTGTGTCCACTGAATGCTGCTCAGCGTTTCCTTCATTTTTTGGAAATCAGCT
Source organism: Anolis sagrei (assembly GCF_037176765.1). Taxonomy (NCBI): domain Eukaryota; kingdom Metazoa; phylum Chordata; class Lepidosauria; order Squamata; family Anolidae; genus Anolis; species Anolis sagrei. The sequence continues at coordinate 248,698,685 of NC_090023.1, forward strand.
CTCCTAAAGTCCAAAATGCGGGTTTGACTTGTCTTAGTTTCGGCCTTCCTTTGTACCTCAAATTGCAGGAGCACATGGTCACTTGCCCCTAAGGATCCTACCACTTCGACCGCATCGATCAGGTCCTCCGCATTTGTTAGGATGAGATCAAGAGTAGCCAATCCCCTTGTTGCCTCTTCTACCTTCTGGACCATGAAATTGTCTGCAAGGCAAGCGAGGAATTTGTTGGACCTTGTACTCTTGGCCGAGTTTGTTTTCCAGCAAATATCGGGATAGTTGAAATCGCCCATGACTACTACATCTCTTTTCTGTGCCTGTTTGGTCAACTGTTGGCAGAAGACTTCATCAAGATCTTCCTCCTGGCTTGGGGGTCTGTAGTAGACGCCTACAATGACATCTTTTTGAGTCCCAGTTCCCTTGATTCTTATCCAGATGATTTCAAGCTGGTTTCCCAGATTGCTGTCTTGAATTTCTTGTGCAGCATAAGAGTTTTTGACATATAAGGCTACTCCGCCTCCTCTCCCCTTTGTTCGGTTTCTGTGAAAGAGGTTATACCCCTCGATATCTACATTCCAGCGATAGGAGTCATCCCACCAGGTTTCAGTGATGGCTATGATATCATATTTGTGGTGTTGTGCTAGAAGTTGGAGTTCGTCTTGTTTATTTCCCATGCTCTGTGCATTAGTGTAAAGACATGTGAGCCCCTGGGATCTTCCCTTGAGCTGTTTAATTGGTATTATTGTGCTTTTGGTACGTGGTCCTTGTTGTGTTTGTGCAGCCCTCCGTTTAGCCTTCTGGCGATTCCCAGACATTATGGGTAAAGTAGTGTTCGCAAGGCTGTTGTCCCCCTCCCCCGGTGGACCTAGTTTAAAGTGTGTCTAATGAGGTTTGCGAGTCTGTGAGCAAAAAAGTGTTTTCCTACTTGTGTGAGATGCACCCCATCCCTTGCCAGTAGGCCATCCTCCTGGAATAGCAGGCCATGGTCGAGGAAGCCAAAGCGTTCCTCCTGACACCATTTTCTAAGCCAGTCATTGACCTGTACTATTTTTCGGGCTCTTGTGGGTCCGTGTCTTACAACAGGGAGGAGGGATGAAAAGACCACCTGTACATTACATTCTTTTAGCATTGCTCCTAGAGCTCGAAAATCATTTGTGATCTTTTGAAATGTATGCCTTGCAGTATCATTGGTTCCTACATGAATCAACATGAGGGGAGGACGGTGATAGGGCTTGAGGAGCCTGGTGAGCCTCTGAGTGATATGGTGTATTTTTGCCCCCGGTAGGCAGCATATTTCTCGAGCCATCCCATCTGGTCTGGAAATGACAGCTTCCGTTCCTCTAAGGAGGGAGTCGCCTACTACCAAGACCTGTTTACTTTCAGGAATGACAGCGCCCCTTTTGTGCAATGTAGTGTGTAGGTCTCCAGAAAAGTGATCCTGTTGGTGTGAATTGTGTAGGTGAAAAGTGTTGTCCTCCTCCTCGACATCCCCGGTGCATTCGTCAAGGACAATCCATTGAGATTCGTCCGAGAGCCTATGGTTCTCCTGTATGTGTTCCTGTTGCTCCTGGTCTATGGTTGGGGATGGTACACCTGCAGGATTGTGCAAGTGTGAATGTTGTGAAGTGTTGTCCCAGTCAGGGCTGTCCCCCGCACACTGATCAAGGATGAGCCACTGATCAGTATCTAAGCCATTCTGGTCTTCCCCAATATGTTGTGTTTCTTGGTCAGGTGCTAGTTGTGTGAGAATTTGGAATCTATTGTGTAACTGCAGCTGAGCAGAGGTATTCTGAGGAGGCTTCTGGGTCCTATGTGTCCTTCTAAGGGTGACATTTCTCCAAGCCTGAGGGTTGTCCACATCTGAGGTGCTGTTCTGTTGAGCCTCCCCGTAATGTTGGTGTGATATGGGCTGCGTGTCTAGGCCAGTGTGGTGTGTGGTATCTAAGAAGAGCTCAAGTTCCTGAATGTCCTTAAGGGTCTTAATACAGTCCTCGAGTTGTCGTATCCTGTGTTCCATGCGAGTGATCTGTGTACACTTGGGGCAGATGTAATTGAGTAATTGTAGTGTGAAAAAGCTGAACATGCCACAGCTAGTGCATGAGATGGGAAGTTTTCGTGTTTGTTCCATCTGGAGGTTGCTAATGCTCTTGGTGTGTGTTTGATGTTGTTGTCTGTATGCAGGGGTGAAAGTATAGGTTACTGAGTGTACGAGTTCAATTCAAACAAATTTAAATTCAATTTAAATGTTAAATGTTAAATTCAAACAAAGCTTACCCTGAAGCAGAAGGAAACAAAATGGGTTCCTGCTTCCTCAACTTCTGTGGAAAGCCCAGCTGCCCCTTGGGTTCAGACACTGGTTTATATAGGATAACCAGGAAGCCCCGCCTCTCAGCAGTTATTTTTTTAAACTCAGGAAGCCCCGCCTCTCAAAGAAAGCAGCCCTGAAAGCTGTTAAATTCAAACAAAGCTTACCCTGAAGCAGAAGGAAACAAAATGGGTTCCTGCTTCCTCAACTTCTGTGGAAAGCCCAGCTGCCCCTTGGGTTCAGACACTGGTTTATATAGGATAACCAGGAAGCCCCGCCTCTCAGCAGTTATTTTTTAAACTCAGGAAGCCCCGCCTCTCAAAGAAAGCAGCCCTGAAAGCTGTTAAATTCAAACAAAGCTTACCCTGAAGCAGAAGGAAACAAAATGGGTTCCTGCTTCCTCAACTTCTGTGGAAAGCCCAGCTGCCCCTTGGGTTCAGACACTGGTTTATATAGGATAACCAGGAAGCCCCGCCTCTCCTACTTGAGCCTGACCTACTCCACAATTTTGTCATGAATATGATGGCTGCCATTCTCTTGGTGCCATGTGTTTTTCATTGTTGTGATGTATGGCAGAACAAAGTACCTTCATCTAAAGTAATGTTCAGCTCCCTATCCCAACCATATAATAGCCTGAGGAGAAGAGAAATGGGGTTAACCAGGGAATGCCTAGCTGTACTCCCTGCTGTCATAATCATAAGGTCCTAGTGCAGTGGTTTTCAACCTGTGGGTCCTCAAGTGTTTTGGCCTACACCTCCCAGAAATCCCAGCCAGTTTACCAGCTGTTAGCTTTTATGGGAGTTGAAGGCCAAATCATCTGGTGACCCACAGGTTGAGAACCACTGTCCTAGTGGATCACATAGCCTGGTTCACCTGACTGTAGAAACTTGTCAGGTGCTTCCTGACAACTAAAAGATATGATAACAGGATAGTAATTAAAAAAAACATGGGGAAGAGGGGAAAAGTGGAGTTATACCTAGCAAAGTTTTATGCTCTGTTCATATAATGTAGAATTATGGTGTAAGTGACAAGGAAAATGTATACATTGCCTTCAACTTATTGGAAGTAAGGTAGAATCTAAACCTGACTTAATACATTGATGTGTTTTAGAATCAACCTTTAGATCTGGTGAATTTGGCACTTTTAGTTCAGGTATTTATTTACCGTATTTATACCCCATCTTTCTCCCCAAGAGGACTCAAGGTGGGTAACAATCCCACACTTTGATTAATTCAAAACAAAACTCATATAAAAATTAAAAAACTGTTAAATTGTGTTGTGCCTGGTTAAAAATACAATTACCTCATAAATACAATTAACATGAATTTTAAAAGACATAATCCAGTCCGTTCCCCCCCCCCCCACAAAAAAAATCCCACCCACAACCTCCCCAGCAGTTTGTCCTTTATCCATCTCCAAATGCTTGCTATCAGAGAAAGATCTTAACTTTCTTTTATAAGTATCTGCCCATTTCAGTATCCTGGAGGGAACAGAAATCCTTAACATCTACCTTGACCCTTATATCCTGTGGTCTGGGAAATCTGCACAGCCTATGCTTCAAATGAAGCATTCAGAAAATAATATCAGGCAAAATGTTCATTTAGCCAACATTCTTTTTCCCACAGTGATCAGATCCAGTTGACACCAGGAAGCCTATAATTAGAGCTTGAGGCAACTAGTACTTTCTCACTGTGTCCTTAGGAGCCCCCGGTGGCGCAGTGGGTTAAAGCACTGTGCCGGCAGGACTGAAGACCGACAGGTCGCAGGTTTGAATCCGTGGAGAGGCGGATGAGCTCCCTCTATTAGCTCCAGCTCCTCATGCGGGGACATGAGAGAAGCCTCCCACAAGGATGATAAAACATCAAAAATCATCCAGGCGTCCCCTGGGCAACATCCTTGCAGACGGCCAATTCTCTCACAACAGGAGCGGTTGCTCCTGACACGACAACCCCCCCCCCCCAAAAAAAAACCCTGTGTCCTTTGTCCCAAACAATAGTGGGCTTTTTTGGTTTATTCATTCAGTCGTTTTTGACTCTTTGTGACCTCATAGACCAGCCCACGTCAGACCTCCTGTCATCTGCCCCCCCCCCCCCAGCTCCTTCAAGATCAAGCCAGTCCCTTCAAGGATACCATCCATCCATCTTGCCTAGCATTATTATCTTCTCAAAGCTTTCCTGTCTACTAATTGTGTGGGTAAAGTACTGCATCTTTGTCTCTAATATCCTTCACTCCAGTGTACAGTCAGGCATTATTTCCTCAAATATGGAGTGGTTTGATCTTCTTGCAGTTCAAGGCACCCTCAGACAATTGCGACACACCAACAATTTTATATAACCACAATAGATAATAGTTTAATTCTCTTTTAAAAGATGGTTGAAGTGGGTGGTGTTTAAATGAAGGTCCCAGATCTACCTCGGGATCCCAGGACCTGTAATGCCATTTTAAAACCGTACCCTACGCCAGGGTGACCTTAAACTTTTTAAGCAGAAGCCTGGTTTACAGTCCTTCACACTGAACATATCTTATTTATAGAAACAACAATATAATATTCAAAATGAAGAACAATTTTAACCAACAAGAGCCCGCTTTTGGCTGATGAGATAGTCAAGTTAATTAAGGTTGTTATTGTTGTGTGCCTTCAAGTCATTTCAGACTTTGTGTAACCCTAAGTCTGAAGTTTAGGGTGGGGGCTGCATAAATTACCTTGGAGGACTGCAGCTGACCCACAGGCCTTAGTTTGGGGACCCCTGCCATACACCATAACATTGTCAAATTGAAGAGGTACACCTGAGAGTATTTAGCTCTTAAAAAACCCATAGACCCCGCTGTCATCATATGTAGTGTTCTGGTACCTAGCACCAAGCCTACTGATCTCAGATCATGCAGGCCATTAAAGACATACACTCCTCACAGCATTTTTCCTCCCATCCAGATACACATTTTCTAGGGGAGAAATAAATATATTTCAGAGAAACGTAAGAGAGTCACAGAGACCAAAGTCAATTAACAACAAAAAAACTACGCAAATTTTTATGTTAATTTTCTCCACCATCTGTTCCTAACAGTTAAATGTAGTAAATGAATAGAGGGGCTGCAGATAATAGACTACTGTATATAATTTCAATGACTTAAAACAATCAGTTCCCACAAGCATTGTGCTTGTATAATTTGGCAACTTTTTTCTCCTGGTTTGTCAATGGGCAAAGCTCAGCTTTCCCCCTCCAAATCTACTTTATATGATTGCCTTGATATTTTTTTTCTATGTGGTCCTATAGGAGGTCCTGTCTGAACTTTTGTAAACTATGCCATTCCACTCCAGAACCAAATCAGGGCACTCTCTTACAATCTGGAATTTCTTTAGATTAACACAAATCTGTGTAATTTAGTTTAGGATTCAGGATTTTGCCCATTTGGTCAAATGAGGAGACACTTTATATTTGAATCTTAAAATAATGATAGTGAAATAGTACTGAAATAAAATGAAAAGGGGAGCAGTCATGTAAATTGGGAGGGTACAGGAAAATATGGGTTAACCAGATGTTGGTCAAAAAGTACAATGTATTCTTCTTTTGTTATATGAAATTTGAATATTATTAATTCTAATATTGCCACATCACGTAGTTAATGAACTCTATTGTTGGACTGGGGAAAATAAGAAGGCTTAATTAAGTCTGATCATTGAGCCATCTAAAACTGTTTTGTCAACTTTGAGTGACGATATCTGTACCAGGATTCTAAACATGATGCCTTTCATGCCTCTATTTGGGAATTCTTGGTGTTCTTTGTTATTTCTACTCAAAATACTAATCAGATATGACCCTGCATAGGTTTCGAGATGGGAAGAGGACACGTATTCAGCATGGAGTGATATACCTTTGTGTCTCCTTTGTGGCAAAAAAAAAGCAGGGTATAAATAATATTTATCATTACTTATTTATTTCAGACTTTTATATCCCATCCTTCTCAGCCCTGGAGGAGGACTCAGGGTGGCTTACAACTGGCATATAATAATAATAATAATAATCATCATCATCATCATCATCATCGTCGTCGTCGTCGTCATCATCTTTTGAAAGTATGGGACACCAATTATTTATTATGGCCATTTAGAAAACATGATTATCAGACACATCACCCCCCCCCCCCCACCAAAATCCCTTGGAAGGAACTTATATCATCCCTTGTAATTGCTGTCTGGATTTAGCATTATGGAAACTTGCAGGCCAACATCTGGAGGGCCATGGGTTCCCTTGCCCTCATGGCCCCATAATTATTTACCCAGCAGTGGATTGCAAATAGTGGAAATATGGAAATAGTGGGAAAGGTCTATAATTTCATGCTTTCTTCTGACATAAAATGTTCCAAACATTTTACTGTTATTCAGCCTGGACCTTTTCAAAACAGGTCTGCCTGTCAATTTAAATTTAGATTAAATAAATAAATAACATGTTCCTGCAGTTTATAATGTACCAGACTGCAGGAGTTCAAGGGTAGTTATTTGAAGAAGCAGTGTAATTATTCCCAGCACTGAAGATGCTGACAACAAGGCTGATGTCTGAATGATAGTTGAAGATAAAGGACATTTGACTGTCATTTGAATAATTGGATTGAGACGTGAAAAACAAGAAACTAACAATTTAGAAAGGAAAGGATAATTCCAGATTACAAGTTGCAACTTGGGGATTTTCATTAGTTGGAATTCAGAAGAAAGAATAAAAAAGGTTTAAAAGGTTAATTATTATCAAAACCCATTAAATAGCCTAAAAGTAAAAAAGGAATGAATAAGAAAATTACAAGATAAAGTATTAACTTTAAAAAGAAAAGAAGGACCTTGCTGTGAATAGATTGAGTCAATTCCCTATTTGAATGCAAGTGCAGATGTTCCTACAGAGTGTTGCCAAGAAAAGAATTTCCTAGTTTTTTTTCTTCTTATTGAACATATTATGACATCTTCTTCCAGGAATTAGAGACTATTTGTGGAATTATTGTAATATTGTAATATAAAAATCATTTCCTCTATCTGTCCTCACATCCCACACAAGATTATATATATATACACACACACACACACACACACACACACACACATGCAGATATGTGGTACACATAGAATCTTATGGTTTGACCCCTTTGAGATTGATACGGGTTTCATTATTCCTTCTATCATAGGGGCCCATCATCTAATATATATTGGTCTCAATCCAAAGTTTGGCTTTTAACAGCATTCCTGAGCAATTAGGGGACACTCCAGTCTTTAATCCCTTTATCATAGTAGTAAAATTACAGTCTGGTCAGAAAGAGAATCCACCAAATTCGTGCTAGGAAATAGCTAGAAAGAAACCGGCATCCCCCTACTTCATTAATGATTAGTGCTCTTTAGGGCCAAATCTGTATGGACGTATCGTGAAGGGACAGGATGTATGCAGAGTTCCTAAGGTTTAATCAATAAGTGCAGACACATTTTGGGACCTGTTTTCAGCCGTTGTACATTTTTCTGAATGAATGAAAAACCTTGCAGAGGGTGGAGGACCAGAGGGAACCCACACTTGTCTTCCAAACTGTTTCTGGATTAAACAAAATATCTAGCTCCATTTCAGTCTGGCTTCAGGCCTGGCTATGGAATAGCGACAACTTTGGTTGCCTTGAAGAGAGCTAGATGGGAGAATGTGTCCATGTTGGTTCTCCTGGATCTCCTGACGGCTTTTAATATGTAGTGTCATAGGCTTTCATGGCCGGAATCACTGGGTTGTTGTAACCTTTTCAGGCCGTATGGTCATGTTCCAGAAGCGTTTTCTCCTGACATTTCATCTGCATCTATGGCAGGCATCCTCAGAGGTTGTATTAAGAAATTTGTGCCAAATAAACTGTGTTCCATTTTATTGGTATATCCACAAAACACTGACCTAAATAACATTTTCAAAATCCATAGAATGCTAAAATCTGTCCTTGGTTTTATATTCTACATCTTTTTCCATGTTCACTTTCATGCTTGCAGAAAAAAACTGTAGTAGATTACTACACTACTATTGCTGTCAACAGTGAATGTGTACTGATTTCCACTAAGTAGTATTAAGAGCCAGTGTAAAAAAATTCAATTTATTTACCCAAGAATTCTCAAGACATGGGCCTACTGTCAGGAGGTGAGCTTTTGATTCATGGGAACCAGAGTATATCGTTGATATTGATACTGAAAGCCTGCTTTCCTGTTGTTATGACTGTAAATCCAGCTGTGATCTCATTGAAAGGGCTTGCAGCAATCAAAGCAATCACTAAAACGTTTCTTAAATTGAATATATTCTGTGTTTGAAATGTCATCTAAGTTCCCTGTAGGTTGCTGCTTTGTATTGCTAACAGCCAGAGGGATGCATGGGGGATGTGGATAGCATGTTAAATTGAAAAGTTAAAACTGATTAAGTAATACTGTGGTTCTTGGTACACTGAGGCTCAGGGCTGGAATTTAGAGCAGTGTGCCTTTCAAAAACTTTGCAAGAAAAGGGAGGGATGCCTCAAATTTAAAATTCCGATTTATACATTAGGATATGATAATACTTATATTTTAATTTGGAACTCAGTGTGTTGAATTAAAATGCTTATTATTCACTGGTGATGCAAGATAAGATAAAATTTCATCTTCTTTCAAGGGTAGACATAACAAAGACTTTCTTGAGTATCTAAAGGCAGAAGTTAACAATGGTATGAAAGAAACAGACACCACCACCACCACCCCCCCCCCCCCCCCACACACACTTCAAACTGCATTTTCAGCCCTTTCACATTAAGAATGTATGTAAAATGCTTCAGTCTTTCAACATTTTGCTGGGATATATGTATTTGGGGCAGAAGGTACTTAGTGGAAGTGAACTTGTCCTTACAAAACATTCATTCAAGCTTGGAAAAACACGGATTGTGGAAGCTCAATAAAGGATATATGGAGATTTCATTTGAATTATTTCTGCATAAGAATTTTGCAAAAATCACAATGTTCCTCATAATTGGAAATTGGAAAATGAGAGTTTAAAATGTCAAATTTGAGAGAACCAATACTTCCCCATTTAGGCCCAGAACTTTGAATGCTTTTGCTTACTAATAAAACACTGAGACTGAAACCCTGTTTAGGCAATAATTTCCATCCTGTGATGATGTGCCATCTAGCTTTGTCCTATCAGTCTCCTTGCCATATTTTTCACCTCTACAGAAAAAGCAGCTACAGACGGAAAGCTATCCGAATCAGGACTGAGTGTCAATGAGAAGTGAGTGGCAATGAGAAGTGAGTGTAATTCTCTTCCTGTATACATTGACTCTATTATAATATATGCCATTCACTTTTACATAGGCAAAATCCTTAACAGCCAATGGATCAACTATTGAGGGGCTGATATTTTGTGAATGCTCTAGTGTGAAATCAGGAATATGATTGCAAATCTGGATGTTCACATACAGTCTGGAGTAACTGTGGGATAAGCAGGGATAAAATTAATTCAATTTTAGAAATAGATCTATAAACTGCCCCAGGTATAATCCAGAATTATGTCCAAGTTTCACTGAATTTTCAAATACTCTAAATGTAAAAGTAAATAGGTAACCTATATTAAAAGAAGAATATGGAAAATAACATCAGTGATCCAAATCCTTTTGAATTTTGTCTTGCAATGATGTATCATAGTAAAAAAAAATGGGGGTGGAGAGGAAGGTAAGTGTCATTTGCATCTCAGCCAGGATCACTGAGTTCCATCATTTTTCAATTATGATCGCAAACCACAGGTCTGAGCTCGTTAGTATTCTTTTTACCTCATCACTGTGGCAATTCATTTATTTTCTGGAGGTATTTTTATTCTTCACCACTGCATATGTCAGCCATTTACCTCATAACAATTAAAATATTACAGTTGACACCCACTATTAAGTTTTAATATTTTCTCTCTCAAGCATTACTTCTATGTATTACTTTGATATATTTTTATTAGAAATGTCTTACTTCATACCTTTCACTCTCAATTGTTCCTTCTTGTTGAAATCCCTAAAGATTTTCCAAATACATAACCTACTGAATTCTTGTATGAGATATTATCCACTGAAAAATGTAAGGAAACCCACTCCATCTGACAAAAAAGTCCAACTAGTTAACCAACACAGAAAGAAAATGTCAACATTTTCCCCAAACAGAAATGAAATCTGTGTGCCCAGAGGCCTAATGTATTATGTCTAATGTGCTTTAAATTAAGACCAGCTACAATGTTACTAGAGGCTAAAGACTTGAGTTTGGTTCAGTTTAGGGCACATCCACACAGCTCGCAAAATGTGTGAGCTCCCGTGCTTTTACCTGAGGCATCCAAACAAGGCCTCAGGTAAAAGCAGATTCATGTAAAAGTGAATTCCAAACAATGCCTCAGGTAAAAGCTGATTTAATTTGACATGTGGAAAGACCTGGGTCTTTCCAGCTGTGGGCTTTTGTGGATTGGACCCAGAGATCATGTCGCGTCAGAAGATCCAGCAGGGCATCTGGACATCACCCCTCCAGGAAAGTGTGGGTGTTCGCAGGTGGTGTCGAAACCTTAAACCACACCCAATCGGGTTTCTTAAACCCAATTGGGTGCAGGTGAAAGCAGCCTTAGATGCTCCCTGGAGAAGTTCATAATTTGAAATGTATTCCATTAAATGAAATATATTTCTTTGCTAAGGGAATTTCCAATATTAATTATAAATCAATTTCACCTATTGATACAGAGTATTTTGGAATGCTTGCAATTGCTTATATAGCCATAGTGTAATAACTTGAAGATGGGACCCAAGTCTACATGCAAAATTCATTTGTTTCACATACTCTTTACACACATACCCCGGGGACAATTTTAAATATCATTTAAAATAATTTTGTGCATGAAATAAAGTTTGTATACACTGACCCATCAGAAAACAAATATCTCTGTCACCCATGTGGATAACTTTGGATATTTTGGATTTCAGAATCTGTAATATTATTGTCTAAAATCCTATTCTTATTTCCAACTAGAACAGACCCATGGAATCAATGGAATTTTCACATGTGTTGGCTCAGCATGTTCTCATTGATCTGGCAGGTCTGTTCTCACTGAGAATAACAATTGGATTTAGGCTATGAAAAATATGATTAACTATCTGCATTTTAAATACATAACACTCATAATGGACGTGTCTTTTGAGAGTGCTAGTTAGCTGGTATAACTGCATTGTTTTTAGTTCATTATTCCCAGCCTGTTCAAAATCAAATGAAAAATCTTCCCATGAGATAACACACAAAGCTTTAATAACGCATCTCACTGTGGAAAAATATAAGCCTAGTCAATAGCAGTATATTTTCATCACCAGGAAACTCAAATAACTTTTTTTACATAGGGCTTTACTACAAATATTTCTTTTGTATTTTTTTTAAAAAAATAAAACCTGTTTTATTAACATTTTAAAATACTACAAGTGGGAAATTACAAAGTAAGAAATTCAATCATGAAATATTAACACAGTTTCAACAGCCCAGATAGTGAATTTTCTAACAGAAAAATGCAACTTCCAATGTGGCATCATTAGTAAAATCAACTTTATTCTGCCAGCAGAAAGGGGGGAAATGATTACAAGATGTTATATATAGAAAAGGCATATAGTCAAATAAGCGGCATCTTAATAACCTATTTCAAAATGTATTGAATATATTTCCTTATTTTCTTCAGATTGGTTTAGCCTTTACGATAACAGTTAACCCTGTTGTCATCAAAGTTAAGTTATACTTGGCTATTTAATCCATTAATATCTTCAATCATACAGGTAGGTACTTCAATCAGTGAACAACAAAGCAAGCCACAGGTCTGAAATTCTCTTTCCCAATTTATAATGAGAATTTATTATTATTAGTATTTCAATGTTCTTGTAATTCTACCCCTGGCTGTGTCTATGTGATTTGCTACATCATTCCGTCCCCTTCCATGCTCTTCTGGAAACATAGACTTTTTATGTAGTGCTGTTCCACCTGTTTTGTATGGTAACCCCTGATGAGCATAGTAATTACAGAAATTCAAAGTTATCTATGGATGGATAGTTCATGAAGGAGGATATAGAGCTTTCTGCTCTCCTGTGGCTCTTTCCCTCCTGTGCAGAATGAAGCTCATATCACCACAAACATTTTGATTTTGTTATATATTGTGCTATAGGGATGTAATCAAACTGGAGAAAGGAACAGATAGGTGCGCCAGGAAAGGGGGGGGGGTGTCACATCAAATTTGTCACTATTTTTTTTTCATTCTCAAGCTTGATTTCCTACAAATGTTTCACAGAATTTTCCTTAAGAACTCATTGGAAAACCTTGGGCCATATTTGAAGTAAAATATAGGATGATAATGGGAACCACTATCAAGTCCCTGAAACCTTCCACATGACCCAAAATGTGACACTTACTAGCATTTAAAATGCTGATTCATGTAGCATTTTGAGGCCACATCTTGGGCCAAAAACCTGCCTTATTGATTGAGGCATGGTCATACACCCATTCATGCTGATGCACTGTCATCACTGGTGGGCATGAGCATTGTCTCCCTGTCCTCCCTGATACCCCTTTCTGCCCCAAAAATAACAAAAATGCCTACTTACCAAAGCACGTCATTTCTTTTTTTTTAAAAAAAAATATTTTTATTATAAGAACAAAAAAGTGCTTTTTTCCTATATATTAACAGTGGGGAAAAGGGAAAAAGTGCCAACACTGAACCATCCTGTGTCCCCTTCATGGTTGAGAAGGGGGGGGGGTATACAAATACAGCATATTATAAATAAATAAATAAAATTTTAAAAGTTGGATATAGTCTAAAAGTGACAAAAAGAAATAAAGAAAAAAAAAGAAAAAATGTTAACTTCCAATCTTCTCTGTAGGTTTTTCTCATTGTTGTGCTTCTGATTTTGCCTTGGTGCTGTCCCCAATTCACGTGTCTTTCTAAGGAGCTGGTTTTACTTCAATACGTAAATTCTTCCAACCAATTCATTTTTTTCTGTTTCATGAACTGTATCATTGCTGACCAATCTGTTTTATTTTTCTGTGAATCTTGAGTAATTGCCTTTGTTAGTATAATCATTTTCATGATTTTCATCACTTTTAATATCCATTGTTCCATTGTTGGTAATTCATTTAATTTCCTTTGTCAAAGGCTTTCATGGCCGGAATCACTGGGTTGCTGTAGTTTTTTTTCCCGAGCTATATGGCCATGCTCTAGAGGCATTCTCTCCTGACGTTTTGCCTGCATCTATGGCAAGCATCCTCAGAGGTTGTGAGGTCTGTTGGAACTAGGAAAATTGGGTTTATTTATCTGTGGAATGACCAGGGTGGGACCAAGAACTTTTGTCTGTTGGAGCTAGGTGTGAATGTTTCAACTGACCACCTTGATTAGCACATGGTCATATAGCCTGAAAAAACCTACAACAACCCATTTAATTTCTATTTTTGGGCTTATGTTATCCTTGCTGCCATTGTTAAATAAAAGAGTAATTTGTCTTCATTTTTTTAATTTCATATTCAGTAATTCCAAGTATAAAAAACGTGAGTTTTAAATGGAATTTGCATACCTAGTATCTTTTGGAATTTCTCATTTATTTCCTTCCATCATCATCATCATCATCATCATCATCATCATCATCATCATTTTGCTGTCTTACATGTCCACCACATGCAATAAAAGGTCTAAGTTGTACTCTTCACACTTCCAACATTTGGCTGTAATGTTTTGGTAATGTTTTTAGAGTTTTGGGGGGTGTTAAATACCCTTGATACATGATCTTGTAACAGTTTTCCCCTAGGTCATACAAATATGTGTATTTTAATTTTTGTTCCACATTTTTTTCCATTCTTCTAGCCTTATTGTGTGTTCTATATTTTTGGCCCATTTAACCATAAAATCTCTAATCTCTTTTCCTCTGTTGGCCAATCTAAAAGCTTTTGATATAATCTCATAATTAGTTTCTTTTCTGTAACCACTATTTTCTCCCAAAAAGTATATTTCTCAGTCAATCTGAATGTTTTTATCTTTATTATAGCTTTCTCTTATTTCTCTGTATTGAAACCAGGATATACTTTTGTCTATTTGGGTAATTTCCTCCTGTGTCTTTAATTATTTTTCTCCATTTTGCTTTTTTTAAAACAACTGTTTATAGGTGAGCCATTTCTCTTGTCCCAGTTCTCTTCTATGTATGACTTCTATCGAGGAGCTCCAAAGCAAGAAATATTGCCCATGCCTGGTGTAGATCGACCCTCTGTTTCAAAATTTCCTATGAAGGAAGGGCAATCCCACTCCATATTTCATTTTCAAACAATTTAGAGATCATCTACTCTCATCTAAAACTCCAGGATCAGTTTAACACTGTCTGGATCAATCTCCTACACTTTCCTGAACATGTGAGTGCATTTGCTGTTGTCAGCAAAAATGTCTGGTAACGACCAAGAGCTCTCCAGAAGTTTTCCTTCAGCTGTTTTAATAACAACATTAACATCACCCAAATCCATCTCTTTCCCCCAATTTTGAGGGATGGCAGCACTAACCTGGGTAAACAGCAGACATCTTCATTTTGGAGCTGGTCTCCCCCCCCCACACTGTGCAGCTTAACACTGGATTAAATTCAACTCAACACAACTGAACACTAACATTTGGGAAACACGCTGTGAGCATTAAACACAAAGTAGCTGCTTGCAATAACATCCTGCAGAAACTTACTAATAGCGCATGGGGTGCAGACCCAAAATTAATATGAACATCAGCCCTGGCCTTTTCTTACTCAGCTGCCGATTACACCTGTCCCGTCTGACATAAATCTGCCCTTGCGAAGTAGGTGGATATAGCACTGAATGAGACATATAAAATAATCACAGGATGTCTTAAACCTACACCGGTTGATAGATGCGATAAGTTAGCTAGCACCCCCCCCCCCCCCGTGTGATTGGAAGTTGCTGCCAATTGCAAGAGAAACAAGGTTGAACAATGTGAAAGCCACCCACTGTATGGCTTGCTTGTGCTCCCTTCATTTTATCAGTTTTAAACATATTTATTATGCAATACTTTTGACATGAAATAAAAAAACCACAGGGTTAAATTGACCAAGCCTGCTTTACCCTTGTGGTGAAGTGTGAATTTTAACCTACAGTCATGTATAATTATAGGTAGGTGTTTAAAGGGGTAAGTATTTAAAATATCATAACTGGGGGGATGGTAGCCAGCTCAGCTCACTCTGAGATGGGTTGCCATTGTAAAAGGGGAGGAGCCAACTGCCACTTGGCAAGAGCAGGCATTTTAAATGGGCAGTCTGTGGTCAGAGAACCGCAGGGAAAGCTGGTTCTACTGTGTTGAGAATCAGGAAGGTTTAGGCTTTTAGCCTGTGTGGTTTAGCTAGGTCAAGTTGACTTATTTAGATTAGTAGTTAGGGTTTGAGCAAAAAAGGGGAAGAGAACTCCAGTAAGAATCTTTACTGTAACAGAGATAACAAAGGGATGGAATAGGCTAGTACCTGGAGTGATCTGTTAAGAAAAGAAACATTGAAACCATTAAGCTTCTATACTTCAATAAACTTATTACAG
Source organism: Anolis sagrei (assembly GCF_037176765.1). Taxonomy (NCBI): domain Eukaryota; kingdom Metazoa; phylum Chordata; class Lepidosauria; order Squamata; family Anolidae; genus Anolis; species Anolis sagrei. Next base: position 248,714,563 of record NC_090023.1, read on the forward strand.
TTTCTCTTAGATCCAAGCCTCTGTTTCGTATACTTTCGAGACAAGCCATGCTAAACATCAAAGGAAGATAAAATATTACAAGGTAGTGGCGGTGTTATTGATTTTGTAGATTCAGAGGTGAAACCTGTACAAATTGTAGGAGACCCTGACAAATCAGTCACATCCCTACAACTGGTGGCATCGTTACACCCTGTGTTATGGAATTCCAGTCCCTGGACATAATCCTTACAGCCAGGTTTCACCTCTGATCCACTTTGGGGTGAAGGGCTGCTGCAGACAAGCTGTAAGTCATCATCTCACTTTTAAGAATATGCGTCAATTGATTTGGAACCTATCTCTTGAAAAAGCAAAAATCAAGCCTCCTTTATTTTCTTTGTAACAGCTTTTCATAATCTAAAGAAAGCTGACATTTTAGTTACCACACCATGACAATTGTAGTTTGGTGAAACACCAGCACTAACTGGCAGAGAAAGCTAAAGATCTTATAAAGCTACAACCCCCATGATTCCATAGTACTGGACTACAGCAATTAAAGTGGTGTCAAACTACATGAATTCTACACTACACTCCAAATTTCCCCAAGTCACCAGAAGACCACGGTTAATTTCCCCACTCAGCATATAAGATCCATGAAGACTCTTACAACTTTTATAATCTGCATTTTAGGATCAAACTAAGTATCTTCAAGAATTAAACAGATTTTCCTCTCTCCAGCATGAACTTTCTCAGTCTTCTGATATAAAAAATGAATTGTAGTTTTAGCAAAGGCAAAGTGAAATGAACTGATGCCCCAAAACAAGTACCAATAAAAATTTGCTATAGTGTGGTTTAGTGCTTTCTAGGGTTTTAAATTCATAAAGAAAACATTGCCTTTTTAAACATTGAAAGCAAATTGGACGTGTAAAAAGGGAGCTATTCTTTTCCCCAAACAATGTGAGCAAAGACATTTTCAATGACATAACATGTCATTGCCTTCTGTCACTGTTGTTTTGTATCTGGGCCTTTTCATATGAGTATTGATGCTGCTCACTAGGCTGAGGGGCAATGAACTCAACTGAACAGCTTTTAATTAATTAATTAATCAATCAACTAAGCATGCCATACTCCATAATCTCATGCTCAGACTTCTTCTGACCAAAAGGGCCTTGCTTATTATCTCTGTGGCTAAAGTCCCAGATATTTGGGTTTATTAAACTGTAAATGATGTTTTGAGTCATTTGGAGATGGGTGATATTTTTGTTGGGTCTGGTTTCCAACATTCCATCATTAATGGGATGTACACTTTTTGGGGGGGGAGGGGGGGGATAAAGGCCATTATGTAGTACATATGTAGAAAAACTGATTGAGTGATCCTGTACCATACTAAGGTTTCTTTCATTCTGCACAATTCAAGCATTTTGGTGTCAATCTAATTGCCAGGAATGCCTCCTATGGTTTCCTGGGATTTGAAGTTCAGTGGGGCACTACAACTTGCAAAACTTTTTAAATTCCCTCTGAAACTATAAATTCCAGGATTCCATATGCTGGAGAAATCACAATTATAACAGTATCAATGTGCTACGATTGTGTAGTATAAACAAGCTCCAAGATAAGAAGAAATGTACCACTATGCTAGTATAAAAGAATTTTAGCAACATCAACAGAAGAATGAGAAATATCTGTAAAGATGGAGAGGAGGATTTCCAGTAACAGGGTATTGACTCTAATACACACACATCCCATTTTAATGTTTTAATGTCCTTTCCTTTTAAAAAGTCAATCTCTATTTATTTATTTATTTATTTATTTATTTGCATTATTTATATACTGCCTTTCTTACCCCTGGGGGGGACTCAAAGCGGTTTACACATAAATAAAGGCAAGAGTCAATGCCTTATGTTGGGCACCGATATGATGCCAATACAAACAATTACAATAGTAAAACCACAATTAAACATAAATCACAATTAAAACAATACATCAACAAGCATTAAAACAATAAAACAGTCTCATCAGTCGAATTGTCATTCCAGTCAATGTCCCTCTAAAACACTACATACATCTACTGTCCGAAGGCCTGGTCCCAGAACCATGATTTTAATTTTTTTTTTTCTAAAAGCCAGGAGGGAGGGAGCGAATCTTACCTAATTTGGGAGTGTGTTCCATAGGAGGGGGGGGGGGCACAGCTTGGATGAAACCTTGGCAGCTGGATATCATTTTTAAATGGAGGGAAAGTAGGAATAGAGAATTAATCTTCATGATTCCCAGCAGCCACTCTTTATAAAAATGTGGCATAAATCACTGGATTCAAATTACAAAAAAAGGGATTCCAAATAAATAAATGTCCTGATACTAAGACCTATTTGATAATCAATTCAAGTTTGAAAGACACTGATTTTTCCTTTAAAGAAGATTTTTAAATGGAGGTTACATGGCCATTCTCAGGACGCTTCAACACAGTGTCAAATTGCAGGATTTGTAGGAGGCGTAAAGTAACCTGGGATCTGAGAGCAGGTCCACACACAGACCTGTAGTTCCTGGAATTTCTGCCTCCAACATCTGCACTTGCAGCTTAGTCCTGCATTTTAGAAGCTCAGAAAATGGCCAGAAGACATCCACCAGAAATTCCAGGGCTTTTTCTTTCTTTTTTAAAAGAAAGTTTAAATGTGCTGATGCTTAACAATGCACATAGCTTGTATGATTTTTGTTCCTGGGTTATAAATGTTGGTTCCTCATTGGTTCTATTATTAAAACATCTGCATCTTCCACCCAGAACTGGAATATTTGTGCACCTTTTTATCTTGCGGTTTTCTGGTTTTGGAGCAATTCCTCCTGCCTTTTCAGCTGACGTTATCTAGCCACCTGCCATTTTGAATTGGGAACTCCTGGGATAAAGGTACTGTGTAGATGCGGCCTCAGGGGTACTTTAGTGTTGGATTGCTCCACTAACAGAAGTTTGGACTAGATGGTTCTTAGGATCCCTTTCAGTTCTGTGATCCTCTGAAACCCTTTCTCTTCCTTTCACCTGCTGGACTTTAATTTGTCGGCTGCGGTTTGATCCATGTCTACCTAATAACCATGAAAGGAAACTGATTTACACCCATAACTTCAAAACCTGATATTCTTATATCATGTCCATGGTGAGGTGGGGCACATGTGTATGCGTTGCAAATGATTTTGTATGATAGAATAGGAAGATATCACTCCTGCCATAATATCAAAAAACTGTTCAATGGATTCCATTTATGTGGATGCTAAATACAAATATTTCATTAATAGCATGAAAGAAAACATAAATAATAATAAATACATTTGTTTATATATTGTCCTATCTCCCCACAGTGACTCAGGGTGGTGAACAACAAAGTCAGCAAAAATCAATGCTGTACAAAAGAAAAACACATAAACAAGTAACTATCCCACCCAAAACCCTCAGAAATACATATTTAAACCATAAATAAGACTCAACATAAATAGTTTCTACAGAGCTGTTGGCAATAGAAAGGTGCTTTAAAGCTACTATTAACAAGATGAAATAAGAAGGAATGACGAGATGAAGGAATGAATTTATGAGAATAAATCAGCTAAAAAGCTAACAGATAACTGAGCATTTGTGATGGCAAAATAAATCATCATATTGAAAGTGGGAGACAATTATAATGGAGTATCACAGAAACAATGGAAGGAGATAGAAAAACTGTTTTATTGTTCTATGTCTGACACTTGGGAAAATGTAGGCTAATTCAACAAGTTGATGAAAGAATGACAAAAACCAAACAGAAATATGGACAACTGGATGTTCAGCTACAATTTTCTTTTGAAAAAAAAAAAGATCAATTGCTATCTGCACATTCTTCATATCATATTACTGCTCATTGGACAAAGTGTGCATTTATCATTTAAGTACAAAAAGGAAAGCACTGTGGAGATCTGAGAGTGGTCAAGTGCAGCAATTATCAAATGATCCGATCATTTAAGTGCTCTTTAACTGGAAGTATGGATTTGCTGTTCAATGATGTTGCTGTTTCCTCTTGGTTTTACATAAAAATTAACAAAGTTAGAACAGAATTCAAGTGTAAAGCTTGCAAACAACCTTTAAGGCAGGTACACATGTCTATCCCAGTTTCTTGCTGTAGATTTAGTGCGTTTGGCAAAATTTGAATTTTCCTAGTGTAATTCTAACCAATATAAATAAATAAGGAAGGAAATTGACAATAATTTCTTTCTCAAATGAATCAATTTCCTTCCCGTTGAAATAAAAATTTCAAAGACATGCAGTTCTCAGATCCTATTCACAATTCATAACTTATTCCATGCAAAATGTACATGTGATTGCTTTGCCAAAAACAAAACAGCAGCAACAACAACAAAACAGAAATTTCTTGTAAAGGAAACAGAGTTTTTTAATGGGATGTGCAACTTGACAAAAAAAAAGTACAATTTTAGTCCCTTTTTTTTGGTCCTTGGCGCCAATAGGGAAATTTTGGAGGCTTGTTTCTGTCATTCTTAGACCTATTGGCATGAAACTTGCCTCAATTGTAGACACATTTATGACTGCTAGCCTGCCAAGTTTCAGAACATTTTACCAATCCACTGATTCTTGGGAAAAAAATTAAAAATCCACAAGGGAACTCTGGAAATTGAAGTCCTAACCAGTGTACACCACAAGAGGGAAGGAGAATGGACACAGTCAACCAGTCCTCTGATTGGCTGGGAAAGAAATGAACAAAACATTAGAAACACACAGAGAGAAAAACCTCAACTCCCATCATGCCCCAGGAGGGAGTGTGGAGGCTCCTTCGATGTCAACATCACACAAAGTGCTTCTGGGAAAGTGAGTTCCCAGCAGGGCCCTCTCTGGAGGAGAGGCCTAGGAAAGCCTTTTTCTCTCTCTGGCCTTATTTACATTAAGTGGGGGGGGGAGGGGTTGGAAGGGATGGAGGAGGCTGTTGGAAAAGAAATAAGAGCAGAACCAGGTGCCTGCTTTTGCCTGATTTGTGAGGCCACCCACTCTCCATGGCCTGCACTTCAGGTAGAGTGCTGCTCAGCCCCATTAGCCAAAAGATCCAGCTTCCCCCCCCCCCCCCAACCCGGTTCCTTTTTGGAGGTCCGGCAGCCAGATCAAAGAATTTCCCCGAATCTGATATTGCCAAACAGGATCATGCATACCCCTATTTCCTGCACATAAAATAACCTTTCTACATTAGAAACATTATTTTCTGTACAGAACAGTTTTTTCTTGCACAGAGAAAATGCTATTTTCAAGTTAAATCACCCATGTTCAAATTTTGCACATAATACTTATCATTCCAGGTTTCTTCTCTTCTCTGTAATTTTGCTTTCCCTTAAATATGCTACCAAAACATCACCCTATGCTTCCTCATTATTTCAATCAGCAGTTAGGGCTATAGAATAGTAATGCATCAAATAGTCATCTGTTTCATTTTTCAGCTTGAAAATGCCTTTGGAAAAGTGAACTGGTAAGAAGTGATGTTTGTTCTTATAGAGTTATCATAGAATTCATACATGCAAAGAAGTAGAGGCTGGAATCTTGACATTGATTCATGTAGTTTTTGAAATTTGTTGTGTGCTACAATTCTTCTGTCACAAAAGACATCTGCACGATACCAACATACTTTTCTGACTCATGGAGACCCTACGGTGCACCTATCATGGAGTTTTCTGGGGCTGAGAGTGTGTGATTTTCCTAATGGCTGAGTGGTGAATCAAACCCTGGTCTCTAGTAGTAATTCTCCAATAACTGTACTACACTACCTCTCTGTGTTTTGTTTAGAAACTGCAAAACTATATGTTGGGATCCAGGCGCCTTTAAAGAGCCAGACACAGGGATAAACTATAAACGAAGTTTATTAAGGCAACAAAAAGGACTCAGGGACACTTACTTCAGTGTCCCTGGTCAAAGCTGAAAGTCTCTAGCAAGTTGCAAGGTAAAAACTCAATTTAGCAAATGATCCAGATTAAACCGGCATATACTCTGGGATAAACAAAAGTTTGAGCAAAACACCTCAAAATCACAGAGTTCAAAGAATGCAAACAAATAAGGTGTAGAAAAGCAAAGCCATTGTCCAAATGCAGTCCAAAGTCGAAATCAGTCCAGTAGAAGATGTTAAAGTCAAAAAAGCAGCGGTGGCGTCCACGCAATCCGAAGTCAAGAAGAGGGGAAGTCTTCTTCCAAGCCAGTTGATACACGGAGAATACAGCAACCTGTAGTTCCAGGACCCAACAAAAGAAACGGCAGCAACAAAGACCCAGGCACGAATCCAACACTTTGCCTTCTGCAAAGTTTCATTGCTCCAGTGCCTACATTTATCTTACAACTCATTATCTGTTGATGAACTGTCCTCTGCCCTTTCCTCATCACTGTCAGCTGCTTTAGCCTCTACAGCTGAGCGCCAACACCCATCCCGCCAACTTTTCCATCTCTTATCAAGACTTAGGTCTCCCCATGTATTACCAGATTGCCAATCCCCAGAAAACGCTTCAAAGGTATCACTGGACGTAGGTTGTGTACATACATCTCTGACTTCTTGCACACGAGTTCAAGCCGACCCATCCTCCTCCTTGTCACAACTCCCAGATCCATTACTTCCTGTAAAACGCATAAAATCCTCCTCTTCAGTAGGAGCAAAAAGTATGTCATGGATCCGTTCCCTCTGATATCCTCATCTGACTCTTGTTCGCGAGTAGTCCTTTTTACACTTCTACTCTCATCTCCCTCCTCCTCCATTTCACTTTCTGAAAAGCCCTCAAAAGAGTCTTTGTCTGTAGGTGACATGAATATTTCCCTAATTCTCTTTCTGTGTTGCTCCTTGTCCAAACTCTGGGCACCTCTCTTCCCTCCTCTGCTACTCCTATTATCAGTTTGAGCATTACCAGGAGACTCTACTATAACACTATATGACCAAACGGTTAACACTGTATTTCAATTATCTGACTTATATCTTTATATTGGTGAATGGCTACACTATGTGCTATCACCAAAAATATGAACAGAAGATGACGAGAGGGAGAAGGAAAGAACTGTTAGGAGCTGGCAGGCATTTTGCCGTCACTGAGATTTTACTCAGCCAAGATGATTTAACTAGCCATGATGGGTTCTTATGTTACAGTAGCCTCTTAAAATTCCTCCATATGGTGTCTGCTTATGTTCCAGCTTTTATTATAAATGCCTCACTAAATTCTTCTTCACAGTAGTTACTTTATGTAGTGGCCATACAGTACAACATGGTTGTGTTTCATATTTCAATGAATTCTGAATTGGGCTGATTCAGATAAGCTAGAGATGAGCAAGTCCATTGTGGACCAAATCTAAATCTGAACATCTCTGAATATTCATTAGAAATTTGGATCATGAAATTTAATTCTAAAAAATGATACTGTTTTTACCAAGCTAAGGGTAAGAAGAATGAGAGAAGGGAATACATTCATGGAATGGTCAGTCTTCACATTTAATCATCCGGGTTCTCAATCAGTAGGATTGTTCACAAGAGTAAACTAATAAAGAATTCCCAACAGTACATTTATCTAATATTCTGCATTTATCCACAATCAAAGCAAAGTTTATTGATTAGTCCACTGACTGTATCAACATTAAAAACAAAAACAGAAACGTACACAAATAAACCATAATCACTATCCTAAGACTCCCGTAATAGTGAACTAACATACGTTCAAACTTGATTAAGTTAAAAGATAATTAAAATGTCATCATTAAAATGCCAAGGTAAAATTTCAAACCACAAAAATAAAAAATGAAGGTTTAACAAAGACCAGCTATTGCACAATCCCAAGCCACTTCAGATATCTGCATCACCCCTACTGTTTACCCCAATCTCCTCCAGTTACGTAGTTCTCAGCTGTGTTGCTTTATCTAGGAAAAGAGCTGTTTGGTGTGTTATCTTAGCATTCTGGCCAGCCATTAAGAATGTAGTTTTGATATGGGGATCCCAGTGAGTCTTCTGTATAATGAATGGTCCGAGGTATTGGTACAACTAAACAGTACATGTGTAATATCCTCTACATCTGTTGCCCCACAGATACAGAAATGTTCATTATATGGAACTTGGTTAAACCTTCCATGTTTAACCATTGTATCTGTCTGTTCAAATCTGGTTCTAGTGAATACCCTCCTTAGATGTTTAGGCATTTCTGTCTTTAGGTATTCGGCTGTTTGAAAAGTATGTTTGAAGTGACTTAACCATTTCAGTGAGCCAGCTTTACTAAGGGTGGCAATGTCTTTCTGAGCCTCTATAGCCTGTATTCGTTGCGCCACTGTTTTTGTATCTAGTTCTTTTAGGAGATTTCAGTATAGAATTGGAAGTCCACAACTCCTGATGTATTTTGTCAGTTGCACTAGCCAAGAGGACCGATGTTTGTTTTTGGTCTGCTCTAACAGGCACAATTTTGGTAGCCTAGCATTTGCCATGGCATTTAGTTTTATCCAATATTTATATGCCATAATTTTGGATAAGCCATCAACTGTATATACTCCCATTTCTGCTCTCACTGCTGCAGCTGAGGTCCTTTTATCCACTCCTAGAAAGTTACACAGGTGCTGTGCTTGAGATTGCTCTAATAATGATACCTGGTTTAGGCCCCAGACTTCCACTCCATACAGGAGCATGGGGGTAACCTTGGCCTTATATACTTTAAGAAGCGGGTCTAAGGAACCTGGTTGGTTATGATTTGTTAATTTTAGCAGTTGGTTTGCCCGTGCTCTCGCTCTGGTTGAGCTCCTTTGATGATGTGGGAGCCAAGAATCGATCTCGGAGAAAATGACATGTAGGTATGTAAAAGTGCAAACTTGATCTATTGGTTCACCATCCAGAAGCCATCTATGTCTATTGGGTCATTTGCCAAATACCATTATTTTTGACTTTGATTTGTTGATAATCAGGGAGTTCTTATGACAATAGAAATTAAATCATCTCAGCAACCTATGTAGCCCAACTTGCGAATATGACAGTAATATCATGTTATCAGCATATAACAGGATGTTAATAGGGGTCTTAAACACCTGAGACATATGTACCTCTGGGTCCTTCAACTGTTCAGGTAGGTCATTTACATATAAGCTAAATAACAGTGGTGCTAATATGCAGCCTTGTCTGACCCCTTTATGTGTCTCAACAATGTTTGTCATGGCTTCTTGCATCCCAAATCGCACTTTCAGGTGGGTATTTGTGTAAAGTGCTTTGATCAGTGCCAGCAGTCTGGGTTTCATATTGAGATCAGTTAATTTCATCCATAACATATCTCTATTTACAGTATTGAATGCTGCACTAAGATCTATAAAGGCAGCATACAGTTATTTCCCTTTGTTAGCATAGTTAACAATTATGTATTTTAACACAAAGCAATTGCCTGAAGCTGGTCTGTTCTTCAACAAGGATGCGTTTTTCTTTTTCCCAGCCCTCAACTCTGCTCAAGAGGTATCTGGCATATATTTTGACTACAATATCAATTAAACTAATTGAACCATAAGAACTAGGATCTTTTTGTTTCCTTCTTTGTATATGTGAACAACTATTGCCATGTTCCAGCCAACTGGGAACTGGGAGGTGTTATTTATGTGTGTAAATAGGCCTGCTAATAGAGCGGTCCACCAGTCCAGGTGTTTTTTTTTAATAGCTCAGCAGGTAGATAGTCTTCCCCTGGGGCTTTATTGGTCTTTAGGTCATTTATGATACATCTGATCTCATATTCTGTTACTGGGGGCCAATGGGGCAGGGCTTCTATTAGTAAGTCTTTAACTGGAGGCTTTGTCACTATGGGTTCTGATGGAGCAAACAAGTGAGTATAGTAAATTTCCCAGTCCTCTGCGGGGATAGGTTTATCAAATGCAAATTTCCTTTCCTTCAGAATTCTGGCTACTGCATGCTAATAGATAGCCGAGTTATTACTCTTAACTGTACACTCGAGTCCAGACCAGATTGAGACTGCATGATTTTTCCTTTTCGTTTTAATAAGTTTCTTGTATTCTGGTCTCAGGGTCAACATTTCGGCTTGCAAATGTGCAGAATGTTGTCCCTAAGCACGCCTCATTGCTGTCTTCATCTTTGTTCTCAGAAGCTGGCATTCTTTGTCAAACCAGGGTGCTCTGCTCATGTGAGGATCTTTAGGAAAGGCTTTTGTAACAAGATGTTCCTTTAGGCTACCACAAATATTTGTGAATGCATTTGAGACTTTCTGCCACTCAGCTGAGGGTGACTGTATTAGTAAGGCCCACTTTATTATATCCTTGGATTTGAGGGTATTCGCTATTGCCACCATGTCTACTTTGGTCCAAGCAAATCTTTTACTTTGTATCACGTCAGTGTTGGCTATAATTAATTTATCATTCCTATTGTTTGGCCTTAAATCTGAAGGGCCCAAAAAGGGACTCAGCTCCCCATCCCTCAAGAGCTTGAATCTGTTGGTTAAAGGGATAGCTGTCTCTTCAGGTGTCCTCGAGGGTCGTGCTTGGTGTGCAATGGCAAAGTCCTCTAAGTAACTTTGTTTTAGTAAAATGGATTCACCCACTGGCTTTGGAGATCTCTTCCTTCTTTTACAATCCTTCTTGTCGTTTTGAGAGCCCTGAGCAGTTGGTGAGGCAAGTCTTTTCTTCCTTTTAGGCATTTTAGCTATGCCTCGCGTCTCTCCTTGTTTTGTCTGAAGGATTATCAGCAGCTTAATTAGTTTCTCTTTCCTTCCCGGCTTCCACAGATACAGTTTAAAATAGTTTGAAATGATAGCTGATAAAATGCTAGTATTCAATAATACATATATTTAAAAGATTAGATAAAATGTAAAAACAGACTGGGGAGTTTAACTACACAGCCGTCCTCGGCGCCATCTTGGAATCGAAATCGCATTTATCCATAAGCATTTCTTAGGGATAGAATCTTTCCAGTTCCACAGATATTTCAATGGCAGCCCCTAGGAGATGAGCCTAAGGATATACAAAGAGTGCAGACAGGACAGACAGGACTCCTAACCCAAGAAATTGGTCCTCCCTACTGTACAGGCTGGTGGAGAGTATTAAAAAAAGACTGTCATTAAGCTCTTGAAGAAGTTATTGCAGAGTTCAACAAAACTGCTAGTGAATACAGAAAAAATTCCTCTCTCTGTGCCAGATATTAATCAAGCCGTGTGCATCTGGATATCAGTGCATGTTGCTATAAACTTCAAGATTCATATCCTCTACCACTGAAGTGCAACTACTTCTGGCAAAATGTGTTACAAACACCCAGATATTTGCCATTTTATTATGACTTCACATACCCACTAAAAAATTTAATGCAGTTTCAAACCAGTATTGAAATAAGCAGTTTTGCTGTGAAATTGATGGCATAGGAAGTTCTGGAACCAGTTTGAGGCTTGGATGGCAATTCCACAAACCACAGAACACTTTAAGGACTTTCTTTCATCCACTTTTGGGGATTTTGTTATCTGGTGCCACAATTTGAAACTATCTTCAAACTGCGTTAATGGTCAGTGTCAATGGGGCATATGCTGGGAACCATGTGTAGTTCTGGGACTGAACAGAGAAAACAGATGAAGATAACTTTAAAGGATTAATATTTTAATTTCTAATGAAATAAATATTGGATGAATTTTATGCTGGGCTCATAACCTGATAGTGTATATGCAGCAGTTAGAGATCTTGATTTAAGAAGTAAACACACCAGTGTCTTCAAGAAAGAAACTATTTTTTTATTATAAAAACTCCATTTTAAATTTGAGATACTATCTATGTGTAACCTACCTATGTTTTGGAAGGCCAAAATAGAAATCATGGAAAGAAGAAGAGATGAAGAAACATCACTAAGAGTATCAGCTTACATCACAGAGGGATCAGTATATGTAGACATATCCTGACATATTCAGTCACTCAAACCATGCAAATCTAGTATTAATGCATGTTGTGAAGCATCCTTCACTTTTCAGTGCTAAGTATTGTTGCAGCTCCACGAGAGTGTGTCTCTGAGTATATTGCAGTAAGCTCGGTAGCAAGTTTTTGATTGCATTATCTGTAAGCTACACCAAGTGTCCATGAGAAATGAAAAGTGGGTTATAAGTTAACATTTGCTGCTACGGTCACTCATTTTCAGAGAAGCCATTTTTATGTTCAGATTACTCAGTCATGACTTTTCTTTTAAAAACCTTTTATTGATGATTTGTCCTCAAAACAACACATAGTTCTATGCCCAACCTGTGGTCTGTTCAAGAGCATTTACTACGGGAGGGGGAAAGATGTCAAGAAATACCAATTTAGTCATATTTCTTTAATAAGAATAGTCATACAGGAAAAAGGAAAAGCATGTAATTGATTCCTAATTACATTGCATCCCTCCAGGAGCAGAAGGAGATACAATTGAGCAAACTGCAAATGGACACTCTACAAGCTACAATCAAATTGTGGCCAGAAAACCAAAACTATGTAGTGTAGCTATCATCTGTTAACATTGCTAATGCATCCAAATTAGGATTCTATTGATCATTGAAGTTATATAATATACAGAAGGTTAAAGCTCAGAGACAGAATAATGATATTATGCAGGTCATGATATCTTCAGACACCATTAACATTGTTGCTTTAATGGATCTGAAATTCAAGTAATATTGCATTGGTAAATAATATTATATGGCTTCTTTTCTTAGGTACAGGCTCAGCCCAACTAGCTTAAAAGGTTGAAATCATACATGCACTGTTTACAGTAGTAACCAATAAGTTATGCAAGAGTCTAGCTCAAATTATTCTACAATTCTTCCCTGTGTTTCATTCTGAAGCTGTTTGCACCATGGCACAGAGGTATGCATTGTGAACAGGTTTCTGAAGAATACTTGCCAAAAACCCCATACCTTACTCTTATCAATAGAAGTTGTCTCAACAGGAGAGAATAGGAAAATCCAAATATAATAGCATTATAAGAGATGCACAGGAAAAAAGCTCATTTATTACTTTAAATAGAAACAGTTTATTATGCCCCAATTCTCTAAAATCGCATGGTATGCTGATAGGAGTTTCCAAAAGTTTGAAAAAGCAGTTCTAATTCCAATCAAATTAATTTATTGCAGGAAACAATGCAACTACTTGCCAATTTTTTAAAAGAAAGAAATATTGACAGTAAAGAACATGCATTAGGGACAAAAATGATATTTGGAAATATACCAAAAGTGTTTGAGAAATCGGTTTCTTGAATGACGGGAATCTCTGAAGGGGACGATCCTAGACAGGTAAAAATCTTTTTTTAAATCATCTTTATTGAGAAATTTTTCTGTTCTTGTGCAGATATAGAGTAGTGTTAAAACAAAGAAAAAATAAGAAAAAAAGAGAAAAAAGAAAAAAAAGAAAAAAGGGGAAAAAAAGAAGAGAGTGAAGGATAAAAGTATGAGCAGATTGTCTTGTTCATTTTCTGGTCTGTTATTTCTAATAGAAATATTTCCGGTTCAAATGGAATTCTCATATTTAACATTTCCTGTAATGTCTTATGTATTTTTCTCCAATATATCCGAGCCTTAGTGCACGACCACCACATGTTGAAATAAGTTCTTTCTATCTTTCCACATTTCCAGCATTTAGTATTTATATTTTTATAACATTTTCCAAATTTCTGAGGGCAGGTAAAAATCTTCACAGTCCATTACTTCTGTGCTAAAAAACCATTCAGGGGGAGATGCAATTTTCTGTAAGTGTGTGTCAGCTGATACATACATATTAATATATATCATACAGCTATTTTATTTATTGTGTCATCCGCAACCAGAACATTGTATTACATTTCTAACAGAACAAAACAAACAAACAGCTGATTTAGGCCCACTAAATAACGACCAAAAATAATTTAGCTGATTCACAATCCCTATAATTACAGATTACCAAGAAACTAAGGACATGATAAAAAGCAATTAACAATTACACAGAGAATATATCAATATAGGATGTGATGAAATTAGTACTAAGAGGTCAACATAATGAAAACATGGAGGCAAGCATGGAGGCTGCAGCAGCTTGCTGAAGCTCCTGAAGCTCAGAGCTGTAAACCTCTCCCACAGGGTCGGGGACCAATATTTCCCCCCAACGACGATGGACAAGGTCGTGTTGGCACTTCTTTCAAGGTACACAAGCGGCAAGGGACCTTGGTAGGAACCCTGCTAGCAGCAACAACCTTGAAGATAAGATAAGACCCGGGACGAGGACGCCGACCTAATAGGAACGGCATGCGGCCTACTGCCTCCATAAACTATTTAATTACTTAACTGCAAAAAGAAAGAAGAATGCAAGAGAGATAAGGGAAACAGAGGAAAAAAGGAAGAAGAAGAATTTATTGAAATAAGTTACCCATAGAAGCTGCAGAGAAGAGTAAATAAAAAATAAGCCAAAGCAGTTGGAGGAGCCACAAAAAGCAAGGGAAGGCTGGAAAGAGTCGAAAAGGCTGAGGAAGGAAGGGAAGGCTGGAACAAAGCCAAAAAGCTGAAAAGCTGAAAAAGAAATAAAGGGAAACGAAGCTAGAAGGACAAAAGGTGGCAAAAAACACAGCACAGCAAGACGAAGATCACTAAAGAGAGAGGAAAGAGAACTGAGGAAGGCCAAACTACTACACCAGTACTACGGAGAGCAGTAGAAGGGAATAACAAACACCGGATTGGAAGCAACCTTGGCGTGGGGGGAATGAGAAGAAAACTGCAAAGTTGGAGCTTGTGAAGCTTAATGGAGGCGGTAGGCTGCTGACACTCCTCTCCGCTAATTTACTAACTTACACACTACCAAGCTACTGGGAGAGTAGAGTGAGGAGAGTGAAGCTGGAAGCTAACCTTGACGAAGGAAAAAAAAAAGAGAAGAAAACAGCAAAGGTAATCAACCCAGCTCAATAAATAGGTTTAAAATTAATACCTAAACATATTAAGATTGAATTTGTTTAATATATGTAACTGTATTTAATGGTACTTATATTTAATTAAACTCTCATTATATTAAATTAAGTTATATTGAGTAAGGTAAATCTTTATAGGTTATATGTCATATCTCATATGTAGGATACTCCCAAAAAGACCTGTGTAATGAATGGCTGTATGTAATCGTGACAATATATAGTAGGAGCTAGCGCAATTGAATAACTGGAATAGCACTTTAAAGCACTTTAAAGCGTACTAGCACCTGATAAAATTGATGATGACTGTAATCATTGTGAATAGACCATTGTAAAAGTAGATGTAGGGCTCTACACTTGGTTGTAAAGAAAGAAGAAAGAAGAGAAGCAGGAATAACCAGAAGAATATACTAGACAAAGAAATAGGACGGGAAGGCGAATTAGAAGTGTTGGAAACCAGGCATAGCCAGATAAGAGGAACGCAAACTTGGTGAAGGCTGGAAGGAATAACTAAATTAAACAAATAAATAAGGAAGTTAGAACTGACAGCAAACTCGATTGGGAATATACTAACTACTGAGGACCCGCAATATAAAAGGGAAAAAGATGGAACAAATGCTAGCAACAAAAGGCAATAAATTGCCACAAGGAAGAAGACACTCCCTACAGGGAGAAAAACTACTGAAAACATACTCTAATAATGGGTTGCCTTATAAGTTTGAAACTCATACCAAAAATAAAACAATCACGAGTGGAGAAAAAAGCATTCTTTATCAAAACACAAAGGAAACAACTTCAGACTCTAAAAAGAGATAAAATTATGGGGTGGGGAGGGAATATATGATATGTTAAGACACAAATTTGAAATTAAAATTTTACATTATTAACAAATCATGCACACACACACACAAAAAATCAATCAGTCTAAAAAAGACACTATTTAGAGGAATCGTTTTGTATGATTAAAATAAGAAGTGAGAGGAATCTCAGTCCCTTGCAATCACATCAAATACATTGCAGTATGCTTGCAATAGACTGTGGAAAATATTCCATCAAGCTAAAGGTAATCTGAAATTTCAGTAAATGGGCACAGAATTAGAAATGTGCTGCTTAAGATGAATAATAAGAACTAAAGCCACAGTTGATTTTCCTATTTTTGATATTAGCTATTTCAGTACTGGAAGTGCCCCCCCCCCCCCCCCCCGCAAATCAAAGGGACAAAAATGGGCCTTCTTTGACTTGAGGGCATCCGTTATTAATGGGCATCTATATTCTTCAACTTAAAATAATAAGTTGACATATAGCCAATGAAACATGTATTCCAAATTACTTGCCTACACCAAGATGCAGATTTAAAAGCTTCTAAAACCAGAACACAACAGATTGACTCATTGAATTTGAAGTACGATTAGGTATATAATGCCCATTTAAACCTCTTTTCAAGAGGCAATTGTCAGGCATGGAAACACTGATATAGAAAGCCATACCTTCCTCTTTGAGCCCTATTCTAAGCCACTATTCATTAATACTGGTGAAAGAATACAACTCAGCAAATGAGAGAATAAATGATCTGTATAATGGGGTAATACTGAAAACAAGGAAGCAGATTAAAAAACAATTGTCATGAGTTACCTCCAACTGGTTTCAATTACAGCAAATGATTTATTCTATTAATCTCATTTTAAAATGGAAAAAGCTAGAGATCTTTAACTCAATTCAGCCTATGATTTTGACAGCTGAAAATAATTTGAAAGGTATGGCACTAGAAATATACAGCATTCTTGTGAATATTCAGTGTGATAAAACTCAAAGGATTATGCAATTATGAAAGCAGAAGGAGAAAATGATGATATCCTCAACCTTATGGGACAAAATAGCATTTTATAACATCCCAGTTACATGTATAGAAAGAATTTTTAAAACAATGGCCAAATTCTCTATGGCAGCTATGAACATGAAACTAGAGTAATGCATTCATTAGTGACTAATTATGTATGTATGATGCCTATGTAGACTCTAGTTTAGGAGCTACATAGGTAGGGGTCAGGTTGGGATTTGCTGCATAACATCATAACTACAATGCACCCATAACATCTAAGAATTGTGGCCGATACGTTGCTGATGCTTGTTTAACTCTGACCTCATCTACACTGCAATATAAAATATAGACTATCTGCTTTGAACTGGATATGAGTTTACACTGCCATATTCGTTCTGGGATTCTGGGAGGGTGTCTTCTGAGAGGAGTAGAAGGTGGTTTGCAAGGATTCTTGTGAGGATTTTCCCAGCGGAGGTTAGAAGGGAGATACCTCGATAGTTTCCTCAGTCTGTTCTTTCCCCCTTTTTGAAGAGGGTGGCATCCTTGAAATCTGCTGGGATTTTCTCGGTCACCCACACTTTTTCTATGAGCTGGTGGAGTTGGTGTGTCAGCTCAGGTCCTCCCTCTTTAAAGATTTCAGCAGGGATCCCATCAGGTCTGCTGGCTTTGTGATTTTTTTGTTGGCCGATGGCATTGCTGACTTCTTCCAAACTAGGCAGTGCTGCAAGCTCATCCCTGGTTTGTTGTTGCGGGATTTGTGAGAGAACCTCTTCGGCCACATTAGAGCTGCAGTTTAGGAGGCTTTGGTAGTGTTCTTTCGAACGTAATGCAATTGAGTTTTGGTCCTTCTGGAATTTGGTTCCATCTGATGAGCGTAGAGGCTGCATGCCATGGTTTCTTGGTCCATAGATGACCTTTTTGGCTTTGAAAAA
The DNA here is from genome assembly GCF_037176765.1 of Anolis sagrei. NCBI lineage: Eukaryota > Metazoa > Chordata > Lepidosauria > Squamata > Anolidae > Anolis > Anolis sagrei. The sequence goes on from NC_090023.1 coordinate 248,732,166, forward strand.
TCCCTGAGCATCATGGGTATCTGCCAGGTGTTGGATTTCTTCAGCCTTCTTTGTCCACCAGTTGTTCTTGAGTTCTCTTGTCCTTCTTTGGACTTCAGCTTTTGTGCTGGCGTAGATCTTTTTCTTGGCAGCACAGTTGATGTCTCTCTGCCATGTTTGGAAGGCTTTCCTTTTCTTGTCAATTAGCTGTTGGATCCCATTGTCATTTTCGTCAAACCAATTTTGATTTTTCTTGGTTTGCTATCCAATAGTTTCTTTGCAGGCTGTTATGATGGAGGTCTTCAGTTTGTTCCAATGTTCCTGAACATTTTTGGGGTGTTCTGTGAGTAGATGGTCCTTGAGTGCTGTTTGGAGAAGGTCTCGTCTGGAGGGCTCCTGAAGGGCTTGGGTGTTCATTTTCTGCCTTCTTTTTCTTCCTTGGAGTCTGCACTTGGGGGCAATCTTGATAGCCATCATGGATTGGATTAGCCTGTGGTCTGTTCAGCAGTCGTCAGCACCTGTCATGGTTCTTGTGAGGAGCACGTCAGGGCGGTCTCTGGCACGTGGCATCCTGCAGGCATGGAGTGATAGACTCAATGAAAATTGACTTCAATGGAACATACCTGAACCAGAGTATCTGGAATGTGGCCTTCAAACTGGAAAAACAATTCAAATTAATGGACAAGAACTAAAGAAGGCCACCCAATTTAAATACCTAGGATCACTGGTCTCCATAGATGGTGACACAATGCCAGACATATGGTCATGAATAAATGCAGCCTGGTTGAAATGACAGCAAACTGCTGGCATTCTGTGTGACTCAGAAATGCCTGAACCACTCAAGGCTAAGATCTACACTACAGTTGTTCTATTGGTTATCACGACAGAAATTCAATGAGATAGATGTTGTGGCTTTTTTTTTCTAAAGTCAAAACTTTATAAAAAAATTCCCTAAAATCAGTAGATGTATGAATATTTCTGAAAGTTGGGGGCAATTAATTCCTGTTATCTTGTGTCATTGTATAGAAAATTCAAGGATATTGCTATTGTAGTTTTTTTAAAAATGTTGTTTGTAAAAACTTTGAAAATTCCCTGAAAATCTGTGGACAAGTTAAACATTCTGAAATTAGATGGGCTAACAGGGGTAAATGTGTTCTAGCATTATAGCAAGTTTCAGCCCAATGGCTGTAAAAATGGGGGAAAGAGAAGCTCCTGAATTTTCCCCACTTGTACAATTGCTATAGCAAAAAAATAATAATAATGAAATTCTCACTAATTATACTTTAGAAGCACTTTATAAATGAAACACCAGCACCCCTTAATTTTGTAATGAATTTTGGAACATTGATCACATAGCCTTATAAAATATAGTTGTGTAACTAAAACAAATATAAGCAGTATAGCAAAAAGAACACAAACAATAGTGTTGCATTCATTTCAAAAGTATGCATGTGTATGAACTCTAATGAAGCTATCCAAGGTTTAAACATATTTTTGAGAGAGTTTAGCTGATACCTGGAGTGGATTCACTCCAATGCCCTACTGAAATTACAGGCAGCAGCTGCTGGTGTAAAAGGGAAAAGATAGGAGGTGGTGTATAAGATTTTGCAGAACCATTGCCAGTACGAATGGACAAAGATTAGCTCAATCAACCTGTTTCCTGACCTAATTTTCCTCTGACTTAATTGCTTGACCCACTTTTTCAAATTTTCACTCTTCGTTTACACTTTGATATTACTGGTATTTTTTCTCCAGACAGGACTGTACTGTAAAAAACCTCAGAGAGGATTTGGAGTGAACAAGAGGAGACACATATTCAGATATTATCTCAAAACGATCTATTTTAGTGTTAAGAAATTATTCCATCATTGTATCCAGGGTTTATACAACTACTGCTTTTTACATTCAATATTTCCTAATTTTAGAAGTTACTGTTCTGAAATGCCACATGTGCCAATGATGTGCCTTGATTCAGTGTTAAATATAAAACATGTGCTATGAGCAGATATGATGCCTCTATCAATCTGCCAGTTTTTCCCCAGCAAGAATGGTTCATTGGCACATATTCAACCCAGTATTAGAGAGTTAGTCCCGTAATTTTCCAGTATTGTCAGCTCTAGCAGCTCCAAATAAAATAGGCAATTCTTCATTGTCCACATCCAACACTTAACATTTTGATTAAGATTCTGAAAAAACACAGTCAGACCCTGGGTTTTGATTCCAGGATCCCCCATGTATATCAAAATTCATTGATGTTCAAGTCTCCTTAGAAACAATGACATAGTAAAATCATAAAATCAAAGAATCAGAGTTGGGAAATATCATAAGGACCATCCAGTCCCTTATATATAATGGTGTAATTTATATAACATGACAATTCATGCTTTGCTTTATGGAATTATTATTATTATTATTATTATTATTATTATTATTATTAAATAAATTATGTGTGGTTGAGTCCATGGATACAGAACCCATGGATACAAAAGGTTAACTGTAATGTCTTAGCATTGAAGAATGGTTTGTTTATTCTGTCCCAACTATCCTGTCCTGCCTTCTTATTTATGTACATGAATCTCTGGAATTTGAAGTTCTTGGTTATGGTGATCATGAAATTATTTTCTCTGTTTTTAGTTGACAAGTACAAGTACATTCTTGAGCAATATAGTTAAATACACATATTTTACAGTGGAACACAGTAACACAGAAACCTGTCTTACATATGCCTGATTTGTATTGATCTCTTGTGCTGTCCTCAATTAGTGAGTAGACCTTTTAGCCGACCTCAACACGGTGTAAACATCCGGCGCTGGCCTAATATTGTGTAGACCTTTGTGCTAATATTGTGTAGCCCTAATATTGTGTAGACCTGTGCAAACACCTGGCGCTGGCCTAATATTGTGTGGACCTTTGTGCTAATATTGTGTAGACCTAATATTGTGTAGACCTCGTGCTGGCCCTATGTAGGCCTTTGGGCCGGCCTCCTCTGCATTAGTACCAACTAACTGGCCGGAAGGAGAGACCGAGTGCTGCCAGCTGCAAAGTCATCGTTGCTAGGCCCCGCTGGGTTGCTGGGCCGCTGTTGGGCCGCCGAGCCGTTCCACCTCTGGGCGAATCCGCTTTATTGAGCGCTACTCTTATGTAGACAGCTGCGTGGTCCTTTGGCCGGCATTCGGTGTGGCTTTTTGTGTGGAGATCTTTAAGCTAGCTCCCTCTCTGTGATCCACTGAGCAAGTGTGAATAACCACCTATGCTGCCCCACCCCCGAGATATCAACTCCGGAAGCCTATCCGCTGATTTACCAACCGTCTAAGTCCTATCGGGGTCATAGCAATATTAGTTAACTACCACCATTATCGCATACGGGTAGTCGTATAATATCAACTAGCACTGTCCGGTAGTCCTGTTGTCATTGCTATCATTGTAATAAGAACGATTTAGAACACCCAGGCGCCTGCTATCTGCTGCTAGATTGCATCAGCACTTTCACCCCTTCCCTGTCCCTCTGTGCCGCACTTTTACCGTTAAGTAGAGCACTTTAGACCTAGCACTCATCAATGTGTGTTGAATGTTGAATGTGTGTTGCTGCTAAGTAATTTACGATCATCCTCGATTATTGACGGACTGTTCCCGAAATTCTTGCACTTTAAGAACTTTAAGAATTGGGCACTTTAAGACCTGGCGATATTTTGCACTCTAAGAACTGGCTATATCGATACCACCATCCGAATCGCCGCTACCCATGTGGCCCCCTGCCCCCCTTTGGATACTGTTTACGTTGCTCTGGTGTGGTGGAGGGGGCGGAAGAAGAGGTGGCCCGGAGCCTGGGATTGAGAGTGTGGTGGGGAGGGGGGAGGAGGGGGAGGGGGGATGCTGGCAAGAACTAATAAGCTTAACAACAAGCATAGGAGAAAATACTCTTATGGCTCATAACTGCGGCATGGAGGGAGGGAGATGTTCCACTAGCCGAGGGGCCCCCATAGAGGTCGTGGTGGGAAGGAGGAGATGCGGGAGAAGGAGACCACGAATTCGGCCTAATTCGGACCGCTTTCCCAAATTAACTATTCCCAATAGGTCTCCTAAGGTAATTTGGTGTAACCAGGTGAGCGGGCCCTCTGGCTTGAAGGTGGTGTTGTTGAACGCCAGGTCTGTCAACGGAAAAACAACTTGGATTCAGGACTTAATCCTGGAGGAGCGGGCAGATCTGGCGTGCATCACGGAGACCTGGCTGGATGAAGCGGGGGGCGTAAATCTCTCCCAGCTTTGTCCTCCAGGTTTCTCCGTGCAACACCAACCTAGAGCCGGAGGACGGGGAGGTGGGGTCGCAGTAGTCTACAGAGATTCCATCCATCTAACCAGGAGCCCCATCCCGCAGACCACAAATTTCGAATGCATCCACCTGAGGGTGGGTGACCGGGACAGAATAGGGATTCTGCTAGTGTACCGTCCACCTCGCTGCACTACAGTCTCCCTACCTGAGCTAGCGGGGGTGGTCTCGAGCCTGGCGGTGGAGTCCCAACGGCTCCTTGTGCTGGGGGACTTCAACATCCATGCCGAGGCAACCCTCACAGGTGCGGCTCAGGACTTCATGTCTGCCATGGCAACCATGGGGCTGTCCCAACAAATAACTGGCCCCACCCACTGTGCTGGACACACATTGGACTTGGTTTTCTGCCAGGGATGGGAGCAGGGTGGCGGTGTGGAGGAGTTGTCCATCTCTCCGTTGCCATGGACCGACCACTTCCTGATTAGATTTAGGCTCACTGCGCCCCCTAACCTCCGCAAGGGTGGAGGACCCATTAAGATGGTCCGCCCCAGGAGGCTTATGGATCCGGACGGATTCCTGACGGCTCTTGGGGAGTTTCCCGCCACCGCGGTAGGTGATAATGTCGAGGCCTTGGTCGCTCTCTGGAATGGGGAGATGACCAGGGCTATTGACAAGATCGCTCCGGAACGCCCCCTCTCAAGTAACCGAGCTAAACCAGCCCCTTGGTTCACTGAGGAGCTGGCAGCGATGAAGCGAAGGAAGAGGGTTCTAGAGAGCGTGTGGCGATCGGACCCAAGCGAGTCAAACCGAACACGGTTTGTGTCCTTTTTGAGGGCATATGCCGCGGCAATAAAAGCCGCAAAGAAAACTTTCTTTGCGGCCACTATTGCGTCTGCAAAAAACCGTCCGGCGGAGTTGTTCCGGGTTGTCAGAGGTCTTTTAACTCCCCCCACGGGTGGGAGCCCTGACAACTCGGCAGCGCGCTGTGAAGCATTTGCTCGGTTCTTTGCAGACAAAGTCGCTTTGATCCGCTCTGGGCTGGACGCCACATTAGATGCAGTCTCCGTGGATGTGACACAAGCACCTGCTTGTCAGTTTTTGTTGGATTCTTTTCAGTTTGTGAAACCCGAGGATGTGGACAAGATACTTGGAGGAATGAGACCCACCACGTCCATCCTAGACCCCTGCCCATCCTGGCTTCTTAAGGAGGCCAGAGGGGGATTGGCCGAGTGGGTAACGGTGGTGGTTAATGCCTCCCTTCGGGAGGGCAAGATTCCAGCGAGCCTAAAACAGGCTGTTATAAAGCCGCTGTTGAAGAAACCATCACTTGACCCCACTAAATTGGACAACTTTCGGCCTGTTTCCAATCTCCCCTTTTTGGGCAAAGTCATGGAAAGCGTGGTGGCCTCACAACTCCAGGTATTCTTGAGAGACACGGATTATCTGGATCCGGCACAGTCTGGTTTCAGACCGGGACATGGTACCGAGACGGTCTTGGTCGCCTTAGTGGATGATCTGCGCCGGGAGCTAGACAGGGGGAGTGTGTCCCTGTTGGTGCTCCTGGACCTCTCAGCGGCCTTCGATACCGTCAACCACGGTATTCTTCTGGGGCGCCTTGCAGGGATGGGTCTTGGGGGCACTGCTCTGCAGTGGCTCCGGTCATTCCTGGAGGGTCGTACTCAGAAGGTGTTATTGGGGGACTCCTGTTCAACGCCGCAGCCGTTGACCTGTGGCGTTCCTCAGGGTTCCATCTTGTCCCCCTTGCTGTTTAACATCTACATGAAGCCGCTGGGTGAGATCATCCGGAGTTTCGGGGTGCGGTGTCACCTGTACGCAGATGACGTCCAACTCTGTCACTCCTTCCCACCTGCTACTAAGGAGGCCGTCGAAGTCCTGAACCGGTGCCTGGCCGCTGTAATGGTCTGGATGAGGGCGAACAAACTGAAATTAAATCCAGACAAGACAGAGGTACTCCTGGTCAGTCGCAAGGCCGAACAGGGTATAGGGTTACAGCCTGTGCTGGACGGGGTCGCACTCCCCTTGAAGGCGCAGGTTCGCAGCTTGGGTGTGACCCTGGACTCATCGCTGAGCCTGGAGCCTCAGGTTTCAGCGGTGACCAGGGGAGCATTTGCACAGCTTAGGCTCGTGCGCCAGCTGCGCCCGTATCTTGGGAAGTCTGACTTGGCCACGGTGGTACACGCTTTGGTCACATCCCGCCTCGACTACTGCAATGCTCTCTACGTGGGGCTGCCCTTGAAGACGGCCCGGAAGCTTCAGCTAGTCCAGCGCGCGGCAGCCATGTTGTTAACGGGAGCTGGACGCAGAGAGCATACAACGCCCCTGCTGTCCAGCTCCACTGGCTGCCGATCTGCTACCGGGCCCAATTTAAGGTGCTGGTGTTATCCTACAAAGCCCTAAACGGTTCCGGCCCAAAATACCTTGCAGACCGCATCTCGGCCTACGAGCCCACGAGGGCCTTGAGATCATCCGGGGAGGCCCTTCTCTCGGTCCCGCCTGCCTCACAGGCACGTCTGGCGGGGACGAGGGAGCGGGCCTTCTCGGTGGTGGCCCCCCGGCTGTGGAACACTCTCCCTGCTGAAGTTAGACAGGCGCCCTCCTTGATGGCCTTCCGTAGGGGCCTAAAAACATGGCTCTTCGAGCAGGCCTTCAATTGAGTGTAGTTAAATTGACACTGGAATGAACTAGGACTACGAATTTCGGCTATGACCCCAGGACTTGACGAAGCGGATTTTTAGTATAAGTATATGTTATGTTGTATCTGTCTGGTTTGTATCGTCCTGACTCACTGTACACTGTCTTCTGTGTTGTTGTTCACCGCCCCGAGTCGCCCCCGGGCTGAGAGGGGCGGTCAATAAATGCAAGAAATAAATAAATAAATAAATAAATAATACATTGAATCCAAATTTTATCCAACTGACTCAGTCTTGTTGACACTGGCTAGGTGCAGCCCTCTGGGGCTGCAGGTAATGTTGTTTCCAGCCATATCAGGGCAATTGGAATGCCAAACATGTGCTCTACAATAATGCTACAGTTTTTCCTATGATCTTTGCAACAAGTCTGTTACAAAGTTCTTAAGTGATCTAAGGAAAAAGGGTTATGGCTTCAGTGGGGATGCAAATACCCCTTTAGTCATGGACTTGGGAGAAGGCCCTAGAGGAGGCTTTATCTAATTAACATCTTCTGACTACAAGCTATAGTTTGGAACTAGAACTTGAGTCACCCATGTCTGATTGGTGAAGAAGTATCCCTCCTTCAATAAAAGCATACAATGGGCAGTTCCCTCTACAGACTTCATTAAAATGGTTTATTAAGAATGGTCCTAGCCAACCCCATTTCTTGTGTCTGGTGGTGGGTAAACAAGCATAGGAATCTCAAGAATGACAACATGGATTCTTGCATTAAGAATCTGGGATTCAATTAAATGGTTTCCATCTCTACTATTGACTTCATAATGAAACCCAGCATTCAGGGAATTCAGTGAAGACTTGTAGTCCAACCACTATAGATGCCAGGAAAGCAGAGCTAACAGCTAAGCACATACCCAACTAGACAGTTTATATCGCCAACATTTTGCTATTCTAAGCACATACCCAACTAGACAGTTTATATCGCCAATATTTTGCTATTAGTGTAGGTCTTATCCTCTGTAACACCAGCTGGGCAGCATACTATAAAACTGAAATTCGGGATCAATCCAGAATTGGCCTTAAGTCATTTGTCACTACTTAGTTTAAACTTTGTCAACAATATTGGGCCAGTGCTCTCGGTATAGGCCACATCTCCCAATGCCTTTACAATGAGTGACATTCATGAATCAGATTCATTTTTTTATCTTGCCTCATCTTTTCAACTGCTGAAGAGTGGACAGGATTTTGCAAACTGACATGCTTAAAGGGCATGTTCCCAGCATGTCTAACCCAAAATTTAAGTTTATTTATTAATGTGGGGAAATTGCTAAATAAGTTTTCAATTCATTACAGTCTCCACCCCTGGGGGATGGGGGACAACTAATATGATTTCTTAATGTCAAACTAGAAAGTAACCTAAAAATATAATTAGATCTTCCCTTTAAAAAAAAACACTTGACTTTTGCTCCTGCTATAAGATTAATGATGCTTGTGTTTTGTCATCAAGAAACAATAGAAGATAAAGTAGCTTGGTATTTTCATCTCTATCTTTCCTTTATGATACAATTCTGGGTTGATAGCTACTTGGTGGCTCATTTTAAGGCTCCCAGAAACTGTTGCATAAAAATGCAATTAAATTCTTCCTAGTTTTAATGAAATGGCATTCTGATTATCATTTTATCATTGCAGTGGGAATCTCATATCCTTAAAAGTTAGTTGTATGTACAACTCTAAATTTGGTCTTGAGCCATCATGGGCAAATGCCTCCATTAACGAGTCTGGATTGAACTTAACCACCTGAATTGGTAGCCTACTTTTCAAAGTCAAATAGTTTAACCCCCTAACAGGCATTCTCAAAAATGCTTGAAAGCTCAATTAAAATTCCAACATCAAAGACCAATGTTGCCATGTGTGGATTCAGATATTGCGTATTCTTTCTCACAATAGAATGTGGCCTAATCACCCAAAATGCAACAGATCTGATCTTGGAGGGTCAGCCCTAGTTAATACTTAGGTTGGAGACCACCAACAAATCCCAGGTGCTGTAGGCTATATTTCAGAAAAAGGAACAGGCAAAATTGGAGTACTTCTTACCCTTGAAATTTGTGAAGTTACCATAAATTGATAGGTGATACCCAGAGAAATACATATTTGGATACAAATGCCAAAATATTCTACCAATGTTTTCCTTATCTGATAGATTTAGGAAAAATAGTTCCCCATATAATTAAATCTAGATTTCTGTGTATTGACACCTGAATGGATTACTTGGTTTTCAAAGACAGCCAAATTTAACTAAAATTAAAACAAACAAAACATCTCTTCTGTAGGGAAGAGAGTAAGCAAAAACGGGATACTGACATACTAGTAAAATGGTACAAGCATACCACAGTTAATAAAACCTGTCATAAAAACAATACTTTTTAGCCCATCCTTCCATTTCATACTTGTCATCTGTTTCATTAAAAGTTATTTAGCAGAATCAACTTCGGAAGAATGGCAAAGGAAGGCTAGAGAAATGTAAACTTTCAATACCAGGTTACAGCAGCATGTCTACAGTGAGCAATTCAATAAAGTTTAACCTGGGAAAGAATTAGATTCTTGCCTAGCAGACCCTACTGTAACCATGTGAGCCTGCTTCCAACAGACAACATAATCAACAGCTGCCTACACGATCTCTTACTTAAGCATGCCTGAATACTAAAATATAGAAAACTAGGGGAGAGTATTATATTAAACTAACTCACCTTTCCCCCACAACATGATAAAAACATAGATTTATAAGTTTAGCAATCAAGATGGAAATAATGAGAAAAGAGAAGGGCAACAAAAGAAGAAATTATTCTTGGATGCATTTTGGAAGACTCTAAAGGGGTAAACAAGGGTACAACTGTGATTGATTGCAGCTATATGTAAGCTTGGCATAGTCCATGTATTGGCGAATCCACCTCATGCACAATGCACGAATACCCCACCCTGACAGTTACACCACTGCATGGCTTCCCCTGTCACTTGGTGGTGTAGCACACCAGATGCCCCTGCTGACCTTGATGTGCCTGCCACTCTCCACATCCCCAAGGCCCACAGTTTGGTGCACTTTCCAATTTAAACATGCCACCTTCCTAGATCCAGATCCCATGCACAAAAAGACAGCAGTGGTGCCTTCCACTAGTTGCAATCAACAAACCAACTTATAGTGTATTTCATATAATCATATATCCCATTGCTGTTATGACAAATACACTCCGTCATCCCAATACAAGGCTTCCAGCTTGAATGATATGCCACAATAATGTATCCATCTGCACCCCATAGACATTACCAGATCACAGATGGCTTTTGCCAACATGCGTCACACAATGTCCATTTTCTAGGACATACAGTACAATTCCAACATCTTCTGACCACATCAGCATTGTGTCTGGAAATCCAACTGCAAGGTCAGCCAAATCATGCTGTGCTTTGTTCAATAGATGTAGTCTGAACAAAAAGTACATCAGGTGGATTACATCTGGTAGAATTTAGCACTCAATTTAACCATTTGACAGTGGAATATCCTGTGTCAGAGTGTAGTGAAAACTTTTAAACAAAGTCTGGATACTAACCATCTGTCTGGAGTGCTGTATGGGCAATTGCTGGAAGACCACTGTCATCTTCAGGAGATAGTGGCCTGACACCTAGTTGTATCTCTATGCTATTGTCAGACCCTTCCACACTGCCCTTTTACCCAGGATCTGTATCTGCTTTAAACTGCCATATGTGAGTCTCCACTGCCAGATAACCTGGGATAAACAGATAATCTGAGATCAGATCCTTGGATATAGGGGCAGAGTGGAAGGGACTTGCATATCTCTCTGGACTGCTTGGAGATTTCTCCATGTTGTCTTTGAGTTTTGGCATTTCTTGGTAAAATCGTGTATTTTGTTCATTTGCCAAATGTTTAAGATAGTGCACCTTGAGTATTGTAAGGAGGATCCTTGTAATGATGTGATTAATGACCTTGAAATATGGCCTTGGCACAGGGTTGATCTTAAATATGCCAGGTGCAAGATATAATCACTTGAGTGTTAGCCAAGGGTGGTGTGATGTCCAGTATGTCTCAAAGTATTTCCAGTATGTCTCTTTAACTATGAGATGAGATGAGATGTTATGATGTTTATTGATTGTTATAATGTTATTCTTTTAACTTGTTTCTAAGTGTTTTTATCATGTTTAAGTATTGTATTTGCTTTGTTAACCGCTCTGAGTCACCCTGAGTGCTGAGAAGAGTGGTATACAAATATAGTAAATAAATAAAATAAATAAAGTGTAAACAAGAGCCCAATAAAAATGCTTTGAGCCAGAACACAAGTTGGAGCTTCAAAAACAAACCTGTGGCCAAGGTGGGGTCCATCCTGTTGCTCTCCATAGCTCCCAGCAGCTAATTGGGGTGTTGCTTGGCTTGGTATGTAATCTGCTTGCTGTATACTAAATCTAAAATTCATTAACAATCTGTATCTGTTGTTACTTCCGAATCCAATCATAGAACCTCCTTTGCATTTTGCAAGACAGGTGCTTTGATCATGTATTTCAGTATGGCTTGTACTGATTGCCCTTGTGGCCTTTTCCAACTCAATGTCTCTATGATTCTAATAATCTTCATCTAATGTCAGTGCTATTCAGACAAAGCTTCAAGCCAGGCTGAAGGCATAGTGGGAAGTTAGCTCATATGTTCTCACACTAGACTTGTTCAAGGATTCAAACTCTCTCAGTTTGAATCCTGTTGGCTGATAATTCCTGCCACTCTCAGAAGACCGTATAAAAATGTGTGGGCTTCTGTGAAAAAGATGGACTATGGCAATATGCAAAAAATAGTGCTTAACGATTCACTGAGCCTTCAAACGAAAAACTACCACAGAGTGAGCCAGGATGCAGTTTTTCAGGTGGTCATTACAATGTTGAAATGTTTTTTGTTTATTTATGCAAGGTTTACTTTTTGTTTCATTTCACATGTGCACATTGTGAGTTTTGAATTTAAAAATTGCTGGAATGTGTTGAGCTGTTCTTTTTTGTGGTACATTCCTAAACCATTCCAGTTATTTCTGCCTCTGATACTAAATTTTCTATTAAAGAATTAATGCAAGAAACAAATCTACCTCATTAACTAAGAAAAACTGGTACTTATTCTACCCATCTTTCCATCTCCAACTTCTAATATACTAGTACTACTAGTTTGTCAAATCAGAAAGGGAAGGTAATTAAATATCCATTTAATTTGGTTTACCAAGTGATTCTTAGGATTACCATTGGGCTGGACACTACTCCTTAAAATTGTTATAAAAGATGGCAAGAGACCACTGTTTCATATGAAAGTAATTCAGGGGATTGCAGAAGCAAATGTCTGAAGCAGGGATACGTCTACATCTTGCAAGATACTGTATTTTCAAAACAACTTTGCTCCAAAGAGGATTCCCATAAAACTTGACAAAATAGGTGTGTATTCACAGTTGAATCACGCACCTTCTATTTTTAACAGCAGAACTCCAGGTGCTACATTTGGAATATGTTGCTACCTAAGCAATTTTTTTGCATACTCTGTGGAATACTGAGCAACAATTTCTGCTCCAAAATAAAATGGTCACCTATTTTTAAATCTATCAGAGCAGGAACAAAGATATGTGTTCTGAAAAGACAAGCACATTGGAGAATTTTGCTGGGGTCTCCGGGGTTTTAATTAGAGATCTTGATAGCTTTTGTGCAACACCTCTAAGGCCCCTTTTACTTCAAAATAAATTCCAACTTTTGTTCTCCCTTGATCTGCTTTAAAGCCAAAAATAAGGAAAGGTAAAGAGACAATCTTTCTGAGTTAATTAATGTCATTTCCAAATCTAGTGGAGTTGCTAAATTACAAAGAAAACATAGTTAACATTATTTCTTCCACCTCCCCTCCCCCTTCTTTCCAGCTATTGAATTGTAATGTAAAATTATTTTCATACAGTCCAACTGTCCTTATTTGACAAAACCAATCCCAATTAGTCCTCTTCCACTCCATGTTTCAGCTGCTATAAATATGTCTCCGTTTCTCTGCCTTCCTCTTTCTACCTTTATATTAAGCTTATTTAAATAGCTGCCAAGTGAGTTCAAAGTGCAAAAAGTAGATTCTAATCAACTCTGCAGGGAGAAGATGAGATGAGTGATGGAATGGGGGCCTTGACAATAGGGTCAGACTGCTATAGAATCTCTTAAATTGTGTCTTCTTCCTCATTAATAACTTTCCCCCTCTTGATGATACTCTGATTTCAATTGTCCACATGAATTTGAATATTAATTTCTGAAATATTAGAAGGCATTCATTTTCTATGAAACAATGGAGCCCCCAGTGGTGTAATGGGTTAAACCCCTGTGCCAGCAGGACTGAAGATTGACAGGTTGGAGGTTTGAATCTGAGGAGAGTGCGGATGAGCTCCCTCTGTCAGCTCCAACAACCCATGCAGGGACATGAGAGAAGCCTCCCACAAGGATGATAAAAGATCAAAAATTCTGGGCCTCCCCTGGGCAATGTGTTTGCAGACAGCCAATTCTCTCACACCAGAAGTGACTTGCAGTTTCTCAAGTTGTTCCTGACATGAAAACAAAAACAAAAACAGAGAACTAAAGTTAAGGTGAGCAATTTGTGGCATTCTAGAGGTTATTCGATTACAATTCCTATTACACCTAGCCAGCTCTGCTAATTTTAAACAGAGGGGGTCATTGAGAAAGCGGGAGTGTTGGGTCTTCAAGCCCTCTCCCCACGGATGCGGCGGGCGAGCTGGATGTCCTTGGGCATGATGGTGACGCGCTTGGCGTGGATGGCGCAGTCCAGTAACATTGAGAGAGCTGTCATTTTCTCATTTCTGGAGAGAAGCGGATGGCATTTAGATCATTATTTCTATAGTGTAGATGTACCCTGAGAAAAGGAGCTGTATAAGAATTTGTGAAGATATTACTATCCAGTCTGGAATACTGTACCAGTCTGTGATCTGCTATCTAGAAGCATTGTAATCGCCAGTTGTGAGGCACAGAGTCAGGCATTGCACAGAACAAAATGATGTACACTTGTCACTTTACAATACAAGCAAAAAGGCAAGTTGCCCTAAGAAATAATACAACATTTGACAGGGGGAGAGAATAGGGGAAGAGAGGAAAAAGTCCAAGTTATCAATATGTATGCAATCTGCATAATTATGTATGAATACACCTGCACTTCTGTTGTACTTGAATATTCATTACATGCAAACATGTGCAAAAGGTATGAATATGTGCAAGTAGAGTAGTCTGGATGCCTTCTTAACATACATATTTTACATTACACATTTCATGATCCCTGAGAATGGGAGCTTTTTAAAAGTCTGCCATCCCTGTCTCTTGGTATCCCTTAGTTGTTTGTTTTAATTACTATTCTTGTTCTTCCCTTTTCATCGTTGATGCCATTCCACTGATGCCAGAGGACTCACTAGAGAATACTCAAGTAGCACAGGAAGAGAATTATGAAACATACTGGAACTAGCTATTAAGTGATCCTTTTCAAATAAAGTTTGCCTTCGAAAATTGCATTTACTAATCATTGCTTGGGGAGGCTCGTGATTTGATTAAAATGAAAATACATTGTGTGTGGGTAGAGTATAAACAGAAAGAAGAACTTCAAGTCTATTCTCAATATTGCATGCAACATCTGCCTTTGCCAAGGGTGGAAAGATTGTGGCCTCTGGCTAATCTGATAGCTCCCGAGGGCCCACACATTCCTCATCCCCTTAAAAAAAAATAGGGTGATTTTTTTTTTTTGCCACATACTGCCAATTCTAAATAGGGTGTGTGTGTAAAAGTTTGGGAGCACAAAACCTGCAAAATTGAGGGGAAAGCCAGTTGCTCTTCAGTGAAGTGCTAGTGATCATTTGGGGACAAAATGTTTCATGCATATTATAGTGTTGAGGAGTTCAAGAGTTGATCAAGGATATAGCCCTCTAGAGTTCCATGGTGGGGGCAATGTATCCAATAGCTCTGGACACTGCCCATTCTTGGATTACACTATGTAACCTGATTTTTGTTCCTGAGTTTTACATGTCATTTCCTAATTGGTTCTATCCAGGCAAGATTCTGGAAAAGATTGTTAAGGAAGTGGTCTGCAAACACTTAGAAACAAATGTGGTCATCGCTAATAGTCAACAAGAATTTATCAAAAACAAGTCATGCCAGACTAATCTGATCTCTTTTTTCCATAGAGTTACAAGCTGGGTAGATGCAGGGAATGCCGTGAATGTAGCGTACCTGGATTTCAGTAAGGCCTTTGACAAGGTCCCCCATGACTTTCTGGCAAACAAACTAGTCCAATTTGGGCTAGGTAAAACTACGGTGAGGTGGATCTGTAAGTGGTTAAATGGACGAACACAGAGAGTGCTCACCAATGCTTCCTCTTCATCTTGGAAAGAAGTGACAAGTGGAGTGCCGCAGGGTTCCATCCTGGGCCCAGTCCTGTTCAAAATCTTTATTAATGACTTAGGTGAAGGGTTAGAAGGCATGATCATCAAGTTTGCAGACGACACCAAATTGGGAGGGATAGCCAATAGTCCAGAGGACAGGAGCAGAATTCAAAATGATCTTGACAGATTAGAGAGATGGGCCAAAATTAACAAAATGAAGTTCAACAGGGACAAATGCAAGATACTCCACTTTGGCAGAAAAAAAAAACAAAATGCAAAGATACAGAATAGGGGACAACTGGCTTGAGAGCAGTACACGTGAAAAAGATCTTGGAGTCCTCGTGGACTGCAAGTTCAACATGAGCCAACAATGTGATGTGGCGGCAAAAAAAGCCAATGGGATTTTGGCCTGAATCAATAGGAGCATAGTGTCTAGATCTAGGGAAGTCATGCTACCCCTCTATTCCACCTTGGTTAGACCACACCTGGAATATTCTGGGTACCACAATTGAAGAGAGATATTGACAAGCTGGAATGTGTCCGGAGGAGGGTGACTAAAATGATCAAGGGTCTGGAGAACAAGCCCTATGAAGAGCGGCTTAAAGAGCTGTGCATGTTTAGCCTGAAGAAGAGAAGGCTAAGAGGAGATATGATAGCTATGTATAAATATGTGAGAGGAAGTCACAGGGCAGAGGAAGCAAGCTTGCTTTCTGCTTCCCTGGAGACTAGAACACAGAACAATGGCTTCAAACTACAAGAAAGGAGATTCCATTTGAACATTAGGAAGAACTTCCTGACTGTGAGAGCGGTTCTGCAGTGGAGCTCTCTGCCCTGGAGTGTAGTGGAGGCTCCTTCTTTGGAAGCTTTTAAACAGAGGCTGGATGGCCATCTGTCAGGGGTGCTTTGAATGCAAAATTTCTGTTTCTTGGCAGGGGGTTGGACTGGATGACCCATGAGGTCTCTTCCAACTCTATGATTCTATGATCATAAAAACATGGGAAAAGTTAATAAACAGCTAAAACTTTGTTTTGACAGGACATCCTGTAGCACATTTTACTACAGTTTTTCAGTAAATATCTTATAGAGTGTCAACCAATTCAACATAGTTTATGGGAGCCATAAAAATGAAGTTTCTGAAGTCCAACTACTTTCAAAGTTAGTACCATACATTTAAACAGGAAATAACACTTTCAAACCAGGAACATAATTGTTTCAAATTTTGTTACATAGTGTTATATAGATGAAATGTCTACCAGATACGAATGGAGAAGGAATAAAGCACATCAGATTCATTTCTGGTTCTTCTTTACCCCACATATTGCCAACTTTTGGACTTTGGTAGAGTCAGAGAATTCTTTGTGATGGTGCCCAGATTGGGGAGGTCACTCTTTCTCGCTGCATTAAGCTACCTGGTTAATGTGAATATTGTTATTATGAGCCCCTAACAGCAAAAAAACATAAGTTTGTTTGTTGTTTTTACCTTTTAATAACCTGGAAATGATACATCTACCTGACCTTGCCCTCTCTGCCTCACACTGACTTATTTCAAAATGAGAGATGTAAATAAGCTCATCAGATATCCTTGGGCCAGCCACTCTCTCATTGCCTGATCTATGTCCCAGGGTTGCTCTGAGGACAAACTAGAACGAAGGAGAGTGATGAAAGCTACCATGATTTCATTGGAAGAAATACGTTTTAAGTAGCAGAAAAACTCAGGAACCCATTTATGAAAGTGCAAAAATGTATAACAGGATACCTCCAAGAGTGTACAATATGCACTAGTAGTACTAGTACCTGATGCTCATTGAGACTGGTGCCATACACATCAAAGCCCATTAATATCTGTCATTTTGTACATTTTACATCAGGCACCAATATACACTGTACTATACAATAACGTAACAACAAATCTCTATTGGACATCATGCAGCTAACTAAGTAATTCCTGCAGATGTAAATCCACTTATGAAAATGTAACAGAATTCTTGACAATAATGTCTAAATGAGCCTGCGTGCCCTTTGAAGAGGTCTTTTAGTAAGTTATGTGATCTTAATCGGCATATTTGTTGAGGAACTTT
The DNA here is from genome assembly GCF_037176765.1 of Anolis sagrei. Taxonomy (NCBI): domain Eukaryota; kingdom Metazoa; phylum Chordata; class Lepidosauria; order Squamata; family Anolidae; genus Anolis; species Anolis sagrei. The sequence continues at coordinate 248,749,573 of NC_090023.1, forward strand.
TTGGAGTCTGCTTCTAGGCTCTAGAACTAAATTTCCAAGGAAGCGGAATTAGCTTCCTACTCTTTGTCCTTCTCTTGAAGGTGAAGACCTTTTCTTATTATTATTCTGACAGGCTTTGGGGAACTGACTTTTTATATAAGTAAAGGGCATTTAATAATCTTCTCTAAGTGTGATATGTTATACCTGTTAAATATGCAAATTTCAACAGAGGGCAAGCAATAGCCCATATTATGAGAGTTTTCTGGGATGGCTCTTATTGAAGGCACTCTGTGAAACCATTGAGAAATTGCCATTAATATTATTCAATATCGTGGATATCAGCTGTGTAATATAATTATTTGCAAGTAATTTACAATAAGCAGGTTTTCAACAATGCTAAAAAAAAGAGTAAAAGTGAGATTTAGCATGGACTCACTTGTCTTTTCATTTGTTCACCTTCATAACAGCTTCCTTTTCTATTCTAAAAAAGACCCATCTAACTGTTGCACAATTAATCTGAAATAATATTGAGGTATTACAGTCGTTTTTCAGACATTTTAAATCAGGCATTTTACCTTTCAATTAAGGCCCACCCTGACCATGTAAATTTGGGCGCATAGAAGGACATGTTCTCATTAGGCAGCTTTATGTAGATTTTTCCAATATTAGGCTTGAAACCATGTTAGCCTAGAGGTCTGTAACTAGGATACAATGTCTGCAAAAGAATATCTGCAAATTGATAGATGAAACTGACATACTGTTCATATTGTTCAGTTTTTCACTGCAAATAAATTCCATGGCACTAGCTCTCCACACCAAGGGCTAGGAACCTCTAGCCCATTAGCCAGCCATGGTGAACCTTACCAGCTAGTCTCTCTTTGTTAATTCCCCTCTATTGCCTCTATGCAATTGTTTACAATGCGCTCCCATGTTAACTTAGAAAAATGACACGTGTCATTTTGTACATGCTGAATGTGAGACTGGTTTCCAAAAGGACCATTTCAGCCCTGCTGATATATCACCTCTGCCTCCCTTGAGGGTCACAGATCTCTATACTCGTGATAGTGGACAAAAGCTTGGAAACTCCTATAGACACTCCCCCCCCCCCAAAAAAAAAAGACAAAATGGCAAAACTGATGAGATTTTTAAAGGAAAGGAGTCAAAGACGACCCTCACAACACAGCTCACATTCTGCTGTCTCTTAGAAGACAGAGGACATATCCCTCACAAATCTATACACCTTGTATACTTTTTTACATGTAAACTTATGTATGTATTTTGTCATTTGATTAGAGCATGTTTATGCAGTTTTTTTCTAAATACATGCAGCCTCTCTCTCTGCAATACATTGCAAGACTTACCAATGTACAGATTGCCAAGGCAAGATATGTTCCGTACAACTGGCAGACTCAGCAGGTGTGAAATAGATTTTTTAAAATAATGGAATGTGAATCCAATGAATTTAGTTTTCATTGTTAAGCATAAACACTGTCACTTTGAATACTTGTCCATATCTCTGGAGAAAAATAGCCTAATTATATATCATGGCAAATGAGCCATTTTAACCCTCACTCCATTTTATTTTGTCTTTCTCTATTCTCCTTGTGTTGTCTGCCCATTATTGGAATTTAGGTGATAATTTCTGCAGAATAAGAACCCTGTCTTTTTTGTTTGTTTATGGTGCCTTTTATAGTGCCAAAAGAATCTACTGGATAACATTTCAAGCTTTTTATATCTTGCAGTAATCTGGATTATAAATTTACTGATTGACTGAATATGTTTATATCCCAGCTACAATTGTGCAATATGTCTAAACTTGATGTGCATCTAAACATGAATTCCCAGGTGGGAAATGGAGCTAACGCCCCAGAACAGCTGATATGTCCACCATTGCAGACTTCAGAAAACCTTAACTATTCAAAACCTAAAAAAATGGGCTGGGGAGTTTTTGGCCATCACTTTCTTAAACTACTGCTAAATAAAATGAATGAGAGAGCTAAATAGCTGGATTTTTCAGTTCTTGTTCATATTAAGAACAGAAAGAATCCTAAAAATATTGAAAATTTGTTGTAAAGCATTACTTCTGCCCCAAGAATATCATAGAACTATATTGGAGGACATAGAAAATGCTTACAAAAGACATATTTGGTCAAACATAAATAAATGAGGCAGTGAATACTATTATATGGGGGTAATACTACATATGTTTACACCTCTATGAAGAAACCAAAGACATGACCATAAAACAGACACATAGATTGTCCAATTAGACTTTCACTAAAGGCACATAGTGTCTATGGGACTTAATCCCTTTCCTTACTGCCATTCCCTTTTTCTTCCCTGCCACCTCTTATTTATTTGCAAGCCTACGGGCAAATTAACTACAGGGTGAAGCAGCATAACTTCCTTTTTTAAAATGCACGCCATTCAGTCGGTTGAAGACATAGCGGAGCGCTAGTGGTCTCGTTCAAGAGGTGGGAGTATAAAGTTTTGTCCTAACACAGTTCAGTTGCCATCATGCATTGGAACAGTGAGGAGTGTGGTTTTGTCGTCGAGTCCTACTTTTCGAACAGATTTGGAGTGGCCGGCCCGCTCTCCAGATTTGGCCCCTTGTGATTTTTTTCTATTGGGTTTTTTGAAATCCCGTGTTTATGTGAACCGTCCAAGGACCCTACAAGATTTGAAGACCAACACCCAGGAAGAAATTGCCAACATAACACCTGCTATGCTGGCAAGAGTCATGACAAACACCAGAAATCAGTTTACTCAGTAAATGGAGAATGGGGGACATCACCTACCTAATTTGATCTTCAAAACTACGTAAAACAAAATTTTAGGTATGCACATACATTATATAAAAAAATAAAAAATTCTGATTCATACAATGGGTTTTATTAAGTTTTGAAAAAAGGAAGTTATGCTGCCTCACCCTATATTTGTAAGCTGTCCAGAAAGCCTTTGTGGCCGAAGAGGAGCATTTAAATATTATAAATAAATAGCTACAATGTACCACCTTTTAGTTACTCTGAGTGTGGGAAAGGAAAGCAGCTGAACCAAAACCTCTCATCCACTACCTTTCACAGCTGGATGGACAAGTGGGAAACCAAATTGTTCTGAAGAAAATTTACTTATCACATTGTAGAAGAAAATGTTCAGACTTTAAGGAGTACCTTATGGATACTCTAAAGACGGGACTCTCCACACCAACGCAGTTGGTGGGGAGAGCGATTTGCCCCACCCCCTGAAGGGAGAGAATGGGAGGTTCCATTAGAACCTCCTGGAAGAGGGGCAGGGGCTGGCTTACCACGTGAGCCAGCCTCCTTCCTTCAGTCTTGTCAGACTTTCCACCTGCCACTCCCGCCCATTGACAGTATATTTGGTTGCCCGTTGGAGCCGGGTAGGAATTTTTTGCCTCTCATGTTCTGGGGTTTTTTTTCGCCTACCCTATACTGTTATTAGGGGCTAGATGGAGTGGTTTGGTTTAACTAGGCCAGCATAAATAGTTCAGGAAAACACGGACATGGAGGTATACACAAGGCACCCCTTAAGGGTGGGGGTCAGTGTACAACAAACACTCACCTAGAAGTCAACAAATGGGTGAGGGGACATCAATTGGCACAGTAAAGAGAGAAGCTGATATCAGTAATCGGACACAGGCTTCTCCAGACTTTTACCTTCAGGTTGCCCGGTTGGGGATCCAGGGCACACAGATATCACACACTAAGTAGCTGGGGACGCTGCCTCAGCTTGCCACCAAGTTCCTAGACACATAGTTTAGTTCAGGTAAAGTTAAATAGGTAACATTCAATAAAAGTTGCCCAATTTGAATCCATACCTTTGTTGTCTGTCTCGTTATTTCAGGGGTTAAGGGGCAATTTTGCCTCTTACAACTTTTCTAACCATCTCATTAGAAAGCCCTGGTGAAGTGTCGCACTTCGCCAGGCTTCCATGAAGAAAGAGGAAGCAGCGGGGTGAATCTGTCATCACATGGGAAAAGTGTTTCCCCCATCACATGAGAAAAGTGTCACTCTCACAGGGAGGACCTGTGCTGGCTGCATTAGAGCCAGCACAACATGGAAAGCCTCTTGTGTTGGGGTCGTACAACATAATGTGATCTCTGGCATCAGTCTGCATACTACAGACTGTCCTATGAGGCCGCATGTTTCTTTTTGGAATATTAAAGCAATATCCTTATTTTGAAGTTCTAAGGAACTGAATAATACCAGGGCTGCATATACACTGCCATATAATGCTATGTGGGTATTGCATTAATTGCATTAGACTGGCGCATCCATATAATGTATCCAGACTAATGCAGTTTAACCCTGGGTAAACAACCTAATGTAATTGAATTAGGACCCTCCCCTGTGTTGGGGCAATGGGGACAACCATTTCAGATTCTGATGTAGGATCCAGGATTTTGTCCCCACAACTATCCAATGCTCCCTAGGCTCAGCCAACTAGGGGAGATGGGATGGCAGTCCCTTCCTTCCCCCCAGCATTCCCATTCCCCTTAGGCATTGCCTGCTCTTTCCTTCATGGTTCTTCATCATTAAGTCAGTCTGGCAACTTTGGAGGAGGGAAGGAGGCTCACTTCTCTCAGGATATAGGAATATAGGAACGGAACTATGGATGACGAATTTGGATCATGATTTGTTAATGCGTTGGTATTGATGTGTTATTACAATGTATACTATGTTGTTAATGGTTTTTTAAATTTTGTATGTTGTTGGATTGACTTTTTGCTCTTGTTGTGAACCTCGTTGAGTCGTCTACGGGCTGAGAAACTGCGGTATACAAGCAAAGTAAATAAATAAATAAATAAGTTGCTTTGGTGAAGAAAAAAGAAGAGTAGAGCAGGCAGTGCTGGTAAGGGGATATTTGCTTGTTTTCCCCCCCAGGGAAATTTGAATGCTGGAGGGTTAGATTCCTGCTTGTGTGGAAGGGCCCTACACAGAATATGTTTTATTTACAGTTCTAATATTAACACAATGAATTAAATTCCTTCTACATGCTGTTTCCAACCTTTCTGCCATAGGAAAATTTATGGAACCAGTTGGATTTGAGGAAATATTTTACCGCATGAGCCACAAGTTATTAATGCCCAGGAGAAATAAAACTATTTGCCTCCCGGTGTAATAAATGCTTTTGAGGCTTAAAGAAGATTTTTCATCTAGAAAATGAGATGTGTAACTGGTTAAGGCACTTATTTCCAGGAATTATTTGAGTACTGGTTCTGCCCTATCTACTTTACTAGAAAACCTATTATTTTTTCATTGTTCAATGATTTAGTCATTCATAGTTCATAGACTAATCAAAGTACTGGTTCATTCTTATAGGTTATATTCAAATGTAATTTAACTCTCTAAAGTGCTATATTTGAAAAAAAAAAAAACATGTGTGCATACTGAGACAAAGGCCTCTTCCCAGAAAATAGGACTCTCCTTGTCTTCTCATAAACACCATAGCATTTTTCTTGTTATTAGAAAGGGCCAGCACATATGTTTTAAAAGAAATTTCTCCTGGTACATAATATTGGTGCATTTGTACACTCTTTCTGTGAATTTTGCTTTACAGCAAGTGAGTGAGAAAGAGAAAAAAATTGCTAAGTGATTAAACCTCTCAATTTTCTCCAGATAAACCTTGGAATTCAATAGATTTCAAAATGAATATGGGAATAAAATCACATAAAACATTTGTGCAGAAAACAGTCAAAAGTGTTGATCCAAATGGAGAAGATATTTTCTCGGCAGAATGCTGCTTAGTCAGGTAGGTGGTCTGGTCATGCAGTTCAAATGCAATCAATGAAAGTTTAACTGAGCACAAGGGGCAAACATTAAAGAATTTTATGGTTCTACAAAGCATCTGGCTTTCTAGTTCATGTTGCTTTAGAACAATTAAAGGAATTTTCATGGGTTTGCCATTATAGAATGCTTTTGTCTTCACCCACAATGCAATTAGTAAGCATTTTGATGAAAATAACAAGTTTAACATTAAAAACACTTTTTTTGTTGTTGTTCATTCGTTCAGTCATCTCCGACTCTTAGTGACCTCATGGACCAGCCCACGCCAGAGCTCCCTGTCGGCCGTTACCACCCCCAGCTCCCTCAAGGTCAGTCCAGTCACTTCAAGGATGCCATCCATCCATCTTGCCCTTGGTCGGTCCCTCTTCCTTTTGCCTTCCACTTTCCCCAGCATAATTGTCTTCTCTAGGCTTTCCTGTCTCCTCATGATGTGGCCAAAGTACTTCAACTTTGTCTCTAGTATCTTTCCCTCCAGTGAGCAGTCGGGCTTTATTTCCTGGATGATGGACTGGTTGGATCTTCTCGCAGTCCAAGGCACTCTCAGAACTTTCCTCCAACACCACAGCTCAAAAGCATCGATCTTCCTTCGCTCAGCCCTCCCTAAGGTCCAGCTCTCACATCCGTAGGTGACTACAGGGAATACCATGGCTTTGACTAGGCGGATCTTTGTTGCCAGTCTGATGTCTCTACTCTTCACTATTTTATCGAGATTGGACATTGCTCTCCTCCCAAGAAGTAAGCGTCTTCTGATTTCCTGGCCACAGTCTGCATCTGCAGTAATCTTTGCACCTAGAAATACAAAGTCTGTCATGGCCTCCACGGTTTCTCCCTCTATTTTCCAGTTGTCAATCATTCTTGTTGCCATAATCTTGGTTTTTTTGACGTTTAGCTGCAACCCGGCTTTTGCGCTTTCTTCTTTCACCTTGATTAGAAGGCTCCTCAGCTCCTCCTCGCTTTCAGCCATCAGAGTGGTGTCATCTGCATATCTGAGGTTGTTAATGTTTCTTCCAGCAATTTTCACCCAGCAATTTTAACACTTTTACCTTTTAACTTTTACCAGTTATCAAGAAAACTGTGAGATGTTTAGGACCAAAGTGAAGGTTCTCTGATATTGCTGCAAGTTCAACAAAAGTGTATTTTACTGTATTTTATTTGCAACTGTCAGGTTTGCATCCAGGTTTCACTCATTCCCTGATTGTGTTTTCTTTCTTCCACTGACTACATGCCACACCTAGACTCATGCAACATTTTTTACCAATTTCCATTAAACATTATTATTATTAAGGAATTTTAGTCCAGGTGCTGATGCATTTTAGAAATATTGGGCTACTTAAACATTAGATGCAAACAAGCCTCTTCCTTGTTGAATCTCTGTCTTGGATATAATAGCTGGGTTTTCTGAGAGCAGCTATCCAAGCTGGTTCCAGGGTAATACAAATAAACAGCCAAGTAAAAAAAAAACATCCAATTTTGGAAAATATTGAGTTAATTTGAAGTTATCTGCTTGGTATTACTGGGTATTGCCATGAATATTTTGGAAAGAAATAAATGTCATGTGGATCTCCAAAATTCATTTGGTTCATACAGGAACAAAATTTGGGACTTCCAGAGACTTTTCCACTTGTCACGAGTGGCTGAAAATCAGGAAACGGGAAAATAAAATTTTCTCCATTATCCAATGTACAGCCTGAGCAAGAATAATATATCAGATATTGTGCTTGCCTTTAATCCCGCCCCCTTTTATATTGTTTCTTTCATGCCTAAATCCATACACAGAAGATCGAGTACTTGCTTGGGATCAACAATTATGTTCCACTGACCATATATTACCTTACAATGTACCCGAAACTTCCTGTGTTGTTAGGAAAATCCTCTTGTGAATGGCTAACAGATGTTATTGATCATATGCAATATCAAAAATGCAAATGTGGCCAACTAAAAAGAAATTGAAGTATGGATCATCAGTTAAAATGCACCATGAATAAATCATGTTTTTACCCTTATATAAAGAGAATATTGCCCAATGAACACAGAACAAGGCTTGAATCACATCACTGTACTGCTCTCCTTACCAGAAAGACTCTTGTAGACATCCCCGGAAGTAAATCAGAAGCATTAATATCATATGAAGTTGTATTTTATTTTGTTCATTTTGAATTCCCTTGCCCACTCTCCCCTCAAAAGATAACATCAATGTTTGTGGAAATAACATTAATATTTGATGGATTAAAAACTGAGGGAGCATTATCCTCTAATAAGGTTACAAAAGTCTGATATTATCTATGCACTCATTGTGACAAATGAACCAAGGACCTGAACATTCAAACTGAAAGTTTTGAAAGGGACTTTGAAAAACCTTTATGGATGTAAAAAAAAGTGAAGAGAAATTATATATTTTTCAAACCCATCTGGATTTACCTTAAGAGGGTAAATACTGTTTTTCTGCAACTCAAATCCCTCAACAAATATATCTCATTTTATTGGTTCAAATGACTAATGCTTTTTGAAATGTCTAGACAAGATTTTATATAATAAATAAATTAGCAAACACAACAGAAAGTAAATTAGACAATAGACAAGCTTGGAAATCTTGACAGAAATCATACACCTGAGGCACCGATTCAATGTTGAACAGGGTTGGACTTCTCACAGCAGAAACAAAGACACCCATGTAAAATATATTACCAGTACTTGTTCTGTTGAGATACTTTATTTCTCCTGTCCTTTCCATCCAGTATTGTAATGGAGGAAGAGGCAAGCAATTTTTAAAAAAATAATTCCCATTACTATGATATGCTGAGACACATTGATTTGTCTAATTAAGTTTTGACCTATTTTACAGTTATACTATTATACAGTTCTGTCATTATGAAGCAGTAAAAGGCAACACCAGTACAGAACTAACAATGCAGTATAGGGGTGGATAAGAAGTCACTGAACCTTAAAAACAACGTCATATCCAGGATGGGGAGAATTTGAGTGTTTTATGTAGAGATTTTGGACAAGGAAAACTGAAACTGAACAATTTGTTAATCTAGAAATTTGATTTTTTTTAACTTTTAAAAGCTGGAGCTTCCCAAATATTGGTGTGAAACTAATGATTCAATTTCTTTTCCTTTTCCTAATACTATCGCCATAGATATAAGGCAAACCGATACAGAATGAACTAACCAAAGCAGATGTGCAAGGAATTCAGTTTTGTTTTGATAACTGTTTCCATTTCTTTTAGTTATTTAAAGAAGGAAAATGGTTTTGATAAAATTAGTGATTAGCAATAGCTAGATGTGTGTGTGTCATATTTAGCTCACAGGTAGCTGGGAAATAGTACATCAAAGACAGTTTATAAAACGGTTCACAGATGATCCATAAAGCAGAGGGAATAGGGCAGGGTTCTGTTATAAATAGAAAGGACACGCACACAGGTTAGGCTGCTCTGACATTCTGAGGATGTCTTATTTGGCTTTATATGGTTAGGGTTGTCTACTCTTTCTCCCTTGTTCTCTTTCTTTTCTCTTTCACACATACACATTTAAGAAACCAGAGAAGGAATTGCAGCTGTTTCAATTACAGTTGAAACTATAATTATCCCTCAGAAACAGAGAGGAACATGAGGCTCTCAATTTCCCAGGCTTAGATAAGCAGATGATGATGTGTGTATTTTTTTCCTAAATCACCTGTCCGTTTATGGCAACCCCAAAACTTTCATGGCAAGAAATACTCAGAGGTAGTTCTGCCAATGTTTTCCTCGGAAATAGTGCCTACAGCACCCTTTTCCTTATTGGCCTCCCAATCAAGTACCGTTCAAGTATTCTTGGACCTACTTGGTTCCTTCAGAGGACCTAGTGCATGATATCATTGCCATGCAGCAGCAATCTGAACACAATGTCATTGTCAAGCAGCAATAATCTGCTTCCCTCCTACCCTATGGCCAATAAATGGGAGTGGGAGGGGGGGGGAGAGAAAGAAAGATGGGGTTGGGCAAGAAAATGGTGAGTGGAGAGACATTTTACTTCTTGCAAAAATATATTCAAAACTGGACCATTTTCAAGGACTCTCTCATAATGCTTACACACAAAATTCTATATTATTTGATTTTCCCTCTGGGGAAAAAAAAGATAGTTGGAAGCTCATCTCTCGTTTGCACAATTATTGTCCAAAAATGTGTTGTGCTCATTGGAATAAAATGTATTCTTCCTTAGGCCCTGCAGGTGTTTTCTTTTTAAAATCTGTTCCTTTCTGATAGCTAAAATGTCATACTTGCTTGCAAAAAAGAAGTATCAGCAAGGCTTGAGGGAATGCAAAGATTGGAGACAATATATATATGTATGTATGTATGTATGTATGTATGTATACACACACACACATAGATCGATAGATAGAGAGGGGGGGCTCTTGGCTTGTGTGGTTGAGGGAGAGGAATCCCAATGAGGACAGAGTATTCCTAGTGAGCAAGAATTGTAGAAAAATGCATAAAAATAAAAATCCCAAAAGACTAAGATTAGATCAGAGGAGTGATGATCTTAAACAAATAAAAGTCCATACAGGAACATATTGCTACGGGACCTACTTTTAGACATGAATGTGAAAATTTTCACTTGATTATGTCATTCTGAATGCATCTGTGGAACATATCTCTTTTGACATCTGACTCAAGGCTAGGCCTAAGGCAAGAATGACTATTGTTTATTAATTAACAGCCAGTACTTCTGAAAAGTGGCCAAGGGTGGTTTGGAGTGATTTATCAGTAGAAGGGTGTTCATTGTTTCTTCCTCTGGCTCTTCATTTACATTGCTATTTATTTTCCCATATGCCATGGAAAGTGCCACTGGTTTATTGGTTTGTTATACTGTTTACTAGTTTCCTGATTTTGTGGATTTTTGTGACTTTAGCTGCAGGCAAAGTTAAAATATGGCTAAGATGTAGTGCTCTATTCAGTAAAATCATTGGTGTGTCCATGAAACAAATTAGTGTATGTAATTCTGGTAATCTCGCTTGGAAAAAAGATATCATAGAGCTGGAAAATGGGCAGAAAGATGTGTCCACAGAGACTGGGACTGAAACAACTCCCAAATGAGGCCAAGTTACAAGGTTTGGCAGTAAGCTTCTTTAAAGCACTTCCTGGAAAAAAATTAAAATGCAGAGTATAATTGTACTCATGTTCAGCTGACAGGTTGGCCATTGTGTGAGCAAAACACTGTTTTCTTTTGTTATTGAACACTTATAGTCCATTTTCAGGGTAATAATGTTATAAGGGTAAAAACATTTTTGGGTACCACTACAAAATATGGTGGCTATTTTTTATTCATGAAAGTCTTTTGATTTGAAGTTCTGATGGGAGAAAAGGCATAGGGGTTAAATCTTTTTTTCTTTGTACTACTGATTCAAGACATGGCAACCTGGGCTATATGGCATGCAGTAAAAATCAGCCAAGGTTACTTGAATATTCCATTTTAGCCATGGGAGTTTTTTGTTTGTTTGTTTTGGTTTTGATATTAATTTATCAATGTTCACAATTGTGAAACAGAAAGAACTTAAATACCAAAATAAGTGTGGGAAAATGTTTGGATGATTGTACAGATTCAACCATTAATGTTGTGATTAATTGGATTATCATTCATTTTTCTGAGCTTCACCATTTATATGGAAGGCCATTACAACATAGTCCCTTCTGTGACGGAAATGGCTGTCCCTATTGAATTTGGTGAACATGAGTTAAGTTTCCATTTCTCTTTCTTTTTGAAAGCACCAAAATATTAAAAATAATTAATGCCTTTCTATTTGGCAAAATATTTTTTTAAAAATCAAATTGCGAAAAAAATGCCAAAGTTTTTGCCATCTGTACCCTATGTCATTATTATATCTAGCTTGACTCTCTGTAATTTAGAGTCAAAATTTAGAGAGTACCTTGTCAGCCTTTCATGTCTCTTTTAAAAGAGAAACAATAAGCTAAGCTATGAAAAAAAGTTTCATTTTATCTTTCCAAATGTTTATGAGGTACCTTGTCAGCCTTTCATGACAAACACATAGCTCATTAGTCTTTCATACAGTTTTCATATTGATTAACAAACACAAATGGGTTTTGTTGTGCTTGGAGGTTATTGTTAGTAGTATTTATATGAACACTCTGTGTAAGATGAATTAAATTTGGTTTAGTGTAGTAGTCAAGCTTCAGGAAGGCAGCTCATTTAGAAAATGAAAAGTTCAAGGGTGTATTTGTGAGATGAAGCCTTCTACAATGGACAGCCAGGACATACATTCTTCAAAGTTCTCTTTAGTTAAGATAAATCTGAAGAACTGTCAAGATTTTCAAGTGCTACTGAAGAGTGTGTGGGTTTGAGTGTATTGATCATCTAAATTGCATTCTTCTCCAGACAGAAATATTTATCTTGTATTTCTGTGGAATTTTAAGAATGAAGTAACAGCCCTGCTCTTCTCACAGAAATATATATGTATGATCATTAAAATGGAGAGGACAATAGGGTAGACAATGTATCTCTTCTCTTTCAAATCTGTGCTAGAGGTGAGTCTGGTAATTGTAAAACCACAAGCCTTCCTTCAAGGTATGATAAATTAGAGAAAATCTAACTGAAGCGTTTGAGGGCGAAATGAGCACACTTTCAGGGATAAACCAGTTGAGAGCCTGAAAGAGAAATTGTGTCTCTTTCCAATTATAATTCCCTCAGGGGGAACCCTGTACAGTGACAGAAAAGGAGAACAATATAATTTCTTTCTAGTTTTGAAAAGAAAGAAGCACCCTAGGAAAATATAAAGGAAGGCTTGTGGTTATAAATAATGCTGAAATGGGAAAGCCTAAAAAAGCAACTATTTTGACTTAAATGCCCTTGGAAGGTGGTAGAGGTGTAAAAACACAGAAGTGAAACATAATATGGATAATTTTCAGCAGCCCAAAAATCATATATGATTTATTTCTTAGAAATATGAAAAATGGTTCTGAGAACTGAAAGTTCCATATGGGATGTTGTGTTGATAACAATTGTTTTCACCACTGCTGTTCCCATTACTTTAGAGACACTTCATCTCATTTTTTCCTGGAGTATTTACCATAATAATGAAGACTGGATACAGATAATACTCATTAATATTTGCTTTCTCAATGAAGAAATGAGATATTGCAACTTGAGAAACCATTGAATAAAAAAGAAAGCAGCTGCATGATTCTTCACACTTTGGGATTTCAATGGATGAAATTGGTTTGTGTAAGAAAACATGGGGATTTCCCTTCACAAAAAGCAATCATGCCTATATTGTGGAGTGTTTTCATGCAGAAAATATAACTTTTTAAAAACTTATATAGGGAAAAATACTTGCCTAACTTTTACCCAAATTGCATCAACTGTCTGCATTTTGTGTTAATATAAACTTTATATATCCTTCAATTTTTTTTAAAAAAATGAAGCTATCTTGCATTTTCTTTGGTGTGTGTGTGTCTGCACAAAATAATATTTGTGTTCTGGAATATACACATTTGTATTTACACATGTTCTGTATATTATTATTATTATTATTATTATTATTATTATTATTATTATTCCTCCCTGTCTCCCCAGAGGGACTCATGGTGTATTCCAAACATAAAAAGCAAACATTCAGTGCCTGAATACAACACCAATACATCCATACTAACAAAATTTAACAACCCAACATATAAACACAAATTATGACTTAACAACTAAAATTAAAAAAAAACAGCCTGTTATAATAGACATAAAACAAAACATCAAATATTGAACAGAAGCAAGAATTTCCCAGTTCCTTGGGGCAAATAGATTGATCATTGCTCAAGATATCTATTGAGCTGGTGGGGCGAGTAGGGCATGGATACAGATGGTAGCTATTAATCAGAGGTATAATGGTAGTATTACCAACTCCAACTCCTCCTCATAAACCAGTGAACAAAGGTACATTTTCAACTGTTTCTTGAAAGCGAGGAGCAGCCATCTTTAACTCCTTAGGAAGGGAGTTCAAGAGGTGCGGGCAACCACAGAGAAGGCCCTTTTTCTGGTTCCCACCAGCCATGCTTGCAACGGGAATGGGACTGGGAGGAGGGCCTCCTCCAATGACCACAGTGTCCGAGTTGGTCTATAGTGGGAGATGTGGTTTGTCAAATAGTCTGGACCTGAGTCATTTAGGACTTTAAAGGTAAGAACCAGCACTTTGTATTTCGCTCAGAAGCAGAGTGGCAGTCATTGGAACTGCTGCAGCATGGGAGTAATTCACTCCCAAAACGGCGCTTCAGTTAGTAACCTGGCTGCCGATATACATATGACATATTTTCTGCTCAAGAAAACCACATGCATTTTTCCACAATCATTTTTTTCCCAGCAAGTCTCCCCCCCCCCCCCAAAAGAAAAATTGAATCCATCTAGGAAACTGTACAAAAATCAGGATAGTATTTATTCTTAGAAGTGGGTCTAAAATAAGCAACATTTACGTCTTTAGGTGGAGGCAGTCATAGGAAACAATTCAGGGTCAATGTAATGTATAAGCTCAATTGAGTGACTATATGTCCCATGCCTAAATGTCAAATGTTAGAAGACCAATTATTAAATGCACCACATTGATGTTAGAGGAGAACTAGGCTTTATTTCTCTTCCAGCTTTGCTATTCTTTTTTTTTTATCTATGCAAATAGGTCACAGTGGCAAGGACAGTTTCATTCACTTGCCACTGCATTTCCTTCTGATCAGTTATATAATGTAGATTCAGAGAAGAAAAATAAATGAACATGAAGGTAAGAAATTGTCAAAGTCATTCAGAAGAGGGTATCTGCTGAAGGTATATGGCCTGAGTTTCTCCTACTGAATTTAGTACTGAAATTATGAAACTTCAGTGTTCATCAAGATTTTTTGCTTTGTTAGTGCTACATTTTTTCTGTGACAGATTATACAACCGCTCTGAAAAATTGTTACAGTTTCAGGACTTCATGTTCTAACAGAATAATTGCACTGCTGCATTGTAACATCGTGTGTGTGTGTGTGTGTGTGTGTGTGTATATAGTTAAATAGCTGTAATGTAAATTGTAGAGGTGTGCCAAGTACCCATTTCTCCCATTTCATTCATTATTTAATTCTGTTTGTTTCTTTTGGGGGGCATAAAATGCCCCCCTTCCCAGTAAGGAAAATCCATTGAAACAAAAGAAAGCAAGAGCATTTCCATGCCTGCTTCACGCAGCTGGTAGATAATTATTGGTATTATTTATTTATTTAAGACATTTATATGCCGCCCATCTCAACCCGAAGGGGACTCAGAGTGTCTTACAAGTCATATGTACATACAACATACTACATTAGCATAGTACTAATACATCATTCATAATATTAGTATTATATAATATTATATTGTGGCTGGGGGAGAGGATCTGATGTCTCAGGAGACAAGATGGAACTGTCTTCCCAGCTCCCCTTCCTTCGTCTGGCTCCAGAGCGGCCGTTGGTGCTGGGGGGGGAGGGTCTGTGATGTCACAGGAGACAAGATAGAAGTCTCTTCCCATTCCCCTTCTTTAGTCTGGCCCCAGAGCAGCCGTTGATGCTGGGGGAAGGGCTCTGATGTCACAGGAGACAAGATGGAAGTGTCTTCCCAGCTCCCCTTCCTTAGTCTGGCCCCAGAATGACTGTTATTTCCCTCTGAACCCCACCTGTTGAGCCTATCGGAGTAGTAAGCTGTCCTCACTTGCTACCTGTCTTGCCTCACCTGCCTGCCCCTTGTCTCATCTGCAGACACAGAAGAAAGCATCACATAAATAGTGGTAGCTTAAGCCCTGTCTTTAAATCCAGTTCACTTCCACAGACAGAGATTAAAGTTTCACAAAAGTAGTGGTAGCTTAAGCTGTATCTTTAAACCCATTTCTCTTCTGCAGACAGGGAGGAAAACATCACAGAGATGGTGGTAGTCTAAGGAATTCTGATGCTTATTAAGGGTATAAGGAGAAACCATGCAATTGCCAAAAATGATGGGAAGGGAAGGAGAATCCCACCCCTCATTGCTGTCAGTTAAAGAAGAAGAGAAATAGTGAGGCTGAGCACTGGGCTGTGTGTGTCGTGTGTGGAGCATAGTTCACAGAAGGAATGCTACCTTGCCCTACCTCCCTCCTGCTTTTGCTCCTGAGGAAGTTAGAGGACAGGGCCAGCAGAGGGAAAGAAGGAATGTTTTGAAGGAGATTTCATTTATAGAAAGACAAAAATCCCTAAAAATTGGGGCATGACCCAAACATAGTCGATGTGCCCTCCATGTGTGGTGATTTTTACCCCTCTAGCCCCAAAACTGAGGAGAAAGGGAGCCTGGGGAAGTTCACCCATTGCCACCAATAGGGCAAACATTAACATATTTTCAGCGATGGAACAAAAATGCCCATTTCGAAAGGTGCCCATTTTTAGGAGGTGCATGAAAACAGAGTCCTTATGAATGAAACAAACAGAAATAGATAGCGATACTATACGAATGCATAAAACTACTAAATTCTCATTTACTGTCTTTTAAAATCCAAAGACAAATCAATGCTTTTTCCCTCTGGGTAACGTCAAGGCAGGATATTGCCCACCTTTTTTTTTCCTTTTTTTTTCTTTTTTTGCTGAGCTCACCTTTCAGGCTTTTGTGCTCACAGATAACAGAACTCTGCTATAAGCAACAATAGCTTTTACAAAGAGCCTAAACTGGCCTGAGGCATACAAGACCCATAGTATAGCAGCCTAAGGCTTATCTGTGACTTAGTCCAAACATTATGACTTCAGCAGCTATTTTGTACAAAAACAGTAAAAGGTCATGCTGAGAAGGAAAAATGAAGAAAGTTTTGCCAGGAGTTTTTATAACTCCAGTTTCTCAACACTAATAAGTATGAAACATTCCAAATGGCTAATTGACTCGGTGTTTGTCTGCACTGACCCCAAAACCATATTTGAACCAGAAGTCAGTTCTGAGTATCCAAACAACATCCAGGGACTTCCAGTTCATAACATCGAGTAAACAGGATTAACCCAGTTTTATCCTATGTTATATGAAGTCGGAGCATACACTGGAGTTTTTTCAAATAGACAAACTCTAATTTGGTCTATTGTCCACATTGCCCATCATCACCATTTCCCCTTCCCCTATCACTGGACAGTGAACACTTTTGCTGATGTCCAAGAATTCCATGTCCATCTGGCAGCAGCAACACCAACAGCCAAGGTAAGATGACCTTTCAGTAGGCTGAACTGCCTTGCCATTAGGGTATGTACACATCTGTTTGGACTGAAACAGATTTGGAAAATTTGGTGATTTGTTTGCTAAATCCCCCAAAACAGGGTGGGTGGGTGTAACAAATCAAGAAGGGCTGGATCTTTCGGCTACTGGAGATGATGGGGTTAGAGAGCCGTTCCACAGGAACTCCTTCTCTGTACCTGAGGCAGAATCCTGTCACAGGGGATCCTTTCTTCCCATGGCATTGAAAATCCTCTGACCTCTTCCTGGAGCATGATGGGAGTTGAAGTTTTTCTCACTCTCTCTGTTTCTCAGCCAATAAAAGGCCTAGTTGTGCCCCTGCTCTGATTGGTTGAGAATGGACACATCTGGCAACGATAATTTTGAGAATCCTCTCTTGCGGTTTGTCTTATTTAAAAAATGTTATGGTAAAAACTTTAAAAAATCCAAAAAAAGGATTGGTGAATTGTTATGAAATTTGGCAGGCCCGCAGTCATAATAGTGGTCTACAACTGAGATAGATTTCATGTGGAAGGGCCTAAAAATGACGGAGAACCAAGCCTCAAAATTTTTCCCATTGTAGCCAATGGGCCAAATCTTTCCCAAACAAAAATGGCACCCCCTCATCCCAATTTCAGCAATTTCCTGGTAAACATAATGAAGGGTTAGCTGAAAACTGGACTGAAAAATGGTATGATTTTGTGCCAAACTCTACACACCTGCTTGCCACCACTGTGGGATAGAAATGGACAGTCTAGCTTCCCCTGAGAATGGTGCAGAATATTGCTATGCTAAGCATTCTTGGATTTAGCATCATGTGTAGATGCACCCACAAAAATGGATTGCAATATGAACATGCAAACCCTGAAATGTGTTCTTATACATCTTGAAAGTGTCTCTTAGAATTCTTCAGATGTTTAATTGAATCAAGAACCTCCAAATTTGGTGTGGCAATTAATTTTGATAACAACTGTGAGAAGTTTTGTTTTGTTTTGTTTCGCTTCAGAATTGCATGCTAATTTTCTGCAGGGAATTTTTTCCTAACCGTATAATAATCCTGTGGGCCTGCCCCTTTACTATCCCTGCCCATTGCATTAAACCTTGGGAAACTCTTCTGTTGGGTTTACTAAGGCCTCATATCAAGAAAAATGTAGGATATAAATTAAATAAACATATAAAATAAATTAAAAATGAACTATTTAGGTATTTTTTGTCATTCTTATTTCCTTCTAACAATTCTTACAGAGACAGGGAATAATATTATAGTTACAGGCAGTCCCAATGTTATGAACAAGATAGGTTCTGTAGGTTGGTTCTTAAGTTGAATTTATTTGTAAGTTGGAACAAGTACATTTTTATGTATAACTCCAGCCACACACAACATGCACACACACACATGCACTTTGGATAGCACAGGGAAGGATTAACACACCTGTGGTATTTGTTTTGCTGTTTGTGCCCTGTTCACAAGATTTCACCTTACTTTCTGGGCCTCATCACAGAGGTCAGGTAAAGTGTCCCACTTTACCTAGCATCAAGGCAAAGGAGAGGGGCAGCAAGGCTCGCACTCTGGTGAGGCCAGGACTTTTGCCAGAAGCCATATGATGTCATGTGATGGCTGGCATGGGGCCCAATCCATTAGTCTGGGTGAAAGTGTCCTAGGACACTAATCCCCCCCCCCCCCATCTGATGAAGTCGTCCGCCCCTGTGATTACTGGATTTTGAAGCATTTAGCTCATTGTGGAAACAAGGATTGGTAATCAGGCTTCAGTGTAGACAGCTTTTTCCCATAACTCTTTCAGGAGTGAATTTCTCTTCTTAGGGGTAGATTTTTTTTCATTTTTTGTTGTCTCACCCTTGTTCTTAACTATGAGTCATTTGTAAGTCGGGTGTTTGTAACTCAGGGATTGCCTGTATTGCTAATACTTAAGAAGTTGAGGGTTTTTTTTAAAAAAAAACAGCTGCCCATTGACTCTAAGCATATCAATGATGTAGAAACTTTCTTCAAGCAAAACTGGAATACATTTACCCAATATGAGAGAAGCAATTTGAATTCTATTCTGCCCTCCCTCATGTTTCCATTGTGTTTTGTGATCTGGCACATTTTTAAAAGCTCCTTAGGTTTCTGGAATGGCTTTTGCAAGAAGTAGTCTGCTGCTGAATCTCTAGTAATATGACTGAAGGCAAATATAGCTCAGCAGCATTTAAGAATTATTTTCTTCATTAAATTCCCTTACTAAATTGGTCTGTAATTTCAGTTTTAAAAACTCGAGGAAAAAAAGCACTGGGTTGCTACCAGCTATGAAATTATACAATCTTTAGTTTAAATTCATTAAATAGTTATGCAGAAAGGGGAACAAGCCATCTGTAATAAGCTAAAATTGCTGACACAGTCCTCATAATAGGTTCTTTCCCAGAGGTTTTTATTACAGTTATATAAGAAACCATTGACTTACGAAGTTCAAAGAAACTTTCAGAATAGATCTCTCTCTTTTCTCTCTATTTTTGAGTGATGAGGCAGGAATATGTTGCTTACAAAAATTAGAACTGTGCCACCATGGGAAAACATGCCCAGGGAGAGCACATCATATTTTTATTATTATTATTTTCAAGAAATATTCTGTGCTTTTGAAATGGAAAACTCTTCAACTGTTATGAATGCTAACTTAGACAGTTCCCTGTTCATTACATTAATTAAACCACTTAATTCACACAGACATAGAGCTCAGTGTCCTATTTGTTATCTTTGCAGTCTTGATATTCTAATCCTTGGAGTTTAAAATGAAACAATTACCCACTGAACCAGAAGACCAGACAAGTATTCATTAGGAAATAATGATGCCACCTTAGTTGGTCATGTCCTGATACAATATATAAATCTCAGCAAATCTGTACTACTCTCCTTAGATGTATTCCCTAGGCACATCTACACAAACCATTTATCCTGAAGGGAATCAGCTCCATGGAGGCTACATGATGCAGAGCCCTGATCTGGGTTATGGCAGTCCAAGACCTCTTAATGCAGCCTTGACTCACATAAACTGTTATGTAACATCATTCATCCCTGTGCCAATTTCTGGCAGAATGAAGCTCCTTCTTCCCATGCAGCTGATGACATGTAAAGTAGGTGTGTGGGAGGGTATGATTCTCACAATAGTACCCAAATCATGACTAAATAGTGCTTGTGAATGTGGAAGTTTTACCTAGATTTCCTTATCCAATTCTTCTATATTTGTATGTTCACTGTCAATGTTACAATAACCCCTGTGATATATTGTGATATAAGAAGTACATGCCATTCTGCTCACTCATTCTCAGTAAACTCAAAAAGATGACCCCAGTATATTTCCTCACATGTTAGTATCTGTCTGTCTGTTTGTCTGTCTGTCTGTAAATTTTCTGCTATTTCAGACCTTTAGCAAACCTGTCATTGCAAAGATTTTACCCTTTGTTTGACATTACCAAGTAGTCAAAGTATTTCTATCTTTAAATCCAAGTCAATCAAACTCTTTAACATCTTAATCATGCATCAATTCCTATTGGCTCTGAGCCAAGGCTATAATTATGTTGTTAGAATTAATGTATTGCAAAATGCATTCCAGTTTCAGTCTATAGAGTAGACTGCAGTTGATACCATGACCCCCATATTTGCAAATTAGTTAATCTTGGCCAAAAAAAATCCTTACCCCAGATCCGTATTGATTTCTCAAGAAGATACCCAAATGCCAAGTCTTGAATACTTCTTTTGCCTCACTCATACACGGAAACAACATTTCCAGAAACTTATTAAATTTTAGATTTAACAGTCAGAAAATATGTCCTTCTAATAATTTATAGCTCATCTTTTGCCTCTTTATGGAACTTAGGGCCTGTGGAGTTCCACGCAGAACTGGCTACAACTGTATCCACTGATATCCCATGTTTCTTAAGCTCAAGCTACTTCCCTCTCTCCACCTTCCCTTGCTGCCCCATCACCACAGCTAATGTCACAGCATGTGATGGAGAACAGGTATGACCTGTGTTGTGAAAGGACACCATTGTGACATGAAGGATGGAGAGGACAGTTAGGGTGGCTGCCCAGAGAAGCTGAACTGTGCCACTAGGTGGTGGGGACTCTCTTCTACCTTCATAGTAGCTAGGGAAGTTCCTCCAGCACATCGAATTGGCCCAGGTATCCGTTCTGTGGAAATCCACCCCTAGTTGTCCCTTGTTGTTTTAAATGCAGGTTTTAAAAGGACAAGCAAATCTTTTGTGTGACAGTGCATGTATTATTTATATTATATTTCAGCTGGCTCTTTAATTTGTGAATTTAAATATTTCTCATTTTAGAGGGACAATGTATAATCTTAGACATTTGTAATACCTGAATTTGTCTGTGTTTTAATAGGTTGCTGGCTGTAATTACAAAGAAATTTGGGCTATAAATTGAAATAATTATTTCCATCTTCATCCTCTGCATTCATGTTGTAAATTGGAAGTCTTATAGTTCAGCATTCATTATGACATGCACATTTTCCATAGAAGTCTTAGCTTGTGGTTGAAGTGGCACAACAAAAGGTGCACCTACATTGTAGAATTAACACAGGTTGACATCAATTTTATTACCATGCCTCAATGCTATGGACCCATGGGAATTGTAATTTTACAAGGCATTTCACTTTCTTTGCCAAAAAGTGTTAGTGATTCAACAAACTCTATAGCTATCTATGAGCAATGAAAATAGTGTCAAGCTGTATTTGTACAATGCAGATGCACCTCAAAACACACATTCATAACCACAGTGAAACCTAGGCCTCAGTTTCTCTATATTGCACCCTTTCAGTGATTTGGCTGAGTTGGGATGTCTTTCACTTTAATTCCTTTTTTTTACATTCAAGAAAACAGACAAGCCTATTAGCATGCCTTTAAAAATACAAACCTGTAATCTACCTAAAAAGAAACAATTACCATTAGTAGGCTTGGGCGATCAAGAAAAAAATTGGTTCTAAACTCGTTTCGTTTCTAGGGGGCGCCAGCGCTTCTAATCTGATTGGATTTCTGAAATTTCCATTTTCAAAATTTTGATATTTACGAAATTTCGTTAATATACAAATCGATTCGTTAATGGCGGACGCGATTGCGCAATGCGCAGAAAAAAGCCCTCCAAACGGGACAGGGGGAACTTCTGAAGCTTCCCTCTTCCTCTGTTGTTGACTGTTGGTATTATAAAAGTAACAACAACTATATTATATTATATTATATTATGTCCATCAAAAACAATCCGACATAAGAATGGTCAGCACTTACAGGAATCCAGTCTTTAAAACGGCTTGTCTTAACCCAGCTAATCCTCTTCCTGGCCAGCAGCTTAAAACTATTATTACTATATATTATATTATATTATATTATATTATATTATTATATTATTGTATATTATATTATATTACAGCATATCATATTATATATTATATTATATATATTATACGATAATATAATATATTGTAATATCTTATATTATATTATATACTCAAATTATTACCAAGACGAAGTTTGACATATAACCAGAGTACTATGTACTGAATATAACAGACCTTGGTCTAAGGGAAAATGAAGAAGAGATCTTCTTCTACCTATCAGCAGCTGCAAGAATATTAATCGCACAGAAATGGAAAGTCAAAGAGACTCCCTCTGATGAGGATTGGATCAAGAAGATAGGAGAGTTCATGGATTTGGATAGACTATCATATTTGCTAAAGGAACAGAGTAAGGAAAAACAAACTAACTGGAACCAGCTTACAACATACTTGAAGGAAAAAGTAAAACTTAATATATAACATAAGGTACTATGAGTAAAATTTCATATATAAAATAAGACACTATAAGAAGATTTATATAATTCCATGATTCTACCTCTGTGAACTGAACTGGAAGTCAACAACTCTTTACTTTTCTCCCCGCCCTGGTGTACCAACCCACCCCAGCTTCATCCCCCTATCCCTTCCCTCCCCCTTTTCTTACCTCCCCATACGCTATCACTCTTTTAATTTCCCACTTTACTATCACTTTGATTGTTCCCCCTCTTTCATTGTCACAAAAAAAATCTCACAATAAAAATTATTAACCAAAAAAAAAAGAAAGGAAAAAAGGGGGGTATTATAAGGTTGACATGGAGATGTTCTTACAGTAAAGATATTCTTCCTAATGTTTAGTGGAAATCTTATCTTCCTAATTGAATCTATCGTTTCATGCCGTAGTCTCTTGAGCAGCAGAAAATAAACTCACTCCAATCTTCTATATGATGTGCCTTCAGATGCTAAAGTTGACTAACATGTCACCTTCTACACTTACCTAAAACCCAGGAGGAAGCAGATTAAAATAACCTGCTTCCTCCTAAGTTTCAGTTTCCACCCCCTCCCACAATCCTGAGATTTCCCTCAGGGGATGACTAGATGCCATCCTGAGTCAACATATGGTTGACCCAGAATGGCATCCAACCTCCCCAGCCCCCCCCCCCCCAAAAAAAAACTTATCTGAGGGGGGCCTGCTGGCAGTACAGGCTCTTCTGTAGATTCCTCCTGATGCCTGAAAATGACACATCAGGAGGTTCATCATAAAATTTGGTTTCTAGACATTTGATCATTGTTCTCTGGATCTATTCCACCTTCTCAATATGTTTCTTCACATTATCGTAGGGCAGAGGTAAAAAATGGAGCTTTAGGTTGACAATCCCCCCCCCCCCACACACACACACACAATGCTATGCAATCCTCCCACATTCCCAGACTGGTCCATTTCTTTCCCTGCCAGAGAATTATTTCTCTCAGAAACCTCCGGTTATAACAACTCATAGTTCATATAAGGTGCAAGTGTTCATGCACCGCTCAATTTTTTTATTTTTTTAAAAAAAGAATTACCTCCAAACTCTAGAAGAATGCTTTTGTTCTTCCATGTTTGTTTTTGGAATTCTTTGGCAGGTTATGTGGCCTTTAGAGAGTCTAGGATCTCATCACAGTAACATTTTTAAGTATTCTAGGGCACTTGCAGGATGCTGAAAGCATGGGGCCTGCTGGAGCCTGTCAGACAATACAGAGCTACTTCTGTCAGGGCTCTGTGCTTCCATCAGCCTGCAAGCAACCTAGGATGTTGAAAAGAAAACAACATGGGAAGCTGGGCAGTGATGTTTCCCCTCGTGGGATGGGTAAGGAGTGATGCAGGCGATGCTGGGTGATGCTGAGTGACAAATTTCCACACTGCCTGCCAGATTCGTCCTGCTGCATTGTGAATCCCTTCACTACCACCTGCTATTTGGACCTTAATGGAATGAGGTCCTTAGAGAAAAAGCAAGACCTAAAAACACTTCAATTACTGTTTCAAGAGGAAGAAACTTTGTGGTCAATTCATTCTTTTACTTTTGCCATATTCCTTTACCTTTGCCACATTATCAGAAAGGGCAATCATAGTCTGTCACATGAGCAAAAGAAATAGGTCACATATTCTTTCTAACCTATATTTTCTTTTCAAAACCTTGAATATCCCTTATTAATGTTGTGCTGTTCTTTCATGGAGGAAGAAAGAACTGCTTTCTGTTTGATAAACTTGAAATGTAGGAAAGTAGCACCAAGAGATCTTTATCACCTGCTACAATTACTCAGTTTGAGCACTCTAAGAATTCTGCCATCACCTGGATTATTTTCAAGGCATCTTTGCTTGGAGTCTAAATGACAGATTCCTCGTTTTTAAAACTGGACAGTGCATTTTGAAAATGTAATGTTATTCAACCTAATCGTGTTTTTCTTCCTTTCTTGACTTTCAAGAGTAGGCATGAGAAATACTTATCTTTGGATAGTTATCAGTAGATACTTTTCATATAGAAGTAAGGAGTGGTAACCATAGGGGAGTACATTCCGGTGAACTTTAAAGGGAAACTTTTGAGCTGTTTGACAATGAGGCTGCCTGAGTTTCCAATTGACAGGGGAAGAACATTCTTTCAGTCCAACCACCACCAAAGGCAGATTTAGTGAGGACATGGAAAATAATATTTTCTACAGCTGCTCCTAGGCTATGCAATTGCCTCACATTAGAGCATTTCTGATCTCTTTCAATGACCGATCTTCTAAGGAGATGGTTCATTGGCTACAACTCATTTATGGCAGTGTTACCAGATGTGCCCTCAGAGCACATAAATTATACATATTCTGAATGCACATGCCTATCAGAGATCTTGTGATTTTGACAATAGCACATTGTGGCAAACTTGACTCAAAATCCACTTTCATTTAGAATTCCTTAAAAGGGATATTTTTTAACATGCAGATATACTTAATAGTTTCATTGGAGAAAATAAGCATGAAACCTTACATAAGATTTAGAGTATGTTTCAAGAATTCCCTGTATGTAATCAATAGTTAAAAGTGATTAGACTATAACAAATGAACACCAATTAAAACATAGACAATTTTTAAAAAGCACAACATCAAGGAAATCCTGCACACTATTTAGGCAAGTTCTGAAAGGTCAGTTGAAACAAAAAGTCTAACTTATTCGCGATCTGGGTTCAAGAGAACGGGAATAGCCAACGTGAAGGCCCTCTCTTGTGTTCCCACATGTATATGTACCTCCCCAAAAGATCTCAAAATACAGGCAGGTTCAGAAGGAGGCATCAAAGTCCTTCAAATAACTTATACCTAGGCTGCATATGTCTCACATATCTCAGTGTATTATATCTAGGAGACTGGATCCTGAAGGGGGACTTCACATCTATTATTTCCTCAGGTTATCTTTTGGTGTCTGTTCATTTTTGGTGGGAAAAGGTAGGGTAACTACCCCCCCCCCCCCAAAAAAAAAGAAAACCCCAAAAAAACAAAACAGCAACTCATCTTTCCTACATGCAATACACAAATTCATTCCTTTCAACATATTTAAATGTTTTTCCAGTGACATCTTGGATATGTGGCATATCACATATTAGTCAGAGCCCAGCTCATACCTGTCTGGTCTCTACAAGTGCAGCATTTACTCAAATGAAGCAGAGAGTGTTTGAAGTTCAGGACATCTGTAGGAAAACCAAGATGCTTGTTGATAAAGTTATTGTCCTCCCAACCCTATTGTACAATTGCAAAACATGGACCATCTACAAATATCACTCTCAACTTCTGGAAAGATTCCATCAGTGTTGTCTCTGAAAAATCATGTAAATCTCTTGAGAAGACAGAAGCTGGTTTGCAGTCACCTGTAAATTGTTATCTGGGTCACCCTTTCAAAATGAAACTGTAATGATAAACTTAATGAACATCCTGCACTTGGCTTATACCAATTCTGAGCTGTAAATTAGAAAGTAAATTATGTAGATAGGAAAATTCCATTTAATTTATGATAGTGTATTTATTTTTCCCAATTGGCTAACAAGAAGCACTCTTTGGAATACAATGGACTGTAGCAGCCTGATTATTCTTTTCTTTTCTTTTTTGCCTGTGTCATTATGCTGGACATTTACATTTGTATATTTGACCATTTTCATTAAATTTATTAATGGGATTTAAAATGTTCATAGACCTTTGACTCCTAGCTAGTACTCTATTCTAAAACCCTATAGGATATATTGTTATTTTGTTAGAAATGCTGAAATGGAACTCTCATTTGCATGAACTGGATTTTTTATGTTGGGAACGACTTGAAGGCATTCAATAAAAGTAAGGGTTCATTCAGATTTCCAAAGGCTTCCCTTACACTAACATCAGAAGACTTAGAAATTTAGAATTATGTGTCTAGTCTTTGTCTCCATCAATTACCTGATATTCAAAAAAATGCTTGTGTAATGACAAACATTTGAAAAATTCATTTAAAACATTATTCATTTATAGGTTCACATTATATTCTTATTAATTCAGTAGGGTAGATTGATTACTCAAAGAAAAGCAAAGTCTATTGTACTTATCTGGCGGCTCATTAAATGACTCCCGTCTCATCGTATCCACCCACAAATGATTTCATACTAAGAAGACAAGATCATTACTATGTAGATAAAAGGATGAGCCTTGCTATGCAAATACAACAAACATTTTAATTAGGCTAATGCTATAAATATTTCCAGAAGATTTTTTATTTAAAATGCACTCCAATAAATGTTGAAAATCACTGCATGAAATCCAAAGGAAGACCCTTGAAATATTCCTAATCTAGTACACAATGCATTGCATTTTCTCATGTGACATTCTGTCATTTGTTTGCTTCAAACCAGATGAAAAAAAAAACACAACAGTATTATTCTCATCCCCAGAAGAAGGCAGAGCAAAGGAATAAGGTGATGGAGTGAGGGGATACAGAAGTCCATTCCGTGCAGCCCACATTTAAATTGGCTTGCTATCCATCTGCCCTGCTCAGTGAGATAATTTTATTTCAGTTGGAGTAGGAAAGGAATAGATTTTTCTTCTTCTTGAAAACCACATTTTGTCCATTTTATGCTGATCCAGAAAAAGAAATAAGAAGCATCAACATAAGTTGCACACATGAAATAATATGTTAACACTGGCAGTTGGGGAGGGTGAGAATTTTGTTTGGATTAGATCTTAGCAAAATAAATAAAGTATGATTAGTAAGTGACCCTTCAACTGCTTCTTGTGGAGTTAATGGTTTTAACAGAAAAGAAAGAAAAAATAATTTTAACTTGTTAAATACAATTCTTTAGTTTACCCAATACCAATCTCTTACTCCTTTTTCTTGTTGAGAGTTAAACTTGCATTTATTGTACAGGCCGCAAATTTCATTATGTGAAAACAAGAAAAACAAAGTTACTCAAAGCAGTCGCCCCTAGTTCACGATTGTTCAATGTCACATAAATTGAGAATACTCAAGGGCTCAGTGGCAGATTCACTGTATACAATCTCAGCTTCAGTCCTTGATACTTTCACACAAAGGATAGCTCCCGACTCCTCTGTGATGACCTTCTGCTATACAGAATAAGTGATAAAGTATACTGATTAGTGATCTGAATAGCATAACATGGCTTCTACTGTTTTATGTTTTGTGCAGTTTCCACAAAACTTATAACAGGTCATCCGTAAATATAAGAAAGTTGATTAGTTTAGTTAAACCATTAGAGAACTTTGTTTATAAGATGACTGAAAATGTCATTATAAACTGACTTGCAATCACATAAGGTGAACAGTGTTGTTGCACAATGCCTGTCTTCATAGGACAGGGGCAGAGACATGGGCCAGAATCCTGTATTAGCTTTTACTTAAACTATTGCATAACTTCTTCTGCCCTGACCCTTCTAAACTTCACAAGAACAATTGTCCTCTAACCATTGTCAGAATGTAACTCCTCCCAATGCAGCTGATGACTGGTAAAATAGACTGGATAACAAATTATGATTGTAGCAATAATGTCAACATTGTGACTAGGCAGCAATTGTGAATATGAAACAGTGGTACAGGAGACATTACACAGTTAAGTACTTGGTTAGGTATAAGATGATGCAGGATTCCTATCATGGGTGGATCTCTGGGACCAATTTTTAAAAAAATGAGTCAGCAGCATAACAGTTATGCAGTGGTTCCAATGCACTTGTCCTGGGACATACTACATGGTGTCACAATTTGCTGGCATGGTTGCACATCATGTTAGCAACACAATTCTCTCATTGTAATGTTAGGCATCACAACATTTGATGCAGAATTTCATCATGAATCAGCAGTCTGAGCCCTGTCACATGCACCATGAAGGACCTTCTTACAGTGACACCAAAGACACTCCAAGTGGCTTCTGGTCAAAGGAAATTTAGTATAATGCCAAGTTTTTAACTTTGTGAGTTTTTTCATATACGTTGTAACTATATTCTCAATTCGCTTCTGACACGATAAATAAATAAAATATTCTGAATCAGCCACACAGAGTTCGAGATAACATGAAAAAAGAGATAAAGAAGGCTCTATAGAAATAAAGGATGCATACAATACCATAAACCAGTGGTTCTCAACCTGGGGGTCGGGACCCTTGGAGGGGTCACTAAAGACCACCGAAAAACACAGTATTTTCTGTTGGTCATGGGGGTTCTATGTGGGAAGTTTGGCCCAATTCTATCGTTGGTGGGGTTCAGAATGATCTTTGATTGTAGGTGAACTACAAATCCCAGCAACTACAACTCCCAAAATGTCAAGGACTATTTTCCCCAAACTCCACCAGTGTTCATATTTGGGCATATTGAGTATTTGTGCCAAGTTTGGTCCAGATCCATCATCGTTTGAGTCCACAGTGTCTCTGGATGTAGGTGAACTACAACTCAAGGTCAGTGCCTACCAAACCCTTCTAGTATTTTCTGTTGGCCATGGGAGTTCTGTGTGCCAAGTTTGTTTCAATTCCATCGTTGGTAGAGTTCAGAATGCTCTTTGATTGTAGGTGAACCACAAATCCCAGCAACCACAACTCCCAAATGACAAAATCAAGCCACCCCTCCCCCCAACCCCACGAGTATTCAAATTTGGGCATATCGGGTATTTGTACCAAATTTGGTCCAGTAAATGAAAATACATCCTGCATATCAGATATTTACATTACGAGGCATACGTTTCAAGGCATACGTTTCAAAAGATCACAAATGATTTTCGAGCTCTAGGAGCAATGCTAAAAGAATGTAATGTACACGTGGTCTTTTCATCCCTCCTCCCTGTTGTAAGACACGGACCCACAAGAGCCAGAAAAATAGTACAGGTCAATGACTGGCTTAGAAAATGGTGTCAGGAGGAAAGCTTTGGTTTCCTCGACCATGGCCTGCTATTCCAGGAGGATGGCCTACTGGCAAGGGATGGGGTGCATCTCACACAAGTAGGAAAACACCTTTTTGCTCACAGACTCGCAAACCTCATTAGACGCACTTTAAACTATGTCCACCGGGGGAGGGGGAGAACAGCCTTGCGAACACTACTTTACCCATAATGTCTGGGAATCACCAGAAGGCTAAACGGAGGGCTGCACAAACACAACAAGGACCAAGTACCAAAAGCACAATAATCCCAATTAAACAGCTCAAGGGAAGATCCCAGGGGCTCACATGTCTTTACACTAATGCACAGAGCATGGGAAATAAACAAGACGAACTCCAACTTCTAGCACTACACCACAAATATGATATCATAGCCATCACTGAAACCTGGTGGGATGACTCCTATCGCTGGAATGTAGATATCGAGGGGTATAACCTCTTTCACAGAAACCGAACAAAGGGGAGAGGAGGCGGAGTAGCCTTATATGTCAAAAACTCTTATGCTGCAGAAGAAATTCAAGACAGCAATCTGGGAAACCAGCTTGAAATCATCTGGATAAGAATCAAAGGAACTGGGACTCAAAAAGATGTCGTTGTAGGCGTCTACTACAGACCCCCAAGCCAGGAGGAAGATCTTGATGAAGTCTTCTGCCAACAGTTGACCAAACAGGCACAGAAAAGAGATGTAGTAGTCATGGGCGATTTCAACTATCCCGATATTTGCTGGAAAACAAACTCGGCCAAGAGTACAAGGTCCAACAAATTCCTCGCTTGCCTTGCAGACAATTTCATGGTCCAGAAGGTAGAAGAGGCAACAAGGGGATTGGCTACTCTTGATCTCATCCTAACAAATGCGGAGGACCTGATCGATGCGGTCGAAGTGGTAGGATCCTTAGGGGCAAGTGACCATGTGCTCCTGCAATTTGAGGTACAAAGGAAGGCCGAAACCAAGACAAGTCAAACCCGCATTTTGGACTTTAGGAGAGCTGATTTCCAAAAAATGAAGGAAACGCTGAGCAGCATTCCATGGACACAGATACTAAAAGACAAGGGAGCTACGGATGGATGGGAATTTCTCAAGAGTGAAATACTCAAGGCGCAATTGCAAACCGTGCCAACAAAGAGAAAAAATAGGACAAGTGCAAAGAAGCCAGAATGGATGTCCAAAGAACTTCTAACTGTGCTAAGACACAAAAGAGACATGCACAAGAAGTGGAAAAAGGGAGAAATCACCAAAGAAGAATTCAAACAAATAGCCAACACCTGTAGGGAAAAGGTCCGCAAAGCTAAAGCAAAAAACGAGCTCAGACTTGCCAGGGACATTAAAAACAATAAAAAGGGCTTCTATTCTTATGTCAGTAGAAAAAGGAAAAACAAGGAGGCGATAGGACCTCTTCGAGGAGAAGATGGGGCAATGCTGACAGGGGACAGGGAAAAGGCAGAACTACTTAATGCCTTCTTTGCCTCGGTCTTCTCACAAAAAGAAAGTCATCTTCAACCTCAGCAAGATGGAGTGGATGAGGGATTGGAGGACATCCAACCCCAAATTGGGAAAGAAGTTGTCCAGGAATACCTGGCCGCTCTTAATGAGTTCAAGTCCCCAGGGCCAGATCAACTACACCCAAGAGTACTGAAGGAACTAGCGGAAGTCATTTCGGAACCATTGGCAACCATCTTTGAGAGTTCTTGGAGAACGGGAGAAGTTCCAGCAGATTGGAGGAGGGCCAATGTGGTCCCAATCTTCAAGAAGGGAAAAAAGGACGACCCAAACAACTACCGTCCGGTCAGCCTCACGTCGATACCGGGCAAGATTCTGGAAAAGATTGTTAAGGAAGCGGTCTGCAAACACTTAGAAACAAATGCAGTCATCGCTAATAGTCAACATGGATTTATCAAAAACAAGTCATGCTAGACTAATCTGATCTCTTTCTTCGATAGAGCTACAAGCTGGGTAGATGCGGGGAATGCCGTGGATGTAGCGTACCTGGATTTCAGTAAGGCCTTCGACAAGGTCCCCCATGACCTTCTGGCAAGGAAACTAGTCCAATGTGTGCTAGGCAAAACTACGGTGAGGTGGATCTGTAATTGGTTAAGTGGACGAACACAGAGAGTGCTCACTAATGCTTCCTCTTCATCTTGGAAAGAAGTGACGAGCGGAGTGCCGCAGGGTTCCGTCCTGGGCCCGGTCCTGTTCAACATCTTTATTAATGACTTAGATGAAGGGCTAGAAGGCATGATCATCAAGTTTGCAGATGACACCAAATTGGGAGGGATAGCCAATAGTCCAGAGGACAGGAGCAGAATTCAAAACGATCTTGACAGATTAGAGAGATGGGCCAAAACTAACAAAATGAAGTTCAACAGTGACAAATGCAAGATACTCCACTTTGGCAGAAAAAAATGAAATGCAAAGATACAGAATGGGGGACGCCTGGCTCGAGAGCAGTACGTGTGAAAAAGATCTTGGAGTCCTCGTGGACAACAAGTTAAACATGAGCCAACAATGTGATGTGGCAGCAAAAAAAGCCAATGGGATTTTGGCCTGCATCAATAGGAGCATAGTGTCTAGATCTAAGGAAGTAATGCTACCCCTCTATTCTGCTTTGGTTAGACCACATCTGGAATACTGTGTCCAATTCTGGGCACCACAATTCAAGAGAGATATTGACAAGCTGGAATGTGTCCAGAGGAGGGCGACTAAAATGATCAAGGGTCTGGAGAACAAGCCCTATGAGGAGCGGCTTAGGGAACTGGGTATGTTTAGCCTGAAGAAGAGAAGGCTGAGAGGAGATATGATAGCCATGTATAAATATGTGAGAGGAAGCCACAGGGAGGAGGGAGCAAGCTTGTTTTCTGCTTCCTTGGAGACTAGGACGCGGAACAATGGCTTCAAACTACAAGAGAGGAGATTCCATCTGAACATTAGGAAGAACTTCCTGACTGTGAGAGCCATTCAGCAGTGGAACTCTCTGCCCCGGAGTGTGGTGGAGGCTCCTTCTTTGGAAGCTTTTAAGCAGAGGCTGGATGGCCATTTGTCAGGGGTGATTTGAATGCAATATTCCTGCTTCTTGGCAGGGGGTTGGACTGGATGGCCCATGAGGTCTCTTCCAACTCTTTGATTCTATGATTCTATGATTCTATGATTGATAACAGTAGCAAAATGACAGTTATCAAGTAGGAAGGAAAATAGTTTTATTCTTGGGGATCACCACAACATGCAGAATTGTATTAAGGGGTCACAGCATGAGGAAGGTTGAGAACCCCTGCCATAAACTAATCTCAACATCAAAAGAAAAGAGCTAATGGTGGGCTCCTCTATAGAAGTCAAAACCCAATCTCAGATGTGCTACAGGAAATATTAGGTGTTGACTCTATTGGATATGGGAGAACCTTTCCAGGCAATTTTATTTAATACTTGTTGACTGAGCTATCCTTCTTTGGTTTTTTAAAATCCATCTTTCCTTTCCTCCAGCTTGCAGGCCAAAGGAGGAAACAGCAATTTCTATGCAAATGCTGCACAGTAAAATATAACTTCTATGTAACTCGATCTTCTTTAGGGACACTGTTTATTTGCTGGGTGTGTTTAAATATCTGTAGAATAGAGCCAATGTAGTTTGCAACCCACATAGCACAATAATAGTGGCCGTCTGCAGCATTTAAATATTTATGCCCTGCTTCTTTGTTGAGATTCATTTATTACTTTTGGAAGTGTAACAATGGCCTTCATTTAGGCAGGAGCTAGCAAAAACAGCATTTGTGAGAAAGGCTCAAGAAAAAAATATTTCATAGAATCAGCAAGAGATAACTAGGATGAAAAAGGGACAGAACTGATTATCAGTGGTATCACCTGCAAGATTGTCAAGTGGGCTTTTGGGGTTTGAAAAGGAAATGGTGAGGAAAGGACTTGGCACACATTTCCTCCCAGAGACCTGTTGAAGCACTTTGCTATAACATTGCTCATAATACTCAAGGAAACTTCCATTCAAGCCAATGTTTCACCTGCCCCTAATGCCTTTGTAAAGGAGACAGTTGAAACCTGGGAAACCAAGCTTTTCACTTGCACTTCTCTATGAATTAACAAGCAATTTAAAAAAAAATTAAAATACATTTCCAGAGGTGAGTTCAAAAGTTAACTCTACTATTTTGTTCTACTTGCACACTGCTCCTTCTCCTACTATAAAGCTCCTACCACTCCTATATCAAATGAATGTTTCCTAAAGCATGATGACTTCCCTGTGTCTGCACTTCTAGCTGTCAATTCATCTAATAAATGTGCATCAGAAATCAGAAATGAGCAGCTGTTGCCAAGTTAATGAGCTTCTTATCATCTACTGTATCTTCACTTTCTACGATAGCTAAAGCAGAGGGTGCTCACCAATGCTTCCTCTTCATCCTGGAAAGAAGTGATGAGTGGAGTGCCACAGGGGTCTGTCCTGGGGCCGGCCCTGTTCAACATCTTTATTAATTACTTAGATGAAGGGTTAGAAGGCATGATCATCAAGTTTGCAGACAACACCAAATTGGGAGGGACAGCAATTCTCCAGAAGACAGGAGCAGAATTCAAAATGATCTTAACAGATTAGAGAGATGGGCCAAAACTAACAAAATGAAGTTCAACAGTGACAAATGCAAGATACTCCACTTAGGCAGAAAAAAATGAAATGCAAAGATACAGAATGGGGGGACACGTGGCTTGAGAGCAGTACGTGTGAAAAAGGTCTTGGAGTCCTCATGGACAACAAGTTAAACATGAGCCAACAATGTAACGCTGCAGCTAAAAAAGCCAATGGGATTTTGGCCTGCATAAATAGGATAATGTCTAGATCCAGGGAAGTCATGGTATCCTTCTATTCTGCCTTGGTTAGACCACACCTGCAATACTGTGTCCAATTCTGGGCACCACAATTGAAGGGAGATGTTGATAAGCTGGAATGTGTCCAGAGAAGGGTGACTAAAATGATCAAGGGTCTGGAGAAGAAGCCATATGATGAGTGGCTTAAAGAGCTGGGCATGTTTAGCCTGAAGAAGAGAAGGCTGAGAGGAGATATGATAGTCATGTATAAATATGTGAGGGAAAGTCATCAGGAGGAGGGAGCAAGCTTGTTTTCTGCTGCCCTGGACACTAGGATGTGGAAACTACAAGAGAGGAGATTCCATCTGAACATTAGGAAGAACTTCCTGACTGTGAGAGCCGTTCAGCAGTGGAACTCTCTGCCCCGGAGTGTGGTGGAGGCTCCTTCTTTGGAAGCTTTTAAACAGAGGCTGGATGGCCATCTGTCAGGAGTGATTTGAATGCAATATTCCTGCTTCTTGGCAGGGGGTTGGACTGGATGGCCCATGAGGTCTCTTCCAACTCTTTGATTCTATGATTCTATGATTTTATGATTCTATGCTTCTATGCTTCTATGCTTCTATGATTCTATGATTCTATGATTCTATGATTCTATGATTCTATGATTCTATGATTCTATGATTCTATGATTCTATGATTCTATGATTCTATGATTCTATGAACAATGGCTTCAAATTGCAAGAAAGGAGATGTCACCTGAACATTAGGAAGAACTTTCTGACCGTGAGAGCTGTTCAGCAGTGGAACTCTCTGCCCTGGAGTGTGGTGGAGGCTCCTTCTTTGGAGGTTTTTAAATAGAGGCTGGATGGCCATCTGTTTGGGGTTGCTTTGAATGTGATTTTCCTGCTTTTTGGCAGGGAGTTGGACTGGATGGCCCACGAGGTCTCTTCCGACTCTATGATTCTATGATTCTATGTGATTTGTCATCCAGCAAGGTCTGGAGGTCCACATTTTCCTTACCCATGGTTGAAATGTTATCCCTTTGTGCTCAACCCAGTTCTTAAAATAATCTTATCTGGTTGATTGTAGAGGCAAATATCTGTCCAACTCACACATTAATGACATATGACTCTAAGCGGGTAACATTTTTCTTTAAAACTGCATTTAACAGTAAGCTTTTCATGACATGAAACTGATGAAAGTACACTGGCATTATAATAAGATGGCTGATTATTTATTTATTGCTAATTAAAATTTTCTTTATCAGATTACTCTTTTGTTTCCTAGACCTTTTACCTAATTAAATATTGGTTTAAGCACACGTTATCTGTCACTGACTTGAGATGTGCTACTTTAGTTTTTGTTTCTATTTTTGTTGAATAAAAAGCACCAATTGGACGTTTGGTAAAGCTGACCTCTGTGATTTCCAGCAGTGACATTTACTATAAATACACCTTGGGCTTAGATTGTCACTTTGCTGAAATCAAAACTCTGCTGGATGCTGTCGGTGAAAATTAATCCTTAGCTTCTCTGAAGCTGTGCAGCTTACGTGTAGAATCCATCTTCATTTCCATTGCTTTTTTATTATGAATTCCTCCACTCTCAATATCACAATATAGAACATTCATAAACTCTTTCCATCTTGTGCAAGAGAATCTGTTGGTTTTTTTTTTTTTTTGAAGGGAGAGGAATTACCTGCTGGTGCTTTGAATCATTGGGGTGAGGGTGGTTAGGGGGTGGGGGTGTGTATTCAAACAGAGAAGATTTTGCCCTCCATGAGGAAGAAGACATAGGTAAGAGGTACAAATGTTCACACATGATGGAAGGCAGGCCACTGGTGAGCAAGTGCTATGTGAGAATTGAGGGCCAATCTGTTTTCTGCATGAAAAATTAATATTTTTAAGCCAACATCAACAAGAAAACTCCAAATATAAAGACATAATTTTCCTTTCTGAAGTTCTACCTGCACATATAATAAGGATTAGCTTTGGCTGCAATTCTGTTCCTTATCTTTGACCTTTAATCAAAGGATTCCTAAAGGAAGGCTCCAGACAAGTTTTACCTCCAGTCAAATGACCTCTGAAGAAAGGCTTCAGCCACCTGGTACCTATAATGACGTAGGAAGGGGAAAATAAGGATATGCTGTTCTTGCTTATGGTAGCTTGGGAGAGCTATTTAGATGCTACCCCAGTCTTTGGAAAATTATAGAGATTGTGAAATCATTCAAAATCTAGAGTAGCTTGCGGAAGGGTGACACTAATACGTCAGGGAGATTTGCAGTATTACTATAGCCCAGACCATTTGCCTTATTTAAACATTCTTATCTCATCCTATTAAAAAATAGTGTTGTGTTAAACAATTAAATATGTGTGGGTTCTACAGCCTATTTAAAGGGGGAGGGATTTGATTCTCAGAGACTTCCAAGAATGCTTTTGTTTTATTTTGTTTATATTTTGCACAGAAAAGGCCAGGTTAGAAAACCTAGACAATTCATGAGCCACACACACACACAAAGCCTTGGAGATTTCACCTGGTTTTCAGTCCACATTTTGTTTGGTTTCCTTGTCCAATGATAATGGATTGTGGAAGCTGAAGTCCAAAACATCTGAAAGACCAGAGTTTGGGAAACCATTGCCCAGTGAATTGCTATCCAGGTGGATTGCACATTACCTCTCTAAGTGTGCTAAACTGAAATGACTAACAGACAGAGGGATACATTTACTCAAATAGCAGAGGGGAACAATAGGCATTAAGGTTGCTTGGAGCAGCAGACCAGTCACCTAGAACACTTACAGTTTGTATAATGGGATTCTGAAGACTTATAAAAGGCAGCTATTGTCATATAAACTCCTTTGCCATTTCATCTATACTCGGTGCTGTAAAAGTGCCTGTCTAAGAGCAGCTGACACCTTGTGAGATATAGTGTCTATTCCCCTCATTGTTTTACCTCAGTGTTTTCAAGCAATTTGTTGTTTAACCAGCTGCAATGCCTGTCTCTTCTTCTGTTGTTGCTATAATTTCACTCCATTGACCGTTGTTTCTAGAGGTTCATGTTTTTACATTTTTCTTCAGAATTTTATAAGATTACATCTCAACACACCTGCCTTGAAAATCACCTCCATTACTAAACCCATTTCCTCAGGAACCAGCAATCTTTGTTGCTTCTTGTCACCTACACCTATTGCCAAGACTTGCTCCCATTTAAATGACTGAGAAATGTCATCATAAAGATTTATTTTCAGCTGCCCTTCCCCTTTTATTTATTCCTCACTTTCTGCCCATTTACGACAAGCTCCTACATATTTCTGAAAACAGCCAACCTTCCCAGTGAACAAATGATACCATTTGCTTCTTTCTTCCAAAAGAACTAATAGTTTAGTGGGTGAAATGTCCTGAACAATGAAAGCAACTTGACGGTATATATTACTAACAGAGGAATTGCATCTTTAGCAAACTACCAATGGTACCTGCAATGAAATAGTGCAGTACAGAGTGCTTTGGTTCAAGATGTCAAATATCATATGATATTGCCTCTTGAATGACTGGGAAGAAGCAATGTAATCTTTGCCAACTTTGTTCTCACATGGAAGAATGGAAAATAAAATATTAATACTTCTTACTCCACTGAAGGACTTACAAATGCCTTGATAAATGTTCTCTCTAAGAATTTCTAGGTCATCCATTGGAAATTTCTAAATCCTCTACTGGAGGACTCACAAATGCCAAGATGTATGATTTCTCAAAATCTCTAGGGGTGGGTCCACACAGAACCTTAACCTGAGTGCAATCAGGTTTTAAAAACACAAAACACCCCCACCCAATTAAAATAACTTATCTGGTAGATCCCCCCCCCCCTTTCCTGGTGTATCATTTCTATGCACCAGGAGAGCTCTGGAGAAGGGGGAATGGTGGCCAGGTAAGTTATTTTCATTTTTACAGGCTTTTTGGGAAGGGGGGTTGTCTTGGGTTTCTTGGGAGCCAGGACCTCAATAAACTCTCAACAGCTGTGTAGATGAGCACCAGAAGTTGCTCTGTGCAATACCTGGCCCCCATTTACACAACACTTGCAGCTGGAAAGACTAGGGTCTTTCCAGCTGAAAAATTACTCCATCACAAAGCAGGCTTTTCCTGGTTTCAGATCCAATAGCTTGGATTGGGGTCAAATATCTCAAAGACTGAGTTTGTGGTTCCCTCAAGGGAACTTGAGTTGGGTAAAATGGTAAGATGGATCCACCTCAGGGATAAGTAGCTCTGTCCCATACTGCATGACAGGAAGACCATGCAGTAGCATCATCCGTATGATTTCCAACATCTGTTATTTCAGAGCTATCCAGCAGTCAGACTACCATAATTGGTTTTCATAATTTAGCATGCTGATCAACTAATGTAGAATGTGGAACCATGATGAAGTCAAGACTCTTCAATTTAGCTAAAGCTGTGGGCTTTAGTTTCCAATTCCAGGGGCCTTGTCAGATGGGGAAATTTTAGTGCCCTGGAACACTTCACTCTGTCTTGGGGATGGAGCCCAATGCCAGCCATTACACAATGTTGTATGACTTCCAGTGGAGGCCCCACCCCCAACCAGGGTGGAAGCATCCTTGGACGCTTCTCTTCCAACATGGGTACCAGTATGGGCCCTTGTTAGGAGGGCAATGTTTCCTTTGTCTAGCAGCAAAGCCAGGTGAATCAGGATGCTTTGCCTGGCTTTTGTGATGAAGTCTAAAGTGTCCTTAGTGTTTATATCACACAGTGAGCTGTACTCCCCACTAAGCCCATAGACATCTTCATAACTGTTGCATCTAATCTACTCTGCTTTTGAATGTTTCACATTGTGAAGATGTATTATGATGACATTTTGTATTTAATATGTAATTGTGAATTGTAAAGCACTTTGGAATAGGAAAACTTCATTACCTCATTAAGATCCCATAGGAGTCCTTGTTTTTAGATCTGGTGTGATATATGTATCAAATAAATACATAAATATTCATTAAGCTCACAATGTCAGGCTTTATCTCTCTGTTAAATACATTCTTAAATGCTAATAACACACACAATATAAAGTGTAGTTTCTCTTTAGTTTATGCTCACACATAAACAATTAAAATTGGGGGGCCCTTCACAGATCAACTGATGAACACTGAGTAAATACATTCAAAATAACTCTAGAAACATGTACACAAGAAATGCTGTTGCTCAGAACTTTGATTTCCTTTGGGAAGAAATGCTTCAGGGCAGTTTTGGATATATTTCCTTCAACCAACAATTGCTTGTCCTACTGAAACCTGTACTACATAAAACAGCAGGAAGAAGAGGCCACTTTTATGACCCTGAGGTAGAATTTGTTCTTTTATTCCTTTATGTATTTTATCACAAACATCTGGCTTTCTTCAGTTTTCCATTTCTTTTATTGGTTCTCTATTATTGCATGCAGCAATTCTGTTCCTGCTAGCTGTAACTGGAATCTAGGTATTACCTTTCCTTTTGACTTATTGAAGTCATTGGCTGAATCATCATAGATGGCATTGTATGGCTCTTCAGATTCCTCCAAATAATCTGGTTAATTGTATAATTTTCTTCCCATGATCACTGCTCACTGTTGCTGTTTGGTATCATATGTATAGGTGGAGCTCCCGGTGGCGCAGTGGGTTAAACTTTTGTATCAACAGGACTGAAGACCGACAGGTCACAGGTTGAAATCCAGGGAGAGTGTGGATGAGCTCCCTCTATCAACTCCAACTCCTCATGCGGGGATACGAGAGAAGCCTCCCACAAGGATCGTAAAACATCAAAACATCCGGGTATCCCCTGGGCAACATCTTTGAAGACAGCCAATTCTCTCACACCAGAAATGACTTGCAGTTTCTCAAGTCGCTCCTGACACGACAAAAAAAAATCATATTTATAAATGTATATATGCTTTCTCCCAAAGTAGGGTACAAAACATTGCATAGCTAAAAATTATTACCCATTTTTCTTACATTCCTGTTGGATCCCCCTTACCCCAGATACAGGTTAAGGCCAGCATCTCTACAAGCACGCTTGATTTACACAGTAATGGTACGTTAATTGCCTCCAGTCAAAAGATTAAAATGTGTATTATCATTCCAGATATGTAGTTGCAGCAGAGTGAGTGCATAGTTATCTGTGAAAAGATATGGAAATGGCCACAAACTTAGGTGATGATCTCTTAGACAATTTCATGCATCACAATTTCATAGTTGGCTATAAGTAAATTGTGATTTTTAAAATTTTAACCATATATTCAGGGAACAATCAATAATGAATATTCGATCCAGCCTAACTCCCAGTTATCATTCTTAAATGCTTTAGTAGTCTAAACTGAGTTTCCAGAAACCTAGACCTAAATCACATTGGTAGTCAGTCACAACTAAATAAAGTAAAAGAATATGTTGTGAAATAGTGAGTCAACAATAATTCAAATTTAATGTTTATACATTAGTTATCAGTGTCCCTCTCCTTCCATGAGTATTCATTGGCCCATGAGACCAAGGGCCTCATCATAAAGGCCAGGCAAAGAGTCCTGCTTTACCTGGCATCTAAGAGGGAGAGCTGGGCGAATTTGTTGCCCCACACACAGCTCCTTCATGATTACGCTTTCTCCATTATACGGGGAAAGTTTTGTCCTCCCAGAAAAGCCCCATAGAGCCAGAACAACATGGGAAGCCTCCCGTGTTTGTGGGGGGGAGGGGGGAGCATCCAGCGATGCTTTCACCCAGGTTTGTTGGCAGAGGTTCTGTCAGAAGTCACATGACATTGTGTGATAGCCAGTGTGGGGATCCTGAAGATGATGTGGAAGCATCTTAGGATGCTGATTTCAGTAAATATGATTAAGTCCTAAGGCCCCATCTTCACTGCCATATAATGCAGTTTCAGTCCTTAGTTGATGGCTGGGTTGGAGGGGGGTGGGGCAAGCATTCAGTTAGCTAGCTAATGATCTTCACCTAAAACCTGTGACCTCACTGCATGCATTATTATGTGTGAGAGAGTAATGAGGAGTGTATTTGTGCATGTTTTGGTATATGAAAGAGAGTATGTGTGCAACTGAGTATGGGGAAAAGTATGTGCTTGTGTGTATGTGCAGCTGAGTGAAGGCTTATAATAGGGCAAGGAAGGGAGAAATGTATGTTTGTTTTATCTGTGCCCATACATGTGGGAAGATAACATTTTGCCTGTGGAGAAACATGCCATCTAGATTAACAATATAATTGTACACATATCTACTCAGATATTGAGCCCTGATGATTTCAGTTGGACCTACACCCAGGAAAGTGTGTATGAGATTGTAGCCTAAAGTGAAACATCCCAAAAAGGCTGTTGCAAATGCATCATTTTCTTTATAACAGTCATCTTCCCTCACAAACTATATATATTTTACCTAATTCCATTCAATTTATCTCCTGGGGCTGTAAGTGTTTTTGAAAACCCACATTTATCCAAACAAGAGTCCTGTGAATACCACAGGGCACTGAACTTTAATGTAAAACATCATCTCTTCCCAGTCACTGCAGTTTTGTCTCAATAACCAAAACTGAGCATGCGGCATAGCGCACAGTAGAATACAAACAGCAACAGAGTCATGCCATATGCCTCCTTTACCTTTTAGTGACACCACCTTTCAATTTCCAAATATACATTCTTCATTTCCATTACTAACATGTCATTGAATAGTTATAACTTCACTACAAAAATAATAAGGTTGTCCATTTTAAAATTGCCCTTACTGTGGATTGTAGTTATACTTTGATTACAGGGGGGAAATTGATAGGTAGTGACCAATTAGTGTATATAACCACAGTTGGTCCTATGTATTCATACATTCTTCATCCAAGGATTCAACCAACCACATGTCAAAAATATTCAAAACAAACTTCACAAAGTAAGCCATTGAGATGTTTGCCATTTTATATGAAGAATGCTATTGTTGAGGCCGGAACTTTAGCACAGCTGGTAAATCACCAGCAATGATAAGATCTACCTACCAAAAGGTTGCCAGTTTGAAGTCCCGGGTTGGTATGAGCTACCCACTGTCGGTCCAACTTACTCTTGACCTAAGCAGTTCAAAAACAGCTTGAGCTGTAATTAGAGAAATTAAGTACCGCTAAAACAAGAAGGGGAAGTATTTTATGACAACATAAAAGAAAAAAGTTCAGAAAATACCTGATGACCAAAAGGATGGAGGAAGTGCTGATGGCTCTTCATCATAGAGGATGGAGTAACAGCACACACACACACACCCGGTGGCTGGATTCAAGCACAACATTCCAAAGTGCCAAAAAGCTGGACTTTGAGCAACATACTTCCTTTCTGTTCTGTCTGTTTCTCTATTGTCTATCCAAAATGGCATTGAATGTTTGCTGTGTTTGTGTACTGTGATCAGTCCTGAGTCCCCTTGGTGAGATAGGGCAGAATATAAATAAAGTATTATTATTATTATTATTATTATTATTATTATTAGGGCTGGGCAACCACGGAAAAATTTGTTTCTAAACTCGATTTGTTTTAGGGGGTTTTTGCGTTTCGATTTTTAAATTAATTCCGAAATTTTCCTTAAAATTTTTTCGATATTTACGAAATTTCGTAAATTACGAATCAATTACGAATCGATTTTGAAACAATTGCGAATCGATTTGTTAATGGCGGGCGCGATCACGCAATACGCTAAAAAAACCTCCAAATGGGACAGGAAGCTTCCCTCTCCCTCTGTTGTTGACTGTTGGTGTGATATTTTTTTTTCACTGAGAAAACAAACAACGACTATAAAACTTGCACCAGACATGCGGAAATAATAACGAAACGATTTCGAATCAATTACGAATCGATTTCGAAACAATTACGAAACAATTACTAAACGAATTGAAAAAATTTGTTTCATTTTTAGTTGCTCCTGAATGGTTCAATATTGCTTCGTTATCAAAAAAAATAACGAATTAATAACGAATTACGAAATTAACGAACGAAACCGCCCAGCCCTAATTATTATTATTAATAATAAGCTAAATCTTTGCATATAATGAGATTTGAGAACCCATGGATTTTTGATATTTACAGGAGGTCTTGAAGACAAATCCCAGTGAATTCTATGGGATCATTTTAGTTACTTCAACACTCTGTCTGCATCATTCTTTTTTCCATATGGTTTTTTTGTATGGAAACAGCACAATAGGGAGAGAAATAGCACAGACTCTAACAATGCAGTTGGTGGTGGTGATGATAATGATGACGTAATGGTAGTAAATATTACTTCTATAATAGTCCCTAAGTAAGATTCTCTCTGACAGCTTAAAACAAGAACTAAAAATGAGCATGCAGTTCAATAACACAAGGACACAAATGCAGCATAAAATCAAACATCAGTGGAGAAGAATCAATAAAACCAATCAGTGCAATGACACTCTCACAGCATGAACAGATCTTAAGCATTCAATCTTCTGAAGCCTTTCAATGCTATGAAAAATCTTCAGAAGTCTTTAAAAGTCTCTTAAAATGTCTTTAAAACCCATAGAAAATGAGTGAAATCCTCACCTGACACGAGACAAAATACAAAGCAGGTACTAGGTGAGTTTCTTAGGGGCTATTCCACAAATAGGTTGTTACTTTGGAGAAGGATTACTAATACCCTCTAGAGAAGTGTTTTCCAAATGGTGTGTCATGATGACATGTTAATGTGTGACATGTGAACATAATGAGAAATGACAAAATTATGAGGGTTGAATGAAGTAATGCCTCCACCTTCGTAACTCCTCAACAGATGGCAGTACTGGTATGCGGCAGGTACTGGCTTGTTCAGTAGACTCTCCTCTACAGTTCCATTTTGGTGTGAAGCCTTCACATTGAATGGTTGTGTTGTTAAAGTGCAAAGTATGGAACCCTGCACAGACGGTCAGTCAATGTGACTTAAGCAAAGTGCGCTCATTGAATTCTTGACAGCAGAAGGTGTCACCCCAAAGGAGATTCATCAGAGAATGCAAGCTGTTTATGGTGATTGTGTTGATGTGAGTTCTGTGCATCATTCGGTGAGTAAGTTTAAAAATGTTGAGGTGAGACCATCTGACTTGCGTGACAAACAAAGAGTTGGACGTCCTGTGACAGCAACCACCAAGTTTCACAAACTACAGGTTGACTGATTCAGGATGATCGTTGTATCACTCAGAGAGAAATTTCAAACATAATCGGCATTTCACAAGAATGTGTGGGTCACATTATTGCTTTGCTTGGCTATCAGAAGATCTCTGCATAATGAGTACTCAGGATGCTGACACCTGAAATGAAAGCACACAGACT
Organism: Anolis sagrei; assembly: GCF_037176765.1. NCBI lineage: Eukaryota > Metazoa > Chordata > Lepidosauria > Squamata > Anolidae > Anolis > Anolis sagrei. Next base: position 248,794,387 of record NC_090023.1, read on the forward strand.
TGAAACTTCAGAGACTGGATTTCACCACCATATGACATCTTCCATACAGTCCAGATTTAGCACTGTCTGACTTCCATTTGATAATAAAAGAAGATTTGTGGGGACATCATTATGCTTCTGATGAAGACATTGAGAGAACTGTGAGATGCTGGTTGTGGAAACAGAGTGTTGACTTCTTCTGTGACAGCTTCAGAAAACTTGTTCATTGTTGGCAGAAATGTATCCAATTGTCTGGTGATTGTGTAGAACAGTGAATAGTGGTAGTTAAAGAGCACATTCTAAGGATTATTTCTGTGTTTGGTTTATTAAAATATTCCCATCCAAACCCAAGTAACAAGTTGGAGGCATTACTTTTCATTCAACCCTCATATAAGTATATTATCCTACGGATCATATATTTTTTTAAAAGTTAATTGAAAGTGTTTTGTTACTACAATATATGTATGTGTCCATATAGCTGATAAGGTGCTGGTTTAACCTCCAGTTTTAGTATAAAACTGGATTACTGTGTTGTGAAATGATGCATGCCTAAAAAGGTGTGTCACCAACATGAAATGTTTGGAAAGCTCTGCCATAGAGTTACTTTTTACATATCATTACATGAAGGAATGTGAAGATTCCCAGAACTTGAAAAAAGTTATCTTGAGGGTGGGGGAGTCTGAGAGTCAAAGTTAAAAATTGAACTTTTCCAACCTGTGCTTTTAATGACGTCTCAGGAAGTAGATGTGAAAAATAAACATGAAAATATTATGCCAACACAGAGATTTTTATTTTAAAAAATCCTTTATCCCTTCTCTTCTCTTCTCTGAACCACTCTTCCATCCTCCAATTGACAATTTGGACACTTTAGCCTCTTTCTTTTCTCTCCTAGAAAAGAAAGGTTTCTTTTCAAGAAGTAGCAAAGAAAATGCTTTCTTTCCATATAGGTCATGGAATCTCCAGTAAGAAAATGCATCCAGTAACAGTGCTGCTTTCTGTGCTTAGCTGTATGTTATCACAGACCATTTTAGTGACCCAGACAGAACAAAGGGTAACTGCTTGAAAAGGATGATAAATCAAGCTGACCACAAAGTCAAAATCTTTCACTGCGTTAAGGCAAGAAAAGATTTCCTTTTAAGAGTACAAATAAAAAAAGTCATGGTCAGGATTCTGGAGTTCTCACTGATGGATATCTGAAAAATGTGCACATTTTTAAAGTACTTGTATTTTGTATATGTGAAAATCAGCAATTAAACATGTTTTGGTCAATGAAGGAAATGTGTTCAAACAATATATATTATGTTTTAAATACATACACATCAAACTAACATTTGAAATTTAAAAAAATCACCAATCCAATTTTACATGTGTGTTCTAGACTATTGTTAGTTTAGAACACACACACATCAAAATGCTTTCTCTGATCATTGTGCACAACGTTACCAATATAAAACACAGACGTTTATAAAACACATATAAACATCATAATATAAAATTTAAAGAAAAAACAGTATTTATTTATTTATTTATTTCGGGCACTTCTACCCCGCCCTTCTCAACCCCCTAGGGGGGACTCAGGGCAGCTTACAACTGGCACAATTCGATGCCAACAATTCAACAGATAAAATACATAACAGCAATAAGCACAATAGTTAAAACATTCAATTAATACAATAACAACTAAAAGCCAATCTAGTGGCAAACGTTCATCGAGTTCTAAAATCCGTAAGTCCATTCAGCATTACCATAGTCCTTTCTAGGTTCTGGTCATCATTACCTTGTCAGTCTGCCAGATTACCCAAAGGCCTGGTCCTATATTATGTTTTCAGCTTCCTTCTGAAGGAGAGGAGGGATGTTGGTGACCTAATTTCCCTGGGGAGTGAATTCCACAGGCGAGGGGCCACCACTGAGAAGGCCCTGTCCCTTGTCCCCACCAGCCTCACTTGTGATAGAGGCGGGGCCAAGAGCAGGGCCTCCCCAGAAGATCTTAAACTCTGAGGTGGGACATAGAAGGAGATACGTTCGGACAGGTACGCTGAGCCGGAGCCGTATAGGGTTTTATAGGTCAAAACCAGCACTTTGAATTGTGCTCAGAACTGGATCGGCAGCCAGTGGAGCTGGCATAGCAGAGGAGTGGTATGTTCCCTGTATGATGCTCCGGTGATTAATCTAGCTGCCGCCCATTGGACTAACTGAAGTTTCCGAACAGTTTTCAAAGGCAACCTCACGTAGAGCATGTTGCAGTAATCTATTCGGGATGTAACAAGAGTGTGGACCACTGTGGCCAGATCAGACTTCCCAAGGTACGGGCGCAGCTGGCTCACAAGTTTTAATTGTGCAAAAGCTCTCCCGGCCACCGCCGAGACCTAGGATTCCAGGCTCAGCGATGAGTCCAGGATCACTCCCAAGCTGCGAACCTGTGTCTTCAGGGGGAGTGTAGCCCCGTCTAACACAGGCTGTAACCCTATGCCCTGTTCGGCCTTACGACTGACCATTAGGACCTCTGTCTTGTCTGGATTCAATTTCAATTCATTAGCTCTCATCCAGTCCGACACAGCGGCCAGGCTTTGGACAGTCTCCTTGGTGACAGGTGAAAAGAGGTGACAGATTTGGACATCATCTGCATAGAGATGACACTGTATTCCGAAACTCCGGACGATCTCCCCCAGCGGCTTCATGTAGATGTTAAACAACACCGGAGACAGAATTGAACCATGTGGGACTCCACACAACAATGGTTGTGGGGCCGAACAGGAGTCACCCAGTAACACCTTCTGGGACCATCCCTCGAGAAAGGACTGGAGCCACTGCAAGGCTGTACTCCCAAGTCCCATGTCTGCGAGGCGTCCCAGAAGGATACCGTGGTCGACGGTATCGAAGGCTGCTGAGAGGTCCAGCAGAACTAACAGGGACACACTTCCCCTGTCCAGCTCCCGGCGAAGATCATCTACCAAGGCGACCAAGGCTGTCTCAGTTCCATGTCCCGGCCTAAAACCAGACTGTGCTGGATCTAGATAATCAGTGTCTACCAGAAATCCCTTGAGTAAAAATATGAAACGCTTCACAAATTTGTGTGTCAAAGTAGAAGAATGCTACAATCTTTCCTTACAGGCCTGCCAATGTATTGAGAGAAGAAGTGGCCCTCAGCTGGTAGGAATATAAAATAGGATACTCTCAGGAGGTGCATTCACACTATAGAATTAATGCAGCCTGGCACCACTTTTACTGCAATGACTCAATGCTATGGAATCATGGGAATTACAGTTTTAGAAGGTTTTTGGACTTCTCTGACCTTCAACCTTATCACATGGGGCAGAAGAAGCATCCTAGGATGCTTCTGCCCCAGTTCATCCATGGAGCCCCAACACTCCCCATCATATGATGTAGGGAAACTTCTGGTGGAGCTCAGGGGGTGGCGGCATGGTGTAATGCTGCTGCTGCCAACATGGAAGCCAGCCCATGTTCCATTAGGAATAATGGTACTTCAGCAGAGTAGTGAAGCTTTCCCATGTGGGATGGGAAAGTGTCAGCTGGTGCTGGAATTGCACAACTGCTGCCCCAATTCGCAACGAAGGCTGGCAAATCATGGTGCTGGACCTCATCAATTTGATGTGGTCCAAACTACAATTCCTGTGATTCCATAGCATTGAAACCAAGGAAATTAAAGTGATACCAAGCTGTATCAATTCTACAGTGTAGATGCACCCAAAGGCTGCTCTTAAGCGCTGGAATTCCTTTAATAGGGAGGCCAAAATGATTCTCTTCTTGCTGTCATGTTGCAGATAAATTCGAGGCCCACTCAATAGTCCTACACCCAAAGTCTTTGCCAGTGCTTAAAGAATACCAGAGACATCCTAGGCCCACCACATGGAAAAAAGATATACTTGGTCTGCCAAAACCACACTCCAAAACGGTATATCATTGGTCAAGAAATCCACCTCTACACAAGGCCATGTTAAGAACCTGGATTATCTGACAGTGTAGAAGGGACCTCAGAGGGTACTAACTCTGACCCCCTCATATATTCCTTTATGGATTGCACTACCGGCATTGCAGCATTTACATTCAGATGCATTTTATTTGCTTTGATCTGGATGTCTCTTTGATCTGGATGTATGTATTTGACCTGTGGTCTCTCATTCCTTACCTTAGTGTTTCCTTTGGTTGAGCTTAGATGCTTAGAGGAGATGCTTTGCACTTACTGCGGTGCAACCTGGGCTAGCCACAACCTATCCATTGTCCCTTTTTAGTTAATTTGATTTATTTTATTTGAGCTAAGTTTGTTCATTGTTTTCATTTAGGATTTTTTTGGGAGGGGGGTAGAGTTAGGGTTAGGGTTAGGGAGAGACAATAATCCAGCTGGTTCGAGCATGGGGAGCAGGCATTGTTTCAATATGTGATGTTGTGGGGAACAAGTGGTTATCACAGTAGAAAATCCACATTATCTGATTAGAACTGGGTTATCTTGGGACCCTTCTACACCACCAGTTAATCCAGGTTATCAAAGCAGGAAATCCACTTTATTTGATTTGAACTGGATTATTTTAGTCTACACTGTCATATTATCTAGTTCAAAGCAGATAATGTGGATTTATACAGCTGTGCAGTAGAAGTCCTGGGTAGAGTCAACCCCATCATGTGCCATATCCAGCACTTTGCACCACCTGCAACAACCTCTCACCATGTATACCAATAAAAGGTACCTTTCCCACAGTACTATTCACCACTCAGAGTCAGGTACATATTATTTTCTTTAGGAAATCCTATTGACATATAATTATGTTTTCCAATTATCTGATTTCAGTTTCTAATATAATTTTTATGCCCACAGGATCTGGTGCACTGTGTCTGTTGTGTCTCCAACGAGATAATTTGGAGCATATTGTTTCAACCCTACAAATTCTCATCCAGAAAATTACTCACACTTTGCCATCAACTATGATATTATCATATTTCCCCTGAAATGATTAGCTCACGTTGGTTTGTATAATATCTACAACTGGGCTAATTGAATTATGTCAGGAGGATATTACTGCATAACTGAGGAAACCTTGCTATTTCGTTTCTGTAGCGTTTCACTTGGGTCAAGTCCTTCACAGGGTAATCACTTGGAAAATATGCATTAGTGATGTTCTTATTTGGGCTGTTATCAGAGCTTGAAAATTCTACTTCAAGCATCAGAGCTTCAAGTATAAGAGCTTGAACATTCCTCCTTTTCGGAATATAAGTCCCAGATTTTTTTTAGTCAGTATAGCCAGAGACTTTATGGATGGATATATCCTACTACATTCATTGTATAGGAGCTATCTGCTAACACCATGCATCACTTATCCCTGTACCACAATATTCCTGTGAAAGCCAACCATATGCTCCCTTGGTCATTTATCAGCCAGGGGAAGGATGAGGAAACAGCATCTGGCTATAGCCAGAAGGAAAAAAAAACAGCTGTCCCAGTCCTAGATTTCCACTGTACTCACTGGAGATGTAAAAAGGAGGCAGATTCTGTTTGGTCTCAGCTGCAGATACGCAGCCAAATGTTGTCCAAGAAACTCATTTCCTAGCACCCCAAAGAGTAAATGGCAGATGAAGGGCCCTTCCACATAGCCATATAACCCAGAATATCAAGGCACTCCACAGTGTCTGCTTTGAACTGGGCTATCTGAAAGCGCATCGAGAAAACACCTAAAGTGCACGCCTTCCCACATTTTCATGTGGGGAGTCCAAATGATGCCCCCAAAAAGTGACTGCATTCAGCACAAATCAGGAAAACCTTGCTTTGTGCTGAGAAAATTTGTAAAAAGGAAATACATGGTTCTTCTTGAAAGACCCGCATCTTTCCTGCTGTGTGCGGAGTCTGGACAGCCCTCTCAGAAGTCCTGGAACTTCTGAGGGGGCTGTCTGCACAGGCCTCTCATGTATTCCAGTCTCCATGAGTCCAGAATATCTGAGAGAGCTCTAATGCTCTCCCCAGACCCCCAGAATAGTGTTTTAAAATCAAATAACTTATCTGGCCACCATTAATGTGTTGCAGAAGCTCTCTTGATGCATAGGAATTAGTGCCAAAAGAAGGGGGGGGGAATTGCTCCTGGCCCCCCTTCTCCTGGCACATTATTCCTACATGCACAAGAGAGCTCTGGCAGCACCTTAATGGCAGCCAGATAAGTTATTTAATTTTAAATCACCTTTAAAATGGGTTTTGGGAGAGGTGGAGGCTGATGCCCAGTCCTCCTGGAAGGTTTCCCAAGAAAAGCATGCACTTTCTTGGGGTGGGTGGGGGGGGGGGGAGGGGGAGGTGAACTTGATGGTGGAGTCTAAAGTAATGTATGAATGAAGTTATCTAAAATGGGGCTTCTTAAACTTTTTCTACTCGTGACCTGTTTATATACCATACAGGTATATAAAATAGGTATAAAATCAAACATCAATGATAAAAATTTTGCAAGACTTGCTAAACATGCTGATTTCCCTTTTTGTGAAGTACAGCTGAAGCATTTTCAGCAGTCTACTGTAAACACTACATGGTGTGGCTAACAGATTGGTGTAAATGGGTGGTATCCAGAAACCTTTTACTGTTGCCAAATTATTGTGACCCCAGCATTAAGCTAAGTGGACCCCATTTAAGGTTGGGATCCACAGTTTAAAAGCAGTGGTCTATTAGGGATGAATATATCCACTTTTTGATTACTCCTGTTGCTTATGTTTTCAATCATACATATTGTTTATTTTTTTTCCATTCTTCTGTTTCTTCTCCCCCATTTTTGGTGCATACAAAATCTTCTAGATGGGAAAATGGTGATGGCAACTCTTTGAAGGCTCCCCAGAAAGGAGAACCAAAAGAATTCAGGGAGGCTATATCTAAAGTGACCCTCAACAAGTCATATCAAAATCCATCATTTTGACACCAAAACTGCCCTTGATGCAAACATGAGGCCGACTTATACATGTGTATGCATTTTTTGCATATGCATTTTTACACATCAAGTTGAAAGCATAAAAAGGTAAAAAGCCCAAAGGAGAATTTAATTTTGAGGAAAGTGGATAGTATAAAGTAATAATGATTGTCTTTTGAGAAAATAAAAAGTAGCTAGTGATATTGCTACTTGTATTATAAAGATACAACTTTAGAATTGAGGGGCTTTTTGAAAGACTTGAGACCCCCCCCCCCTTTTACATTTTAGGTATTTTTAAGTACTAAGTAAAGAGAAAAATGAATAACCAGATAATCCTAATTGGATTACACCTTGAATCCCAAGATGGAAGAAAGGTGGAGTATCAAACAAACAAACACATGTTTTTTTAAAAAATGTAGATGTAATGGTAATTAGTCATTTAAAAATAACTTTCTAAATTCATGGTTCCTGGTTGGCATATTTATCTGTTTTTTAAAAGATGTAACAAACTGATACACACACTCACACATGCATACTTTTCCCCCAAGATTCTGCTTCTTTTAATAGAAGCATGGGATGTGCCTCGAAATATTTAGTCTGTTCTCCTCTGTTAAAAAAAGCCCTCAAACTTCCTTCTTTAAAATCCTTTCTGTCTCCTTGGGCAATACTACCAAATCTGTTTAATCTTTCATAATCATTTATAGAGAATGTAGGCATGGAAAGATGTCAGCATTTCCGATAACAACCTATATATCCAGAGATTTATAATACCCATGAAACACGCTCTCAGGCATGATATTTGGCCTTAAAGCTTTCTACTGAATCCTACTGGTTTTTCTGTTGATTAAGAGGAGAATAGAGGTTGGGTTATAATCCTGCTCAGTGAAACAGAATGGGTGAACCTATATATTTGAAGCTTTTTTCCTTTCCCTCGCTGCACACAAAATGCTTTTTTAAAAATATCTTGAAGCATGGTCCTGCTTTCCATCATTCTGTTTTGGGTAGTAATTTTCCTGATGTCAGGGTTAGAAAGCCAGTTTAAGGGTCCAGCTCTGCTTTTTCTCCAGGAAATCACAACTGCATTCCATTCTGTGAGTGTGTTTAGCTGTGACTCCAGACATAGTCTATTTATTAGTCATGTGCACTATTTCTGTTCCATCTGTGTTGTTATGAGGAATGTGTTTCTCTGGTTTTGGAAACAAGAGTGCCAAGTGGTTTGTTCAGTTGGTTCCCAATATGAGATCTTGGGAATGAGAATAACAGGCAACAAGGCTGAGATTCCATCTACTTTGCCAAATAATGCAGTTTCAGACTCATAATGTCTGTGAAGATGGGGCCTGAGACATCACCCAGCCCTTCCTGGTGTCAAGCCCACGATCTGGTGAGCCCATCAATCCTGTCATCTTGTAGCTGTTCCTCGGCGTGGAAGACATGGTGGGTACTGACTATCAAATGAATCTACTCTGTGCACTATTCATATGATTTTATTCATCTCCCAGACTTCATTCAGTATTATAAATCAGTTGACAATGTAGATTAAAAGATACTCCAGCCAACTTGTTGTGATGGTTTGGACATTGGACTACAACTCTGGAAACTAAGGTTTGAATTCCTACACAACCATGGAAATCCCTTGAGCAAGTCTCACTCTCTCAACCTCAGAGGAAAGCAAAGGTAAACCTTCTCTGAAATAATCCTACCAAGAAAACCCTCTGTCTCCAAGATTATATTAAAATCTTCTCTAAGATTGTATTAGCAAAAGGAAAAGTCACTATATGACAGGTCAAAGCAGAAGGACATGGGAAGCAAAATGGAAGGGTCTCATTTACAGAATAAAGGGGAAAGATAAATATACGGTGTTAAATAAGACTATTCTCAAGACTGAACAATTGTAATAAACACAGAAAAAGTACTTAACTGTTCCTGGGTGGGTGGGTGTGTGTGTGTGTGTGGTGGTGGTGGGATTGGGAAAAATACTGTTAATTTCAAAGATGGTATGTTTCTATGTATTATACAAAAAAAAAGAAACCAAGAAAACCCTCTGTCCTGGAAGCATCCTAGGATGAAGCTGAGAACACAGGAAGAGGCTTCCTGAGTTTTCATGAGTTAGAACAGGGCCAAGCATAGGGGGAGGGGAAAGCAACAGTTTTTTCCGTGTGATGTCCTCAGCGATGAGGGCAATACAGAGTGTGGGGTGATGGTTTCCTCCACTGCCCCATGGATTTACCATGCTGCCTGCTGAATGCTCCCACTGTTGCCTATATTTGGGACTTCAGTGTGTTGAGGTCTTATGACTGATCACAGTGGAACTCACTTATACAGCACACCTTATTAAGAAATCCTTCTGTGTCAACCAGTTAAAAGCCACAGACCTGTCTAAATGCAAAAAGTCTTCACCTGTATCTGAATAGAAACCAGGATGAGGTCAACAGAGCCTCCTGTGAGAAGGAATCCCACTATCTAGGACTAGCCAATGAGGATGTTTTTCTCCTGTGTCCTCACCAAATGTGTCTCTGAAGGTGAGAGCCAATAAAAACTCTACTCAAAATACCTGACAATTAAATAAGGCTCATATAAGTTTTTTTAGATATTCTAAACTTAAACTGTAGGCCAGGTGTTGTATACTACTGCACTATGTTTATTTAATTCCCTTCTTTCTCCTCCTTCTCTGTCCTCCCATAATCTCAGGATGAATACTATGTGAGTAACACGGTGATTTGCTATATTAACCCCATGTAAGTAAGTGGGTATGGGTCTGTAGAGCTTGAACTCTATTAAAATCCATGGGATGTATAAATGTCTACATGCTGGGATCTCAAGCCTGATCTCAAGTCCTTAATTTTGTTTTGTCAAGCATTATGTCTTAGTTTTTTTGTGTGCGTTCTTTCATGCAGTTGATAGTTTGGTGCTGTGTTGCAAAATAGAACAAATTAGAAGAAAATATCAGCCAATAATGCAATGGGATGTATATCTTCTGAGAAAGCCCATGATTCACCATGTAGAATCTGTGAAGGATGAAACCTAATATTTCTGAAAGTAAATATTTTTTTTACTTAAATCTTCCATGAAAGCTTTCTTGTTATCAAAATAACCGGTATGCACTTCAACTGATGTTACTGTTAAAAAAAGAAAGGAAGTTTGAGATTGCAGTTCTAATTTGTTCACCTCTTTGAACTTGTTTTTGTAAAGCTCCCATTCACAAAAGATGTGCCATTATCTTTCTGTCTAAAGTCCCAGTTCTGTCACTGAAAGCTTCTTGAGTTGTATAGGGGCACTGATTTTTATTAGTTCTAACTTTTAAGGGTTCATTTTCCCTTTGAGAAAACACATCCCTTTGTGGATGTGAGCTCTTCGTAATATCAAGAAGATACTCTTTAAAATAAGAAGTTAAGTGTCAGTTGCTTTGATGACGGCTATTTCAGGTCCATGACATTCAGTTTATTATACTTTTTCCCCTTTTTTCTATGGATTAGATTGTGTGTGTTTGTGTGTATTTGTACACATTGTCCTTTCCTGCACAATAATAAAACTGAAATTAAATGACTGGAAGCAGCGCATTGCTAAAATTAAAGTCAGTAGGAGGTTTAACCCAAACCGTAGTTCATGAGATGTTAGGTAGATTATCTAATAGCCTACATTAATGGCAATGATTTTTATTGCATTATCTCCCTTCAAACATTGATTCTTAGTATGCTACATTTAGAAGGGAAAGGAAAAAGAAAAACAAATGATGAGCTTCTTCTGCCCTATAGTTGTTCCAACTAGAGTAAACCTATTGAATAGCTTACAGAATGGTAAGTAAATGCTCATACAAATGTCATTGATCAAATGGTTTTATTCTATATAGGATAAGCAATTGAATGTATATGACATTTCGCCTGCATCTATGGCAAGCATCCTCGGAGGTAGTGAGGTCTGTTTTGGTCTATTCTGATTTGTTCAAACATAATCTGAAGTTTCTTCTACATTGCCATATAAAATCCACATTATCTGCTTTGAACTGGATTATATTAGTCTACTCTGCTATATTATCCAGCTCAAAGTAGATAATTTGGAGTTTATATGGCAGTGTAGAAGGGCCTTAGTCAATTGATCTTGGTCTCCCCCAGTGGGAGCTATGCTGGTTCCATTTTGATAGGGTACAGAAGCACAAGAAAGAAAGACCAAGTCAGATACAATTTCTCTTCTTCACTCTGCTATCCAAAATAGACCTTTGAAACCTTATAGTTGGATACATTTTTAAAAAATTCTTCTTCTCAGTTTTATGTTCTATCACCCCAAGTTAAAAATGAGCAAGTAAAATTGGAAGAGGGGACTAATCATTTTCCATGTCTTTCAATAAAAGACACACAAGACTCTGGGAAGCCATTATTCCATTGTGTGACGTGGCCTCATTGGCTATTGCATCCAGACAGTCTCTTTAATGTGGGAGTTCCCACAATTAAAAGGGGTCCATCCAGATGACATCCCAGAGAAACATGAATTCATTCACCACAAACCAGTAAAACCCTAGTTTGTCATGAATTTAATTGTTAGTGAGTTTATTCCATGCCTTTTTGGAAGACGTAGGATAAACCCATTACTTCCACTGTCTGCTCCTTCAAAAGTTGTGGGATTTTGAGGAGACAGTCCAGACAGTAGTTCCATGGTTTTCTGGGCTAAATTAGCTCAGAAAACCACAAGAACACCAACCCCCTCTCTAAAACCCCACAGAACCCCTTTTAAAAATAAATAACTTACTTGACATCCATTAATGTGGTGCTGGGGCTCTCCTGGCATGTGTGGACGAGGACCTGAAAACATTCACAATTTTAAAATGTGAATATTCCTGGGTTATAGAGTTGTCTGGATGCACCTCATGTGTGTTGCAATACTGTCTTCTCCAGTTATATATGAAGTTTTCAAATCATATGGAAAAAGATAACCATGCTAAGGTTATCGGTCTCTAGAAAAGTGAGTCAGTTTTGTTTTTGTTTTTTGTGTGTGAAAGTAGTCATGAGTATATCTCTTAAAATGTACCACATAAAACAGATAAGATATCAATTTCCCTATGATTGGATTTCACAACTTCATTGAGTTTTTGTGAAAATGAACAAAAACTTTAAAAGTATTATTTTAAAAAACTTGTGTGTATAGGTGTCTGTGTTTGTATATAATATTTTTAAATTGACAGCTATATGCATGAGTGATAGGTGTGTCCTATATCATCAGTTATGTTCACTTTCAAACCGTGCCCTCAAACATTAGATGCTGGAGACAGGCAATAGAGAATGTCTGTTTTTATTATTTAGTCCTTCATAGCAAAATGCACAGATACATCTAAATAGCAACTTTGTAAATGTTGGACTGCATGGGTTGTTTGTTTGCCTAAGATTACAGACAAATGTGTTTCATTCACATTGTAATGCAAACACACCAAATTTGTATCTCCTGAATACAAACTGAAACAAATAATATTTATCATACTCTTTAAGTTTCAGTGCATTTAACTATTCTGAAATTGTGTGTTTTGGTAGAAATTATACACAAAAAAATTCGTGAATTAGTTAAAGTATCACAGAAAAATGCATTATAGTCACTGTTTTGTAGAAATTTGCTCTCCCGGCATTGAAATAATGTGACCAGACAACAATTTAAACTTTATTGATGAATTACAATAAACTCATTAAGGGGAATGAACTTGATGTTGGATAAGCTGAGGCAGTTGGCTCTCCCAAACCTCCTCCTCAGCTAATTTGGGTGAGACACCTGAGTCTCTTGAGTGCACTTCTGCTTGAGTTGTTCTCAGGGTGACCCTTTAGGGAAGCTTAGAGTATTTCTACCCCAAGTCACAAGGCTTAGTGGGGCTAAAATTCTCACACATCTCCAAGGCCATTCCCATTTGCACCCATTTTGTTTATCTGAACACACAAGTGGGGATGTCTGTTCCTGGTCTTCACCAATACAGGGTACCCTAGGTGTACATTGAAATGTAAACTAAATCTTATTTTTTCTGCTGGACAGCCTATTTAAGGCTCCACCGTATCCAATTTTAAATTCTTAAACAGTGTAGGGTATATAAAGAAATCATAAATAAGGGGGGGGGGGGAATCCTAGCCAGTCCCAAAGCAACCGCATAAATACACTGTTTTTAGGGCGGGAGGGTGGGCCAGCATTAAAACTTGAATGTGAGAGTTGTGGGCCTGCTGTCATTAAATTGACAAGCCTCACCCCATGCAAGTAGTCCCAGCTGGGGCTGCTTACCTATAGGCCTCTTTCAAATAGCCGTCCCTTCCCAGCTGGCAGGAAGGGGAAACATAATTCTATAGGAAGGCAATTTTTTTAAAAAGAAGTGCAAACCAAATGGATAAGCAATTTCTTTTTAATTTTTTTTCAGAGTGAGATTAAGCAAATTTGGTTGGGAAAAATTATAATCTGAGAGAAAATAAAAGTAATAGATCAGAAATGATAATTGTTATATGCTTAGTGTGTGTACATGCACACATACACACTAATAGAAAATAGAATCTTGCTTTTCTGTCTTCTGTCAGATCCTGTTAAAAATTATATTTGTGCATTATTTCGTTTCTATGTCCCATGTGGCTCCTCTTACATAACCCAGTGGATGTGCACTTCATAGCAGGTATTTTGTGTTTTAAATCTGAATGGCCCACTGACAGAGCCATTATTTTCAAAATGTTTCCAACATGAGACTTTGTTCCCTATGGTGTGAGTTCAGAAGGGGGCCTGACATGCTCTTTTTAAAGTAATGCCCTCAAGTTAAACTCACTAAAGAGTTCAGAACCTCATTCTGCGGGAAGCAGTGGCATACACACAGCCTTGTCCTGTCCTGATGGTGCATCCTGCTGCTCAGTAACTGCTGGCTAATTTTCGCTAGCTTATTTCACATCTTTTAACTTGAATTATCTTTTAAATCTTGAATTGGAAGGCAGTAATTGCACAATCAGTCACCTGGTGAGAAGAAATGTCCCCCTCCCTTTTCTGAGATGGAATATAAGCCATAAGAGGAAGGCAACACTGATGCAGAACAGGACTTGTGGCTCCTCTGTGTTGATGGAGTCATAATGCTTTCATGTCTATACATTAGAAGATCTTTGCTCTTTAGTTCAGGCAACATTACAGACAGGTCTGGGTTCTTGGGTTCTTTTCATAGTTTCGGGATTCAAGTTTTCTAGTTCTTTTTATGGTTTCGGGATTCAAGTTTTCTGGGACTTTTCTATGTTCATGTTGGTTATCCTTGCTTAAGTTTCACCTATGGACTCAAGGTGCCTTTGGATTTTGGACTATTTTTGACCTGTCTTGCAACAGGCATTTGATTTCTGACTGTTTTAATTTTACATCTGCTTTCTTTATTTCTGCTGTTACTACCTATAACTTTTATGTCCTTTTTACAATAATCTGTTTACCGTTTTTCTGGACTCCTGTGTGATGCTCTGGTCATAGGTGGCTTCAGGTCTGGGGTGTGACACTGAGTGATATAGATGCCACAGGAAATGTTTCATGGTGGTATGACTAAGGTATCTATTTCTGGTGTCAATAAGCAGGATATATGAAATATTAACTGCAGTTGCATGCATAGGATGTGTCATTCATATAAATACACCAAGTCTGACAAGAAAAAATTACATTAACACAAGTGGTCCATCTTGTCCCACTGAAGATGGGATAAGACGGACCACTTGATGAGATATGTGAATATGAATCCCAAGAGAACTGCAAGCTACCCACATTAAAATCTTTTTTTTCTTTTTTTTTCTTTTGCAGAGATCTTCCAGGCAGAAGAAAAGTCATATTCTAAGCCTTTCACCCTTTCTGGCTCTTTGTTTCAGTGGGGAAGGATTGATCTACCCCATTTTCAAGTCTGGAATTGATTTAAAGGGGTGTATCTTAGGAAGGTATAGGCATAGCCTTTCATCACACCCTGAACATGTCCTTAGTATGGGTTATTTTCTATCTTCTCTGACATCAGAGCTTCAGATGAAAGTCAAAGCAGGTGTCTGCAGTTATCTCTTCTCCTCTATCAGTGCACTTTTCTCTCTGTCCTCAGAACAACAGATACAGCATATCTTCTTGCCCATAGAATTTCACATGAGTCCAAAAATTCATATTTTAATGTCTATCAGGCTGTGCTATTTCATGTCAGATCTCAATAGAAAATTATAAAGAAGAAAGAACAACTCTTTTGAAAATAACACATTGCTCTAGAGGTATAAAACATGATCAGTTTATATTATCTGAACAAAACCATCAGCACTCCAAATGTAGGAATTCTCTTTTGCTTAAAAGTAGACCTAGCCATCTACAATTTATTCAATACAGTATTTTGCTTGAGAAATACACCAGTATTAATTTGTGTAAACTTGCATGACAGAAACAAGATAAGACTTCTCTATTCAGATGTGTCATATGGTTTAATGGTATTCATAATGCAAATTTGGACTGCAATGGCAGGTGTTCACCAGTCCATAAATTAAACAGATGTTTCTGGGTTTCAGTTGTTTAGTACTATTGTTTTATTTTTTCTCTCTGAACACTATGAGTAACATAAATTACTATTTAGAAAATTAAAGCTTTCATGAAATCAGAAGTGTTGACTGTTAACTCGTCTATTTTACTAAGGTTGAGAATCTTCTTCTTTTTAAAATACAAGTTAGGAATGTAGTCCTAAATGTCCAAGATAGCCAAGGGCCAATTGAGGCAATACTAGGTTAGCTACAACTGTACTGAGTCCAAACATCTCCTGGTCTAGCAATGTTGGGAATTGCTTAGCACTCTCTTTGCCCTATGCTAATTTTTACTGATAGTAGGAATATGCCTCTGGGCTGGATAAGGCTGGGATCTAGTTTAATCCTTCTCTGCTATTTCTGAGGCTCCTTTATGGTCAGATCTTACCTAGTAGAACGGGTTTGGCAGCCTCCAGCTCAGTTACTAGATCTCTTATGTAACTTACCACCTCATCACACAAGGTGATTCTAGCGTCTTAGGATGCTGTCAGAATATTTGCTGCTTGGAACCTCATGCCACCCATCACACAATGTATGGTGACTTCCGGTGGGGTTTCTTGGAGGAAGCCCTCAGAACACAGAAGGCTTTTGTGTTCTATAGACAACCACAGGGGCAGCATGGGGGGCAGCCTTGTGGCGACGCTTCCCCAGGTGAGATGAGGAAGTATCAGCTGTGGGTGCTGTGGGGCACAATGCAGAGGGATTGCCCTGTTGCTTGTGCAGAACATGCTGCTTTCTGTGCAAAGAAATTATGCACAAATTCTGTTCAAAGTAAGTCCTGAACTGCAAAGAATCTCAAAGAATCCAGATTTCTACATGTCAAGAAACACATTTCTTATCACTTCTTAAAAATATTACCACCCCTATTTTGGGTTGCACTGCCTATCTTGAAAGCATTTAAAATCTAGTCAGTCCATATTCTACAAAATATATATTACAATACACATAACAATGCTCAAAATATAGTGGACACAAGACAGGAGTTTAAAATTCATGATTACAACTGGGTAGACCTGCCGGAAGAGATAGATAGATTTATGTGTTAGGGGCAGATTGTTCAGAAAAAGGTGATCCAGTAGATAACCTGGACCCAAATCATGCAGGGCTTTAAAGTCAAAACCAAGACTTTGTACTTTGCCTTGAAACTAATTGGCAGCCAGTGGAGTGACTTTAATATGGCTGTAATATGCTCACTCCTGGATATTCCTGTAACAAATCTGGCTGCCGTAGTTTGAACCAACTGGTGTTTCCAAACTTGGTACAAAGTTAGCCCAATTTAAAGTGCATCGCAGAAGTCCAACCATGAGGTTACCAGCACATACACTACCATCTTTAGGTCCTCCAAATCTAGGAAAGGGCACAGCTGGTGTATGAGCCAAAGCTGCTGGTAAGCACCTCTGACCATTGCATCTACCTGGGCTGACATTTGGAGAGACTGATCCAGGAGCACTCCCAGGATGTAAACAGGTTTTTTCAGGGGGAGTGTAACGTCATCTATAACTGGTTGGCACACCTCTATTCCCAGATTAGGACCCCTGATGGAAAGCACCTCTGTTTTGTCTGGATGCAGTCTCAATTTGTTTTCCCCCATCCACCCCAATATTCCTCTAGACATTCATTCAGATGAGACACACTATCCTTAGCTGAGGCTGTTTCTGAAGGCATGAAGAAAAATATTTGGGTGTCATGAACATACCAATAACACCCCGGCTCATGCCTCTGGGTGATATCTCCAAGTAGTTTCATGTAAATATTAAAAAGCATTAGGGATAGAATGGCACCTTGTGGGTATAACAGCTTTTTTTTTTTTTTTTGTGGAGCAGCTACACTCAAGCATTTGAAATCTAGTCAGTCCATATTCTACAAAATACGGACAACAGAACAACTGAAACACAGTGCCTCGAATTCCTCTCCAAGCATTCCAGAAGGATACCATGGTCAAAGGTACTGAAAACCACTGAGAGGTCTAGAACCACCAACAGGGACACACACCCATTATCCGTGTTAAGACAGAGATCATCCACTAAGGTAACCATAGCAGTCTCAACTCCTTATTCTGCTCCGAAATCAGTTTGACATGGGTTCAGAAAATGTGTGTCACACAAATGGATGGCATTCAGAAACTTCATTATTGCCAAATTTTTCAGAACCCAAACATTGTGCTTAGGAGATCCATAGCTTAAGACTCAGTGTTCTCCTGAAAATTGTCAAGCAAATTTATTTTTAAGAGAATGGTGAAGATAAATATATATATATATTTCTTACATGGATGAAACAATTGTTTCAAAGTAGCTGTAACCCTGGGTTACTAACCCAGTTATAACATAAACCACTGTAACTGCCATGCCAATATCTTTAGGTTTGTACTTTGATAAGCCATGACAGCGATGTATGAAGAAAATCTGCAAACTCCAAGATTTCATAGCCTGGAAACTGTGGCAGTTAGTGGTGTTTTAATACTATCATTGTAGGTAGTGAAAGGGCCCAATGTGAATGAAACAAATTTCCACCACTATACAGTTCCTAATGGTAAACTGATTCAACGTCTGCCATTCGCAGGGAGAAAGAGAAGGTCCCTGAGGTACTCCAAGAATATTTATGAAAGTGTTGTGACATGATAGGAGCTCTACCAAACGTAAGAGTTTCAAATGAAGACTTTCTGATGTGGTATTGATTCTGTCCACACAATTACAGTAAATATATAAGATTAGGTTGACCCTCACACCTTTGGATTTCTACATTATAAAAGTATTATTTCAAAGAAAAACCCTTTATTAAAGACTATAAGGAATGAAGAGAAAATAAATTAACAAGGATAATGTTATAGATAACAACTGTATCATACACATACACAAAAAGCACATATTTCAAAGATACTGATATCTTAGGGAGTTATGAGCTCTCAAAGAGGTATCTTATGTTGTTGCTTGAGATCAAAATAATATACGTGAGTCATGGGCTCCAGTTTTTACAAGATATCCTCAATGTAATGGAATAATCAACTTGTCTGGATACATTGTCATTAGCTCAAAAGAGAGTGTCATCCCCCTCCCATTTCTTTCTTTCCATGACCAGATCTTTTGTTTAGCATCTCTTGTCAAAATGTCAGCTGCAGAGAGCATGAAACTTTCCTCCGATGCATCAGGAAATAGTCTTAAAAGATGTTGCTAACTTCAGAATCTTTGTATTGCTTTAAAGTGGGAGCTTTGAAGTAATGTTGTTATATTCTAAAGTTGACTCTGGGGTAGATGATATCTGTTCTTGTTATCACTGAACTCTTGTTCTTTTCAAGTGAAGAAAGAGAAATGATATGTTTTGGGCATAATAAAATGCTAGTATTCTCATACCTTCCAGCTTTCCTACATTCTCACTTGCTGTTACATATTTTTGTTCATGTTGAATCAAGCCTCAAAGAAAAAAATGTAGCTTTTTGAGAAAGATAACTTACACTGTACCAGAGAATCTCTATGTGCTAATGTTGGGTTGGTAATCTAACTATCTTGAGCTCGAGTGTTAATTGACTGCAAATGTCGAAACTGTTTAGTTGCTCTGAAGTAAACAAAGTGAAATCAGAGAAAAAACAAATAGTAAAATGGACAGAGATGATGGGCCTGGCAGTTTGGAGAATAAAGCAGTCTGCTTTTTAAAAACTATTTCCTATTATTATATAACACATTTTCTTTTATCTCTGTAGAGGGATTTCTAGAAATTGCATCATGGCCCCCTCCTGTACAATTAAGTCCCAACTGTTTAATTTTGCACAATGTTTCCCGTATTTAATGGCAGTAATTATTAAAGGATAGTGAATGGATTTGAATTAAAGGCACAGAGCAATTCCTTGGAGGAGGATTGGGTCTTTACAAACAACTGAAGCTCCATATTTTTATTACATTGCACATTTTAGTATACATATTCAGATTTATAAGCCCTATTCAGGTGTTCTTGTTCTGGGTACAATGAATGCCCCCTGGAGAGCTCTGATACATTCCACACCCTCTTCCCATTCTTGTTGCTCTCTGTATTGAAAGTAAATAATGGCAATGAACAATCTTTTGCATCTATGTAAATTCCTTAGAACAATGGAATTTCAGGTATTTACATCACATAGGGAGCTTACCACAGACACAAAAGGTTATCTCCTGCTAAGGTGATGCTTATGATATTTGGAGAGTAATGATTAATGAAAAGGATAAGGATAGATGGGTGGTCCTAATTTATCTGGAGGTTTGGAGTGAGATGTCATTTGCACACAGATGATGTTCAGCTCTATCACTCCTTCCCACCTGTTACTAAGGAGGCTATTCAGGTCCTGAACTGGTGCTTGGCAGCTGTGACAGTCTGGACGAGGGCAAACAAATTGAAATTGAATCCAGACAAGACACAGGTACTCCTTGTCAGTCGCAAGGCCAAACAGGTCATAGGGTTACAGCCTGTGCTGGATTGGGTCACACTCCCCTGAAGACACAGGTTTGCAGCTTGGGAGTGATCCTAGACTCATTGCGGAGCCTGGAACTTTTTCACAATTAATACTTGTGTGCCAGTTGCACCCATACCTTGGGAAGTCAGACTTGGCCATGGTGGCTCACGTTCTTGTTACATCCAGAATAGATTACTGCAATGCACTTTCTGTGGGGTTGCCTTTGAAGACTCTTCAGAAACTTCAACTAGTCCAATGGATGGCAGCCAGGTTGATTACCGGAGTGGCATACAGAGAGCATAAACCCCTCTGCTACGCCAGCTCCACGGGTTGCCAGTCTGCTACCGAGCCCAATTCAAAGTGTTGGCTTTAGCCTATAAAGCCCTGAACAGTTCTGGCCCAGCTTACCTGTCTGAATGTATCTTCTGCTATGAACCATCACAAAGTCTAAGATTGACAGGAGAGGCCCTGCTCTCAGTCTCAGCATCCTCTCAAGCGTGATTGGTGGAGACAAGAGACAGGGCTTTCTCAGTGGTGGCCCTTCACCTGTGGAACTCTCTACCCAGTGCCCCCCTCCCTCTTGGCTTTTAGAATGAAACTCAAAACCTCATTCGGGACCAAGCGTTTGAACACTAGAAGCAGCAATTTAGAATGAGACCCATTTTGTGTGAATGACAATGGAGTGACCTGGACTATGATTTCAAACCTGTGTGATTTAAGCAATGTTTCAGTTTTATGTTTTGATTGCTTTTATAATTTGTTACTGTTGTTGTCATTGAATGAATGCCGTGCTGAGTCCCCCACCGGGGGTGAGAAAGACAGAATACAAATATGAAATAAATAAATAAATAAATAAATTGCTCACTCTCTCTCCTCCTCCTCATGTGTAACAACTGATGGCCCCAAAGGCAGCTGGTAATATCCACAATAACATAATACTTGATTTACTCCAAATTTAAGTCCAAAACATGGAACTATAGCAAAGCTTTTCACTAAATTTCCTATCTGTGGCTCCGAGTTGGGAACTTTAGACGCCTTGGTTGTTCATTTTAATTTTTGCCTTGTTTTCAGACCTTTTTAAAACACCTTTAACATTTTAAAGAATTTTTGACATTTGAATTTTGAACTACACAAATATTATTTTGCATAACAGGAATATGGGGTATTAAATACTGACACGTCCAGCCTCCTCTTGTCAGCAAAACACAGTACACTGAGGAGCTGCAACAGTACTCCATAAGCCTTCCTGCTTTTGCCTTTCACACTACAACTCAACTGACAGGAGGGTGCGAGATATGTCATTATTCAGCATTCAGCTTGTCATCACTGTAGAACTCCATCCCTTAGTGTTTCTTGGATTTTAGAATGGGTGTTGGAGGGTCAGATCAGAAGACAGAGCATAGCCACTAGAGTTGGGTATTTGGGTAAACTGGCTCCCCTTCCCATCATTTGTGGGCATCATTTGTCCTTCATTAAGAACTAGATTAAAAACACCAGAGTTAAGATACCACTCTTTCTGGGATCATTTGTCCTTATATTCTTCATTAAAACCTGGATTAAAAACAACAGAGTTAAGATACCACTCTTTCTGGAATCCCTTCTTGTCTGTCTTTAGAGGAGATCTAGGTTTAAGGCAGGGGGTTAAGAAACCCTGCTTCCTGCTATCCTTTCCCTTCTGTATTTAGAAGAAACATAGGTCTAAGGCAAGGGCTTAAGAAACTTCAATTCCTGTGATCCTTTCTGTTCTGTCTTTAGAGGAGACCTAGGTTTAAGACGAAGGCTTAAGAAATCCCAATTCCTGTGATCCCTTTCCTTTTAGTAGCTGCCTTCCTTTCTGCATCCCATGTATAACCAAAAGAAACCGAGAGCAGTCAGTTTTTCAACAGCCATTGCCTTGTTGTTGCCAAGAGAAAAAATGACCGTGGAGCCCACACCGTTATTTGAACTCCCACCATGAAATAAAGAGTCAGACAAAAGAAAATGGATCTAAAGGGCCATTTTCTGACCTATTTATTGAAAGAATTTGCAGTAAGCTGTAGAGGGAAAAATCTGTAAAAATGCAACATATAACTCATGGCTTAATGGCCACCTAGTGAGCCTAGTCCCTGGGCCAGGTGTCACTTCCTCTGACCACCTCCAAGGACAAGCGTGCACCAAGGATCCCGAGGGCCAAGCAAAATTCTTTGTCTGCACCTCTCGGCCGATCATAGTTGGAAGGCCATCATGAGGGCGCTCCCTCCCAAACCTCAGAGTTTTTAAAGAGTGAGAACCCTCAATCCAGCCCCAAGGGTAGCTCCCATTTTATGAAAACTTATGGGGACTTTTGTGGGAGTCCACCCTTCACCCCCTAAGGCGGGGGTGCCACGGTGCCTACCATAACCATTTAACCCTTAACATGCCATGGAAACTTATTAATATTCAAGGAAACCTTTTTAAATGACACCACCCAAAAGCCAATTACCACACCCATCGGAAACAGTATGGGGTAGGCGAAAAATGCAAACTTGGGGGAAAAAAATTCCTACCCGGCCCTTGTGCGAGCAGTCTATACTCAGCTGTCCATAGGGAGGGAGGGTAGGTCATGCCATCAAAAGGAAACTGAAAGAGAGGAACAGAGCAGCCTCACCCAACTTGCTGCCCCACCCCCTCACATGCATGGGCCAGTAAACTAGCTAGCCCAAACCAAGTCTGCCTCCTTCATGGGGTAATTCAAAATGCACTCCCACATCTTAAGCTTTACTTGGCTGTGGGTGGGGCAACTGTTTGATCCAGGCAAACCAGGCAAACATCATCTTTGTAAATTGAGTGGTGCACAACCCTAATAGCCACAGTATCATAGTAGCATATCCAATCCAGGATCCCAGCCCACATTTATTTATCTTGTGTTTCCCAAAGGATTCAACTTTTCTGAATATGTTTTGTTCTCCATATGTGTTATCATTCTTATTGCCCTCCTTCTGAACTGAACTATATCTTTCTTAAAATATAGCACCCAGATTGAGGCTTAATCAGCACAGAATGTAACAGAACTATTACTTCACTTGTCTTGGAAAGTGTGCTTCTTTTCGTGCTAGTTAAAATAGCATTTGCCTTCTTTGACTTAACAGCACACTGCTGACTCATAATCAACTTATGATCAACAATAACAGTAAGGTCCTTTCTGCATGCAGTACTACAAATCCTTATCTTTTTACCTGGGCATTTAGTTCCCCTGGTCTACATGTAGAAATTTGCATTTGCTTCTGTTGAATTTCAATTTATTAATTTCTGGCCAATTCTCTAGTTTATCTAGATACTTTTGCGTAACACATTGACATTCAACAACAATCTCAATATATGAGCAAGCAGACGTGAAGGTACATTATATTATCCTCCACCAAATGAAGACACAGTGGCACTCCCTGTTTTCAATTATGTGTAGAGAAACTGTCTTGATTGACAGTTGATGGTTACAAGAATGAGAGGAAAGTAGGTCTCACAGTCGTCATTTGTTGCCAAAGGATCTGGGGGAATGTGTAAGTGTCTTGTTATTTATTTCTTTTTCTTTAAAGAACTATTCCTTCTCATAAGAACTATTTCTACTAAACAAGTGAAAGGGTATTGAAAAGAAACAGCATCATACTGAAAAGGGAAAGTATATCTACTCTCTCCAGAGATTACTCCAGATAATTTTGATGAATGGTCCTCTCATCCACTGCTTTCAGAGTGTTTAGAAGTGATTTCTTTCTAAAATGCGATTGTGCCACTAGAGGTAATATGAGCACATTTTGTCTAGCTTCATGGTTGCTCAGTCTGGGAAAGCTACAGAGGAAAAGAAATGGACACAGCTGTAGTTAAAGTTAAAACCTTTGCCATGGTGATGAAATGCATTTTTAAAGAAGGGAGAACATCTATTCTCTTTTCCATGAAGAATCAAAGAAGCTTTAAACTAGTAGAAGCAGCAGAAGGTTGGGAAAGAAGGAGTAGATTTAAAGCCTGGAAACCGCTTCAAGATTCCCAAAGCAGTATGGCTATAAGCAGCACTGGTTAGAGGATTCTGGAATTGCAGTCCAACAATTCAACTTTAGCTTAACTTCCAAGACAGGATCTGGCACTTTTAAAGTATTTAGGTTTTATGGGATATATATGTTTAATAAGAAGATTGTAGGGGGTCAGTGAGGGGAGAGCATATCACAATGGCTTCATTGGGCCTATACGGGGAGGGATGTTCTTTCAAGTATCAACTTAGAGCTTTAAATGTCACCACAAGCCCCTTGGATTCAGACTGGAAATGC
This sequence comes from Anolis sagrei, assembly GCF_037176765.1. NCBI lineage: Eukaryota > Metazoa > Chordata > Lepidosauria > Squamata > Anolidae > Anolis > Anolis sagrei. Next base: position 248,818,451 of record NC_090023.1, read on the forward strand.
ATTGGCAGCCATTACAATTTTTTGAAGTCTGCCGTGATATGGTGTCTATATGTTTTTCCTGTCAGCAGTCAAGCAGCTGCTTTTTGTGCTACTTACAGCTGCTGAGTCTTCTTCAAAGACTGCTCATATGCAACTCATTATAGCAGAGGTTACCAGTGCATTAACTACTATGGCTAGACTATCTCCATCCAGGAAGGGCCATAACTGGCATAAACTCGCACCAAGCACTCTGAGCCAGAGTCCACTTGAGAGATAGGGATAAATCTAAGTGTACTCCCAACCTATGCACCTGCTGCTTTAGGTTGGAAGACAGACTGTTTACTCAATTCCCAGATCCAAGAACTACTAATCCATAGAGCAGTGATTCTCAACCTGGGGTCCCCAGATGTTTTTGGCCTTCAACTCCCAGAAATCCTAACAGCTGGTAAACTGGCTGGGATTTCTGGGAGTTGTAGGCCAAAAACATCTGGGGACCCCAGGTTGAGAACCACTGCCATAGAGCCTCCACCTTATCAGGATTCAGCTTCAATTTATTCTGCCCATTTCAAGGAGAAATAGACTCAAAACCATGTTATGGCCTCACACAATAGTTTTATATAGATATTGAACAGCATGGAAAACAAGATGGAGTATTTGTCACTCTAGAGCTTAATAGCCATAGGGCTGAACAAGAACCACAATCACCTCACTGGAAATAGCCACCTAGATAGGAATAAAATTGCTCCAGAACAGTGCCTTACTGATCCAAAAAGGTACCACAATCTATGGTTTCAAAAGCTACTCTCAAACCAGGAAGAACAAAAAAGTAGCAGTTCTCCCATCTTTTCTCAAAATAGACTGTTAATCAGAGCAACAAAGTCAGTCTAAAACCAGACTGAAATGAATCCAGATAATCTGTTTCCTTCAAGAGCTCGTGCCTTTCCATCTCTTAATTCCATAGTGAAACTAAAGTCTCATGAGAATCACCCCCCCCCCCCCGCCCCGGCTGTCAGGAATCCTGATGGCTGACATGAGTGATCTCCACTGCAGAAGTCTTTCATAGCCTACCTTACTAGATGCCTCCTGTACTTCAAAGTCTCATGGCTATTATTCTCTACGTCCAGTTGCTGATAATCTTCTTTGCATATAATCTCCTATGTATATGACAAGCCATATGAAAGATGTTGAGAACTCAGGGCCCACCCAGACAGGGCCCAAAATGTGGGCCCTGTCGGATTTTTTCCTGAGGCGCCCAAATGATGCCTCAGGTGAAAGAGGAAGAATTTGCAACAAAGCAGGAAAACTCTGCTTTGTCGTGAATTATTTTGATACTTCATTAGACCCGGGTCTTCATGTGGGACAGACTATCGAGTAGTCTTGGGCTACCCAGTAATCTATCTCCAAATCCTAATTCACTTCTTCAGGCCCCATGGGCCTGGAAAAGCTAAAAGGGATACTCAGCCCCTCCCCAAATCCCCAACTAAAACCTATAAAATAAAAGAAAAACTTACCAGACCACCATTATACCTCTCTGCATGCTTCCTGGTGCATACCAATATTGTGCTAGAAGGCTGGGGAGGGATTACTCTTGCTCCCCCCCCCTTCCTGACACAACATTGGTATACACCAAGGAAGCCTGCAGTGAGGCATAATGGCATCCCAGTAAGTTTTTGTGGGGCATTTGGGTTGTCCCAATTCCAGCGAGGTAGTTACTATGCTGTAATGGGGACAAGTGACAGGAAAGCATGGGTGCAAAGCAGGGTACTTTAACCCATTTATGTATGCAATAAATTTCTGTCTTGAAGTGCCCTCAGTCTTTGGGCTACAGGTGTTTGAATTCCACAGCTACTATGACCATGCAGAAAAATCAATTTCAATAGACTCTATTGAGGCTGAGGTCAAAGCATTGGGAACTGAAGAACACTTAAACCACCAATGTTGCCAAATGTTGTTACCTCTGTAAGAGTATGTGTCATTGAGTTTTTAAAAAGATACTTCAAGTGCCAGTTGAAGATACTATGAGTCACTGCAGTGTCATACATAGACTGTTGGATAAGAGAGGGTTCAAAGCTCTACTGGTTCTCTAGGACCAATCCAACTTAGAATCATAGAATCAAAGAGTTGGAAGAGACCTCATGGGCCATCCAGTCCAACCCCCTGCCAAGAAGCAGGAATATTGCATTCAAATCACCCCTGACAAATGGCCATCCAGCCTCTGCTTAAAAGCTTCCAAAGAAGGAGCCTCCACCACACTCCGGGGCAGAGAGTTCCACTGCTGAACGGCTCTCACAGTCAGGAAGTTCTTCCTAATGTTCAGATGGAATCTCCTCTCTTGTAGTTTGAAGCCATTGTTCCGCGTCCTAGTCTCCAAGGAAGCAGAAAACAAGCTTGCTCCCTCCTCCCTGTGGCTTCCCTCACATATTTATACATGGCTATCATATCTCCTCTCAGCCTTCTCTTCTTCAGGCTAAACATGCCCAGTTCCCTAAGCCGCTCCTCATAGGGCTTGTTCTCCAGACCCTTGATCATTTTAGTCGCCCTCCTCTGGACACATTCCAGCTTGTCAATATCTCTCTTGAATTGTGGTGCCCAGAATTGGACACAGTATTCCAGATGTGGTCTAACCAAAGCAGAATAGAGGGGTAGCATTACTTCCTTAGATCTAGACACTATGCTCCTATTGATGCCAGCCAAAATCCCATTGGCTTTTTTTGCCGCCACATCACACTGTTGGCTCATGTTTAACTTGTTGTCCACGAGGACTCCAAGATCTTTTTCACACGTACTGCTCTCGAGCCAGGCGTCCCCCATTCTGTATCATTTCATTTCATTTTTTCAACTTGTCTAGTTAATTTTACAGATCTGTTGTGTAAAAACAAAATGTGATGACTCAATGTGCACCACCAATGTACACCATCCATGGAAGTTAAATGTCATCAATAGATCTAGACAGATAGTTGGATGTCTTTTGGGGGCATTATTTACATGTGTAGGGTGAATGTATAGGAAGACTCACACAAGTCCTTGCCTCAGTCAAGTTTCCATTGATCATTGCAGGCAAAGTGTTACTTTTTGAAAAGTGTCTTCTAGTAAGCTTTCTAAAAAATGAGGATATCTCCCTCAAGATATCAGATTCTCTCTACACATTGAAACATGTAAAGAAGGGGATGGGGCTAGCATGTTCCACCTCAGTTTATTCAGAGATGAATGAAGGAGGAGGAAATGAAAAAGAAAAGGGACAATCAGTCAGTTGCTATTCCTGTATCCACAGGGAACGAAAAAAAAAATACCAGAAGGTAAATAAGCAACAGAGTCTTTTGATCATCAAAGTCTTCAGGTTGACTGTGCTACAGTTTTGAAAGACAGATCTCCCAGCATGCCAGTTTCTGCAGTACCCTTGTGAAAGTCAATGTGATCTGTTAGAACCATCTGCGAGGCTGTAATAAGAGTTCATCCATGCAGGCAACGTCCACTGTGTTACAATTACCCGCTGAGTTGTCTGTGGCAAGCTACAGCTGCAGCACAGCACTTGCCAGGTTTTGCGGTCACGTGCCTCAAACAAAAGCTGCCCGTACGGAAGGATGCTGTAGATTTGCTTATCAACATGCTCATCCTGTCGTGTTTCTAAGCAAGAAGAAATAGCATCTAATGTCCTCTTTTCATTGTGGGAGTTGGGGAAGCATTTTGCATTCTAGGGTCTTTTGGGGTAGCTGAGGATGGAGCAGAGACCTTCCACCACAGTTTGCTCCTGAGATTCCCAAGGAATTTGTAGGAAACAAGGAGGATTTGGAACATAAGAGTAGAAAGAGAAATTGCAGCTGATTGAACATTTAAAAGGCACTTGCTCCTTTACAAATATAGTGCTATGATTCTCTGTGCCTGCCATGGTCCTATCCTGTGGAATCCTGGGATTTGCAGTTTAAGGAAGGTCATTCAAAACTCAAAGCTATATGTCTTACCAAAATACAAGCTCCAGGTTCCCATAGGACAGAACTATGACAGTTGAGCTAGAATCATAGTTGTGTAGTTCATGTAATAGTGATAAGTGGATCAGAGACATTTATGTGGAGTTTTGCCATAAATGCTGTGCTCATTTATAGTGTAGAATCAATGCAGTTTGGTACCACCTTAACCGCAATGGCTCAGTACTCCAGTTCTGTCAGATGGGCCTCTGACAGAAGTCCAATGACATTGTGGGATGGGCAGCATCCTTGGATGCTTTCCAAGGCCCATCTGATGAGGTGGTTAGTTTCCTCAACTTTTGATGTGGAAAATATTACAGTTTCTAAGCCCCTTGCCAGTGCACCTTCGGAACCACTAGCTGCAAAGCAGTTGTTGAGGAGGACTGCAAGCTCTGCCTCTGAGGGTGTGTGTGTTGCGGGGGGGGGGGGGTGTTCTTAAAGGGAGAGGATCTAATTGAAGTTCCAACCAACAGAAAACTATACAAAAAGGAGCTAAACCTATTCTAAATAAAGGGACAATTGAGGCACAAGAAAGAAACAGTAAGTCTCTGTGAGAGCATGACAACTACAGAATACAAAGAGTGTCTTACATTCAATTGGGAACAGCCAGCTCGTAATTCTTATTGTACTCCTCGCCATAATAGATGCTATATGAACCATTGGACTGACTCACCATTCAACAACTGATTCAATAGGTCTACTTTATTTGGCACTTAACCAGGTAATTTAAAAGACTATTTAAAACAGCTGGGAGAAGAACTACATAGGATATGAAAGAGTAAAGTACTGTTTTTCATGCCCTCTGACATGAATTGATTTTACAAGAGATTCAGGAATCTGGGGCTATTTAGTTGTGTGCATTTGTGAGCCATTCACAAAAGTTCACTTTTTTTCATGAACACAATATTTCTCCAACATGCCCTTAAACTTTGCAAATTTTTCTCATGAGGTACATGTCTTCTCACAAGGGGTTTAGGGAAAAGTAAATACATTACTTTGCCATCTGAAATCAAAAGCCATTGGGGGGGGGGGGGGGTTAAAGTTAATATCAGCAGTTTAAATAAAGCCCTGATGGTTTGTGGTTTTGGCTGATGAATCTACAACCCCAAGAAAAAAGGAATAAATGAAGCCAAATTCTTTTAGATTTAAAGCAGACTTGATTCTTCAAAATTGACATGAAGGAACAAATTAAGACTTTAGTCAGTATTTCTAAATTCTTTTCATATAACACAATGTCTCATGACAAGTGTTCTTTGTCTTTTTCAGTGCTGCAGTCAACTTTATCTTGGATATTACTAAGACTCTTGGAGAAATCTCATGATTAATCTCTTTCAATACAGTTGTCTGGCTAACCTTCTCACTTGCCCATATTTTGTAAGCTACATTGTCTTTTGAAATAATCTCTTCAACTCTGAATCTGACAGTGCAATTGTTTGGGCATTAATAATAATCTCTTTGAGAAATGCCTTTAATGATAACATAATATCTTCATAATGGCCCATTGCTCTTTGAAATTTGTATCTCAAGTGAAATCTTGCAGAATATATCCCGTACAGCCTTTCTGTCAGAACTAATTGCTCTCTGCTTAGAATTCCAGTGGTGTCTTAAGTTTTTTTTCTCCATGGCTTATAATATGCTGCACTTTGGTGAGGCATATCTTTAACATGCTACGTTTATTGGGGTTGGAATCAACAAATGTAGAACATCAATTTACCTTGTTATCCATCCAAGGCATGGATCTAGCATCTATCATCATCTACCCATTTCTATCTTATTAACATGAACTTTCACAGTGATGTTTGTATATTGCAAAACCTCCGGAGGCAAAATCTAGTTTACCTACAGTAGTAGATTTCCATCAGAAAATCTCTTGACCCCCCAGTGGCACATTGGGTTAAACCCTTGTGTTGGCAAAATTGCTGACTGACAGGGTCAGCAGTTTGAATCTGAGGAGAGCAGGTTGAACTTTTTCTGTCAGCTCCAGCTCCCCATGAGGGGACATGAGAGAAGCCTCCCACAAGGATGGTAAAACATCAAAACATCTGGGCATCCCCTGGGCAATGTACTTGAAGACAGCCAATTCTCTCACACCAGAAGTGACTTGCAGTTTCTCAAGTCATTACTGATACCAAAAAAAAGAAAGAAAGAAAGAAAGAAAGAAAGAAAGAAAGAAAGAAAGAAAGAAAATAGGGAAATCTGATTTGGACTCAGAAAGCATTAATGCCAATTGTCTAAAAAAAACAATGCCAAGCTCCATGATGCAGTTTTTCCTCCTAAATCTACTTACCCACACTGTAGACTTCACATCTGTGGCCCTCCTACAGCTGCCCATTCTAAATGAGATGAGGGAGGTGAAAAGGTTGAGGGACCTAAATGTTAGGGAGAACTTCCTTATGGTAAGAGTTGTTCTGCAGTGGGATGTGCTGACTTAGAGTGCGGTGGAGTCTCCTTCTCTGGAGGTTTTAAAGCAGAATTTATATGGCCATCTTCTGGAGATGCTTTGATTTTGTATTCCTGCATGGCAGGGGGTAGGACTGGATAGCCATTGTTGTCTCTTCTAATTTAATGATTCTATTATTGTTTCTGAAATGGCCTCTCCAGATAGATTCACCTGGTATCTACATTATGTTCTCCATCTATACCACATTATGTTCTGCACACTGCTTGGTTATTGGGTCATTTATATGTAGTCCCTAATGAATAAGTGGATAGTTTCCTTGCAGTAAGCCAACATATTAACCTGAATGTACATAGAGTTCTCGAACAAGATATTAATCACAATTTTATTTTTTAATTGAGAACATGTTCTTTATTCCTCGTAAGTCTCCTTGAATAATTATGACTGTAATTGTTTAAGAAACATATATTTCCCTCCTAACCCCACAATTTATTTTGAAAGATGAAGCTGTCGCTTATTTTAAACAATATAGCAAATACATACCTTCAAAGTAATGTATAAATAATGTTTAATTAGAAAAGGGAGATACAGAACATGATTACAACTGTACTTACTTAACAATCTTCCAACTCCTTTTTTTCTCAATAAGACATATTTATATATTACTTTTAATGCATATGCTTGCCATATCCTTTGAGATCAGATTATTCAAGATGTTGTATTTATATTCTGCAGCTGGTTGGTCTATGGAATATGGCGTGGGACTTCAAGGGCTTATAGTGTGATCACCCCCTCCACTTATAGGAAAAGGGTGTTGGGGATGAACGTGGTGGGACTGACAGATCAGTGAGCATGATATTTATCTGTAACACAGATCAAAATCCAAGATGAGAAAGTGGAAATATGAACCTCAATCTCATTCTGTGAGTATTGGTTTATTTTAGGAGTGGAACTTTTGATTACTATATATACTAGGCTTGTGCATTTCAGCTGATCCTTAATCTGTTTTTGCTGGCCAGATACCAATAGACTCCCATATCCATTTCAACATGCCTCTTGAAAATGGGTGAGTAGCCTGATAGCCATTTTTGCTTGCAGCTAATAAATGCAGCTAGATCCGGCCCACTGGCGACAATGGGGAACTTACAAGGCTCCTCTTTCTGTTCCTGGGACCCTTTCCTTTTTTCCCTTCAAGCAACAGGGTTGAGAAAGCACCCTATCTGGCCCAATATGGGGGGGGGGGCTTCCCACAGGCTCCCTTTCCATATCATTTATTAAGATACCACTCTTTCTGCAATCCTTTCCCTTCTACTTGTAGAGGAGACTGGGTTTAATGCTTCTTAAAGCTGTTTCTACTTTAGAGGAGAAACGCTGCAGGCAGCTGCACTCTGTCTTTCCCTACAGCACATCATGCAGCTTTCCAACACTCATCCTGCACATCCCCAACTCCCAGTCCGTTCCAGTAAATAAAAAGAATCAAGAAAATAAAGGAAAATGAAGGAAAATAAAAAAGATTAATCTGTGATGCCAAATTAGGGAGGAGGAGCTGAGATCGGCTGCCATGTGGTCCCATTACGGCCTGGAATCCCTGACAGCTGGGTCTTTGCCATTATGGGCACATGAACAAACTGAAAAAGCTGAATTGGCTGAAGGAAAGTGCTAAAAATGGATCCATGATCAAGCCTACTATATACATGAAAATTCACACATAGCATCAGAGTTAGTTACTACATCAGAAACAGAGAGTCCAAGGAAGTTATTTCAGCTTATGGCAACATTTCAAAGGGTGAATGTACAAGTAAATATTTCTCAGAATTCTTGGGGGCTTCACATTTGAGACCAAGTAAGAATCTCACTTCGCTTTCTTGCCATGGTTTGATATGATGGTATCACTGCCCATGGAAGAAAGAAAAGCATCCCTGTGCCTTTCTTTTCCTTTGTTATCAGGGGATTAGGATTACTTCACCTACTTAATGAAATGGGAGAAATGATGGGAAGAGTTGAGAATACTGGTGGGAAATATGACGAATAAATGCTGAGGATCTTGTTTGGTAAGGAAAGGATTCATCCATCACTCAGTTAAAGTTCTTAGCTGTAGAAGAACTGAAATGAGCATGATGAATGCATGAAACTCATTTCAGAACTGAGAAGCACAAGTCTGATATCACACGGAGATACATACACTGAGACATCTATGTAATGTAAACATTATGACACTGTTAATTACATTTTATTGCTAAACTGGAATAAATTACAAAAACTACACAGAGCTTTAGAAACATCATCATAAGGAAAAATTACATAGTCCATCATGCTAGTTATTTAGCCTCTGCAAAATAGAACAAAAAAAATTGATTCATATCATACAGTTTTGCTGCGATAATTCATCTTCAAAAAAACTTCTACTGCCTATTTTACAGAACTATTACCTTTTGTATTTCAATAAATTAAACATCCTCTTTTCATTTTTGTCTAATTTAATGGCTATAGCAACAATCCAGAATTGTCACAATTGTATATGTTCTCCTTTTTTTATATAAAAATAAAAATTAAAGTGTTTTATTACAAATATTACATTCAGGGCACAGTCATTTCTTCATTTATGTGTTTCAAACATACCACCCTGTCCCATACAGTGTAATTGCAAATAATTGTTTCACTATGGAGATGTCCTTGTCCTGTTATTTTTTCACAGACAGCTAAGTGGTCGTCACCCATTTCACTTCATTTAATTTGTAGATAAGCCAATTTTTGCCAGTGAGGTCAACTTCAAGTATCTGAACAAGAAGAATTAAAAGAGAATTAATTAATCGTACCTTTGAAAAAAAATCATAAAATGACACATACATGTTTGATGTTACATAAGGACTCATTAGGTGGTGAGGGGGTATGCCATGGGTATGCCAAGAACAAGATCTAAAAGACTCACAAATCTGTATGTCTGCAGACATTATGTCTTAACTCTAACCATTGTTTTCTTAGAGAAACATGACTGATTTTTTTTTATTTAATGGACAGGGTCTTCATATTTGGGATGGAAAGAAAAGTGTATGTGTGTGTGTGGGGGGGGGGAGGCTGAATTTCTGCATTACAGTCTAGAACACACACATTTACAAATCTTCAGCTGCACTGCATAAGTCAGGCAAAGCCCTGCTAGTGAATTGCCAAGATAGTACTACAATGTGCATCATACTGATTTCTGATGTGCATTGGGTACTTCTCTGATGCACGTTGACTATTATCATTCACATTCGGCACTTCATATGCAAGCTAAGCTGTTCAATTGAAGATTTAAAGAGTAAGATTTGCAGAATTTCTTTCCTCTGCTGAACTCTCAATTTCTCATTATGTATGTAAGATTTAAAAGACAGCCATATTAGCCTGAAATATCAGTGTAAAGGGATCTTGTTGTGCCTTTGAAACTAACTAAAATGCATTGTTGTTATTATTTTTATTGCTATTATTATTACTACAAGATTTATTTTTACCCTACTTTTTCCCAGGGATGGGACACAGCATGGCCAACAATTTAAAAAGTGAAGCGTTAAAAACATATAAATATTAAAATCAAATTAAACAAATTCAGTTATTTAAAAATCAAATTAAATACAATTATAAGATGAATAAATAAGCTGTTAAAACAATTTAGCACCTCATAACCCATTTCTGTATTAAAAGCCTGTCTGAATGACACTATCCACTAATTAGTTTGTGATTACATACACATGCCCCAGTAACCATTCTAGCCTCCTTGAGAAGGGAATTCCAGAGTCCAGGGACAACCACCAAGAAAAGCTCTTTCACGTCCACACCAACTATGCTTTAAATAGTGGTGGGACTAAGAGAAGGCCTTCTCCTGATGATATCAGAGCCTGGGGTGGCTCATGCAGAGAGATACAACATGTCAAGTAGCATGGACCTAGCCATAATGCAGGAATCCCCAGCATGATATTTTGTGTTTGATTGTGCAGGAAGAAATTGAGCCACTGTAGAACAGTGCCTCCAAGTCCCTTTCCAGCAAGCCAGCACAGAAGGATAACATGGTCAATTGTATCAAAAGTTGCTGAGAGGTCCAGCAGAACTTCTCAGTCTAGGTCATTTAAATGTGTCTCTGTCCTATTATCAGGCCTGAAACCAAACTGAAATCAATCTATATAATCCATTTCATTAAGAAAGTCCTAGAGTTGGGAAGTTATCACACATTCCAGTTTTTGGCCTGTGCAAAAAATATATATAGAAAAAATAGACACTGGGTGGTATTTATCAATTACAGGAGCATTCAGAAAAGGCAATCATAGATTTTTGTAGCATAAACTTTTTATACTTAGTCTACTTGCAAAGGTATCACATTTACTATTCTTCAGTTGCCACCTCACCAATTTCATTACATACTCTGTTGTGTGATCCAGTACTACTTCTCAGATTTCAAAGCAATATGTGTCTGCAGCAAATATTTTTGCAGGTAGCATCCCCAAAGAAGTCATTATTTATTTAAATCATTTTATTCAGCTGTTCTGCTGGAAAGGCTCTAAAACAGCTTGCAAATATTATTACAATAATAAGCCTTGCTTTTGTTACAGGTTTTTACTATAAAGATTCATAACAAAAAGAACAGAAGAAAATGTGCAAGCTCAGGCACTAGTACTTAATTATAAGCTTGCTGCTGGAAGAAGTTTATAGTTCAAAAACAAAGATTTCAGAGGCCCTCCAAAGCATAAAGTTATATTTTTACTTCCTCGGCCTCATAACAATTTGCTTCTGATGAGAAATAGGGACCAAGCCCAGGTGGTAGAAGCTTTATTTCCCATCATAAATCGACCTCTTTTAAAGGAATTAAATGTTATTGTCTCAGCCCTCAGCACTTTCCATGCATGAGGTTTCAAGTTATACATTTTAACCATATACATTATAAAATACACATTTTATTTAGCAGACACATTATATAAGTTTTGCAAATCTGTGCAATCTGAAGACAAGACTGAGTTTTTGCATCGAGATTGGTCAATTCAATGGGATGCTTTTCCATCCATTTTTGTTGTGGTTGTTATTCTTATGTATTCAAGTCATTTTTGAGTTATGCCAACACATCACAGGGTTCTGTGGGTCCAAAAGACTCTACCATGAATATCTGATGGTGTTCATAGCACAGCAAGGATTTGTACCCTAGTCTCAAAAAGCTGTAAGCCAACATTCAAACTACTATGAATGCTGGTTCTCTTTTCTAGCTCTACTGTTGAGTTGCTTGTATAGACTGGCATGAATTTTTGTTATCATTTGCAGCCACATTAGGAACACCTTCTGCTTGGCTCAAGATTCACATTTTTTTCAACCTGTGGTAATTTTCAGTGTAAAATAATAGTTTTGTTACTGTGCTGTTATAGTCTAGGAACTTAACAGGAAAGCACTGGATTGCATTTGAAAAGAACATGCAAAGCAATGTAAACCATTCTGTTTGATTTGCGATTTGAACAATTCTATAGTGTATTATAAGGTAAAATTATGCAAGACTGAAGGCAGAAATGGGACAAGGATAACAAAGAAAGGATAGTCATCCAAAAGTTCAAAGGTAGGCAGATGATCAAAGGTTAAACATGAGAAAAGAAATGATTCTATTCAAGTTGAAGATAGGACATTGTAACCCAAATAAATGTTTAGCTTCAATTAAAACTCTTGGAAACAGACTTTTGTATGCCAGGAAAAGTTCTCAAAGTCAGAACTTAGATTTCTTTCCTCCCCACTTTCCAGCTTCAAATGCAAGATGTCGAAAGAAGAAGATTTAGCTATCACTATAGTCAGGGATATCTCAATTTCATTTAAAAATGTCGCTTGTTATAAAAAGGAGAGGGCAGGGAAGATAAGATACCTTTTAAATTACCACATGGAGATGTGGAATGAAAATAGTTTAGCTTTCTAAAGCTGGTGAGGAAAAGATGGAGAAAGCAAAAACTTAAAAGGTTTTCCTTCATACCGATAGCAGCAGAAGGTCAGGAGAAGGAAGAAAAAGACTGGCAGCGAAAATGAGAAAAAGAAGAGCAAGGAGAGAGATTAGCCCAATATGAGATACATTTTATTAGAAGGGGGAAATCCAAGCTACTGGCTCACAAAATTACTAACATTTTTTGTTTTGTTGATTAGCAATTGGTTCATTAATATTTGAATAAAAGCAATGCGAGAAGGCAAAAACAAGAGCACTTCCATTACTACTTTCAGGAGAAGTGATAACTAACCTTCTTTTTTAGAATTCTGTGCTGGCCATCATTACCCATGGCTAACCAACTTTACTACAGAACTTTATAGAGATCACCTCACTTTCTTATCTCCAGTTGTGGAATATATTTTTCTTTACCGGAGGTAGCAGCAATGGAGACTGAACAGAAGGAAAATGATGCCCCTTCCACACATCTGAATAAAATCCCACATTATCTGCTTTGAACTGGAATATATGGCAGTGTGGACTCAGATAACCCAGTTCAAAACAGATATTGTCAGATTTTCTGCCCTGATATTCTGGGTTATATGGCTGTGTGGAAGGGCCCTGAGTCTCTCACACCAGAAATCCATTTGCACCACACAATTATTGTGCTAAAATCCACTTTAACTATCATGGGTGCATCCAAAGAGCACATGAGCAATATGTTGTGCATATCTGGTAATTCTTATTTAAGTTCTATGTGGCTTGCACAGAATGAAGACACCGATTGTTTGCTATTTATGAGGATGTTTCCAGGGTCTGTCACTGTTGCCATTACTCCAGAGAGGGTGGCTTAGGGGAATATTTAGACCATTTCTAGTAAAGTGCAAATGGCAGAGTTCAATAAAACAATAAAATCATGAGTGAGATGCCAGTTATTGTGTCAGAGTTGAGGTCATCAGGCTAATTATAACTTATCTGTTGAATGTGTTTTTTCTACTTTATGCCAACAATGTCACCAATAATTCGAATATTTGACATACCTGATTTGTTGGATCATACTGATGACCAGCATTTTCCGTCTTCCCATCATAAGTAATATTAACATTAGTAACTGGTGCTGTGATTCCCCAGACATGCAGGGAACCAATTGTCAAATTAACTGTGTCAGTTAAATAGTTGTTGTGGACCACAGAGACAGTCAGAGTATTCTGAAAAGACCATAATGGATTTATACGAAAAATTTAGGTATAGACTTAATATACTTCAAGCAAATTACATCAGTTCTAACTGACTTTAAAACCAGCCATAAGGACACAACACAAAATTTACACTTTTTTGTTCAATTTACAGTCACTGCATATCAAGTGACGATGTCTGAGCATGAAGCCTAGTTAAGCAGTTTAGCCTGGTATTTTCATGTGAACTCAAAATAATGGCTGATATCCAAAAGTTACTTCCAACAAAATGAGTTACTTCCTTTGTACAACTCCCATGACATACTACTGATTTTGAAATTTTCTTCAGTTATTCAAAACAATTTTGCTATACCAAAGGGAGTTCCACTGCAACAGAAACACACATCCAGTTCAGGTATGATTGCTGGCCAATTTTCCGTCATGAAATGGGGCAGCATTGCCAGGAAAATTATTGGGCCTTGGACCCCCTGTGGGGACCCAGGTTTGATCTACCACACTTATAGTACAGAGACATGATGTGGAAAATAGTTTTACAATGGGGCATGGCATTCAAAACATTTAAGAGTGTTTAGGAAATGTGTTATAGAAAATGCTTATTTTCCCTTAAATCATTTGAAGGGAAGTGTTAAGGCACATACCTCAGATACTTGAAATCTTGAGAAGTAGTAGTTGCCATTTTCATATGTATCTGCAAAAGAAGAACAGATTTTTTTTTTACTATTGCCTTTTGGATACTTGGCTAAACTTTTAGCATGGGTGAGAAGAAGCACAAGTGAATCTAGGATTTCCAAGCAAAGCTAGGGAACAGCCACAGATTTTGCAAAATCCTCCACTTAAGCAGAGAGGCTGTACTTTTGATCCTGAAATTACTGTTAGATCGTATCTTTGGCTCAAGAGATGAACATCCAAATCAGGATTAAGCCTGGAGTCTATGGTGTTCAAACCCCAGGATAGTACCAGTATCATATGTGATGAATAAGCCCAATCTATTGAAACTAAGAAGAGATTATGTCCATACAGTTCAAAAAGGTTTTAGATTAAGCTCCCTGTTCCCCTCCTTAAAATTGCCCACAAATACCTGCCAACATGAAGTGGTCTGATTAGGCATACCTTGCATAAAAAATGTAGGGATTTTTATATAAGTTGGTATATATTTTTTACTAGTTGGCCGTACTAAATGACATATGGACATATGTGGAAGGGGGCTCTCCTTCCGAAGCCCTCACTCCCTCATTGGGCAGTGGAAAGCTGTCCATTGGGCACCATTCTCAAAGGATAGATTGTCTTGATTCCTCCTCCTCCTCCTTCTAGATTGATGAATTACCTTTATGCATAAATCTCTGCTGCTAGGATTTATGACAACACACATGCATGGTCCTCATCTAATGTCAGTTTGGGGAATTTTGGAATTGAAATAGTTAATACAATATGTATTTTTCCTATATGTCTTTGACACCTCCTTTTTAATATTTAGGAAATCTTTATATGCTTATGTTTATCCTAATTCTGTCTTGTTCTGTATAAGATATTTCCATGACCAGCTTTTTGTGATCCAAAAGGATTTAAGACTGAGAGTGGCAATACTGATCTGGGTCTTCCCAAGCCTGAGTCTGTCATATAATCATAGAATCATGGTTGGAAAAGACCTTGTGGGCCATCCAGTCAAACCCCCTGCCAAGAAGCAGGAAAATTGCATTCATAGAACCCCCTAAAGATGGCCATACAGCCTCTGTTTAAAAGCCTCCAAAGAAGGAGCCTCCACCATAAACAATTTTCACCTCAAACAATTGGATTATGTTGGTTTACAATTATACGAGAGAACTTCACATTTATGACAATTGCATGAGTATTAAAGCATGATCATTCAAATAAACGTTTCTTAATGTTTTTCTAAATTTTCAAACACATCAGTACACAGAGGAAAAAATGAAAGGGAGTGGGAGTGTCTCACTTCAAAGAACAGCACATTTTCGTTGGCATATGTATTCACTGAGTTCAGTTCAGTTTTTCATATGCATAAGAAAAGGTAAAAGCTAGTGGCAATTAATTGTTATTTTTAAGATGCCATCAAATTTGTTTTTTAACTTTCGACAAAACATTAAACAAATTATATTAAATATATTTTATACCACAGAGATATTTATATATAAAAATACAGCCTGCATATGTTTGTGCTCGCAAAACTCGAAAAGCAGTTGGCCCATTGACTTGAAATTTTGACACAACATAAACATTGCATACCAATACGCGCATGTTTTTATAGTAAAATGAAAATTTAAAAATGTTGCATTTGAATATGCACATGTTTTCACAATAAAACAAGCAGTCCTGGAAAAGACAAAGTGCCCACACTTTGTGTATATGTGTGTTGGGGGTATGAGCTTTTTTAGGGTAAAACATTAATGGCCAGTAAATAAGTCATTGAGAGGCATCCCAACCTTCTACTGTAGAATGGAGTAAGGATTTTTCAAAAACTATTTATTTATCATGTCATCAGCAACCAGACATTTGTATTACATTTTAAACAAAAACAAACAAACAGACAAAACACAGAATTTGCAAGCTTGGTAGTTGATTAAATGTCCTTTGACCAGTGTCTGGCCTCTTGGAGTGCCTCTGGTGTTCCCCCAAGAAGGTCCTCCATTGTGCATGTGGCAGGGCTCAGGTTGCATTGCAGCAGGTGGTCTGTAGTTTCCTCTTCTCCACACTCGCATGTTGTGGATTCCACTTTGTAGCCCCATTTCATAAGATTGGCTCTGCATCTCGTGGTGCCAGAGCGCAGTCTGTTCAGTGCCTTCCAAGTCGCCCAGTTTTCTGTGTGCCCAGTTGGAGTCTCTCATTTGGCATCAGCCATTGATTGAGGTTCTGAGTTTGAGCCTGCCACTTTTGGACTCTCGCTTGCTGAGGTGTTCCAGCGAGTGTCTCTGTAGATCTTAGAAAACTATTTCTTGATTTAAGTCGTTGAAGTGCTGGCTGATACCCAAACAAGGGATGGGCTGGAGATGTCACTGCCTTGGTCATTTCACTATTGGCTGCTACTTCCTGGCAGATGTCAGGTGGTGTGATACCGGCTAGACAGTGTAATTTCTCCAGTGGTGTAGGGCGCAGACACCCCGTGATAAGGCAGCATATCTCATTAAGAGCCACATCCACTGTTTTAGTGTGGTGATATGTGTTCCACACCAGGCATGCATACTCAGCAGCAGAGTAGCATAGCACAAGGGCAATTGTCTTCACTGTGTCTGGTTGTGATCCCCACGTTGTGCCAGTCAGCTTTCAAAAACTGAGGAACTATGAAATGATTGTGTCATAGGAATGGTATATGACCTTTTGGGGAAGCATAAAGGCCTAGACTGGAATCTCAGAAGAGATGGCTTCAATGTCAATGCTCATTTTTTTCATAGGAAAATGTCTTTTAACTGTCTGAGAATGAAATGAGTTACACAACCCTGAAATTTACCGAGGGAGAATGAGAAAGAAATTTATTAAGTGGGAACCAGTGCTTGGCTCTTTGACTAGCAAAATACTCACCAATACCAACTCCATCGTCCCAGTAAAGTTGTCCTTGGGCAATCCCATTGTCATCCAAAGCAATGGTAAGGCCCATGGGATTTTGTCGGCTGGAAGAAAAATATATATAAAACTTTACCAAAAGGAAAATATCACGGTATCAAAGACCTTTCCTCCAAGGCACAAGAAACATGATTTTAATCTCAGCATTGTAGCCTACCAATGTTAACAGTAGTTCAACACAGATGTAGAGATAATGCATGTAAAGGCAATTCATACATGGACCTGAGGGACCACATTCAGGTCTTTGAAACTTCTGACTTAAACCTTGAAACTTCTAGAGAAGTAAAAACGTCTTATCCCCAATGTTTGTTTAAAATGTTCATTTTCATTCTTAAAGAAAAAAACATACACCAGATTACTATTAGCAACACAGCAATACACCTAAATAGGTGAAAAAAACCACCTGCTCTGACATGGATTTTGTGGAGATGTAAAGTTGTCATGTGGATATAGATGTCTACATCCCCAAGGACTGCCCAGAACAGAAGTTCAGTGAACTCTTGAAGTCAGTCCACCTCTAAAACCTGGACTACGAAATCAGCCAAAAAATAAGCAGCATGAGAATATTATGTATAAATGTCAATCCTGGGTGAATGGAGCAAAACCAGCTTTGCTCTTTCTACTAGGCATGCTGAAACACATGATACTTAAGATTAGACAAATCTACATGACACTCAAATCCACTTGATGTGAATTTCCTTACCTAGCACTGGTAGTAATATTAGGCACCTGCCAGGGAATTACATAGCCACCACGGATATGAAGATTGATATGCTCTAAAGGTGCTTCCAATGTCTTGAATTGTTTTCGCACTTTAATATCTGTCCCCTATAAGAAATTCAACATGGTAATCAAAGATCTACAGGAGAAGCTGAAAATGTCACATCTAAATTATAGTGTTCCTCCCATGCATTTACATCATAATTTCAAATGCTGTCTTTCTGTTATTTCCTAATCCACATGTTTTATCAAAGTGTCACCTAATTTGGTAAACTATCTAGTAGGACTAAAATGGTTTTGAACCTGATCCATCCACTACTACATGTACCACATGGATAAAAACACATACTTTGAATTTCTGTGTTTTCACTGATGTGTTCTGACACAATGTATTCACAAAGATCTTGCCATTGCCTTTTTTTTTCAGGCTGAGACTGTGTGCCAGTGGTTTCCTGTGACTAAGTGGAGGTTTGGAATTAAATGACATTATCAGATATCTGGCGGTAGCTGGTGGCAGTGCTGCTCTTAAGGGCAAGGCATGGAGGCCCTTGCCTCACCTCGCATCACATGGTATTCTATATTGTCCTTTTCAGTATGGGAAATGGAAGGACAGAAGAATTCTCTCTCCCTTCTGCTCTCTCACTAAAACTCGCAGATCATGAATAAAGTCACTAGATTTCATACAATTGCCATTATGATTGTTAGACAGATGATAAAAAAGCAGTAGATGATGACAATAAACAGATTTCTAAGAAATATTGTGGTAGCCAAGTGAGCCTGTTGGGGGTCATGCACAAGTCTTGGTTTAGGTAGAGTGTTGTGACTTTCATCATCATATTCTAGTTTATGAACCTTTTGTTAAAAAACCAATCTCACTTAAATTTGTGTCTGACTTTCAAAGCAGTGGGGAAACAATTTGAGATTGCTTACCGTATGATAATCATACCATCGTGCATCTGGTATGTAAGCATTAACTGTCACAGCACCCTAAGATTTAATAAGATTAACATACAATGAAGAAAAATAGAAATACTGTGAGTGCATTTCATTTACTGTATGTATTGATCCAGTTATATATAAGTACTGGAATTATAACATTGCTTACTTGATCAAGTACAGGACTAATCATCAGTGCTGGTCCCCATAAAAATTGCTTGTAGATGTCCCAGGTTGTCTTGTCATTAGCAAACCTGAGACCATTGCAAACAAGAATTAATGAAGGATTACTTAGTAATTCTGATTCACAACTTAAGTGTACTATGAAGCAACTCCTAACTGTAACACACTTTTTCTACATTCACATATCTGCATGCACATATTTCAAATGATTTCTCAATATTATGACATATCCAGTAGAAGATTTGTGTGTGTGTGTGTGTATAAATGCCAACACCATTATTTTGTCTGAGGCCTGATGTGCTTACTGAATTGATGTTAAATACGTTTCGGTATATGAGTATTTGCTTTCAAGTCACTTGTCGGTTTACTACAATTCCATTAATTTCATGGAGTTATCTTAGGCAAGGAATTCTCTGAAAAGATTTTGCCAGTTTTTTTCCCTTTGAAATATAGCCAATAACATGTGGTCTTTGTTGGCAGTCTCCCATCTAAGTACTTAATCAGGTCTGATGCTGCCTAGAATCCAAACTAAGATTGGAGTTCTAAAGCAAGAAGCCCCTGAATAGGTTTTCAGAAAGGAACAACAACCAATATTGCACTGATGCTTCAGGGGAAGTTTGGGGGGAGAAAAATTGTGGAAGAAGTAAGATTTAGAATCTTGCAGCAATGACTCCAAAGAATGAATTGTGCTAAAACTAATCTGAGCTATTTTCTGACTTAGTTTGAAAAATACCTCACCCTGCCTCACTCTACTCCAAATCATGCAATGACAAATTTATTCAGCTGTATTCCCACAGCATGAGACCATCTAATACTTACTCATGCAGCAAAGGACGTGAAACTGTGCTGCCATCAACATGGGCATTATGCATTAATGTATAGAGATAGGGTAGCAATCTGTATCGTATGTTAAGCACGTTCCGTGAGATATCTTCAAATGTTGAGTTAAAGGAGACAGGATCTTGCCTCTGCAAAAGAAACACACAGTTCATTCAAGATTTACAGAATGTTTTTCCCGGACTCCCCTACTGCAAAAGTAAATGTCGGGGAACATCAATGAGATGAGTTATAGTAGATTTGCAGACTTACACACACACACACATATAGAGAGAGAAAATACACAATAGGCTAATATACTCAACCAAATAGAAAAGGTGAGGGGTTAACAGGTAATGTTTTGTAGACTTAGCATGATGATAGTCACAACCAGAAAAAGTATAACCATCTGTACAGTTATCTGGGATTTCTGAAAATCATCTTATCAATACCAATTGCCTTTGGAGCAGGATACGAGGTAAATGGAGTATTAAGTAGAGTATCCTTTAGGGATAAATTAATACTGATATTACTTCTATCTTCCAGCCACTGAAGCAGAGATACTACATCAAACCTTTTCCAAGTAAGCGTTTAAAGGTCTTTTCAGATATGCCCATCACTGACAGGTCCATTGTTCCTCCATTTCACTTCCACGCTCTCATCCACTGAACCATTACTTTGAATGATGTGTCTGTGACACACTAAAGAGATGTCTGCTTATATATACACACAGCATTCCATGCTGTATTATAATCTAAACAATATCTAGCTTTATGGTAGGTATATTTGACTAGCAATCTTTGCCAACAGTTGTGAATTAAAGGAAAATGAACACCCAGAGGGATAATTTGTATCTAAAAGTTAATCCTTTCACTGTTCATTTCTCAAATAATTAAAAAAAAGTTGGAGAATGCCATTGAGCCAATATTGCATGAATGCAAGCCATGAACGTCCACAAATCTTTAAAATGATTAATGAGTACAGTCTTTACCACTCATAGATCAACTGGTAATAGGGAAAATTATTTCCTCATCAGTAAAATTAGATATAAAGATCAGAATAAAGGTATTATTCAAATTAACGACTTCTCATTCATTCTTGGAAGATTACCCAAGAACAATGCAGTCACTATATGACTGCATACAACACAGTGCCGAAAAGAGTTGACGCACCCGAGTTAACAATACATTATGATTTCTGGAGAAAGTGTAAAAGGCTCCAAGCTCCATCCATCGGGCACACATTTCGTAGGTTGTATCATTGAAGAATCCACAGATGTCAGCACCAGACTAAAGGCATCAAAACAAGAGAAATATTAAAATATCCCATGACAGAGTATATTTCTAGAATGTGTTTCAAAGAATTTTCAAAAAATGTTTGATTCAAACAGCATAACTTACATAAGAGATTCCAAAAAGGCTGAATTCCAAGATACCTATCAAAATGAGAGAGAATACAATTTTCTGGGAATAATGAAAATGTTTCATAAGAAAACTGCAGAAAAAATATTTTGTGTAACTATTTTGAACCTATTTTATGTACTTTCCTTCCCCGCCCTCACAAACATATATACTGCAATACGCAAAATGAGTTTTATCTAGAGATAATATTACAGACTGGGTGCTGATTTGGAATATCATTTGCATATACAGCAGAAGGTTTTGTGTATTGTGGCATGTATGTGTGTTACTAAGAATGTATACATTGGCCGGTTCCAGGCATGAGGTCACTTTAATTATAAATAACATATTCCTTCACTAAATATGTTGATAATAAATATTTTGAAATACATTTCCTGGCAAATAAGATATCTTTCATACCAATCACAGATTTATCAAGCTGATCCCATCTTGCATAGTTGTCACCGAGCCAATGTCCTGCCCATCGACCACTGGATGGATATGTTGAGCGAGTGATAATGATTCCACGTTCCCTTGTGGCATTGCGCATGCCACTGTGGGGAAGATAAAAAGATAGAGATTTGTCATGTTAATATTTTTTAAAAAAATAAACAACAACAACAAGTTATATACTCTAAATAGAGAATACGTTACTTAAAAATTCAACTGCAATTGAAATTTAAACCATGCAAACAACTTACTAGTAAGTGGACTTTGCTTGTGACCATCCATATAGGTTATGTACATCGTAATGTCTCACAGGTGTCCCATCAGGAAGTTGCTGTTCACTCTCCATGCACATCGTAACAAGACTCAGTCCTCTCTCTCTTAAGACCAATGCTAACACAGATAGAGTAAGAAGATACCATTAAGAGGAAATGTATAGCACTGTATGAATCCAAAAACTAAATCACTTCATCAGGATACGATTCAAAAAATACTTCTTCACAGGAACTGAGGATTTTACTATGTTTCAGTGACCAATTTAGCATGTGTATATATATATATAGAGAGAGAGAGAGAGAGAGAGAGAGAAAGTTTGTGCAGGTCTAGGATTGTCACCTGCTTCCAAAGCACTGTTTTATTGTTATGTACTCTGGCTCATTCAACAATGTCTTAAAGTGCCTCTTTCATGTAACTGCTTGGCAGTCTCTCATAATAATTTTGAGAATTTTTGGGCATCTATCTTTACAGAACTGTAAACAATAATCCATATTTCCAGAACAACCGGGGGTGGGAGGGGATGATTCAGCAAAGCACATCAGCTCCATCTAAATTGTCATATAATACAATTTGAAATTGCACAATATGGTCATTGTAGACCAGTGGTAGCATACCTATGGCATGCATGCCAGAAGAAAAACTCAGCATCCTCTCTCCTGGCACTTGAGCTGTTGCCCACCTCCTGCTCACCATCCCTCTCTCCCGTTTGCCTGCCCATTCACCCGTGCCTCCACTTGCTCACTTGCCTGCCCTATTTATTTATTTATTTATTTATTTATTATTTCCAATATTTCTATCCTGCCCTTCTCAACCCCCGAGGGGGGACTTAGGGTGGCTCACCAATCTCCCCCCCATTGACACCCCCTGTGTACCCCTCTCCTCAATTTGGGCACTAAATCTCTAAAAGGTTTGCTATCTCTTGTGTAGTTTCATATAATGTCACTCAGTGCAGGCAAACCACATTATATGAGTTTACACTGACCATTTAAAGCAATTTCAGAATCTCTTGGTTCATCCCATTTGACTCTATAGTAAACTTTCAAAGGAATTGACCACAGAATTGTGCTGGAGGATCTAGTTTCCTCCATATAACATATTAAGCAAATCTGTGAATAACCAAATCCTCAAAACTGAAATTTGCAAATGCAGAGTACTGTAGATTGTTTGCTAGCAGTTTGATGGTTAAATTATTTCTAGATTGATGAGGAGTAATCATTGCCCCACAAACATAAAGTGAAGACCAAATACATAACTTCTTCAGAACTACATATTTATTTAAGAACTACATTCTTTCATAATATATACATCAGTGTATTTCACAACATGGGAATTTGGTTAAATGTAAGTGATAAGGAGAAAGTCAACTCATTTGAAACGTGATACTGGAAAATATATTATAGACTTCTGAAAAGATAAAGAGTGCATGAAGTGTTAACTCCTACTAGAAGTCAAGAGGACTAAGCCGAGATTGTTAAATTTAGAAGACATCATGAAATGATACAACTCACTAGAAAAGACAATAATGCTTTGTAAGGTAGAAAGAAATAAGAAAAAAGGAAGACCTAAAATTGGTATACGAAATTGAAAAGTTACATAGGAAGAGGATAGAACTGGAAACAGAACAGATGGCTAAAAAATTTAAGTATGCGAAACAATCACATTTTTACAATGCGAACAAAATCGGAACCTGGCTGGCAAGGAAAATTGGAAAAGCGAAACAAAAGCAATACATCATGAAGATTATTGCAGATAAAAGAGAATACACGAAGGATAGTGATATAATAAATCAATTCAATGGTTACTATGGAGGGCTATACTCAAAAGGAGAATTCCGGATAGATGAAATTGCCGGTTACTTGGGAAAACAAAAGCTGGAGAAGATCTCGGAAGAACATAGAGGAAATTTAAACAAAGAAATAACGAACCAAGAAATCCAAAACGCAATTAGGAAGTTAGACCCCTCAAAAATACCGGGACCAGATGGATTTACGGCTGCTTATTACAAGACATATGAAAAAGAATTGGCTCCTAAATTAAAGGAACTAATGAATCAGGCATTGGAAAATCAAAAAATTCCAAACACATGGAAACAAGCAAAAATAACAATGATTCACAAAGAAGGGACAGATGAAACAGATGTAAAGAACTACTGCCCCATATCGTTGCTCAATGTAGATTATAAAATATTTGCAAGTATAATCGCTGAAAGATTGAAACAATTCCTTAAAGAATGGATTCAAGAAGAGCAAGCCGGCTTCCTCCGTCAGTGTCAAATTAAAGATAATATAAGAACAGTGGTGAACGTCATAGAATACTACAAAAAAAATACAGATAAAGAGTGTGCATTACTCGCACTAGATGCCGAAAAGGCCTTTGACCGAATAATTTGGGAGTTCTTCCTAACACTAGTGAAAGAATTAAACATGGGTTACCATTTCATCAACTCAATACAAGATATATATATAGTACTCAGGAAGCCAAAATATGCGTGAATGGTCACACAACAGAAAATATAAAAATACAAAAAGGTACCCGACAAGGGTGCCCTTTGTCCCCATTACTCTTTGTTATGTCACTGGAGATACTTCTAAATAACATCAGAAAAGATAAAAGGCTGAAAGGAGTGAAAATACGAAATTACTCATATAAGGTGGGAGCATTTGCAGACGACATAATTTGTATGATAGAGGACCCAATAGAAAACTTCGAAAAGTGGATGACCAAAATAGAAGAATTCGGTACACTGGCAGGATTTACTATAAACAAAAACAAAACAAAATGGTTAACAAAAAATATAACAAAAGAACGTCAACAAATACTAGAAGGAAGAAGTGGGATACAAGTGGCAGACAAAATAAAATATTTAGGCATAAACTTGACTGCAAAGAACTCACATTTAATGAAGAATAACTACGATACAAAGTGGAAAGAGATCAGTAATGTGATGGCCAAATGGAAACACCTAAACCTCTCTATGTTAGGGAGAATTTCAGCCATCAAAATGACGGTATTACCAAAACTCCTCTTACTTTTTCAAGTTATCCCAATAATCAGGAACGCACAAGTGATTAAAAACTGGAATAAAGAAATTTTGAAATTTGTGTGGAGAGGAAAGAAACTGAGAATAAAATTTACAAGCCTGATAGACGACAAGGACAGAGGCGGACTAGGGCTCCCTGACTTACAAACATACCACGATGCATGCGGGTTGACATGGGTAAAAGAATGGGCCAATATGGTGGATTTGCAACAAAGTCAAAAATTTCTGGACTGAGATACATAAAATAACGACTAAAACATTAAAACTAAGACTAGAAATGAAAGCGGAACACTATCTGCTAGGAATCACAGATCCTGAGGTGGACAAGAACAAAGACAAGTTCTTATTGCCCCTTAACCCCTGAAATAACGAGACAGACAACAAAGGTATGGATTCAAATTGGGCAACTTTTATTGAATGTTACCTATTTAACTTTTCCTGAACTAAACTAAGTGTCAAGGAACTTGGTGGCAAGCTGAGGCAGCGTCCCCAGCTACTGAGTGTGTGATGTCTGTGTGCCCTGGATCCCCAACCGGGCAACCTGAAGGTAAAAGTCTGGAGAAGCCTGTCCAGTTATTGATCTCAGCTTCTCTCTTAACTGGGCCAATGGATGTCCCCTCACCCATTTGTTGACTTCTAGGTGAGTGTTTGTTGTACAGTGCCCCCCACCCTTGATGGGTGCCATGTGTATACCTCCATGTCAGTGTTTTCCTGAACTATTTATGCTGGCCTAGTTAAACCAAACCACTCCATCTAGCCCCTAATAACAGTATAGGGTAGGCGAAAAAACCCCCCAGAACATGAGAGGCAAAAAATTCCTACCCGGCTCCAACGGGCAACCAATTATACTGTCAACGGGCGGGAGTGGCGGGCCGACAGTCAGACAAGACTGAAGGAGGGGAGCTGGCTCACGAGGTAAGCCAGCCCCCGCCCCTTTTCCAGGAGGTTCTAACTGGAACCTCCCATTCTCTCCCTTCAGGGGGTGGGGCAAATCGCTCTCCCCACCAACTGTGTTGGTGTGGAGAGTCCCTTCCATATAGCAACGGCAGCAAGACTAGTATTAGCAAGCAAGTGGAAAAACGAGGAGATCCCAACGATAGACGAAGGGAGACTAAAATTAATGGACATAATGAATATGGACACATTGACGCAATATTTGAGATCCAAACAGAGGACTGGAGGCAGTAAAACAGACTGGTCTCCAATCAGGGAGTACTTAGAAGAGAATTAAGAACTGATATAGTAACAGGAAGAAATAAAAGAAGACAGAAGATAATCACAGTAGAAGATACACTAAATACTAACAAAGCTATAGGGGACATAATAAGTAAATAAAAGTACTAACACACTCCACGTCCCACTTGCCAAACCCCGCACAACCCACCCGTTTCCCTTTAGAAGAGTTCTACCCTACCCTACCCAGCCCCTTGCTCACACCCTCCCCACCCTAGTTGATAGGACACCCAACTTCCCTATCCCATCTTCCCCTTCACTCCCTATTTGCTTCTTTTTAATTAAAACAATATGTCAATGATCAACATCTTATTGATGTACTGTTACTAGAAAACCTCAATAAAAATTATAGAAAAAGAAAAAAGGAAGACCACATTACACATGGATATACTCAATTAAGGAAACAAACCATGGCTCTGAATCTGTAAGACCTGAATAAGATGACTTGGAGGGCACTTGTTTATAGGATCACAATAAATTGAAGTCAGGAGACAACAACAACGCTTCATTATTTATTTATAGAAAGTAATGGTTTTGATTCATAAAGGTTATTATGGTAAGACTATGGTATTTCCATCATTGTGATCAGAGTTCACAAACTTTTTGTCACTAGATTTCTCTTGGTCAAACTATTTTTAATGAAAGATGCCTTGCAAAAAACAATTATTTGAATGCTTTTGATACAAAATAAATAAATAGAATCAAGAAATAAAGTCAGTTTTCTATGGAGCTTAATTAGGAGCTGGACTAGGCACTATGTATTTAAGAACATTGTTTTACCTGGCATATATGGAGGATAATTTAAATCTGGATCTCTACAGCCACCAATAGCTCCATCAATGAAATTGGATGGTTCATTCATGTCCTGTAGAATATATGAAAAACCAAAATATGAACAAATTATAAACATTAACAAGCCATATTGTTCATTGCTTCCAATATTTGAACAATGATAAATTATATAATCAATTTCAAGATATGAATGCATACATTTATTTTTGAATACACATGCTTGGCTGCCATAAAGAACCTCAAAATACTTACAAGTCATAATATATATCATAAAACATCACCAGTTTATCAACCACAGCGTACATGCTCAAAATCAACGCATCAATAACCTCAATCATTTATTAAAATAAAAAATCTAATAAATATCAGGTAGTGACTTTACTTTTCTGGAATTATTGTAATATATATCAATAAATCCTATCCTGATGACCTTTGAGATGAACCCTAGAGAAACATTTTATTTATCTTGGCTTGTACTTGAACAACAATTGGGACCATCATCAAAGTATTTCTATTTGGTTTTAATGGATAATTGTTGTTTAGCCCACCACATTGTTGATTATGCTTTAGACATTGTAAATTATGCTATATGCTTTTTATTCCAATTTTCCTGATTTTTTTCTTATAATATTATAATAATATTTTTGGTAAAACAAAAAAGAAAGAAAGAAATAGAATGTTGCATGACACTTACAGTCCATAGGCCATCAAATTGTAGAACATTGGCATAGTAATTTTCTATTTCTTCTTGCCACCACTGTGCAGTGGAATTGCGGAAATAATCGGGGAAAGCAACATCAGCTCGGCAGCACTAATTGTGATAGAGAAAACAAAATAATTTTTTTAAAAAGTTTCACACTTCTGCACAGCTTTCAGAGTGCTTTACAAAATAAGATGCAGTGCATATTTTGATTATGCATCTAATATATTACTAAAATAATTTTTGTTGAGATATTTTTTAGCATTCAAAGAAATTTGTGCAAATCAAGAATCAGTATTTAGGAGGGACTCTTCTCATAATCATCTATCCTACCCTACAAGACAGGATAAGGATCTAGAGTATGGGGTCACTTCCTAGCTCCAAGTGATCCTGGATGAAATACATTTTTGATCCATTTCATGTCTTTGTTAGTTTGATGGATGACATTTACTAGGATGTAGATGGGGAGTTACTGCTTGTTAGTTATGCTGTGTCTTTGGTTCATATGTGGTTCTGAAAAAATAATGTTGAAGGCAATCAATGTGATACTTCCCAAAATGTACATACTGCAAGTTGTTCTTCCAAGCTTGAGTCTTCAGGATATGTTACATTAGGATAATCTGGCCACACCTAGTTGGAAAAGAGACAAAGAAAACCAGGCATGAAGAATAGAAGAACTAGTCTACTGCTTTAGATTCTGGAAAGCTAATTCAAGGCAGAAGGACACTCATATGTAGAAAACCTGGTTCTGCACATCTCTCATCATTCTAGTCATCTTCTTCTACACAACAAATAATTGGTATTTTGGAGTCACATTGAACATTACAATTTGCAATAGTACCTTAGCCCAAGCGATGTCTGTGCTATTAGGCCATGTAATGAAGACCTTGTTCTGCAAACCTTTTGTAAATGTCTCATATGATTCGCTTTCATTGCCGGAAATTGCTGGATCCTATAATGGAAACAACACACTTTTACCTTTACAATCGATCAGAAGATATGTCTTTCTTTTCAGAAATCTGACAAGTCAAAAATACATGCAAAATGCAAACACAAAATATAGCGTAAACAAATGGACTGTTCATTAAATTTTGTTCTTTATTAATAATAAACATGCACAAGAAAATTATCACCTTAATTAAGTGGCCAGCAAGATTAATTTTGTGGCTCCTAATTCCATCCCCACCTCCCAATTTCCTATTTCCAATTCCTGTTTTTGTTTGCTGGGTTCTTTGTTTCAGCATTTCTGATTTTAGTTCCTTTGTTTGTTTGGCAGTCCACATAGTCCCCAAAGTTTCCCAGGATAAAGAAAAAAAGTCTCAATATGAGATTATAGGGGTCTAATATGAGAAGGCATCAAACAACCTGTTGAGCTACACAGATATTTGCTCAGACTAAGCAGTATAGCCACCTGTGTCTGAATGTGCACTTGTATGCACACATATCACAAGAAGATACAGATACACAGAGATAAGAAAAGCAAGCCTGCTAATATTAAGAATGCAAAATGTATCATACTAGAATGTTTTATGGTGAAAACTAAGGAAAGAAGGATCCACTAACCAGGATGATGATGAATCTTGAACCATCTGCTTTTATTTCATTGATAAAATCAGGAAGATCACTGAAGTCTTTGCTAAGAGTAAAATCTAGCTTCCTTTCCATGTAATCAATATCTGTATATTGTACATCCTGTATTAAAATAAAAATGGTGTGACAGTGAAGTCACAAACACACATACAGAAATTTAAAACAAAATTCAGTTCTTTACAGCGATAAAAGCAGAACTTGAAAGTGTTACTAGTTTTGACTACAGCTCTCGAATCTGGGGACTAGCATATTTAGAAACCTGTGGATTCCAGAAATGATGGCGGTGGTAATGATAATGCAATGACATCAAGATATTGTAAGATTTTTTTTTTAGGTGGGGGGTGCTATTGGCCCCACCTCCTTTGTAGGTGTGGTTGGTGGTTATGAGAGACAGAGTCTTCTCAATGGTGGCCCTCAGCTCTGGAACTCCCTCCCTAGAGGCATCAGATTAGCTCCCTCCCTCCCAACTTTAGGAAAAAATAAATACTTGGATGTGGGATCAAGCTTTTGGATAATTGATTAGTGCAGTGTGTGAATATGGAATGGTGCAATGATAACTGGAATGACCTGGACTATGATATTGGATTATGTGAATTTAATAATTTTAATGTTGAAATGTTTTTAGCACATTTTTAATGTATATGTTTTTATTTGCTGGATAGGTATTGTAAGTATTGTTTGGCATCAAATTGTGCCTTTGTGTGTGCCACTCTAAGTCCCCTTCGGGGTTGAGAAGGGCGGGATATAAATATGGAAAATAAACAAATAATCCCCCCCCCCCATTATAATTTGAAATACATGACCCAGTAATTGACCCAGGTAAATACAAAGTAGAATGGGATTTCCCCAACCCCATATATTTGGATAAGTCTGCATTTCTACATCTTTACTGTTATACATTTAACCTGCATATACTTTTTATGATAGGTAACAGCCTTAAAACTCACAGATATCAATGCAAAATGCAAAACATGCCAGTCTTACAGGCAAGATTAGATTGAGCAGTAAAAAGTATCAGTGACTTATATATTCTACCAATAGTGACTTTAAAAATGAAGTTGTCATTTCTGATGTTGTTGATTGGAACAAGGTTTGAGCTACAGAGGAACCAAAATGTTATATTCCCACATAGTTAATTATAGGCACAGTACATTGCAATTAGGCTTTATCAATGTTAAATATTAGATAACTACATTTATGGGTCACGGCAACCTCATTGAAAAAAATATTACTGTGTAAGGCCCATCAGTTTCTTTCTTTGTTATTACTGCATATCAGGAAAAAAATCCTTATCTCTCATAACCATTCATTCATGAGTGCCGTTTTGCTAGGATCAATATAGCACTTATGAACAAAGGGCGGTAAGAGATAAGAAAAATTCACTTTCAATTTAGTTTTCTAATTTAATTCTATAGCCCTGTATTAAAGTAACACTGAATTGGCTCCAAACAGGTAAAGATTAATTCAAACTGTTCCACAAAATACAATGTAAAAATCATATTAGATATATATCCTGTAATATAAATTCTACTATAATACTTATAGTTATGCTTGTGCAAATTCTAGAAGAAGCGTGGATTTAGTTTTTTACCATGTACAAAATTAAAGAGTGAAGTATAAAATAGCCTTGTGTATGCTGAACTATTTCTTCCAATTCAACCTATTTTACACAGGCATGTTTATGTGCAAGCTTTATAATTCAAATCTGTAGTTGCCTCAATTCTTACTAGATCTCTCCCACTGCCATCATTACATGAAATTTGTAAGATGCCTCAAGTCCCACTAGAGGGGGAAAGGGAGGGGGGTATAAATTAATAAAAGAATATGGCAAGCTAGTGAGTAGAAACTGGAACAAGTCTAATGGAAACTAAAACCAATGCACAGGTAAGCTTTGGCCATAATTTAAATGAGTTACCGCTCTACAGATTGTCTCAGCATGAGGCACAGATACATAACTCAGGGGACATGGTGTGCTAATGCAAGCAGAGAACATCAAATGAGAAGGAAATTAAAGAAACCATTATCTGCCATCTGAAGATGAGGGCTCTCTATGGGAAAGATAGGCTTAAAAGCGTAAACTTTCCCTAAGACTGGATCTTGTCCTGTGCCATAGCACCCAAATATGTGATAAAAAGAAGGAATAATTCCAACAAAATTAAAGGGGCATATATTAACAGTCAGAAATAATTGTTAATCCAGAAGGGAGTTACAACATTTTAAGATAGTCATCATATCAGATATAACCATCTCACATAAGTAAGCCTAACAATTCAGGGCAGGAAGACAGAAATCCATCTGAATTCACAATTCCTTGAGGACAGAGCACACCTAAATTTATGCTTCCAGGTGGACCAGAGGGAAGCCTACAACAGTCATTCAGGTGCCTCCTCATTGGCTGCTTCTTTCTAGGTACAAGTTATAACCAGGAAAGAAGAATCCAAGCCAGAAGAAGAAGACAGTACTTTGATATATCATCATCATCATCTTGTAAAAAGGCTCTGTTTATTTATACAAAGTTTTGATATGTATGCTATTTACATTTTGTTCAGGAAATAATCAATAATAAAATGCTATCATCAATATTATAATTTCTTATTGTTATTATATTTCTAATTGTAAAACATTTTTAAATTCCCATTTGAATAAAAAGAATGACATTATAACAAATTCCGGTCTGGCTGTGCTTATAAGTATTTCTTTTTTACTTACAGGTTTATTGACCATAGTAAAAAAAAAAACAGGTTTTTTTGCTCTTCCAAGAAACTTACATAGGGTATTTTAGCAGCTCTCATTGCATTATACAAATCACGGACTTCAGAAGTATTTTTGTATCCATAGCGGCAAAGCTGGAATCCCAAGGCCCAATAAGGTGGCATGACAGGTCGACCAATAAGCTACAATGCAATATTTTTTGAAAAGAATCAGAAAAGGAAATGTAAAGGAAATCAAGAAATCTAGTGTTTCTAATCCAGCAAGATATGGATGCAGTTGATAGTATGAACATAGGCACATGCATCTACCCTATTATTCAAGTTTAACATGAATAGATCAGCAAATTTGTTTAAGATCAAATTACTATGATGTATTTACTGACATGTGTATGTACTGTTACATTGATAATATTAATGGAAGACAGGGTTCAGAGCACAGTCTTCTTTGCTGGATCAGGGCATGTAAATGAAATACTTTATCTGACTTACTCTGGTGTATTCTTGAACAACTTCTTCTGGATTTGGTCCTAAAACCATATAGAAGTCCAGAATTCCTCCAATTGTGCGATATGTGAGGGCAGGTGTTGGTTGGAAGGTGACATCTGAAAAATCCAGAAAACAGGGTTAGGACTTAATCATGGTTTGAGTTTTATTATCAATAAATGAAATTCTGTTTGGAATAGATATAGATGCCATTCTTTTACCCATAGCATTACTGTTCAGCAAAAGAACTCCATGAGCACTTCCATCATTTTCCATTCCCATGTAGAAGGGGTGGAAACCATATGAATTCAGTTTGTACTATTTTAAAAACACACAAAAACACACCAATATCAGATAAATAAAGGTTACAAGAACACAGATAAATAAACTTCTTGGCAACTGGCAAATTAATGAACACAATATTTTAAAACTCAAACTGTACAGGTTATTATTTGATTAGACAACAAGATTATTGTACAAGTTCTAGATTTCATCTAGTACTATCAAGATTTTTTAAAGTAAAGGTATATATATTTACTAGACATGTAACAACAATAATAGATCTCTCAGCAATTGAATATTCTGTAAATATTATTTACATAGCAAATCTTTAAATACAACAGACCACAACATTTAACGGTTTCTAACATTCGATTTTTCTGCAGTTTTATAGGCTTCATTCACTCAGGAAATTGTATCCAAATATATTACTAAAGTACAACATTTATAGCTGTTTTCAATTTGAATGGGATGCCATACAAATCTTTTAGTGTTTTGCACGTGAAACAATTTTGATGCTGTTTGAAGCAAGCAGAAATGAACCAAACTGTTCAACTGAAAAGAGTGCTCAAAATAATGGAGTTCCTACAGGAACTGCCTTGACAGTGCCTACTTTGGTAAATGTCTGAACTCACAAAAGTCAAATTATTGTGAGCACAGCACCCTTTGCATCTTCACAGCCATTGTTTCCAATTTCTAAGATACATGATCATTGGGTCAGTTAGACAATGGTCTAATACTCAAGATAAAGATTGATTCAAGAGACCTTATTCTGATAGCCAACTCAGGAACATTGTTAGCATTATCACTATATGTCATCTTAATAGAGTAAATAAAAGTATTTTGCATTCCTAAGCTTATCTTTTTCATTTAAAATGCACCTGGCACATTGTAAAACATTCTAAGGATATTTAGCTGATTAAAAAGGTTCACTCTAATTTCCAAGCTCAAATTATCACAGATCAAGAAAGTAACTGAATGGTGAAAAGAAAGGAAAACACTCTGCTTACACCAGGAGGTTGGTCTTTCGTGAACATTCCCCAAGTCTCCCAATTCATATCTCTCCGGAATCTAGTGTGTTCAGTTTCTCCAAATCCGTATACATACTGTGATGGTAGGAGTGTAGAAATCTGAATGAACATGTCACTGAAAGTGAAGCCTGGGACCTGAGAATTCCAGCTACAAGAAAAGATTTATTATTATTGGATGGCGCACACAATACCACATATATGTAAGATATTAGAACTTGAGATAACCCATTCTTTTCCTGATGATACATTTTTGTCATAAGTAGGAAGGTGGCCTTGAGCTCATTTTGTTTTCCAGATAATCGATGTTAAATTTGATCAATCAAAAAATAAAGATTTTACTTACATAATTCTGTCAGTACTTTTCCGTTTGATCTGTATACCAAATGGATTGTTGACGATTTCTACTTGATAGAGCCGATTAGCATCTGTACTTTCAGGGTTGTTTGGGGTGAAGAGGGGGACTGGAACTTCATATCTTTTATTGTTGGGATCATAGATCTGGGGACAAGACGTTAGTCTTCAGTGGTTGTAAACTGTGGTGTATAACTATGTTTTTCTTCTGATATCACATGGGCTTTCAGTAAATAATATTGAAGAATATTGAAAAGAATGATACAATCCCTGCAACACTTGAAGCAATATAGAGGAGAATATTAAATAACCAAAAAAAATCACAGTCTGCAAGTTCCAGACTTTTCTGAATGAAAACATGCACCTGGGCAAGTGGACCACAGCATTTTCTGTGTATAGTTGTTCACTGAAAATAGTATTTTCTGAGAAAAAAAGACATCTCTACATCAAATAATCTGCTTCCCGTGTAGAAAATTATGTTTCTAAAGAATAAACTGCAACAAAAACACACCCTCACATGATTTATATAGCACAGAATAAATCTTGAACTCTCAATAGTCTTTCAAATTACTTTCTCAGAAAGAAGACAAAAGTAGTAATGTTAATTTCTTATTTGTGTGCACACGTGCACACACACACACACATATATGAAAACACACATCATATATATATGAAAACACACATCATATATATATGAAAACATCCATAGTTCAATGTATGTCAAGCATTACTGTTCCAATGGGAATGCCAGGAAGTATGTCTGCCCTTTGCTGATCAGAAACATGATCAAAATTTAACACCTGCCTACTGAGGCCACACTTTCACAGTTTTCTGAGTACATACAAATAATGACACATTTTGATTATTTTCAAACTTTACACATGTTGTGTGGACAATGCCACCATAATATTCTATGGCTTCCAGACATCAGATTCTAAGAGGAAAATGTATCTTGAGAGGCTACAGTTTACCTTAAACTGAAGCATGTCATTGTAATGATATGTCACTTCCAAACGAAGCAGGTCCACTGCTGGTGACCTAGAACCATATGGGTTAGGGAAGTCAGTGTTCCTATGGAGATCAGCTGTTAAGCCCACAGCAGTAGTTTGAATATTACTGGCAGTATACCCATATTTACTGGGATAATAACAGTGTGGCACTCTAGGAGTAGAAACAACCTGAAAAACAATAAGAAATGACAAATTTATCTCTTTATGATTTAAATACATTTAGTCAATTGCAAATTTAGGCCTATGCTTTTATATCATTGTAAATTTACTCTGTTTAAATAGCAAAACCAACAACAGTATCTAAATTTCTAAAGTCCTCTCTATTTTCTATAGTGCATTTCTCTTTCTCAAGTTTGATCTAAGCAAAGCAGAATTGTAAGACCACTTGCTTTGATCTGGACATTGTATTCTTGTTGCTTCAGCCATTGATTTTATGGGCTGTCAAAGCAAGGAATGCCAAAAATGAGTAGTCAATTGTGTTTGGTTATTCTGAGAAATTTCATTCTTTATAGGTCAAATCCCTATCCTGTTTTTATCTGCCTAAAACTGGGAGGAATTACTCCCCTGCTGTCTATTATATTTATATAGGCCTTTTCACCATTTCCTTCTTGCTCACCTCCCAGATGCACCCACGAGCTTCACAAGTGCTTTGTGTTGGTTCTGGGTATGGATGACAGTTAAATTTGTCTGTATCTTGAATTTTCTCTGGTTCCCAGCTCAGTGTATATTCTTGCCCAACTGCAAGTTGCAAGCCTGTAATATGCAAGACCTTTGAAAATAATATTAATAATAAAAATACTTACTTTCATATAAATGCATACCTTAAATCGTGCACTACTTTGATTAAAGATTATATACAAATTAAGATTTGGATTGTCACATGTTCTTTATATGAAGGATGTCCTTATTTGAGAGCCAGAAAGTGTGTCCCTTGTAGAATTGGCAGACCCCTTTTATTGGAAAGGATTTCCCCTATTTAAATATTGAAAATATTTTATTCTTACATCGACTGAACAAAATGTAAAAAAGAAAGTACTGTATTTTGGAGTCTTTGTTTACATATTTTAATTTTACAAAAATTAGATGGTTAAAGTAACTGAAATCACTAATTTCATTTGATATTTATACACAAAACAATCTTGTTTATAGCTACTTGCATGTGATGCATTTAGATTGTTTTGACATCCTGGCAACACTAAGTAAGAATTTTAATATCCTTGCTGAACAACATGGGCCAAAGCTGCTTCACATGGTCTTAAACCTTTAACCACAGGTTGATCTGAATTCGTCTCCAGGAAACAGAGCAAATTGAGATTTGGACCCATGTAAATACGTAATTGGGGAGTTTGAATGCCCCAAGGACACAGGACAGCACCCAGTGGCACATGGAGTGATGCTCGCCAGATTAATAAAGCAACCGGAGAAGGATGGTGAAAAAGAGGGGATGACCCCTCCTCTCCTACCTCCCACTTCAGTTTTTCCCCGGTGAACATGATTCCAGGTGATGAGCAACGGGCACGATATAGGTTGTGCCCACTGGTTGCTGCAATGAGAAGAATGGGAGTGAGTGATAAGGGTGGGTTTGGTGCTGCTTGAGAATCAGAAATCCACCCAACTTCTACAGCAACCAGGAGTGGAGCTGGTGTAAACCAACCCTAGGGCCAATCCAATGTTTGCCATTCCAGATTGGCCCCCAGGATAACTGCTCAGTGTAGAACTGCCTCATGTTTTGCCAAGAACTTGTACCGGGATTGTGGCACAGCTGGCTGAGTGTCAGCTGCATTAAGATCACTCTAACCAAAAGGTCATGAGTTCGAAACCAGCCCGGGTTGGAGTGGGTTTCCAACCAATTGTGTAACCTGTTGTCAACCTTTGCAACCCAAAAGACAGTTGCATCTGTCAAGTAGGAAAATTAGGTACCACCTTAAAGTGTGGGGAGGCTAAATTAACTAATTTATGAGGCCATAAAGAAGACTCCAGCAAGCACTCCAGCAAAAAGCATGCGGCAAATGCGGAAGTACTTCATCGGTGTCGAAGATAGACAATGAAAGCGACAGCTTCCCTGGCGGCCAGAAAAAGTTAAATAGCCTCTGTGTATGTCTGTATATGTTGTATGTCAAAATTGGCATTGAATGTTTGCCATATATATGTACACTGTAATCCGCCCTGAGTCCCCTGCGGGGTGAGAAGGGCAGAATATAAAAGATCTAAATAAATAAATTAATTAATTAAAAAGAGTTCACACAAGCTGTGGAAATTTTCCAAGAACTGCTTTAATTCATGATTTTTTTTTATTTCTAAGTGGTTAAGAACACCAAATTATGATTTCATATGGGAAATTGTCAAATTTGTGACCTATTCAAAATGTTCAAATATTACAAAGTCAGGCTAGTGATTCTGTGGAATGCGATGTGTTGATTGACACCAATTAGATTTCAAGAAAAAAATGGAAAATAAAAATTTTGGTGACCATGATGGTTTTGAGCTACTTAAAGGATCAGAGATAGCATGTTTCGGAATAACTTTCAATATTTGAGAAACAATGGAAAGAGGGGCCAATATATTCATACCTTCTTTGTGAATGTCACAAGAGCACTGAGTTGGGCAATGTCATAAACCAGAAGCTAGGTTAGATAGATGGCATTCACGATGATAATATTGCTATTTTTCTTACCTGAGATGAAACATTATAAGATGTGTTGTGACTGGATGGAACTTTTTCACCATTCTGAAGTACTATAACATCAGGAATGATAGTGGATACTACTCCAAGGATTTTAATTTCACCAAATTTTAAGTTGTTTGGATCAAAATATCTCTG
Source organism: Anolis sagrei (assembly GCF_037176765.1). Classification (NCBI taxonomy): domain Eukaryota; kingdom Metazoa; phylum Chordata; class Lepidosauria; order Squamata; family Anolidae; genus Anolis; species Anolis sagrei. Next base: position 248,856,292 of record NC_090023.1, read on the forward strand.
GTGGGCAATACCAATGTTCAAGACATTCTGAAAAAAAAAATCCCCATAATATTATCAGTTACAATGTTACAATGTAAATTGTTGTTTTAATGTGACGTTTTAACTGAATGGTTTTAATCTTTTAATGTTTTTGTTTATTTATTGATGGTTTGTGTACATGGTGCATCAAATTGTTGCCTTTATAAGGCTGCCCTAAGTCACCTTCGGGGTTGAGAAGGAAGGGATATAAGTGTTGTAAATAAATAAATACTTAATACAACCACTTGCCTCAGTCTCCATTTCATTCCAATCCCCTTATCTGTGAAATTTATTCCAAAAGACACAGAACTGCTCTGGTGAGGAAACAGCATTGAATGGAACAGTACTGCAATATCACCGATGAAACCTACATCATGATGGCTTCTATAAAATGGTTGGCATTTAAAACAATCTTAGTGCATTCAATGTGAATCAACTTAAGTGACATCTGATTCAAGTTCGGTTTCTTTAAGTTGCTTGAGGTACGTTGTACATACCTGACTGGCATTAAAGGTATGCAGAAGATAAAGACCTTTCTCATATGCATCTGTAAAAAGAAAATAACAACATAACAATGTTGTGAATATGGTCTCCTCATTGTTATTGTGAACCTTTGGTGTGAAAATAGCTAATTAATATTCTATACTGTATATTGTTGTGTATACTAGACAAAACTAGAGAAAAAAATCCAGTTAAAATCTGGTTTCTGCCTGCTGCAGAATTCTGGGGTTTGTAGTTTAGTGAGGCTGTTAAAGTCTCCTCCCTAAACTACAAATCCCAGAATTCTGCAGAAGGTAGAAACTGGATTTTAAGTTATTTTTTTCTCTAGTGTGATGAAGTGGTAAATCACATGGGGTAGAGTGTGGTATATTGATCTATGTTGGAAACCGCAGAAGTATCTCCAATTTTCATTCTGGTTTTGCCCACTTATGTCTGAGATTGCAGAAATGACATAGCCCAACTGATTATTTTTTAGGAAATGCAGCCCTCAGGTTTGGGGAAGGGGACTTTATTTGTATCACAATAGTATTTTAAGTCTTTATTTATATTACTTATACAAAACCCCAATAGAATTTTTCAGTGTAACATTTATTACACTTACCAATTGTTGTTCCATCATCCCAGTACAGAAGTCCCTGTGCAGCCCCATTATCATCCAAAGCTACTGTAAGACCCATCATATTTTTTCGGCTAAAAAGAAAATGGAAATAATTAAGAGTCAATGTTCTGTCATAAATGAGACAAGAAATGCATGTATTTAAATCTACTGAAACCTAGTCATCAATGTAAGGAGGCCTCTTTAAGTTAAAACAGCCCCTGTTGGGAATATTTGGGGGGGGGGGGGTATGCTATTTAAGGTGTGTTTACCCCTGTTGCTACCGGTGCATAGCTGAAACATTCTCAGCCTATAACAATGTACTTATGGGTTGCTTCAGGACCAGGTAGAAAAGATAAACCTGTTCCCACCTCATAGAGGTTTTTTTTTTTTTTTTTTTTTGCTCACCCTACACTGTTCCGAGGTTCTGGGAAACTGGCTCAGGGTGCAGCTTTAAATGGGTTGTCCTGTGGGTAGCAGGAATGGAAATTACATCTCGGTGTGCATCTAAAGCACCCTGTTGTGATGAAGTCCAAGGGCTACCAAGGTGGGAGGAGAATGGAAATGGCCTTGAAGCTGCCAGAGAATTCTGATTTTGCTGAAGCCTCGTGGCTTGAGGTTGGAATGCTCAAGGCAGCTTTCCTGAGCAGTTACTCTGGGAACACTTAGGTGGAATTGTGCTCAGAGAACACAGGCATCTCGCCCAAGTTAACTGAGGAGTATGTCTGGGAGAGCCTACTGCCTCAGTTTATCCAGCATCAAATATATCCCCACTTTGAGCTATTGTAGTTCATGAAGAAAATTTGAATAGGTAACAATTAATAAAGTTGCCCTAGTTTTTTTCATATAGTTGTCTGGTCTCATTATTTAATTTATAGGTGAGCAGTTGATTAAAAATGTCTCTCTTGGAATCTCTAGATGTAACTCTATGGTCAACTTCCACTAGATAAAAAACTAGCAAATTATTTAATTAGTATAGGTTGTTTTTTTTCATTTTCATGCAGCCACTATGTTCCTAACACCAGCAGATGTGATTGGTTCACTCTACATGTAATAAGATTTATTTTCAATTGTTGTGATCAAGAAATATTAGGTGTGTGCAAAATGGGACAGAATTATGTTCTGTTTTCATTCTGTTTTTGTGTGCCCCACTCTCCAGTTCTGGTTTCTTCCTAAAACGGAAACTGAACTCAGGGTTCTGAATTACAAATCTGAATGCCCCCCCCCCCCAATTATCCCAGAATGTTCCCAAAAACAGAACCGAGGGCAGCTGAAATTCAAAATGAAAACAGAATGAAACGGAATGGTTTTGCACACCCCAATAAATATCTATCTCCTCTTCATTCTAATTTACCCACCCCCATCCCATCACTCTAACCATTATGTATATATTCCAAACAGATCTGACTGTACCTGGCCTGGGTATTCAAAGCAGGGATTTGCCATGAAATAATGTTGCCTCCTCTGAGATGAAGGTTGATGTGCTCAAGGGGAGTTTGTAAGTTAAGGAATCCTTTTCTTATTCCTTCAACTTCATCCTAATGATAAAAAAACAAGTGTGCAGTTTTGTTTTTAAACATGAAAGTGTGTGTCCTTCATAGTTAGGTACAAGCAAAACTAAATATTAAAAGCTCCCATCCTGTGGTGATTACAGCAAACTACAATAGATACAATTAAGGCAAAAATAATTGGATTCTCTTCTCAGCTGCTCACTTTGGTGTCTTTTTCCTTGCCACAGACAGATTGTTGCTGGCCTCATGTGAAAGTCGGGTGCATTTGATTCCCATAAGAATTAATAGGACTTTCAAATTTAGTAACTTGGAGAATGGTTTAAATGAGCAAATCATAAAAAGGGACCATTTTGTTCCTCAACTGCTACTGCTTAGTTTTTAAGTAGGTCAATGTTTTCTAGACCAGATTTTCTAAGATATGATAAATATATACTGATAAAAGTATATTCAAGTAGAGTACTAAATAGAACTAATGTTAGCTATGACTATGTGTTTCATTTGTATCAATCTGCTTTAGATTTTACAGAAACAACAGTCACAGGTTACATTTAAAAGTGTATAGTCTATGCACATCCATGAAATAGTTTTTCACGTAAAAAAATATATCAGAATATGTGCGCTACACACGTTTGTAACTGTACATGGATACAGTTACTCACATGCAGCACTTTCTTTATTTAGCTTGTAGTTCCAGCATCCAAACTTCTTGTTCAATAAATGGTAGGAAAAAAAATCTGAGTGTTTTTCAGCATTTTTTTAAATCCCCCAAATTGCAACAATTGTGAGCCAAACTCAGAAATATCAAGAAACTTGCAGAGGGAAAAAAAGATCCACAAAGTCTCTCAGCCCATCTAAGCTATGTTTGAGCCTCAAATTATATTCAGTACTAGGGAAAAAAAACATGATAACATTAAAAGCCAGTTTTGATATGTTCTGGCACGTTGTTGATTTTGTGTATCTATGTGAGTGTGCAGATAATTCAGAAAGTCTCATAACCTTTTAGCCAATGGTGAATTAATCTGAGCAGAGTTTGCCAGTCACTAATTTTAACCCAGTCTGGGTCTTTTCTACACAGAAGAGTGAAAAATAAATAAATGCAACATGTTAAATAATTGTATGATTCTTTTGTTCACTGATAAACTTCACTTAGGCACTTGCTGCAGTTGTATGCCATGTTATGGCTCTTTTGCCCATGTTTTTCTACTCTTGTCAATTACACCATAATAATAGTGTGTGCACATTTGGGTTTCTGTGTGTCCTCTGAAAATTGTAACAAGACTTTTTATGTTGACCTTGTGGGATTCATCATTATTAAATATTTACAGTGGTGAAAAATCAGGTAATACAGCTGTAGTCAGAGGTGACTTTGCCATATCAGAAAATACTTCTTATACAAGTCAAAAACCTGAGGCAACTTAAGCTGAGGCCACCATTCTTTATGAGGATGTTAAAGCACAATTACAGAACGATAGAAGTGCCCTTGGATGGAGTTCACCACAAGACATTATGTTTCTCCCATAATCACACTGCATTTGAATAATTATTGTATAACCTCCTTTGAGCTGCTTTATGTCTTAATAAAGAGATAAAGGTGAGAAATAGTAGTAGGAGTAGCAGTAGCAGTAGCAGTAGCAGCAGCAGCAGCAGTAGTAGTAGTAAGTAGTAAGGGGCTTTCTGAAGTACCAGTACACTCTCTCACACACATAATCAGCAATATGGCAGAAGATAACAAAATTAGCTTGTGATGTTACCAATTTTTATTCAAGTACTGAACGTCATTTGAGTCTCAAATTTGGAGAGGTTCAGTGACTTCATAGATCATTGATGGGGAAACACTTGTCAATGAATCCATTATTGTTGTTCTTGCATCACTTTTCCATATGTGACCTACAGCGATTCCAGTGTTGTGAAGCAAAAAAAGGTATTGTGGGAATGCTGCAATTGAGTTGTCACAAAAGAGGGAAGAAAAAATAGAGAAAACCACAGGGCATATGCACTGGGTAGGACATAAACTTATAGGAAGTGAGGCTATACGAAAGACTAATCACAGGAAATCACATCAATGAAGTACCAGTATTGTGCAACTGTGGTGAGGTGTGAAAGTGTTTGTTCTAACAATGGTATATTTCCCTTTGCTTAAAGAACATGATTGCAATGACACAATAGGGTGGTGTGATAAAGTCCTAAGAGACTCTGGAACATAACGAATATAGCACAGAAGGCTGCAATAGGTGGAAGGATCATTCTGAAATTAATACAACAACTTGGGCAAGCAGAATTCTTTCAACAGTGTATAAATTATCATGAGATACAATGACATGTAAAGTTCCTTCACATTCACCAATATATTTGAATTACATTTTTGTAATTCATATTTTGCAGGGCATTTTTACAAAGAAAGCCAATATCCATAGTGAAAAATAAATAGAAAAAAATAACTTACAGTGTAATAATTATACCAGCGGGCATCAGGAAAATAAGCATTCACTTCTGTAACATTCTGAAAATATTAATACACATGTTGATGTTACATAAATAGGGTTCTAAGGTTTGTTTGATATTTTTTAAAAATATGTTTGTATTTATTCATTTTATATATTGGTACTTACTGGATGCAGTGCAGGGCTAATAAGCAATGCAGGTCCCCAGAGAAACTGTTCATATATCTCCCATGTGACCTTATCATCTACAAATCTGAAAATAAACATAGCAAATTATTATCTAGTGTGAAAATGTCACCGGAAAAATATTGCCATGGATTACTGTACCTTGCAAAATTACAAAGGAACTGAGCTAAAGCCAGAAAAATGATTTTTGTTCTTGTGTCCTTAATCTACCTTTATCTTTTGCATCACTGAATTTGCTTAATGAATAGGCTTAAGTGTATGACATGGAAACCTGCCCCTCATCCTCTTCTTCACATTGCATGAGCTAGGAGAAATCAACTTTTTGTCATTTCTATTCTGTTGCAGAATGCTATTATTACATCCAAATTATATGGGAAAGGGCCAAAATCTATACATGGATGCCTTATTATTGGAAACAAACTAGGTTCAAAAAGTGAGTGCCTTTTTTTACCTTCACACAAACACACACACACAAACACACACGTGTGTTTAGATAAATAAACTCTCAAAATGTCTTCCTTAAAAATACATTGAACGGAGCCACTGTTGAGTTTTCAATAGCTTCTCTCACACTTGAAAAGTCTCTAAAGAAAGATTATCTCTCTTAGATATGCAACTGAATATGATGAAATGACTTGAGAATGTCTCAGAGGTTGAGGATAATACTATCAGAATACCACAGAAAGAGCCTAAATTCCCAGTAGGGTCAAGCAAGGCAGAGTGCTCATACTGGACCTACCAGACTAAGATGAATCCATTCTCTTCGGTTAGAAATGATTACTATATCAGCAAAAGTGTACAGATAGTTCTAGTGATGAGAATGACAAAGAAACTCTGGAAAATATGCTATTGTAGGAGATAACACTGGTTAAGAATTTCATAGATAATGACGATGGCACATTATCTAACTCTTCTGAATACTACATGGAAGAAAACAGTGTACACTCATTCTGACTTCCCATTATTTTGGAAACTCTATGATGACATGATATAAAATGAAACAAAGGGAAGTACTGAAAGATGAAAGGCTAGAAGTAACTCAATCCGCTACTAGAAAGAGATAAGGACAAAGATGAATATTTCTGTATTTAATTGTTTAATTAAACAACATTTACTCTAGTGTACTCCAATATATTTAAAAAGTCCAGAGTTGCACAGCACAATAAATATGACTTGGAAGCAAGTTTTTGGCAGAGAGATGCCTCCTGCCACAGTCTGTACAACAAGAGGAGGAGGGGTCCAGGAGAATGAGCTCCTGGACCCCTGACTGCATTGGAAGAAGACATGCCGCATTTGAAAAGTACAGTCTTTTAAACAATGCCAGCACTTTTTTACTTTTCACAAAAAATGCTAATAGGAGCAAGGAGAACTAGCTTTTCTTCTTTTCATTATCTATTTTTGGACTACAGTTTGCCTGAATTCTTCAGCTCCTTAAATCTGCCCTTTTTTTCTTTGGTGTGTGTCTTTGTGTGCATCAGCAAAGCATTTCATTATGCCTATTTTGAATTTCTTTCTTTCATTCATCTTTTCCTTCTTTTAGAAATTCCCTATATTGCTTAATTCAAAACCTTCTCAGTCTTGCTGATTTCTTGGTTTTAAGTTAATATTTCACCATCCCAAAGACCTGTCTTCTATTACTTATTTCTATTTTGAATGTACTGTTTACTACTTATGAAGCATACCACAGTATTAGCTATTCCCCAATGCAATTGTCAGTCTATGATACATTTTAAAACACCACCTATTTAATGTATAAGGAAAATCACAAGCAAAGTAAGGTTAGACTATGTTTCTTGGCAGGGGGTTGGACTGGATGGCCCATGAGGTCTCTTCCAACTCTATGATTCTAGGTGTAAAACTAGATATACTTATGAAACCATATTATCACATTTTACAAAAAAAGCTGATTTCAAATAACTGCTGAGAAAAGTTAATGAAACTGAAGATTAGAAGGAATTGACAGTGACAAAAGTTCAGCAGTGGAATCAATTCCACTGCACAGGTCTCCTCAAAAAGGGGCTGGAAGCTTCACATTGGGAATTCTTTAAATGAAAACCCTGAATTGAGGAGAGGGCTCAACCTGATTGCATATAGGGCTTATTCTGTGATTCTGTGTAATTGTATAATTCTATGTCAAAGAAAATGCAAAAGCAGAATTACATCTGAATACTAAAAAGACAAGATTAGCAACCATAGAACATTTTCATAACTTTTTAGTTGGTAAGGTATATATCAATGCTATTATTATTCTTTGGCTCAGACATCAATCAAAATACAAACTCTAGGTAGGAAACCAGAACACTTAGACTTTGAGATGTAGCTATGAAGTAACTAGACTAGAGCCTCAAGTGTAAAGATATCATGAGATATTAGAATTATCCATAACATATAATTTTTGATTTCTATGTATGAATTTGAAAGATGGGCAGTTATGAAAGCTGGGAAGAACATCAAGTCACCTGGAGGATAATTCTATAGATCACGTGAACTGCTTCTTGTAAAAATGTTTCTTGCAGAAATGATGATAATGCAGAATGAAAGAAGAATGTTACTGATTAAATAACTTTCAAATATATTCCATGGGACCAAGCAAAACCTGAGCAGGGGTTTTAATAACAAGATTTATTAGTGGTTTTTCATTCACTAAGTTATATTGTGAATGAGAAGACGTATTCACTAAGTAAATGTCAATGTAACAATACATAACAATGAGAGCTCCTAAGACCAGCACCTAAATCAATATATGCTAAGTCCATTCTCTATTTGTTTATGACCAACTGAAAGGACAGAAGTTGAGGGGAAAACATAATTGCATTGCTATTCATAAGGTTTGCACCATTAGGTCCAACAGCTTCATGTAAGTATGTTATCAAATATGTATATGTGAATGCATATGTAATCTTATTTGTGACTTCAAAAACTAAAATCATGCACAATGTTTTTGAGATGATAAAATGTTACCTAGTAAATTTTCCTGTCAAATGAAGTAGCTGAAATATTTAATACTTACTCATGCAGTAAGGGTCGCACAACTGTGTTACCATGGGCATGCGCTTCATACATCAGTGTATAAAGATAGGGAAGTAAAGTATATCTTGTGTTGAGCACATTTCTGGATATTTCTTGAAATTTCTCATCAAAGGCTACAGGATCTTGCCTCTTTAAAAGAAAAAGGAAAAGTCAATATAATTGTTGGGCCTTCAAAATTGTGTTAGTCACAAGTTATAGCAGTCATACAAAAAGTATTTTGATAGAACTTAGTTAAATATTTCCCCTCATTTCATGGAGTCATCTTTTCTTTGTGAATGACAATTGGGAGTACCAGTAAGGTCACACATCCCTCATGCCATGCCAGTCACTGGCTCTAGGAACAATGTTGCACTACGATACCATGCCATTTTCGGAAGACCATTCTCTTCCAGATTAGAAACACCACCAATAATCCATTCCACTTATAATAACAGAAAAATGATGTGGAATCCTCTGAGATATAGAGAAATCCTTTAGCATCTTTTCTTTCATGCTAAGTCAAATTCTTCACTCTAGGGATATAATGTTTTTACTGAAGTTCTTTGTAAATTGAGGAATGAGTCATTGCAGCAATTATCCTCCTCCTCCAAAAAAAAAAGCCTTCACAATTTGGGATGTATACTGCATCCAATTCACCTGTGTGTGTTTTTCCCATAGAAAACACTTTCTTCTATCCATGAAATGCCTTCACTGAGTAGAAAATGCAGTTTCTAAGAGTAGAAAATGCAGTTTCTAAGAAATGGTAGGCTGGACATTGGCTGATGACTATCCCGAGTCCCTCTTGGGGAGATGGTGGCGGGGTATAAATAAAGTTTTATTATTATTATTACAGTGGGATTCAAGGATGGCTTTTTCAACAAAGGTCTCACAATTGCCTCCTGGAGAAAACTTGGAATTATGCCTTGTGTGGCACTGGCTACCTCCTTCACTCACTCAACTAGTAAGGGGAAGGCTCTAGAACACATATGGTGGCTTTCAGCTTTTCATGGGACCTCCCCATACAATCTGTCTACACAAATTGTTCAGACATGGATCAGGTATGGGAATGGGAAAGGAAATACAGAAATAATGTTGTATGGAACAGGACTTTATAGATCCATCTAACGTCTCTAAAGCAAGGACATAATGAGAAAATGAGGTTCTGAGGTGGGATTTGAAAGAAGAGAAAGAGTTAATACTACATGAATGTTGAGACAGTATTTCTGTAAGAAGAGGAAGTTAGGAAGAAGGTCTTAGCCAACAGAGAGAATACCATTAAGAACATTAAATATGAGGATTTTTGAATCAAAGGGAGATAATTTAAGAAAAAGTAACATGCAAAATGGATTGTGAATGGCTTTGGCAGAAACAATATGGTGAGAAATGAAAGGAGTTGAGATGTGTCAAGGAAAAGTTCAAAAGATAAGGCTATGGTAATCAAGATGTTTACACAAAGAAAAGAAAATAAGTAATTAAAATATGAGGTTAAAAATACCACATATCCTATGCCATTATGGTTTCTGGCATATGGGTAAAAGGCACCCAGTTGTGTCCATCGGGCACACATTTGGTAATCTGTATGAAAGTTGAAGCCACAGATATCTGCACCAGTCTGAAAAAAAGAAAGAGAGAAATAGCCTGGTATTAGTGTTCCCTATCATTTCAGTCATCAAACAACAAAAATTATTGGGAGTGGGGTGACTCAGACTCACATATGACATTCCAAAGAGGCTAAATTCCATCATGCCTGTAAGAAAATTAATACCAATTTATCAAATGTTTCCTCCATCAGTGTAATAATGACTTTTTGAATATTTGGGTTGTGTTACCCAAGGAGTATTCTACATACAGATTGTTAAACTGCATTGCTGACAACAGAAAGGCCAAATGTGGTAAATGGGAAGTTCTGTTTTGGATATAGAAAATTGCAAAATCCAATCTCCATTAAATCAAAGATTTCAGAGTATAGGGCTAAGGAAAATGGTTCAAAAATATTTCTTGGTCTCAGAATAGGAAACAGGTCATTTTGACACCAAATGGTTATGTTGTTGGTATTATTATTGTTATTGTTATTACCCGACTTTATCTCCCCTGAAGGGGACTCAAAGTGGCCTAACATAAAACAATGTAAAGCATAACAATTTAAAATATACAAATATGCAAACATTAAAACAGAATTAAATATAAACAGTATTTTTAAAAATCCAATTAAAAACCATTCAAACATATTTAATGCAATACATTGCAGAGTAGGAATGGAAAGCATGTGCCACTTTCCCTTTTTCCCACACTCTAATTTTTGTCTCACTTTCCACCAAAATGTGAAGGAATTTACAAAAGTTTGAAAATTTCTTTTAAAAACTAAATGCAAATTCTAATATCAGTTATATTTACTAATAACATCAATTTCTGGGCTGATTCTTGAAGGAGTGAGCATAATAAATACTTTATATCACTCAATCATACACCACTCCTTAGACAAAAATAATTATTTCATTTTCACTCATCCTGTTATTTTCATATGTTACTTTATGTACCTAATAGGAATAATTTATTAAAAGTACATTCTACTATGGCTGGTACTCACTATTGTGGTTATATTATAATGATAGTTCTAGGAAGGTTTTTTTTTTATTTAATGATTTTGAAATGGTTTACTAAATCCCATGAGCAACATTAAAATCTTAATTAAATGTTAAAGAAAACCTGCTACTTGAAGCACAAATAACAGGGGTCACATTATAAAAAGTTTATAAAGTTATTAAACATAAAACATACAAATCACATCCGTCCATGTTTGCATACCTATTATGGATTTGTAAAGCTGATCCCACAGGGAGAAGTTATCACCAAGCCAATGTCCTGCCCACTTGCCACTTGAAGGAAATGTTGAACGAGTAATGATGATGCCACGTTGTCCAGTGACACTATGAAGGGCACTAAAAGTGGAAAGAAAACTCAGTCAGGAAAAAATGTAGACGCATAAAGACATAGAATTAATTGATATTTCAATTAAAAGCTTTCTATTGAGATTCCTGGTTTCAAGAATTGCATGCCACAGTCTAGCATACCAATATGTGGAAGCTAATTGTGACTATACCAAAAAGTATAGTTATACAAACATCCATCGGCATTTGGGGTTAGGGGGTAAATTGAAGCTGAAGATTACACATCTGACTGATTTCCTCTCTGATCTCCCATCTCCAGATTATGGTAATAAATTGCTTAGATTAAATTAACTATCGATGCTCAAGAACAGAGTGGAAAGGTTGGACTGGTGAAACGAATGGTCCAGTATAATGAGATTGCTCCTGTGGTACATGTAGTTAGAGAATGCTCCATGGCGATATTTCCATACATGTGAGACAGAGTGCATTTGAGACAATGAGGTTTTGCCCTAGTTTTATTTTGCAAGAAGATATTGGTATTTTACCATCTTTTCATGTCATTTCCAACTTATGGTGATCCTAAGATGACATTATCAACTTTTTTACTTGTCATGGCCTCACTCTGAGGCTAAGGGCACTTCCAGACGGACACTGTATCACGGGTTTTAGTGAGGGACAAAAAATCCCAGGATTTCAGGAGAGGTCCACATACACATCTGTTGGACCTGGAATTTCTGCTTTCGTTGTTTGGATTTCATGCTTTGTCCCAAGATTTAGAGGCTGTCAAGATGGCTGCTGCCGGAAACCAGCAGTTAAAAAAAAACTTTCAGGATCTGGATACTTAGAGATTCAGATAACTACAAAAGTTCTGTTCTTTGTTCTGGCCAGAAAAATTGTTTCCTCCAGATGTTTCATGAAGTACCTCCCACATTTACAAACCTCATGGGGTAGAACCACTACTGCCCAAGTCAGCAGTACACAAACAGGAACACACATTTTAAAGCCAGGAGCAGAACTTTGTGATTATCTACTATTTTTAGAGCCTGGCTGCCTGGCCATCTAGAAAGATTTGGTTGTGTACTTGTGGCACCCAACAACAAGATTCTGTTTCTGGGTTTTATTCGGCTTTCTATATTAGTGGATATGCAGATATCTGCATATCCACATCTCCGCAAAAGTGCTGATTTATGTACAGACCAAAAAACTGTGTCCTCCACATGTTTCAGCAAGTTTCTGGCACAGAAACAAAGTTTTCAGAGTAGGACTACTTTTATCCAAGTCAGCACTACACAATGAAACAGGAACACACACTTTCAAGCTAGGAACAGAACTTTGCCATTATTGTCACCTTTTACAGGCTGCCTGGCCCTTTGTCCAGACAGATTTGGTTGGATACTTGTGGCATCAAAAAACACAGAGCTGTTCCTGGGTTACACATGGCTTTTCCTATTAGCCACCTGCATGACCTTGATTCTCAGTATTTACATTCCTCTCCAGCACATTCGTGTCCCAACTGCCAGTAGTAAGTTTTTGCCATAAACTGTACACATGTTATCAGCATACAGCCAATGAGGAACCAATATGTATAACCCAGCAAAATCATCCTGTTATTCCCTGGCAGAAGTACACCATGAGATCTCTCTGCACAGATGGCCACACAAGGTCTAAGTAATTATAATTTTATATTACATGTAATATTACTAATAATATTAAAGCATAGTACAATATAGTAATATACAATACTAATATTATGCTATGGCTATAATATAATATATTATATTTACATATTACTTGTAAGCCGCTCTGAGTCCCCTTCAGGGTGAGAAGGGTGGCATATAAATATCATACATAAATAAATAAATTATTATAATAATGGCATTCTGTTCCTGGTTTGAAAGTATGTGTTTCTGTTTCATTGTGTACTAGTTACTGTGAAAGCACTTGTTGCACCCCAGGAACTTAATTTTTCTGCCACAGGCTTCATTAAATAGGTGAAGGATGAAGTTCTTCTTCCCAGGACTAAGATTTTGCCTTCTACTCAAGTGTCACCTTCTTTTTAGGAACTGGCCAATCGGAAACAAGCATCAAAAACCCAGGAACAAACCCAGATAAAAATTCCTGTGATTTCTGATTGCAGTGACATACAGACATGCAAATATCCAGATATTTAGCTCAAAACCACAATACTTCTGCCCCTGGAAATCTCGTGTTTTTTGCCTTTTGTAGAGATTACTTCTGGGTTTACAGAGAATGGTGTCTGGCCACCCTCCTCGTTGCTGTGGAAGCTCCTGCGATAACAGTACTGTCTGGATGGGACCTAAGAGAGTGTAAGTTGCCCAAGGTCACCTAATGGTGTCTGTGGCTGAACAGTTATTTAAACCATGGTCTCCTGAGTTATGGAGAAACACTAAATCATACTGGTTATATATATATAAATGTATGTCTCGAAACATATACAGGACTCGATATATGCTAACTTTGTTAAGCTTTTTCCAAATGAAATCGATGGCAAACCAGTTTACCAATTTCTTCCATTGATTTCAGTATGGCTAAATGTAATGATTTTATTTTATCCAAAAATAATGTATTAATGATTTGTGTGTGTACACACACACACAAGCTGTACCTGCCATGCATTGCTGTGACCAACCTTTCCTTCCTCTTTCTCTTCTTTCTCTCATTCCTTCCTTCTCTCCTTCTTCCCTTCTACCCCACTCCACCTTTTCTTTCCCTTCCTCTTGCTCCCCTTTCTTCCTTCTTTACCTATTCTTGGACTGCAACTCCCAGAAGTCCTCCTTATCCATCCACCCACCCACCTACCTACCTACCTACCTACCTATCTCTATTCAATCTGTCTATCTGGAGGATTGCTGGGAGTTGCAGTCCAGGAATAGAAAATTGGAAATATGCAAGGATTGGGATGCTCTCAAAAAATCCAAGGAGAAGAAAGCTTGCAGCTTGGAAGCAGTGCATTTGGATCATCCTCCTCTCCTAAAAGGCCTGGTCTAGGGGATACTGGGATCTGTAGTCTGGAAGAGAGTGTGGATATGCTATTGTGTGTTTTGTTTGCCAGGGTAAGTAATTTTTGTGCATGTGCTGTAGCGTCCTTCTGCTTTTTTTGGCTTGTTGAGTCCCTTCTGCTGTGTTTTTCAGTGTTTTTATGAGTGATAGTCACTTGTTGACCTAATAGGTGTATTGTGTCCAAATCTGGTGTCAATTCATCCAGTGGTTTTTGAGTTATGTTAATTCCACAAACAAACATTACATTTTTATTTATATAGATATATCCACTTGTAATATACCGATGAACAACATTTCAGATTAAGGAATGGAAAACATATTTCAATTTCTAGTCCATATAACTTTCCACACATTCAACTCCATTTTCATATTATTTTAAGCCTAGGTGGTGACAGTTATTATTATTTAATAACATTAATCTATAGTTGAGTATATTTAAAATTAACAGATACATTTGTTTATTTGCATTATTAATACATACATAAATCACTATTTTCTTTCAAAATTCAGAAGTCACATTGACTGGTGAAGCTTCCAAATAACCTGGACTGTTAGGGAGCACAATGAAGACTGGCTAAACAAACTTAGCAATTGTATACTCCCTAGCTCCCAAAGTTTAGAGCTTTCCTACACTCTGAATTAAAAAAATATTGAATAGAATAAAAAATAGAAAACAATCTAATTCTTGCTGAGAGGGTAGACATAACAAGATTGAAAACAAATACTAATATTCTCTATGTATCATTTTGTCCTTGAAATCTACCTTGTGTACTCATATATAAATCTAGAAACTTTAGTCAAAAAATCAACCCCAAAATCCTATGTACCTTAACTCTTATTAAAAAAAAGTAACAATCTGCTTTTCTGAATAAACTGTTGAAAGGCAAGATCTTATTTCATGCTAGAAGAACCTAAAATATACACTGACAGCCTCTACTCTCTCCAGCATGGTGCCACAACTGGCCTTTTTTAAATGACCTTCCACAAAATAATCCCAATTTATTCATGGATCATATCAAAATCCATAATTTTTGTTCCAAAACCTGCCCTTAATTTATACATGAGGTTGATTTATACATTAGTATACACAGTAAGTATCAGTTTTGATGAGCTCTCTGTACATGTAAAAAGTCAATTGGCATTTTGCAGGCAAATCAGTTAAAATGTTGAGCAGAGATTTTCTGGAAAATGAAAGTTGGTTTCATCTTAGTTCTACATTATAGCAAGTGCCTGGCAGAAAGTCCTTTAATGTTGTTGTTGTTCATTCGTTCAGTCGTCTCCGACTCTTCGTGACCTCATGGACCAGCCTACGCCAGAGCTCCCTGTCATCCGTTACCACCCCCAGCTCCCTCAAAGGTCAGTCCAGTCCTTTAATAGTTTACTATTTTCCAAACAGAGCTCCAGAATGCTTTCAAAGTAAGTTTGAACTTAGCAAAACCTATCAACAGAAGCACAATTTGAGGAGAAGAGGAATATTTCATTCTTTTCTGTTTTATCCTTCATTTTCAGCATCCAAGGTATCATTATACAGAGTGCTGAATTACTACCTTCTGACAGTGTTCAAATCATAGTGGATCTGCCTGACAGAGGAAGAATTTTAAAATCTTTCTTGTCTTGTCAGCATTTCAGTTAGCCTCTTGACAGACAGCTAAACACTGGAACACTGCCAGGTTTGAAAAATCCAAAACGTGACCTTTCCCCTCCCTCTCCTCATAGTAACATCAAACTTACCAAGGGCTTTAAGGTCATTACAGTCATATGAGACTTTTTTTTAAAAAAAATTGAATGCTTGCTCATTCAATTGGAAAGAAAACAACCTAGATATATTGTCATTAGATCAGACATTATATAAATTGGATGTAAATCAATAAGGAATAAGCATGCAATTTAACTGCCTTGGTACAGAAGAAATTCATCAACAAAGAAGTCTTGGCTATTTTCTGCACATAATAGGTATCCTCTTGTTCCTACTTAACATTTATTTTTTGAAGTGAATGGTTAAGGTTATTAATATAGGAATGAGTATACAGGATATTTAATTTAAAACAATCCATCTGCATATCCTCACACAGAATCCTGCCCAAACAGTACAAGCTTTTTAATTAAAGTAGTCCATCACATACTACACTTGGAACAAGGAGGGTTTTTTTTTTTAAAAAAAAAATGGCTACATTCTTAATGGATTGTCAAAATAGTGAATACTATTTTATGGCATCAAAGATTGGCAAAACAGTCTCCATTACAGTCCAAGTGGAATTTTCTCCATCTGCATCACACAGCATTGTCTGGAGTATGACCTGGCAGGCATCTCGTAAGAGGAATCCTTCTCACAGACTCAGCAGGAAGATAATTTTTGCAGGCATGTAATCAACACTGATATTTAACAGCATTAAAACGATGTGGTTTCACAATGTAGGTCAGCAATTAAGCTCACCCAACATTATTTTTTATGAACATAGCCATTATAATGGTGTACAAATAATTGCTCTCAATTACGTCTCATAATGTTTTGTCTAATATACTTGCTTAAAACAAGACAGCAACATTTAGTGCTTGAAAAGCTAATAAAGCTGAAAATTTAAGTGTCCACACAGAATCATAAAGATGGAAGAAGCCTCATCAGACATTGGGTCCAATCCCTTACTGTCAAGACATTTCTTCTAATGTCCAATTAGAATCTCTCAACCATTAGACCTGATCCTACCTTCTAAGGCAGAGAAGAGGGGCCATTTATTGAAAGAATGCAATCTTATTCCCCTTCATTCTTCTCTTTACCAAGCTGAACATAATCCCATATCTCATTTTCTGGACCTCTTCCTATCCTTGTGGCCCCTCTTTGAACCCTTCTCCAACATGTCCATATCCTTTTTTAAAATAAAGTGTCTAGTCCTCCATATGAGGCCTGAGAAGTGCAGAATACAGTGGGACTATTACTCCCCTCAATTTCGAACCTATGCTTCTATTAATGTGGTCTAAAATAGCATCCACTTTCTTTACTGCAGCACCACACTGTTGACTTATGTTAAATTTATGATTAACAAGAATCCCATGATCTGTCGAAGGCTTTCATGGCTGGAATCACTAGGTTCTTGTGGGTTTTTTCGGGCTATAGAGCCATGTTCTAGAGGCATTTCTCCTGACGTTTCGCCTGCATCTATGGCAAGCATCCTCAGAGGTAGAGGACCTCTACCTCTGAGGATGCTTGCCATAGATGCAGGCGAAACGTCAGGAGAAATGCCTCTAGAACATGGCTCTACAGCCCGAAAAAACCCACAAGAACCTAATCCCATGATCCTTTTTGTGTACTTCTGAGTTATACATCCCCATTTAATAACTGTGCATTTTTGTGGCCTAAAAGTAAAATTTACATTTGTGTTTATTGAAGTTTATGATAAACCATTTCTAAATATTGCACTATGCCATTACTGCTAGGTATTTACAACAAAGAAAGTGGCTTCCTGGAGGTGATTTTCCCTATTATTAAAGTCTGAGTGTGATGACAAAGATCTAATGACATGAGAGTTGCAATGGAAAGAGTTGCAACAGAAACTAATGCCCTTACTACAATACTAGATGTAAGAAATTAACTAATTTATTTGATATATTTTCAATTATTTATTCATATCTTTCATATAATTCTTCCATGTATTTTTTATTTTGTTTGGTCATATCATACTTTCCAGTATTAGACACCTCATTGGACATGACTCACTTGAAAAGACAATAATACCTAGTAAACTGGAAAACAGTAGGGATAGAGAAAAATTGCATAAGGCAACATTATAGCAAATATCACAAATTTCTAAAATAGATGGTAAACACGGCTTCAGAGGAAAATGATTACTTACTCATATGTAGGCTTAGTTTGAGACCAGCCATATAAATTGTGAACATCATAATGTCGAAGTTGAGTTCCATCAGGCAGAAGCTGTTCACTCTGCATGCACAGGGTTTTGCTACACAATCCTACTTCCTTTCCCACAATGCCTGACAAAGATATAATTCAAAAGCTGTCAAGAAAAAGCTAGAAGGGAAATGGCACATTTAACAGGTCCTTGTGAAATTTCCTGACTCTTGTACCAAAAATAACTTCTTAAAATAATCATTTATGAATAGCACAGATTCATTACTTTTCTGCATACGAGAGGCTTCAGAGTGATACACATCAACAACAAAACAGATAAAACATTTTTAAAATGTTTTCATCCATCATTCCTTAAATACTGATTAAATCAAAGTACCCTGTATTGAATTATTGTTTTTGTTTTTGTTTTTTTCTTATTCAGCGAAACGAATTTCTTTGGCTGATCAGATGTCTGCTCCAATATTGTAAAGATGCTCTAAAGTTGACAAATATAGATATCTTTTCTTGTTGGTGTTTGTTGACCATGTATCAATGTTCAGTGATCACACCATTTTCAGGTCCATTTTCATCAGATCCCTCATTTTGTTTACTAGAAAGTTACTCAAAAGGAGTGGAGTAACTAATGACATTTCATTTGGCAGAGATTTGGCCTATTGGCAACAATGGGAAACTTTAAAGGCTCAATCTTCAGCCATTGTAAGATCTATTTGCATGAAACCTACCTCAGTTGTAGACTCCAGTTACAACTGCGGCCCCACCAAGTTTCAAAACAATTCACCAACCTATTGATTTTAGAATTTTTTAAAACTTTTTTTAAAAAATAAGACATCTCATAAGAGAAGATTCTGGGAATTGTTGTCGCTGTTGTATCCATTCTTGGCCAATCAGAGCATGGACACCACCAGGCTATTTATAGGCTAAGAGACACACAGTGAGAAAAACTTCAACTTCCACCGTGCTCCAATAGGAACTTTTCAATGGACACACTAAGTTCCCAGGGCCCTTTCCAAGAAAAAAATGGAGGAGTCTTCTTCTGCTGGGGAGGGAAAAAGCGCTGCAGATATTTTGTTAACTTAACTTAACTTGCTGCTGTTTTTAAATTGTTTTTTTTAATTGTGTTCAATTTTAGCCTGTTCTTGTAAGCCGCTCTGAGCCCCAGGGGAGAGGTGGCATATAAGTTCGAATAATAAATAAATAAATAAATAAATAAATAACTCTTTCCAAAAAAAAAAATCCATTTTGCTGGTCTTTTTGTCTCTCTCTTCCCTTTTCTGTTTTCAAAAAATAAATGAAAACTACAATTTTTGTTATTAACAGTGATTTGGCCCCAATAATCTCTGTTTCTTGGTAATAATCTCTGTTTCTGGCTTTTAAAAATGACATACCAATTGTTTCTTTGTATAATATTGTATCACCTATATTTCTTTGTATTTGGTATTTCAGTCTGTCCTGTGGATCAGATAGACAAGAAGCCCTTTGAAAAGTGAGGGTACTGAATTACATGCATCCCTAAAGTTGTTTTCATCTAAATTAAACCTTTTGACATTTCTCAGATAGGGTGGTAGGTATATAAATAAAGTGTTGTTGTTATTATTATGACTAAGCAACATGGCAGTGTGATCAATATGACAAACATTATAAATGTAATCATAATTGAAATTTTGAGGATGCCACTTTTCGCTGCTATCTGAGTCTACAGAAAAAGGGAACTTTCTACCCCTTGTTTTCTTCTCCCTGGTGAGTAAACTGAGTGCAAGCTCCTTTTGCAGATTGAACTCATTTTGTAGTAATTCACAAAAGTCGGGGGGGGGGAGGGGGCAGAGTGAAATAACTGGAACATTTAAAAAACAACCAAGAAAGTGGGTTAAGAGAGGATTAATCAGTACTGTTTCTTTCAAATCAGAATACTGGGAGGTTATGATAAAATAAGTTCCTATTGTGTTAAGACACTGTTTCCAGCAATGCAACCTGTCTGATTCAAGATGTGCATTAAGACTGGAGAGAAAAATTCATTGCCTCATTTTCAGATAATAGCTGGGAAACATTTCTGGAATTGATGGTTCAGAAGTGGCTCGTCTATTGTAGCAGCCACAGTAGTATCTTGCTGATTTTTTCATTATCTTATTTAATGCTATCAGAAGGAGCAGCATCCATGCAGTTCATTGTAGTCCAGAGAAGATATGACCTTTCAAATGTGTCCACTACTGGAAAAGTATTATTTGAGTATTTTTGAATCAAATCAGAATTATTGATGTGTGAAAAGGCAAACTCAACATAGATCTTTTAAGGAAACAACATTATTAAAACAATGTACCTGGCATGTATGGAGGAAAATTGAGCTCAGAATCCCCGCAGCCATGAACTGCACCATTGACAAAATTGGCTGGTTCATTCATATCCTTGTAATTTGAAGTGGAAAAAAAAACACATAATACATTATAATATCTTTTTTACTTTTGTTAACTCTAGATAATTTCACGCTTGGAGTATATTTTATATAGTACTCTTATTTTTTACTGAAAACTTCCATAGGTATATAATGGCAGAGGTTGGACTGGATGGGACCTTGGGGTCCTTTCCACTTCAATGATTCCAATTGCTTCAAAGTGAAGAAAATATAAAAGTGTGTCTGCAGCCTTTGGACTGCCTCCATCTACAAGACTGATACTGAAGGCTACTGTACTCAAGGCTGTCCTGTGCATGCCCCCATGTTGCCCTCAAATGATAGACAAAGTGCACTAGGATGCAACAGGAAAGCCATAATTATTGATTTCTACTTTTGTAACATCCAAGTTTCACTACTGTAATATATCTAAACAATATAAGTAGTGAATTGCATGGGTATTTGTTTTTACGTAGACAAGGGAAGAAATAGTTTTGTTCCAGCTAGGGATGTATAAAGAATTTGGTTTTCACCCAAGGTCTGATGGGCTAATCTTGGCTTGTATTCCTGGACTCTCTGCAAGGAAGAAACAATTTAAATTGTATTTTTCTTGGAAACACCTTATGGATGTGTTTTCATGAACATATATATCAAAGATACACAGAACAAAATGCACACATTTCAAATGCATGCAAGATACTGCTTAAAACACATACTATGCAAACCAAGAAGGTGCATTTAGGGGGGAAACCTTTATCATTGAGATAGATAGATAGATAGATAGATAGATAGATAGATAGATAGTAGGGCTGGGCGGTTTCGTTTCATTAATTCGTAATTCATTAAAAATTCGTGATTTTTTTTGTTAACGAAGCGATAACGAACCATTCTGGAGCAACTTAAAAACGAAACGAATTTTTCAATTCGTTTCGTAAATGCTTCGTATTTCGTTATGTATTCGTTTTGTTATTGGTTTGAGGTCGTTTCGTTATTATTTCCGCATGTCTGGGGCAAGTTTTATAGTTGTTTTTTGTTTAATTAGTGAAAAAAAATTATAATAACACACCAACAGTCAACAACAGAGGGAGAGGGAAGCTTCAGAAGTTTTTTTAGCGTATTGCGCGATCGCGTCCGCCATTAACGAATCGATTCGTTATTGTTTCGTTATTGTTTTGTAATTTTTTTACCATTTACGAAATTTCATAAATATCGAACTTTTTTTAAGGAAAATTTCAGAATTCTTTTAAATATCGAAATGCAAAAAACCCCAAAAAACGAATCGATTTTAGAAACAAATTTTTCCGTTGTTACCCAGGCCTAATAGATAGATAGATAGACAGATAGACAGATAGACAGATAGATGGATGATAGATATAGGTAGGAAATACAACACTGCCTGAGCTCTGCGAGCGCAGCATTTTTCCGAATGAAGCAGAGAGTGTTTGAGGACCGGGACATCCGTAGGGATACCAAGGTGCTTGTTTATAGAGCTATTGTCCTCCCAACCCTGCTATATGCCTGTGAGACGTGGACTGTATACAGACGTCACATGCAACTCTTGGAACAATTCCATCAGCGCTGCCTCCAGAAAATCCTGCAAATCTCTTGGGAAGACAGGCAGACAAACATCAGCGTGCTGGAAGAAGCAAAGACCACCAGCATCGAAGCGATGGTCCTCCGCCATCAACTCCGCTGGACCGGCCACGTTGTACGGATGCCCGACCACCGTCTCCCAAAGCAGTTGCTCTACTCTGAACTCAAGAATGGAAAACGGAATGTTGGTGGACAGGAAAAAAGATTTAAAGATGGGCTCAAAGCCAACCTTAAAAACTCTGGCATAGACACTGAGAATTGGGAAGCCCTGGCCCTTGACTGCTCCTGCTGGAGGTCAGCTGTGACCAGCAGTGCTGCAGAATTTGAAGAGACATGAATGGAGGGCAAAAGGGAGAAGCGTGCCAAGACAAAGGTGCTTCAAGCCAACCCCGACCGAGACCGCCTTCCACCTGGAAACCAATGCCCTCACTGCGGAAGAAGACGCAGAGCAAGAATAGGGCTCCACAGCCACATACAGACCCACAAGAACACTGGAAGACAACCATCCTTGGAAAGTGAGGGATCGCCTAAGTAAGTAAATAAGTAATGATAGATATAGCTAGGTAGGTAGGTAGGTAGGTAGATAGATAGATATTGATCACATACACGCTACTTGTGGCAGAGTAAGGGTTTATCTCTACACAGTGGAATTAATGCAGTTTGACACCACTGTAACTGCTATAGTTCCATGATAAATGAAACAATAAACTTGAAAAAAGTGAAAACTTACAATCCATAATCCATCAAATTTAATACTTTTTTCAGGGTTCAAAGGGTTAGTGTGGAATTCCTGGATTTCCCTTTTCCACCACTCAGCTGTAGACTCACGGAAAAAATCTGGGAATGCAGCCCAAGCACAGTATTTCTAAAATAATAGATAGAACTACTTATTTACAGCCAAAACCAAAGTCAGCAAGTGGTAATGTCCACCTGCATGATGGCACATTCTTAATATGATACACACAGACGCCAAACCTTCCATGACTTATGGAAGTGATTTTCCAAATGTGGGTGCATATTTAGAAACTTTGAACAATCTAGGCATTACAAATACATGTTAAATCCATTTGGTCTACTATTTTTAAACAAAAAAACCTTAGCAAATGACTGACAGGAAATCATTGTATTCATGTAGACAATGCACTATTGTATGTTACTCATCTGTGCCATATGGAACAAAAAACTAAATGATAATATGGGGCCAACTAAAAGCCCATTTGGTCCAGCGACAATGCCACCATCTTCTGTTTGTATCCCTAACAACTGATGTGTAGTAGACACAAGTTTAGATGATATGTCCATCACAAACACACACATGCACACACACACACAGACAGATAAACAGACATTCAACAATCCCTTCCATCCCTAAAATGTGATGCTGAAGGAATCTTCTTTCAAACCATGGTTTTTGGATTTGGTGTCTTTCAAATTTCTCTTATATTTTTACCCATATTATTTGGTAAAGGTGAGTTAAGAGCAGCTTCTGGGCCAAATACAGTCCCCAGCCCAAGAATTGTCTTCATGGCATCAAGATTTTCTTGAGTGTCTTTGAATGAAAGCAGCATTTCAGTGATCTACACTTACTTCTACTCTTTCATCCCAGCCTAGAGATGGATCCACAACGACATCAGGCAAATATGGCCATACCTAAGAAAAACATATTTTGGGGTGAAAATAGCAGAATAACTAAATTAAATTATACAAAGGGATCTTTGTTGCATCTGATGAAGTAAGTTTAAGTCTATAAAAGCTCATGCTACTGACATCTTTCTCTCTGTTAGTCTCAAAGGTGTTACAATGTCCTGTTTTATACGGAATCAAACTAACATAACTATATGTCACTGAATTCCGCCAGAATGAAATTATGTGTTGTAGGTGACATTCCCTCAGAAATGAACAAATTGTATGAACTGGCTGACTCTTATTTTTACTAATGAGGAAAACAAAGTACTACAGTCTATTTGCAATTTGAAATAACCCAAGGGTAAAACATTCGACATTTTATGAAACTTTACTCTAGCTTCAACATATAACTAAGTAGCCCCCGGTGGTGCAGTGGGTTAAACCTCTGTGCCAGCAGAACTGAAGACCGACAGGTCACAGGTTCGAATCCAGGGAGAGGCGGATGAGCTCCCTCTATCAGCTCCAGCTCTTCATGTGGGGACATGAGAGAAGCCTCCCACAAGCATGATAAAAACATCAAATCATCCATGCATCCCCTGGGCAACGTCCTTGCAGACGGCCAATTCTCTCACACCAGAAGAGACTTGCAGTTTCTCAAGTCGCTCCTCACATGACAAAAAACAAACAAACATATAACTGAAACACATATTCTTTTTCAATGGCATCTTACACTTAACAAAAAGATATCATTATAAAGCAGTATTGCTCCAGTACTCTACCATTCTTTTGTCATACATTTTTCTGCTAATAGACTATTCCTCTATGTGACACCAACCTACAAAGACACCAAATCTGCAGGAACTATTTAAATAAAGTAAAGGATGTTTTAAAGGCTGTGTATTTTAATGTGAAATGGCTAGTGTTCTGAGGCATTTTTATTATGCAACAAATTCTGTTAGTTTTCAAAGAAGTAGATGTCAGCCTCTTGCAACATTAAAAAGAATTAATGTAGGTTGGAGTGGGGGTGGGAATACGGTATAATGGTACCATACCTTCCCCCACACAATACCACTGCCATTGGGCCATTTAATGAAGACGTCTTCCTGAACACCTCTTGTGAATGCTGGATAATTAGTTTCATTTCCTGAAATAGCCGGATCCTAAAATAAAGAACCAGATATACTTTCAAAACTTATATCAAAAACTGAATAACTCATAATACTTCATAACAATATAATATTTACTGGCTGAAGAAACATTGATTGCAGTGGAAGAATTTAATTGCTAAAAAGAAATATGCCCTAGTCAATCCACCTTCATGGGGGTTGGGTGGAGAATCTCCATAAAAGTGGAAAGCTGTGAATTAAATTAACATTTTTTCAACCAGAGATAGTGACTTTCTAGGAATCTCTAGGACTTCCTGGACTCTATCATGCTGGAAGACCTATAAATACCTCGGGAAAGATTTTATCTAGGAAACTCTAGGTCTTCCAGTAAGACTCTGTTCCACTTTCAGCAGACATTGATTACAGTGTCTTGCTGGTGGACCTAGAGCCTCCTAGAAAGAAATATATTAATCAAATCTACAGATAATCAAATATGCAAATGTTTAAACTCACACATGTATATGCCTAACTGTTTTTTACTCTACCTACTAATGTCACCACAGTGAAGTTTAACAGTTAGACAGCATGCCATCAGTGGTATAGGAACCTCACTCCAACAGACACAGTTCAGATGAAGGGGTTTGAAACATGAACATATGTCTTTTTGGCCTCAAGATCCATATGTTTGAAGCTGACAAGGCAATATTCCAAGAAGAGAAAACCAATGAGAAGAAAACACCATTCAAAATGAGAGCACTTTTCACTGGTAGCTTACCACTGGAACATTAGGCCCCTTCTACACTGCCATAAAATCCAGATGATCAAGGCAGATAATCCACATTATGTCTTTGAGCTAGGTAATATGAGTCTACACTGCCATACCACCCAGTTCAAAGCAGATAATCTAGATTTTATATGGCAGTATAGAAGGGGCAATAGAAGATTGGGTAAGAATAGGTTACAAGGGCAGTTCTGCCATTATAGCAGCAGAATCTCTCCTCTTACCACACCAAGAAATGAAGTATGCTATTTCTTTATAAATCAAATATATACCATGCACAAAGAGTAACATGAACACTGACCAAAATGATGACAAATCTCATGCCATCCTCTTTAATCCTGTCTACCACAGATGAAAGGTTTGAAAATTTGGGACTGAGTGTGAAGTCCATCTGCCGCTCCATGTAATCAATATCTGCATACTGTACATCCTATAGAAAAAGAAGAAGCTTGTGAATGCTTTTAATTCAATTGTGTTTAATTTGGGTTGTTGTAGGTTTTTCCAGGCTATATGGCCATGTTCTAGAACATGGCCATATAGCCCGGAAAAACCTACAACAACCCAGTGATTCCGGCCATGAAAGCCTTCGACAATGTGTTTAATTTGTTTGCATTCAAACATCCCCATTATTTGGCTGTCTTGATTATGAGCCCTTTAGGTTCCTGTTCTGAGAGAAAGGACAGGAAATAAATAAATATCCCAGTCAATATCTTTCAGCCTACTCTACAGATCTCCTGATCAATAGTTTTCAGCATACTTTACCTCACAAGAATATTCTTAGGGGAAAATAATTTGTGGAAAACCTTTCCAGTTACCCTGATCCTATCAGAGAATGGTAGGCTAACCATGATATTGATTCAGATGATTTTTAATTATTGGTTTAAAATTATAAAGCAACTGATTTAAATAAATATGCTCTTTTAACTGGTGCTATGTTCTTTTAACAAACATTTTGCATTTATAACTGATGTAATGTCCTTTTAACTGACTTTTCCCCCTATCTGTTCTATTTTAATCTGTTTCTCTTCATCTTGATCCACAGACAGAGGCGGGATGATGATGGTGATGGTGATGAAGATAATTTACTATTACCACTATTTCCCCAGGATTTGAAGTCAGGCTGTTTAGATACTAAAGCAAAGACAATGTAATAATTATTCATATATTCACAGAACTTACATAAGGAATTTTAGCTGCCTTCATTTCATTGTACAAATTAGAGATATCTCCATCAGTTTCATATCCATAACGGCTCAACTGGAATCCTAAACCCCAATAGGGAGGCATGACTGGGCGTCCAATAAGCTATTAATAGTAAAATGAAATAAAGATTATTAGGATGACAAAAGAGGAAAGTGAAAAATGAGAGAATATATTTTGTAAAATAATGTCAGGCTTACTGCAGTGTATTGCTGAACCACTTGTTCTGGAGTTGGGCCCAGCACTACATAGAAGTCCAAAATCCCTCCTAGGGTACGATAAGTCAAAGCTGGGGTAGGCTGTAATTTCACCTCTGGAAATGTATAATGGAAGGAATACAATACAAAATTATCATATGTATTAGTAATGGTAAATATTTAATACTCATAGAATGGAGTTGGAATAGACCACATGGGCCATCAAGTCTAACCCCTGCCATATAGGAAAAGTACAAAGTATCCCTGACAGATCAACATCTAGCCTCTTTTTGAAAGCCCCCAACGAAGGAACTTCCACTACACACCCCTTCTTCTTCTAGGCTGCAGAAGGCTGAATGGGAAGTCTTAGCAGATTCTGCCTTAAAAAATTAAAATTCTGCTTGGGGTACATAGAAACTGTATTAATTTGCATTCCCTAGTGGTAAGAGTATCTACCAGAGAAAAAACATGTGTAATGGACATAAATGATATGTAGCTTGATTAACAGCTGTTCCTGAGAATGTCCCATGAGAGTACAGTAGCTAAATCCAGATACACTGCACTATTTGTAATCCTGATATGCTTTTTCCCATTTATCAGAAATGATCCGTTATCTTATTGCTCTTATTTATAGGTAAATAGCAAAGGTACTTTCTAAACCAAAAGCAGCATTTCACTTTCATGTTCAATGACAAGAAAAGTCAGGCTGAGGACTCACATGACTCACAATCCGTCTATTTAGAAATCTGACACCATTATAGCTCAGAAACACAAATATAGTTGAGGTACTAGAGATAACTGACCCATTCCATTACTGTTCAGCAAGAGAACTCCATGAGCATTTCCATCATTTTCCAAACCCATGTAAAAGGGGTGAACTCCATAAGTGTTCAATTTATACTGTAGGCACGAAAGAAGAGACGCATCATGAACAAATAACTTGTTTAGAAAAAAATCAATTTTCTTCCTAACATACTTTTGCACATGTCAAAAAGGGACAGAAATTTCTATATCAAGGAAATAATGAGTATTCATTCTCCAATTTCTTTATTCAGGGTTCAGACTAAAAAGTAATACAGGAATGAGATGGCCAAGACTTTTTTTTCATTTCGCACAATTAATTATAAGATCTTAATTCTGTGGATAGTTGCTGGTGTTAAATGAACTCCTTTCATATGTTACTCATCCAAAAATGAAGAATGCCAAAACTGACCATATAAAAGGCAGCTCTCTTTGTGATGATCATTAAAGGTTGTACTTTACCATCTTCAGATTCAATCTTCAAATCCAACCAGGGTGGGTGTGAAATAAATCAAATCCAGTTAACTATAATTGTAATGGGACTCTCCTTATGATCAAGTTTTAAAATGGATTCCAATGGGACCTAAGTGCCATTATTTTAATCAAGATTCAGCTCATGGCACTTGTCCAGTTGTTCTTTGGACTAATGATGGAAAAGAAGGAAATTACAACAAGCAGTATGGTGCAGTGATTTGAGCGTTGAACTACCACTCTGGAGACTAACGTTTGAATCACTACTCAACCATAGAAACTCACCGGATGGTTTTGGGCAAGTCACACTCATTCATCCTCAGAGGAAGGCAAAGGCAAACCTTATCTCCACAAATCTTGTCACGAAAACCCCATGACAGGTTTGCTTCAGAGTCAGCATAAAATAAAGACAACTTGGAGGCACACAACAACAACACTCAATACTCACTCCAGGAGACTGATCCCTTGCAAACATTGACCAAGTATGCCAGTCCATTTCATGCCGATATTGTTTGTGCTCTGTTTCCCCAAAGCCATACACATACTGTGATGGTAAGCGAGTTGAAATCTGAATGAACATGTCACTGAAGATGAAACTAGGTAATTGTGAATCCCAGCTGCAATAAAAGAGCAGGTTTTGTTAACAAGATATGACTAGGAATCAAATGTTCATGATATATAAGGACCTTTAGATTATAAGTCTTTTTTTGGTTTAGATTTTAATGCAAACTTAATGTATATTTGAAGAAATGTAATTCTGAAGTTAAAAGTTATTCCTTTAATATTTGCAATTTTCTGATATGTGTCCAAAATACCTTGTTTGCACCTTGGTCATTTCCCAAACCCATTGTCTCCCTCTCATTATTTTGGACAAAAATACCGTTAATGTTCCCCCAAAATCCAGTGCTTTGCACCCAAACTGCCTACCTGAGTCTCAGTCTACAAAAATGCCAATACCTGCCTCCTAAGTAGTGAAATGCAATAGTGCAAAATGGAAGCTCAAAGATTTTTTGGGGAAAACTAAATTCATAACTGATGAAAAAAAACTCTTCAATATGTTTTTTAAAAATCACAAACATAAAGTGAAATGAACTGAATCATTCATGTCGTGTCCCATAAAGACCCTAACTGTTTACCTCCAGTTAAGCCCTTTTAGTTAAAGAGTTTGATATTTTATGTACAGTTTTGGGGGGATCAGTTTAGACAGTCTCTTTACATTTGAAGCCTCCAATGCCCTGCCCCTTTAAGAATCATCTCAGGGGCAGAGCCTCAGGCTGGGCACTTCTGGTTCTTGGAAAAGTAAGTCTTTTTTTGTGACTGGAAGGTGAAGAGAGAGGAAGGCTGGAAGGTCTACAAAATAGTATGTCCCGTCAGAGCTGTATTCACATCCAGTCGGAGCCTTATTCAAGTCAAGTTGGATCTATATTGAAGTCCAGTCAAAGTTAAATATTGAGATCATCTTAGAGACACCATACAAGAAAGAGACAATAAGAAGAAATAAAGATTCAAGAGCCTCCGTTTGGCCAGAACTGTGTCTATCTCTCAAAGCCTTTACCTCTCCTCATAAAGACTTTGTACTGAGACTCAGGAGGAGAGAAAGTCTAAAATTCTTGTCAGTTAATAAATTCTTGTTTGATTCAACTATATAGTCTCTGATATGTTCCCTGCTTGGTCAGTTCACCTTCCAAGTAGTTAAGATAGCATGTGGGCAGAACAATCCAACTCCAAGTTTCATTTAGAAAGTACAGCAGACTTACTTTTTTTAAAAAAAAAACTTTCTGTTTTAAAAACATATTGGAGTAAGAAGTCTTTGCCTGACGATAGAAGGAATTTAGGGAAGAGGCTATTCTGTCTTCCTTAGGAAAAGAGTTCCAGAGTCCAGGAGCAGTGGGTGCAAAGGCCCTATCAAGAAGACCTTTAACTGGAAATTTTATAAAAGCTAAATAAGGGGCTCAAGATGTTAAAATATAAGATAACATCTTTTTTTCCCCTGTCTTTCATGCAGCCTGCAGGTGCATCAAAAAAGTGTGCTATATTCCTATGATACTACAAGGAAAGTTTCAAACAGACCAGTTTTTGGAAACCCTTTTACAGAAACTAATCTGCTTAGAATTTGATTGTGACAACCACCAGGAATTCCATCAAACATTTTACCAATACATTCAGTTTTAGAAGTTCTTAAAACACAAGGGTTGAAGTGAGGGATTTTCTTTCAAATGATGTGATGAAGACAATAACAAGAATCAGAAATCCTTCTGAATTTGAGGGGGAAATACTTTAAAGCTTGGAAAGGTTTTCAGTTATCTATAATATATCTATGTTGTGCTTCTCTGCTTAATAGCATACTTATATCTATCTATGCTGTCTGATCTTTTGATATATGACAGAAATTGGAGAGAAAAGGCGAAAGCTAAGCTTGGTCTGTTGCCTGCTGATCCGAAATGGAAACAGGGGAAATTCTTTGGTCCACAAAGCATTTACTGAAAAGCTTACACCAGAACTAAATACTTAGAGAGGTTTAAACCACAAAAACAGTTCCACAATTCCTTTTCATGTCAGGTCCCACACATCTTTAATAGGTACCTGGCAGATAAAAGGTGTTCTTTTCTATACCAGGGATAACTGTGGACACCTATATGGTTCGATTTGGATTGATTGATGGGTGGCAGTGTATGAAGACTGAGTTAGATCAAATAAATAGCCTTGGTTTTAGTATTAGAAGGAAATCTGCCTTGGTTTTAGTATTAGAAGAATTTAGCCATGAGAAACACACACACACACACACAGAGGAAAAGGCTCACATAAACAGAACAAAGAAAACATACACCAAATGGAACCCTAATGAGAGAAGCAGGACAATAAACAGGCTATCACCTTCTTTAGAGATTCAAAGAACTCTGTGTAACCCAGGGAAGTCATACAAGCAGGCAATGGCAATAAAACCTTAGAGACAGCAGCCTTGGATGTGGGAATTAGAAATGACATTTTGATGTATTTTTATTTTGATAAATTGAACCAAATGAAAACCTCAAATAGTCCCAGGAAATCCCAGATGGTATACTGATATATTAAATTATTGTATTCTGATCAAAGTGCCAATGAGCAAGATGAAAAGCAAGGAGGGACATGAGAGCCAGGATGAAAGGATTAAAGGCGTGAATTGTATGGGGGGAAACCTATAAGAACCTTGTAAGAGAATTCATTGGTGTGTCATCTTTTCAAGATGGTCACCTGCAGCTTACTTGCAAACGAATCTGTCGGGTTTTTTTCTATCTCCTCTGCCTCCTATTTCCTTATTTTTAAAATCAGGACTAGGTTTTGTTTTTGTTTTGTTTTTTGTTTTTTGGTTTGCCTTCTTGAAGAGGGGCATTGCATCTGGGCCTCTTCACTATGCCTTCCAAATATTATTTTTCAAACACTTTCAATTGGAATTTTGAATCTTCATTATTGCCTTTAAGATTATGGAAGACAGAAAACCAGACCATGATGTTTTTGCATTAAAATAATGGCAGCTTTGTACATTGATTATGAAGTAAATAATCTGAATAGTCATCCTTGCCTATTTTGTAATGGAAGTCACTGAGAGGAAAAGTTTTTGTTTCCCTGTTATATGGTTTGTTCACATTATAGGGAAATCTTTGGGGACTATTATTATTATGATTATTATTATTATTATTATTATTATTATTATTATTATTATTATTTACAGCTTTTATATTCTGCCCTTCTCACCCCGCAGGGGACTCAGGGCGGATTACAGTGTACACATATATGGCAAACATTCAATGCCAATTTTAACATACAACATATACAGACATACACAGAAGCTATTTAACTTTTTCTGGCTGCCAGGGGAGCTGTCGCTTTCATCGTCCGTCTGCGAAACTGATGAAGTACTTCCACATTCCCCACGTGCTTTTCTGCTGGGATGCTTTGCTGGAGTCTTTTTATGGCCTCATAAATTAGTTAATTTAGCCTCCCCACACTTTAAGGTGGTACCTAATTTTCCTACTTGACAGATGGAACTGTCTTTCGGGTTGCAAAGGTCGATAACAGGCTACACAATTGGTTGGAAACCCACTCCAACCCGGGCTGGCTTCAAACTCATGACCTTTGGTCAGAGTGATCTTAATGCAGCTGACACTCAGCCAGCTGCGCCACAATCCTGGTTTTATTTTCTCAAAACAAGGTAAAAGGGAAAGTGAAAGGTGAAGAGTTGGCTTAATAATCAAGTTGTATAGAGTGGCTTTATACTTCCAGTATAAATCAATACACAGTTTTGAAGACATGAACCCAAATGTTCTTAAAGTAACAGAATAAAAACTAATGTAAAATGTGTCAGTTGGTGAGTGTGCTGTCACACTCTGGGTTCTGTATGCCCAACGGGACGCCAGGGATGCCTCAGATTAGAAGCCTTTTGGTCCTTACCAAACAGAGTCCTTTTGTAGATTTCCAAGAGGAAAGAAGGTCTTCAATTCTCAGAGAAGGCTGACTAAAGCTGTGGGACTGGATCCCCCCAGCAAAAGCTGTAAAAAACAAAGCTTTCTACAGGTGGAACTGATTCACGTCCTATACAAAAAGCTTCTCTGTGTGAACCAGATAAAGGGGTGGAACTAAAGAACCTAATGATGATTGCAAACCAAGGGAAGCCACCTTATTGCGAAATGCATTGAACCTTGGAATACATGCAAATGCTCAAAGAAAGAAAAAGAAGTTGGAGCTCCTAGTACAGCTGTACAAGCACAGGGAAAAGAAGCCAAACAAATATTTCAACCTCTGTCATTATATTGTTAAACACACAGTGCTGAATATAGCCTCATTACTGTATAAAACACCCACTTACATGACTGTCCCAGTACTTCTGCGCAGAATTTGGATACCAAATGGATTGTTTTGAACTGAAACATCATAGAGACGATTCTCAGTGGTGCCTGCAGGAGTGCTGGGGAGGTTCAATGGGACCGGAACTTCATATCTTTTATTGCTATAATCATAAATCTACAAAAAAGAATAGTTATTAGACTTACATTGTTGTTGTTCATTCGTTCAGTCATCTCTGACTCTTCATGTCCTCATGGACCAGCCCACGCCAGAGCTCCCTGTCAGCCATCACCACCCCCAGCTCTTTCAAGGTCAGTCCAGTCACTTCAAGGATGCCGTCCATCCATCTTGCCCTTGGTCGGCCCCTCTTCCTTTTACCTTCTACTTTCCCCAGCATAATTGTCTTCTCTAGGCTTTGCTGTCTCCTCATGACTTACATTACACTTACACAATATATATCTCAGACAGCAACTGTTTTATGTAAGAATAGAAATCTCTTTATCAAAGGAACACTTTGGAGCTTATCTGCTTTAACCAGAAGCTAATAGGTTTTAATGACTTGGCCAGATTTCCCTCAACAGATCTTTGTATGTGTGACTGTGAAGAATCGGCTTCACATTTTTGTGACTTTTCTTGAAATTCACCATAACATGGACTTTTCCTTCATAATATTGGAATTTTGAGGTCTGAACCACCTGGTTCATACTGTCCTGAGAACAAGGACTTACAAGTGAACTGAAACAAGAGTGTATCTTGCTACAGGTCTTAAAATGTGTTGTTGCTGCTGCTGTGTAACTTCAAGTTACTTCTGCCTGAGTTTGGCATTCATTTCATTGAACAGAAAATAAGAATATGAATATTGCTTAGGTTTTAAAAAATCTGACTATTACTTAGAAAAGTAACTAGTACGGTGTAGTGGTTTAAATGTTGGGCTATGATTCTAGAGACTAGGAATTGTATCCCTGCTCAGCTATGAAAACCCACTGGATAACCTGGACAAGTCACACACTCCCAGTCTTAGAGAATGTAAAATAGGTTCACCCTATAATCCTCTCAAGCCGGAAATTGCATGGGGCACACAACAACAAAAGCCATTTTGCTTGAAAGACAAGTGAACAACTATGACAACATGATTTCTTTGGAAAGGCCTATCACTGAAATAAGATTGGATGCTGTACTGATCTTTTCTCTGGTTATTTAAGGATGGGTGAAAAGCTCCATAAGAATTAAAGAAAAACTTGTCAACAAACACATGTTTTTCTGACAGATTTTGTAAACAACATACACAACAATTCATTTATTTTTTTTACCTTAAACTGAAACATGTGGTTTTCATGATATTTAACCTCCAAGCGCAGTGTGTTAATAGGAGTTATGGACAGTTTTGCAGCTCTAACAGATCTCTGGCTTGTGCTAAGGTCTGCGGTAAAACCAGAAGATGTGTACTGAACATTGTTGATGGTATAACCAGCATTGTTATGGAAGTAACAGTATGGAACTCCTGGAGTTGGGGAAGACTGTAAAAAAAACATTTTGCTATAACATATATAGGAACTAATCAGTTAGGAAATGTTAAAGAAATTCAGCATAGCCAGTATTTACTAATGATAAACAAATCCACACAGAACTCATTGCAACTAGCTCAACTTTTCAAAATATATTCAGAGAATTTGGGATAGAGTTAGAATTTAGTGTTTTTTCAAGTTGTCCAAAATATTTCATATGGAAACTGAAGGTACAAACCCTACTATTGTTCTCCCTCCACAACCAAACCCATTATTGCAATTCATAAATCACAATATTCAGCAGGAAAGTCTGGCTAGTAACAGAAGAAGCCTATAATTCAGGTCCAGTTGCTCAGGACCATGCTTTGTCAGTCAATCAAGAGGTACTGGAAACCAGATATATGCACAAACAACATAGTTCAATTCAAGTCCTGATTTAGTGCTTTAGAAAACAGTCCGATTCAACTCAGATTCATTCTGAGGCTATCTGATTCAACTTGGGCCAAAAACTCAAAGTGATATTCTACAATCAAAACTTAATTGAAAATTCATGGGAAAGTCATAAACAGGTCAAAACTTGGAATGAGATTGGGTGTAACTTGAAAGCATGAAAGATGCTTTTGATGGTGTGCCAAAAAAATAGAGGAATAAGTGGAGGAGTGTTGGTACTTGCTTCAAGTTATTTTAGTAAAATAGCCTCCCCTTTCTCCTTCTCCCTCTTCCCACTCACTCTTCTTTTCCTTCCACATATTCTTTAGTCCCTGAGACACCACACTATAGAACAAAAATCTTACAGTATAGTTGGAGAGTAACAAAAGGACTAAAGCAGTTAACAATAGAAAGAAACACATTTCTTGGAATTGTTTGGCCATCACTAAAATCACAGCATCAAAATAATGTTTAGAAGGAGCACCAAAAATAAAAAAGTTGAGACTAGTATTTTCTCATTTCAATAGCACCAGTAGGAAACAGGAATGAGACATTTTCAGCATACTTGGAAGAATCACAAAGATTGCGAAAAATATTTATTAACAAACAAACAACCTTCTAAAACAAAGATACAAGAACTGAACATAGGCAGAAAGCATGTAATGTTGTGAGAATGGGAAAAAATAAATCATAACACAAAGAGAAGGAAATACCCTTGTCATAGAGACTACCTAGCTGAATCATGCTACAATTCAGTATTTTTTCACGATTTATAGGTTCTATTTTTATTTTAAAATTACATGCCGAGGGAGAGGGGCATACTTGACAATGACAATATACAAAACCAAACTAAGAAGAAAAGTGAAAGAGGTTAGTCAATTTTAATGAGAATTTATTCAATTATATTACACTACTATTAATGCAGTTTGAGGCTATTTTATCTATCATAGCTCAAGGCTATAAAATCAAGGGATTTGTAGTTTGGCCAGGCACTCTTTTGGTAAAGAAAGCTAAAGACCTTGTAAAACCACATTTTCCATGATTCCACAGTATTGAATCATGGCAGTCAAGGGGCATTAATTCCACAGTGTAGATACAGCTTCAGCCAACATACATCTAAAATGCAAAACGTATTCAGAAAGCAAATGTTTAGTTATTAAATCACTTGATGTTTCCACTACCACCACCATCATCATGCTTACCTCCCAGGTACAGCCTAGGGCTTGACAATTTGCCTGTGTTGCATCTTGATAAGGATAACAATCAAATTTATCACTATCTTTCAAGACCTGGTTCCAGGAGACTGTGTGTTCTTCCCCTAGTTTAAGCTGAAGGCCTGTTATATGAACAACCTATGAAAATAAGAATAATAATATACAACCTCACACAAATTGAGATCATTTATCTTGTCTACCGTACAATTAAAATTCAATTTTATATGAATGAAATGATAACTGCCAATGTTAATCTTTTCCATTGCTTGGTTGTTGATTTTTAATTTGTTTTTATTTAGACAAGTGATTCTTCGCTATGTTTCTTCTTCAAGATAGCAATGAGTTCAGCGATTTTCTTCACACCACAAAAACTTTATCTGCCATAGTTCCATACTATTGAACATTAGGATTTTTAGTTTTAATTACTAGAACTTTCTTGTTCATAATTTGATTGGTGCATTCCAAAACCATCAGTCTCAAGATTCCATAGCATGAAACCGTGATGTTTCCCCACTTGCTCAATTACTTGATGAAAAAAGTAACAAAAATTTATTACTTTGTTAAAATTACAAAAAAATTAGGTTCATAATTTCAGGAACACCTTCAAAAACTATTCACCCCTCCCCAATTTTAATGAGTATTGAAACATATTTTTCATTGATCGCACAGGCCTAATATCAGTACTTTGTGAATCTGGTTCGTACAGTGAGTAATAAATTCATTTTAGTTTGTTTTGACGGGGAAGCAAAAATATTCCCAAATGTCTTCTCTTAGATTTTTTAAAAGTCAGGCTTAAAAGTAGACATTTGATTGATATGCAAAGGCCATGCATTCATTTTATTTTAGTTTGGTAAATAAATTCCCTCCTCCCAGTTCAACTATCATGACCAGAAATCTTTAAAATGGCTAATTATAACACATGTCACTTCTATTTGAAACATTTCTCTTCTAGGAATTTATGAAAACATTTATCAATATTTATTTACCTTATCTGCAGCATTATAATTGAAATTGACAGGATAATTCTGAGCCACGTTGTTTGATGTGACTTTCACTTCTGTAACTTCTAGGGATAATCCAAAGATCTTGACATCCTGAAATTCTAAGTTATTTGGATCTTGGTAACCATTTTGTGCCACAGACATAGTTAAGACATCCTGGAAGATAGCAAAAGTACACATACTGAGTGAGGGCCTGATAAAGCAGTAAAACAATGTTTCATGGGTGTGTTTTACTTGCTTATTTTTAATTATTTCAGCACAAAGTCCTATAATGTAGATGTAGTATGAAGTGGATTGTTGCTGTCTTACACTGCTATCTCTTTTTGTGCATTGTGTTATATTAGATTATAATCCTTAAGATCAGAAACTATCCAATCAACAATTTGTAAGTTGCTTTGACTGCCTTTTTGGATGAAGAATGGGGAATTAGTGCTATAAATAAATGCAATGTAGTAAGCCCTCCACTTTCAAATTAGTTAGGGCCACAAGACTCCCACAGAAGTGGATAAACCATGAAAAAACCTATCATTTTTTACCTGAGAGAACAATTGCTGCAGCCCAGCCACCTACTTGATCCCCTTTTCATCCAAACATCACACATATGAACAAGAATAGTATGTTTGTTAAAAAAGGTATCTAATATAAAAACAGTTTCAAAATACATTCATGAGCAAGATTTCCAGAAGCTTAACTAAAAGCAATGACCAACTCTGAATAGGAATGTCAAAACTCACTTAAGCCAAAAGCAAGAAACTGTAATTCCAGGGTTGTTGCACTTAAACTAGAATTATATACAAACACTTAAAAGCATGAACATGATCATAATCCAAAGGATGGATACTTGAACTTGATTATAATTCCAAAGGCTTGAAACTTTAAACAAGATTTGTAATTCAAACAGAAGGCATGGAACTTAATCAGGAAAACAAGACACAGATCCAAGAACAGAACTCATAACTCGGACCTCCCAAGATAGGCAACTTGACACATGAAAATCCAATGTTGATCTCCCCACCCAACATTGACTCTAATTCCTTAAGAATACTCCCACTTGCCCATGACATCAGTCTTTCTCACACCTGGGTTCCCTTAGTTTAACTTTCAGTCTCTGGGAACTCTGGATTTGTCTCTGTTTCACACTATCCCTTTAGATCTGTAAATACTGGGTTGACTGTAACCCTCCTGTCTCATCCCCATTCCTTTTAGAGTCAATCGCTGGCCAATGAGAATCACTTCCTGTTTCCCCAACATCAGATCAATGCAAAACATTCCCATCGTCTCAAAAAACAGCTTTGCTTTCCCCCACAGAAACACCAGGTTCAACCAGAAAATCCTCATTCTCATCCTCAGAGGCTTCACAGGCCTCAACAACATATCTTTTAGAATCTCTGTATACTCCAGAGCAACTTCTACCAGAGGTTGACCATAAAGTTGTACTGTAGGATGCAGAGATTCCTAGAGAGCTCATATTAATCAAATTTGTTAATAGTTAAATCTGCAAAAGTTAAAACTACAAATGTGAAAGGGCAACTGTATAATACAATGCAGCCAATATCCTTTGAAGAAGAAAGACAAAATGCAGTTTTCTCCTCCCAGAATCTACCTACTATAACATAATGGGTTGAACCCTTGTGGCAGCAGGACTAAAGACTGACAGATCAAAGGTTCGAATCCGGGGAAAACACAGATGAGCTCCCTCTGTCTGTTCTAGCTCCCCATGCAGGAACATGAGAGAAGCCTCCCATAAAGATGGTAAAACATCAAGGCATCAGGGTGCCAAGTTCCAAGGAGCATATTATTGAATACGGCTTCTTAATTTTTTTTCACTTGCATCCCATTTTTTGCTTGAGAAATGTTTACATGAAATTTTACTTGCTATATAGGCATATAAAATAAACAGACATTTTTAGAAATCCCTATCACTCTTTCTAGCACTACCAAGTATCACAGGGCTGTGCATTCAGTTGCCATTACAGTCTAGGGAAACCCAAACCCAACTGCTTTCTGCAGACACCCTACATTCTTAAGATATAGCTCTCTCTATTTATTTTTGTTTCCAATGGATACAGTGGTCCCTTGGTATCTAGTGGGGTTTTATTACAATACATAAACTCATGGATGCCCAAGTTCCAATGGTCAAGTAAAATGGCGCCCTTTATATAAAATGATATGTCTGTATGGTTGAATCTATGGATACAGAGGGCCGACTTTATTCTAAGTCAAGATCTGCAGGAATAATAATAATAATAATAATAATAATAATAATAATAATAATTTTTGTCAGTAAAATAATAATAACTATAGCAACAACAACAACAATAATAACAACAACTTTTATTTATAATTTGCCCTATCTCCTCAAGGGGAGTCAAGAAGTCTATCAGATCAATACTCTAGCTCCACATTATCCCTGAATTTAATATTTAAGAGTATTGTGAAAGAAAGATAAATTTGTACTGTAAGAGAATCCAAGAGCATCAGATAACTAACCTGAGAGGAAAGAAGGCTGGAGAAGAGTAGACTGATGATAGAAATCAGTATTGACATTCTCCTTCTCACGGTAGCACTAATACTACCAGCCTAATGAAAGAAAGCCTTCCACTAAATGCTGTTAATTATTAATCTTAGTCTAAGAAGAGAAAGCCAAACACAAAACCCATGTTCCTCAGAACAAGTGTTGGGTACAACCTGAAAATATTTAATTACAAATAATCATTTACTAGCAATTAATTCATTTTTTTCAGTAGCAAAGATATAGCTCTAACATTATTACTGATGGGAACATTTAAAAAGAGTAGCAAAAGAAGGGTCCAGAATGGGGAGAAGGAATAAAAGCTAATGAGGAATGTAATGGTCCATTTGTAGCATAACTGTAACTTCTCATTTAGCTTTATAGGAACATGATATGACCTTTCTAAATGGTGCAGAGGGAAGATCACATGTGAGATCATCTTTTTCTAATGAATAAAAAACATTCAGGATTTTATAAATAACTAATGAAATTCTTAGTTACTTCTGAGAAATACAACAGTAAAGCACCACTTAGAAAATAAAATGAATTCCTTTAAAAATATATAATTCCCAGTACTAATCTTCTCATTATTATATTTGTTCAGTTCATTTGAACTTTGTAGCCTGATCTTTCTTTAGGACATATTTAGAACATGCATTTTTTTTTTATAAAGCTTGAAACAAATTGCAGAGACAACCTTAAATAACTCCCCACTTCAGAATGATGGATTGATTGCAAGCTGCACTGCAGTAATTGTTATGGTTGCTGCAGCAACTGTTATGAGTATAAGACCCGGAGAAAAGCAGTGGGGGATGCATAGAAGTAGCAAAGGGAACCTTTAAAAATAGGAAAGTGGGGGGCATTTGACTATGCAGGAAAAAAAAGATCAGTAGAGTTCAAGCTTGTTGGAGAAGAATATAGAATAAATTCTAGAGAGTAAAGATGATGACGACTCATGGAACCGGAAGAATGAGACTTTCACTGCAAAGGAATATCTAGAAGCATTAGTAAGAAGATGGCTGCAGGAAGAAGAGCAATCATAGCTTGGGCAAGTCTATAAAAACTGACAATGATACTGTAAATGTCACAGTGGCAGTTCGAGGGAAGAAGACTTGTCAAAGAATTACACTAGGGGTCCTTTCAGATAGGCCCTATATCCCAGGTTTTGGTCCCAGGTTTTCTGCTTTAAACTGGATTATATGACTCTGCACTGCCATATAATATGGGATAAACACAAAACCTGGGATCAGATCCTGGGATATAGGACTGGTCTTGAAGGGCCCTAGGTATCCTTATTCTTATTGTTCAATAATGTTAGAGTTTTTCTAAGACATTCACTTCTGAGAGATAGGCAAATTGGAACAGATAGCTAATCAGTATGTTTACTCTTATAAATGTAAAACTGTATTTTGGATTTTATTTTTTTCTCTCCCTTTCATAATACACATCTGAAAAATGTTAAATATAATCTAAATACTTTTACTTTAAATTGACGATCGTAACAATAGTTGAAGAATAATAGGCTCACAAAACAACATGAGTTCAAACCCAAAGAAACCAGTATCTACAAGCCTGCCATTATGATATATGGCATAAACCTATACAAAGGAAGCTGCAGGTCTGTTCCTAAGAGAGTTCCTACACAAGACTACACAATAAGATGGCAGGAAAATGTGTCATGGTTGATTTATAAAAACTCTTGTAATATTTAAAAGTACATGAGATTAATTATAAAAAATATTACTGTCAACTATTTATAAGCAATCATTAAATTGGGTTGTTGTGTCTTTTCCAGGCTGTATGGCCATGTTCCAGATGCCTGCCTTCATCTATGTCAGGCATCCTCTGAGGTTGTGAGGTCACATCCTCTGAGGATGCCTGCCATAGATGCAGATGAAACGTCAGGAGAGAATGCTTTTGGAACATGACCATATTGTCCAGAAAACACACAACAACCCAGTGATTTCAGCCATGATAGCCTTTGACAAACATTAAATTATTGTTGTTAGCACTACAATCCATATATATGTATACAGAAAGTGAAAAGTTTCTGTATATATTTCAACCTTCAATATTAATGTCAAAAATATGTAATACAATTTAATGTAGGATATATTGTAAAAGGCAAAGGACAAGAGCATTCTTGATAAGCACAGAACTGCAATTAATCTTTACAAACATTCAGAATTTCCTCAAATTTCCAGTTCCACTGCTCAAACTTTGAAATGATTATTACAGTCAACCGGGAAGTTGAATATTTAAGTTCTAAACATAATGTATTTGTAAGTTCTAAACATAATGTATCCTAAAGCAAGGATTCCTTATAATTTGGTCTATTTTCAGGACTAGACTCATTCTATCAGATATCAGAATAAGAGGAGTCTTCCAGGCTATTTGATGGTAGGTGGATGTCCACACTGTATGGCACCAAGCCAGTCTGGTGGTGAAAAAGGAGTCCACACAGCCTAGTGGCACTAAACCTGGTTACCATCACAGTCATTTTCTTGGTTTAGTGGCTATCACCAGGAGCAAAATTGCTAGTAGTTGTCCCTCTTTGAATGTATTGTTGCTGGTTGAGCCGCCA
This sequence comes from Anolis sagrei, assembly GCF_037176765.1. Taxonomy (NCBI): domain Eukaryota; kingdom Metazoa; phylum Chordata; class Lepidosauria; order Squamata; family Anolidae; genus Anolis; species Anolis sagrei. The sequence goes on from NC_090023.1 coordinate 248,898,551, forward strand.
GATCAACATGGGAAATGGAACGGGGAACGAAACAACTTTAAATCACACAGCAACAATATGGCAGCTATTATCAATTGCAAAATAACATGGCACATCAAGGAATTGATTTTGAAATCCTACTTTATGACACTAGTGTAAATGCTACTTTTTTGACAGCTATCAAACACTAGCAATACTAAATTCACTATTGACTATCTGATACCAACTATCAAACAAAATATTTAGCAATATTCACATTTTTCAAATTCTCAGATAATTTTTGTATTTTTGACATCAGTATCCACAAAGAGCATCAGTTGGAGAATAATGTTACTTATCTCTACTCCTGGTGAAAGCATACTTACATTGGAGGCAGTAAATTGATATAAGAGGTAGGCTTTATTTTCCACTGTACCTAAATTATAAAAAAATACATATTTAAAATAAATATCTTAAAGAAAAACACTGATTAAATAAAATTGATTATCACTCTAGCTACATGACAATGCAAAATTGACGTTTGTTCACAAACAAAATCCATTACTGGCAGAAAGAAAAATAAAATGCAACTGGGTGAATCACCAAATATGTAATAATAATGGTAGGATGTAAAAATATTTGCAAATTTCTAACATTTGAAGAAAAAGACTGCATCACATTGAGAGATTAAGAAACACTTTTAAAAATGCATTAAGTTTTGGCCAGAACACATCAGAAAGGACAGGAATTCCTCTCACCTTTGGAGGTATTAGGATAGGAGGGGCAGGAGGGAATTTGCACAAAAAGATCTTATGCAATACACTTGCAAGAAATGATGAATATTATTATCATCAGAATCATCATCACCAACCCCAATGAATATGTTATATCCCTATTGGTTGTGTCAAATGCCGGAATTAATGTTTGAAAGGTGATAACATGGAATATGTGTGTGGTGGGGGAGGTGAAGTTACATATGTACAATATCAACTCATTGATTTGATATGTTATTTTGGGTGAGATTCCTGGCCAATTCTGACCATGTTATTCAAGTATATTAAAAGATGTTCCAAACTCTTGAGATAATATGCTAATTGTTGTTGTATACAACTGCATGTCCATTTAAAACATGACAGGTTAAGGTCCTCTCAACATGGAAATGCTTTTCCCTTGGCATTTATGTTTGCAAGACTGCTGTTAAAGGCACAAAAGACCCATCACAAAAAACAAACAAACAAAAAAGTGAGTTCCTTATGCATCAGAACAGTAGGACCACTGAAACAAAAAGAAAGAAAAGACATGTAGCTATGTAGGCTTGATAAATAGAGAATTTTAAAATGCTGGTATAAAAAGAACATTTTGTGTGTGTTTCCTACTTCAGGTTCAATGGAGTTACCACCATTTGCCTTATCCACTATATTTATGGTTTTATGGTTGGATTGCTAAGGAGCAATTAACAGAGGATAATGTTTATCGTTACACCCCACTTGTTGATCTTCACACACTGCTATTAAAGGCAAAAGAGGATGGCAGGGCAATTTATTATTGCTGGTAAATTGGCAGCCCTAAGCCCTACAGCTACAAAATTGCAGCCTCTGTTCTGAAATGGAGTAGAAATAGTGGGAATGTTTGTACTAAATAATTTAGAATTTACTCTGACATTCTAATATTCTGAGTTTACACGTGGGATTCACTGCACTTGTGACATTTCACTCCCACGCGCTTACTTTCAAAGTTCAAAACTTGAAAACACCATGGAGTTATAGAGAAAGAAAGCTTAATAAATGGTATGTCTATCAAAGGCGTATGCTGTTTGGAGTTAGCACTGCCATTTTAGCCTCAGAGAGTTAGGATTGCAAAGCAGATGGTACCATTTCCTATAGTAACAGCTGTTAAGAAGAGCTTGTGTGTGCATATCTTCAATCTTGAGCAGCAAAAGAAATGCACACAGCAGGTACTGAGCATCCAGGACTTTCAAGACCTTTCTCAATCATTTTAATGGGGAGAATTGGTTTATAAAACAAATAAAAAAATTCTAGGCACATTTGGTTTTGCTATCTCTCTCTCTCTCTCTCTCTCTTTAAAATGATTATTTTTTTTTAAAAAAAAAACATTACTGAAGCATTAGAAGTACCTATTAATAAAACTAAAGGATGCTACAATTATCAGCCAATTTATTAACTCAGAAGTTCAGTCCTCTGCTAGATATCAGTGATTAGAGACACTGGGAGGTTGATTGTAGAAGAAGAAAAAAACATATTTTTATAAAAGGCAAGAGCCTGAGTATAATTACTAGACTATACCCACTGAGTCAATTGTATAAATGGTTTCTGACAATCTATAGATTAATTTGGTACTTCTAACTAATGATAGTATCTAGATGTAAGGCAAAAGGTCAAACCGTTTTGGCATTTTTTAAAAGAAATTAGTACCATTAACAACAAATACATTTTTAAAAGTTTCTACTTGAGCAGTAAGTCTCTGAGTTATTGAGCTCCTTTTGTATATCCCCCAAAAATTCAGAAAGTCAAGTGGTCCTGGAGGATCTGTGACTCATTCAGAAATTGGGATAATAGCAATTCAGAAATAGTTGGGCATGCACATAATGCTAGCCTCTAGTAGAAATGTTGTTGTTGTTGTTCATTCGTTCAGTCGTCTCCGACTCTTCGTGACCTCATGGACCAGCCCACGCCAGAGCTCCCTGTCGGTCCATTTAGTTTTCTTGGCAAGGATACTGGAGTGGTTTGCCATTGCCTTCCCCAGGGATCACGCTTGGTCTGACCTCTCTGCCACAACCGTCCCGTCTTGGGTGTCCCTTCACGGTTTCGCTCATGACATCATTGAGGTGCTCAAGCTCCAGCGCCCCGACAAGGCGGTGATCCTTTGCTGGAGTCTAGTAGAAATACTTGAAATAATTTTGTATCCACTTTTGGCACTCATCGTTATTTTATGGTCATTATTCACACAATATGATCATTCTGAACAGAAAATCACAATTAACATCATACCCCATATTTTATACACATCACTTCAATGATCATCCTTCTATCTCAATTTTGCAAATATTGTGATAGAGGGACCTTGTACTTTGCCCTCAGACTGGCATTATACAGTAAGACCTCTGGACGTGTGTATTCTTTTTTAGTATATATTTTTTTGTGATTACCTCTTGTTTCACCATCATCCCAGAATAATTCTCCTGTTGCTGTTCCATTGTCATTTAAGGCAATTATAAGCCCCATAGGGTTTACACGACTGTAAAAAAATGTGATAGTGTTCATGTCACCTGAAGCATTATAATTTTAAAAGTCTGGACAATAAAGTAATTGACAATGATGGTTACACTTGATTGAAAGATACAGTCATTTTCAGTATCTGATTTTCATTATTACAATGTGGACATCACTACTGATCTACACAGTTTGTTGAAAATATATGAAACATTTGAAAAGTTCAGTCATTATCAAGATGTTCATAATGTTCATTGTCATACTAAAATTTAATCTGTATGAATGTGACACATAAAATAGGGCTCTTCTAAACTAAACTAATGTCAGACCTGGTTAGCACTTGAATATAGTCTTATACAGATGGAAAAGGGGAAAATAAAAAGAATACAAACAAGAAACAAGAAAAGACAATTATACTGCTCACTACTGAAAATCTGTACACACTTTTAACTGATATCTGAAATAGGGGAGTGTGCATCAATAATAGTACATTGTTTAACTGGTTTACTGCAATGATGCTAACTTTGGATATTTTAGGAATCTACAAAAATTAAAAGGGTTTAGAGTAAAACAGACTTCAAATGCAGCCTTCATACAGTACCTGAAAACGGTTGTGTTGGCTGGTTGTTGAGTAGGAAAGATGTAGCCTCCTCTGAGATGAAGTCCTAGTTTATCTGCTGGGAGATACATCTGACATTGTTGTTTCCTCCAAATTGCCTTTCTGCCCTAATTCATGGAAATGAAAAGGCCAAAATACAAATTTACAATATTCATACATTCAAGTTTCCATCTGAGTGCATCCAAAGAAGAGTTGTCTTTCTCATATTTCTAGAAATCACAGTTAGTGTTATTGCAAAAGCTCTTACTTCAAAATATTGATATCATAAAATGACACACTATATTAATCTGCTGATCAGTCTGGGAAGAAAAGCTGTCCTCCTTAGAAATCTATGTTGTTTTATATCAAATATTGAAATCCCCTTTCTCTAAAAATCCCTGTGAGCAAACAGTTATTGAAGGTGCAGTCCTATACATACATCTATTTCTATTCTGACAGTCATAACCAGACCTTCTCCTTCCTCCTTGCAGCTCTTTCCTTCTCTTGTAAAGGGCCTCCTTTGGGGTTTTTTTTTTTTGGAGCTTTTTGTTGTTGTGTTATGGGATGCAGAGGAAGATACAATTGGTGATGTGTTTTTGGAAGCTGCCCTGAGTCCCCTTGGGGAGAGAGGGCAGGTTAAAAATAAAGTTTTATTATTTATTTATTTCTTATTCATCATTCTGTTAGACTCTGCTATTGTATCAATGGGAGTCTGTGGACAGGAGTTAGCTCAATTGAAAGACAATGAATCTTACCACGAGATGTACACCGAATTGCCATTGAACTTGCTTTTTTGTAGCAGATAATGGTGTTATAATTTTTTAGTATCACATCTTTTAAAAAATTGACATTTTGTTGTTGTTGTTGTTATAGTTATATACTTACTGTTTCATACTCATACCACACAGCATCAGGCATATACGCATCCACTGTGTTTGCACCCTGAAATGTAAATAAACAGGAGAAGAGATTATAGGACATCCTCACATAACACAAACTCCATACCAATAAAAGTACATAATGTAATTTATTTTGAGATTTCCTCAAAGCAGAGAGCAATCCATTACAAAATTGTCTTGTACGTGCATCCTTCAATGGGGATTATGCAACAGGACAAAAACACTCCCAATCACTTTACTGTTGATGGCACTAAGAATGAAAACAATGTTTTCAATTATTCATTTCCACGTTAAAAAAGTAGATTTCCCAAATGTTAGTAAAGACCATTGGGAAATATATCAGAACAATCTAGACTATGAACATATAAATTGTTGTGGGGAAATTACTCTGTAGAAAAAAACCCCACACATTTTAATCAATTTTTGGGACACTCAAATACACGGAGAATACTATAGAGAAATATTCATTTTCTCCTGCAGAAAGAAAGAAAACCACCATAGTTATTAATCCTTTCATGCCAAAATGATAGAGTTACATATTTAAAATACCTAGCTGGTACAAACGAAACAAGATCTCATTTTATTTCAGAGGTTTTCAATAACTACTATTTTCTATAGATTATTAGTATGCTTTGACTTCTAGTAGCTTCCTTGAATTCCAGGTGGGATATAAAACCCTTCTCCTACTCCTCCAGACATTTATTTTTGCTGGGTTGTTGTAGGCTTTTTGGGTTGTATGGCCATGTTCTAGAAGAATTCTCTCCTGACGTTTCGACTGCATCTGTGGCAAGAATCCTCAGAGGTTGTGAGATTATTTTTGCTGTTAGAATGATATTCTTAAGCTTGTTTTTTTTAATAATAATAAAAAAGTTGTAAGCCATCTCAAAATCTCTTGTCAGAAGGACTGACATAAATGTTTTAGGAAGGAAGGAAATCTGGTCTGTCTTTCTCTTTCTAAAGGTTTAATATCAGATGGGGAGAAGGTCAAGAAAGAAGCCAATGGCAGGCCTGTAGCCAGAGGGAGAATTAAAGATTCAACTTCCTCCCACCCCCAACCACCAAAATGTATCAGTTTTTTTAAAAAAAACCCTGGTTTACTTATAATTTTAACTGCTTAACCAATTTATGAGGAAACCAGGTTTTTTTTTTAACCTGACACATGGGGGGGGGGGGTGGGTCTTGAACCATACTTAGAAATTGTTATTTTTCTACATATATTGGGCCTGTTTTTACTTAAGCAGAGCGCTTAGTTATTCGTAACTCTTAGAAGACTGGGTTGCTGTGAGTTTTTTGGCCTGTATGGCCATGTTCCAGCATATACAATTTTGAATAAGTGCTGGAGGGAGCTGAAGATCTGTGAAATGGTAGGAGCTTACAGCAGGATACATCTATACACTAGTGTGCGACAAAATCAAGAACTGCCTTCTGTATTTTTCCTCAAATAGTTGAATCCATGTCCTTTGACCAGTAATATATATTACTAAATATTATTTAAATATTTAAATTAAAATTATTTAAATACTAAATATAAATAAATAAATTAATAAATGCCCTTTGACCAGTAATATATATGCAGCAAGCCTTCCATATCCATGGGACATTTAATATAATGCCAAGTTTTTTTAAACTTTGTGTTTTTTTAAAAAGACATTACAATTGTATTCTTGGTCCACTTCTGATATGAAAAATAAACAAATACTGCATATATAAACATTTGTGTGAACATAATATTTTTCCAGTTTAGATTTCATATAAGAGAATTTTCAATGCATGCTGAATTCATGCATTATATACTTTATAAATGATTAATTAGATAATAACATTAATAAAGTTAATAAAATTAGATATACCTCATCCAGGACTGGAGTAATAAGCAGCCCAGGCCCCCACAAGAACTGTTTGTCAATAGCCCAGGTGGCTTCATCTGAGTAGAACCTGCACAAATAAGATGACACTCATTTTGTTGATGGAGCACATCTCAGGCAATAAATCGTGTTAATGAGGCATTTCTTCTGGAACACGTACAAAACATTGTAACATTAAATGTTGCAAATTATAATATAGTAGCATAGTATTATAATGTAATACAGAGATGAGCATCAACATGTCTATGCAACCTTATTTTTACTCATCTTTACAGGACTAGACATCTCTGATCAGTATAGTTCCATTTAATGTGAATAAAGAGTAGAAGTTCACCAAGGGAATGCAATTCCAGTCTCTTTATGCTTACTAAGGACCTTCAATGAAGAGGAGCTCTATTGGTAAGTCTGAACTGGAAATTGAAATTACATGGGCTGAGAGCTGAAATAATTATATGCCAAGCTAGGAGCAGTGATGTGAAAATCTGTCAGCTTTGTTTATATTGCATCTCCCAGAACCCACACAATATCCAACCAATCTCCCTACCAGGGTAAGATATTTCAACATGGAAATTCATGTGTATTTTAACATACAATTCATTTGATGGATCCATTTTCATGCCATTCCTCAACTGATGAAAGTATGTCTTGAGAGTTTTCACAATGAACTTATTTGGGTACATTAATTTGGGTCCCACCCCCATCACACATGTGGATGGCAGGGATGAAAAGCAGGGTCTTCTCAGTAGTGGCCCCACAGCTGTGGAACTCCCTCCCCAGTGACATCAGAAGAACCCCCTCACTCTGAAGCTTCAGGAAAAAAAATCTTAAGATTTGGCTATTTAAGTAAGCCTTTGGGGATTAATATGACCCATATGATGGAACCTGTATAAAAACAGTGGAAGCAATTGCTTTTATGTTTATAAAGTTAAGTTGGTTCTAGACCTTTGTTATGTTTTAAGCATCTTAAAGATTTATAATTGATATGTATATGTTTTTCCAGTTTTATAATATTGTGTTTTACTATTATTGTTTGAATCTGGCATTGAGTGATTGCCATAGTTTGTAAGCTGCCCTGAGTCCCCCTTCGTGGGTGAGAAGAGTGGGGTATAAGTACAGTAAATACTCAGCTCAACGAGGCCAACTCCTACATCCAATCCTGACCCGATAGTCTAACCATTCCCTGCAAGGGAAGGTCAGATAACTTTTGGAGGACAAGCACCATGGGGTGACCCTCATGGTGCCAAAGTTTTTTTGCAGTGGAAGCAAGGCCAAGAAAGAGCCCAGTCTCTGACCAGGGTATTACCTGACACTGTGTAGTATGTGCCTGTATAGTATATTTTCCCTGATATGAGTGATCTGTTAACTTCTGTATGTTGTCTATTTAACAGATGCAGGTCCATGGACCATAATAAAGTTTATATGTACAGTAAATAAATCTTTAACTTTAAAAAGAAAGGGAAATGATATTAAGAAATGAAATTATAAGTGCTTTTTAAAGATATCATAGGCCAAAAATGAGGCCATTTTCATTTTACAAAACTTCACTTATGACTTCATCACACATGCCTTCGCAAGTGTCCTATGACAGCACAGTTGATCCACAGAGTGTCATGCCAGTCATTACATGATGCACACTCACTTTCAGCGGGGCTCCATAGATCAACTGTAGCACAAACATCATATGGCACTTTGCCCAGAACACAGGAGACTTCCTGTGTTCCACAAGGAACAACAGAGCCAGCGTTGGGAGAAGCCACATGGCGACACTTCCCTGTGTGTGATGGGAAGTCATCAGCGAGAGTGAGGCTGGGCGCTGGGATTGCCCTGCTGCCCCTCATCAATGTGACAAGGTCCTCAGATATGAAATAATTTTTCCACTTATAGGAAAAATTAATTTACATTTTATATGTAACTTATATACATAACCTAAAGGTAATTTTATACAACGTATTTGATAATTTTGTGCAAGAAGCAATATATACATTGAACCACCAGAAAGCAAAGATATCACTATCTCAGTCACCCATTTTGGATTATTTTGGACTCCAAATAAGAGATGCTCAACCTGTATTCACTTGTCCTTATTTTTTGAATGTTGGATTTCTGTAGAAGAGAGAGTTAATTTATCACCATCACCACCTTAATCTCTTACAGAGTTTAAACCTAGAGAAGTCTTCTACCCTCTCTATTGAAGCATCTAAAGATTTTAGCATTATGATCAATGTTAATACTGACACAAATACTAGGATTTAGTATTAGGGGTTAAATTATAATAATATTCAATGGATTTTGAGAAAAGCATTGTCTTTTATTGCTGATTATAAATACAAGAAATAGAAAATATTTTCTTAAAAACAAAACTGTCTACTTACTCATGTAGAACAGGTCTCACAACTGTCTCTCCATGGGCATGTGCTTTATAAAAGAGGGTGTAGAGATATGGTAACAAGGTGTAACGTATGTTTAGATAATGTTTGGTTGAATTCACCAAGAGAGAGTCTTGCCCAAAATATGCAGGATCCTTAGGCTGAAAGTGAATTATCAAATTATTATTGAAATAATTTGCAGGGGGAAACGAATTCAAAAGAGTAAAAAAAGTGACCTGCTTTTAAAAGAAACTTACATCATTTTTTTCACTATTGTGATTCCTTGAAAATGGGTAAAATGCTCCAACTTGTAACCACCGTCTACAAAGTTCTTCAGAGACGTTTAGGAGAAAGCCACAAATATCTGCTCCAATCTGAAAATTATACACATTAGATAAGTGTCTAAATGGCATTTCAGGTTTGCAATAGAGCTATAATAATATAGATCAGGATTTTTTTTTATCATGAAGTGGTTGCCATGGGAGGAGGCAGTTGCTAGGACTAAGTGGCTTATTTCTAAATAGGGAGAGGCAGAGCCTTCAGAGCAAAAGACCTTTGACTATCTTAGTGAATGGGCAGTTTTGTGACATGGACCATTTTCTAAGCTACTCTACCCTAAGCTACTCTTTCTAAGCTACTCTTTTGAGCCAGGCATTTGAAAATACACCAACTGAAGTAATCTGGAGACTTGTGGTCTGGAGTTGCCCCAGATACAGCATGGGATAGTCCTGGAGCCCTTTTCTATTCACCTAACCGGGCTAAATGCACATGGGTCACTGCTGCTGTTTCTCCAGTCAATAAGTAGCTCTACAGCTGAATCCTTGCTAGCAATGTCTCTTTTTTAAAAGATCACAACAGGAGAAGTGATATTGCCAGCAAGGATCTACTGGGGAGTTGCTTCCCTCCTGTTATGCACAGGTGGATCTGTTTGATGTGTGGACACTGAAGCGTCTCTGGGACTTTTTGGAAGCTTCATAGTAAATTGTGATTCCCCAATGTGTCAGATTATCAGATGGAAGAAGTGCTTCTGCTTCAAAAACAGCAATATGAATTACTTGCAGCGGTTGCAAAGTGAGCTCGTTTTATTTTGCCTATGACCTAGGACACTCAAAATCAGCAGCTATGTTTTCTCATGGCTGCTATCAAAGATTTATTTGTTCTCTTGGTGCTATGGAGCTTTTGGTCTCATTCATCAAAGCACTTGCTGGTTTTGTCTCCATTGGCTACTGTCCCATCAGATGATCCTAACCACTAATGTCCTACCCCATTTTATGGTAATGCATTTTCAAATTAGTGACATAACTGGCTTAGTGGATCATAAGTTTTATTAGCCTGGCCTTTAGGATGCAGTGCATTCCTACAGACAAGTGCTGTACCGCTAAGGAGATGCATCCGAAAGAAAGAATCAGCAAATGGAATTACAATTGGCGGGGGAGGGGGACACACCATCTAATAGTTATATCATCACATCAAACAGTAATGTAAGATATGGATCAGAGCCAAATTAACAGTATGTTGTTTATGAGCATAGCTGGCAATTCAACTACACCTTATTATTAGAATACAAATGACTCACATAAGGGTAGCCAAAAAGATTAAATTCCAACATTCCTGGTATGGCCCATTTCATATTATTCCAGGTGGCATCATTATCACCCAGCCAGTGTCCTGTGAATTTTCCAGATCCAGCAAAAGTAGATCGAGAAAGAAGTAAGCTTCTCTTGCCAGGAAAAACAGTTTGAAGAGCTCTAAAAGAAAATATATATGATATTAGAACAAAAATTTCCATGCTGAGTTAAGCAGTGTTTAAGGACAGTACCCAGATTTCTTTCCTATAGTACTAATTCCCTTCTAGGGCCCTTTTAAGCATGCATTATAATCCAGGTTAAATCAGGTTAAAAACGGGGTAGGGGGATGTCTAATTTATGTTTAGCTAAAATGAAGGAGGAATCAGGAGGAATCAGGTTAAGGGCTGGAAAAGACATCTTAAAAAGATGCCCTTTAAACTGGATTCCTCCTGAAAAAAGTGCACCTGTCCATGCCTGTGTATCCCTGCAGGCATGGAAAATGTGTTTTCCTTCTCTCCACCCTGAATGGACTCCTCCCGAGCACGTGCATGTCTGTCAAGCCCTAACAGCTGATCAGGTGTTAAACACAGACACATATGGCTCAGGGAAGCAGAAGAGAAAAGGAAATAAAAATTTCTATTGTTTACACTTTGTAATGTTAAAGAAAGCTTGACTAGGAAAAATATGATGATACATACATTTTACAGGGAAGCAAGACTAGTGTTGAATGCATTAAGTGTTTCATTGGTAAATATGTTGCACATTCTAGTACATGTGCAATTGGACAACCTTCAATAGGCCATATTTGTCTATGGCTGCAACTACACTGCAGAATTAATGCACTTTGATACCACTTTAACTGCCAAGGCTCAATGCTATGGAAGCCTTGGATTTGTAGTTCAATGAGATACCAGCATTTTTCGGCAGAGAAGCCTGGTAAAACAATTACTCCCATGATTTCACATTAAACCACAGTAGTTAAAATGGTATCAAACTACACACATTCGACAGCATAGATACACTCTATGACTTCTTGTCCCATTATCAACTACTCATTGAGAACATTAAAAAAGACATGAAGATATGTATATAAACAGCAAAAAAATTTATCAAGAGGAGTAGTGACAAAAATGAAAGCTTCATGACTGAGAAGGAAAAAATGGCAGGTGAAGAGATGGAGTGTTTCTCTCCAGATTATTTTTCTTTGCAACAGCTGGATTTGGCAATGAACATTAAAACACAGTCTGCAGCTATTTGGAGGACATAAACAACCCTCCTTTATCCTAATATATGGCATATTTCTAAGCTATGAGGCATCTGAATATTCATGTAGGAAACAGTATTACATCTTTAATTAAAACTTCCAAACAATTTGATTTCCTTCCCGCCACCCCACCAAAAAAGGTTCACATAATTTTAAACAAACATTTCACTGGTCAAACACTTTGTTCCCCAAAGCTTGTTACATGCAAAGTAGCAAAAATTAATTTAGAAAGAAAGGAAGAATTCCTTACTGGTCAGTAGCAGTACTCATGAAAAATCCATAGAGGCTGTGGACATCATACTCTTTGCCTGCCTTCTGCACTGCATCCATACAAAGTGTTTTTGAGTACATGACACCATCAAGAATTTCTGTGGGAATGAAGAGAGGAGAAATTCCACCCAAGAAAAAACAAATGCTTTGGTAGACAAAGTCTCAGGATGATGGTTTTATACTTAAGGAAAGAACAGTTTTACAGAAGCACAGAGTATTTATTTATTTATTTATTATTTATTTATTTAGTACACTTGTATACCGCTAATATCTCAGCCTGTGCGGCGACTCATTGCGGTTTACAACATATTTAAAAATACAATATTCACTTTAAAAATATAAAATAAAATATAAAAATACATACATATACATACATAGTATTGGGCCACCAATACAGACCGGAGCATCTCATAGTTAAAGTCGTAATCCAATTCGTTATCCTTGATTGCTAGTCCATGATCAAAACATTATCACATCGGAATTAGTTGAAAACTTGCTCGAACATCCAAGTTTTCAGTTTTTTCCGAAATGCCATTAGCGAGGTGGCTGATCTTATTTCAGTAGGGAGGGCATTCCAAAGCCGGGGGGCCACCACAGAAAAGGCCCTATCTCTCGTTCCCGCAAGCCGCACTTGTGAAGCAGGCGGGATGGAGAGAAGGGCTTCTCCTGAAGATCTTAGGGTCCTGGTGGGCTGATAGGCCGAGATACGTTCGGATAGGTATGTAGGGCCAGAACCGTTTAGGGCTTTAAAGGTCAAAGCCAGCACTTTGAATTGGGCTCGGTAGCTAATCGGTAGCCAGTGGAGCTGGTACAGCAGAGGAGTTGTATGCTCCCTGTGCCCTGCTCCTGTTAATACCATGGCTGCCGCCCGTTGGACTAATTGGAGCTTCCGGGCCGTCTTCAAAGGCAACCCCACGTAGAGAGCGTTGCAGTAGTCAAGGCGGGATGTAACCAGAGCGTGGACTACGGTGGCCAAGTCAGACTTCCCAAGGTACGGTCGCAGTTGGCGCACGAGTCTTAACTGTGCGAATGCTCCCCTGGTCACCGCCGAAACCTGGGGATCCAGGCTCAGCGATGAGTCCAGGATCACACCCAAACTGCGAACCTGTGTCTTCAGGGGGAGTGCGACCCCGTCTAACACAGGCTGTAACCCTATACCCTGTTCGGCCCTGCGACTGACCAGGAGTACCTCTGTCTTGTCTGGATTCAATTTCAATTTGTTCGCCCCCATCCAGACCGTCACAGCGGCCAAGCACCGGTTCAGGACCTCGACAGCCTCCTTAGTAGCGGGTGGGAAGGAGTGACAGAGCTGGACATCATCTGCGTACAGATGACACCGCACCCCGAAACTCCGGATGATCTCGCCCAGCGGCTTCATGTAGATGTTAAACAACATGGGGGACAGTATTGAACCCTGAGGAACCCCACAAAACAAAGGTTGTGGGGTAGAACAGGAGTCCCCCAGTGACACCTTCTGAGACCGACCCTCGAGGAATGACCGGAGCCACTGCAGAGCAGTACCTCCGAGACCCATTCCCGCGAGGCGTCCCAGAAGGATAACATGGTCGACGGTATCGAAGGCCGCTGAGAGGTCGAGTAGCACCAACAGGGACACACTCCCCCTGTTGAGCTCCCGACGGAGATCATCCACTAAGGCGACCAAGGCTGTCTCGGTACCATGTCCCGGCCTAAAGCCAGACTGTGCCGGGTCTAGATAATCCGTGTCTACCAAGAATGCCTGGAGTTGTGAGGCCACCACACGTTCCATGACTTTGCCCAAAAAGGGAAGATTGGAAACAGGCCGATAGTTTACCAATTGAGTGGGGTGCAGTGATGGTTTCTTCAACAGCGGTTTTATCACAGCTTGCTTTAAGCTGGCTGGAAAAATGCCTTCCCGAAGGGAGGCATTAACCACCACCTTAACCCACTCGGCCAATCCCCCTCTGGCCTCCTTTAGAAGCCAGGATGGGCAGGGGTCTAGGATGCATGTGGTAGCTTTCATTCCTCCAAGCACCTTGTCCACATCCTCGGTTTGAACCAATTTAAATGAATCCATCAAAATCGGACAAGCAGATGCTCGTGTTACATCCTCAGAGACTGCCGTTAATATGGTGTCCAGTCCAGAGCGGATCAAAGCGACTTTGTCTGTAAAGAACCGAGCAAAAGCTTCACAGCGAGCTGCCGCGTCATCAGGGCACCCATCCTGAATGGTGGGTTTTAAAAGGCCTCTGACAACTCGGAACAGTTCAGCCGGACGGTTCTTTGCAGACGCAATAGTGGCCGCAAAGAAAGTTTTCTTTGCGGCTCTTATTGCCGCGGCATATGACCTTAAAAAGGACACAAACCGTGTTCGGTTTGGCTCGCTCGGATCCGAACGCCACACGCTCTCTAGTTCCCTCTTCTTTCGCTTCAACACCGCCAGCTCCTCAGTAAACCAAGGAGCTGGTTTAGTTCGGCTACTTGAGAGGGGACGTTCTGGAGCGATCATGTCTATTGCCCTGGTCATCTCCCCATTCCAGAGAGCGACCAGGGCATCAACAGGATCACCAACCGAGGTGGCGGGGAAATCCCCAAGAGCCATCAGGAATCCTTCCGGATCCATAAGCCTCCTGGGGCGGACCAATTTAATAGGTCCTCCACCTCTGTGGAGGTTAGGGGGCGCAGTAAGTCTAAAGCTGACCAGGTGGTGGTCGGTCCATGGCAACGGAGAGATGGATAACTCCTCAACACCGCCACCTTCCTCCCATCCCTGGCAGAAAACCAAGTCCAATGTATGTCCAGCACTGTGGGTGGGGCCAGATACTTGTTGGGACAGACCCATGGTCGCCATGGTAGACATGAAGTCCTGAGCCGCTCCCGTTAGGGCAGCCTCGGCGTGGACGTTGAAGTCCCCCAGCACAAGCAGCCGTTGGGACTCCAATGCCAGGTCCGAGATTACCCCCGCTAGCTCAGGTAGGGAGACTGTAGTGCAGCGAGGTGGACGGTACACTAGCAGAATCCCTAATCTGTCCCGGTCACCCACCCTCAGGTGGACGCATTCAAAATTTGTTGACTGCGGGATGGGGGTCCTGGTCAGAGAAATGGAATCTCTATAGACTACTGCAACCCCGCCTCCCCGCCCTCCGGATCTCGGTTGATGCTGCACAGAGAACCCGGGTGGACAAAGCTGGGTCAAGTTTACACCTCCAGCTTCGTCCAGCCAGGTCTCTGTGATGCACGCCAGATCTGCCTGTTCAGATGTAACCAGAGCGTGGTTCAGATGTAACCAGAGCAGGGGAGCATTCGCACAGTTAAGACTCGTGCGCCAACTGCGACCGTACCTTGGGAAGTCTGACTTGACCACGGTAGTCCACGCTCTGGTTACATCTGAACGGGCAGATCTGGCGTGCATCACAGAGAGTACTGTACATATTCATGTATAAGTCTAGAAATATCAGTCAAAATCAACCCCCTTAAGCTTATTGACAAGTTAATGTAAGTACTGTACCTTTACTCCTAGTATAAGGGAATGGTCCCCATCTCTGAATAGAGTGGTGAATGGCAAGGGTTTAGTCCTTTTATTATCTCAGAGCTCCTTTGAGGAGAAGAATCAAAGAGCTGCCATCACCATCATCCAGACAGGTGGGGTTTTAAACCCATGTCTGGTTGCAAAATGCTCAGGGAATCCATTTCTTTCATGAATTCCTTTCACATTTTGCCCAGTATGAAAGGGCCACAGTTTCAGTAGTTACTAAACAGCCCCTGTGTTCATGTAATGTGGACACTCAAAACCATGGGTAATAGTGAACTCTGTTAAAATGAAGAACACCTGGCCCAAGAATACCCTAGAGCAGTGGTTCTCAACCTGGGGTCCCCAGATGTTTTTGGCCTTCAACTCCCAGAAATCCTAACAGTTGGTAAACTGGCTGGGATTTCTGGGAGTTGTAGGCCAAAAACATCTGGGGACCCCAGGTTGAGAACCATTGCCTTAGATCAAATTAGTGTAGTTTGACGCCACTTTAACTGTCATGGCTCAATTTTATGAAATCCTGGGATTTTAAATTATTATTAAACTTTATTTGTACCCCGCTAGCATCTCCCGAAGGACTCGATGCGGCTTACAAAGGCCAAGGCCTTAACACACAATATAACAACACAAAACCTAAAGCAAATTAAAAACAATTAAAGCAACATAAACAACAAGCAATAAACAATACACTAAGACACAATAAAACTGGGCCGGGCCAGAGTAATGGGTACAGGATTAAAAGCGCTGATGTGACAGGTGGTATATAAGGCTTATAGGGCAAGTGCAGTATGCAGTGTGTGGCAATCATAATTTTAATAAAGTGCTTATGGGACTTGGTATTGGAGGTTTCCTATTCTGGGAAGGCACATCAGAACAGCCAGGTCTTCAAGTTCTTTCTGAAGACTGCCAATGTAGGGGCCTTAAACAGAGAAGGCTGTAAAACTATAACTATTATAGGATTGTTGTAGGTTTTTTGGGCTATATGGTCATGTTCTAGAAGCATTCTCTCCTGATGTTTTGCCTGCATTTATGGCAGGCATCCTCAGAGGTTGTGAGGAGCTCCCAGTGGCACAATGGGTTAAACCCTTGTGCAGGCAGGATTGAAGACTGACAGGTTGCAGGTTCAAATCTATGGAGAGCACGGATGAGCTCCCTCTGTCAGCTCCAGCTCCCCATGTAGGAAAATGAGAGAAGCCTCTCAAAAGGATGGTAAAACACCAAAAACATCCAGGCATCCTCTGGGCAATGTCCTTGCAGATGGCTAATTCTCTCACACCAGAAGTGAATTGCAGTTTCTCAAGTCGCTCCTGATACAAAAAAAAAATGACCATATAGCCCAAAAACCTACAACAACCCAGTGGCCCTCCAAGTGTGTTGGACTTCAATTCCTCGAAATCCCAGCTAGCTTAGTGGCTGTTAGGAATTGTTAAAGTCCAAAATACCTGGATGACCAAAGTTTTCCCATGCCTGTTATATAGCCTAAACTGTACTAGACATATACAAGAAGGATCCGACAGGACCCCAAAAGATGTAAGAAGTGGGAAGAAAAAGAGACTAAAGGAAAATGATGAGAAAGGGAGAGAAAAATAATAGTACTTAAAAGAAATTCCACTAAAATGAAGTTAAACGTCCAAATGCATCTCCCCCTATGAACCACCGTGGAGATTAAGATCTGCGGAGGCCCTGCTCTCGGTCCCACCACCATCACAGGTGCATTTGGCAGGAACGAGAGACAGGGCCTTCTCAGTAATTGCCCCTTGGATATTGAACTCCCTTCCTAATGAGATCAGGTCAGCTCCCTCCCTCTTGTCCTTTAGAAGGATGATAAAAACGTGGCTGTGGGACCGAGCCTTTGGGACTGTGCAATGAGGCAGCGATAGGAACCCTTAATATGCCAACAAAATTCAATATGGTTGTTAAGACAGTTTTAACTAGTGGATTTAAACGTCGAGATAAGTGATTTTAATGCTTTTGTATCTGTATGGTCTAATATGTTTCGGCATTGAATGTTTGCCGTTTATATGTTGTGCTCCGCCCTGAGTGGAAGGGTGGAATATAAATGCTTTGAATAAATAAATAAATAAATAAATAAAGTCTGAATAGAGATGGAATTCCAACCATGGGGGTGAACCTTGATTGAGTGAATGTAGCAGATTAAAGGAAAAACCCTAAAAGAATGTATTTCACATTGTAACATTTTGTCACACTTTGATTATGCCTAGAACACCAAACAATTATAAGATTAGAAACAAAAACAGTACAATTACCAAGGCTGTATCTGGAGTTTGAACCACCAAATTTGAACAGTCTGTACAGTTTCATAGTTGTAAAATATTTCTGAGGAGTCATGACAACTACAGTTCAGTTCAGCCTCCAAGTGAAATATATCAGCCAGAAAGAGAGAATCAATGTGATGCAGAGTGGGGAGCATGAATGGACAACATTTCACCACTTTGTACACCATTTTGAGTCCCCCCAGGGGTGAAAAATGTGGTATAGAAATGCAATAAATAACTCTGGGTATATTCTGCACATCAGATAGTTCTCAAACTCTCCAGACTTCAGTGAGGCCCTTTTCTGAGGTCAACCCCCTTTTTTAAATAGGTTGCAGCTCCCCACTCTAATGTTTTACATTTCAAAAGAAGAAGAGAGAAGGAAGCGGAAAGAAGGAAAAAGAAAGCACCAACATTTTTTTTCAAAATTAGAAATTGATTTCTGGATGCTTCCAGGTAGTTGGCAGTTCTGGTTTTTTACAGTGTTTTTGGTCATCTATCTATCCCCTATGAACCATCAAGGACGCTAAGATCTCCCGGAGAGGCCCTGCTTGCAGTCCCGCCACCTTCACAAGTGTGTCTGGTGGGGACGAGAAACAGAGCCTTCTCTGTGGTGGCCCCCCAGCTATGGAACTTTCTCCTGAGTGAGATCATATCTGCCCCCTCCCTCTTGTCCTTCAGGAAGCTAGTGAAGTCCTGGCTATGGAACGAAGCATTCCCAGAATAATGGCTAAGACCGGTTAAAGACCAAAGTGAGTGACCACATATGCAGACTGAGTTGAATATGATTTTATCTTGGCAATGTGGCTAATATGTATTTATTCTATATGTATTTTAATCTTGTGTTGTTGTTTGATGTTTTAGTTTGCATTAGTAGCATTGAATCTTTGCTTCCCACCTCTGTAGAGGTGGGAAGATTGGGATATAAAAATTTTAAATAAATAAATGAATGAATACAGTCCATAGAGTTGGCCGAAAACAGCCCCCAAATCTTCACCAGTTATCAATCATGATTTAGAGCAGGGGTCCTCAAACTAAGGCCCGGGGGCAGAATACGGCCCTCCAAGGTCATTTACCCGGCCCTCGCTCAGGGTCAATCTAAGTCTGAAATGACTTGAAAGCACACAATAACAACAACAATCCTATCTCATCAGCGAAAAGCAGGTCCGCACTTCCCATTGAAATACTAATACGTTTATATTTGTTAAACATTGTTCTTCATTTTAATTATTGTATTGCTTTTAAGTGTTTTTGCACTAAAAATAATATATGTGCAGTGTGCAAATGAATTCACTATTTTTTTTTCAAATTATAATCTGGCCCTCCAACAGTTTGAGGGACTGTGACTTGGCCCTCTGTTTAAAAAGTTTGTGGACCCCTGATTTAGAGCAACACAACTAATGTTTAGAAAAGTTACCTTTATGATTTTGGAAATAACTACATGTCTGATTTCCATCTAGTCCAAAATTTAAGGTTATAAACTATTATATACAGTATGTTGCTTTCCTTAACAATCTCACAAACTGAATAGCTATGAATTTTAACTCAAGAACATACTTGGAGTAAATGGTGGATAGTTCAAGTTGTTTTGTGCACAGCCAGTTGTGGACCCTTTAACAAAATTGGATACTTCATTCATATCCTAGGGAGAAAGGGATTTGTAAAATGTGTTAATTAATAGAGAAAATTAGAACACTTTCAGTAGGAGATAGGCACACTTTCTCCCACATCCAAATATAGTCTAAAGTTTTCAGGATCTAAAGAGGCACAAAACTGGTGCCAAGGTGTTCAACACAAGACATATGTTTTCTTCCCCACTATCTTCCATGAAAAAAGGACATTCATCCTTTTAGTCCCTTTCTCCTTCCATGCTGGCCAAAAGAATCTTCACTTCTTGTTGCAAATCACTCAGAAAATAACTAACTGAAAGCAGGGAAATCATCAAACAATGAGAAAATGGTCTTGTCAGTTTCCGTTCCAGGGTCTCAGACCCACATCTCTGCTGTATCAAACCATGCCACTGAGCATTATTGCTCTTTTGCATTATGAGTTTAATCCCACTATCATTGTTTTCTTTTCTCACTGCTGTGGTCCAGTTTGAGCACTAGTAGGAATTTACACATTATTTATTTATTTATTTATTTATTTATTTATTTACCATATTTATATACCACCCCTCTCAACCTGGATAAAGGCAGGTTTCTTTCTCTATTACAGATGAACTACACCCACATTTGCCAGAACACACAACAGGCTTGGAAACAATTTGTAGTATAAATTTAGTACATTTCCAGGCGCACATGCTATTTTGCAGAAAAAGAAAAAAAAGCTTTAAAATGTACATTGAAAAAAAATACAAAGAAAAAAATAGAATACAAAGTTGTTGTAAATAATATTTTCACATATCAAGATCAAAAAGTTTATGACTTATATTGTTCTTCGCAATGAGCACAACATCATCTGATGGCATGGGATGGGGTGCACAAGATCCTATCTCTAATAAAACAAATAGTCTTTAAGTTTCCAGCAGACTGTTCTATTTGTTATGGAAAATATATTTTCCCCAAAGCAATTTTACTCAGCCCTAGTTGGCTGAGTAAAATTTTACTCAGCCCTGGTTGCCCAGAAAGTACTCTTTTGAATTAAAATATGTAGGACTTACAATCCACAATCCATCAAACTGAATAGTCTCATGAAAAGTTTTGCACTCATTAGACCACCATGTAACAGTATCGGGATTGGAAAAATCAGGATAGACACTTATTCCTGGCCACACCTGCAGGTGACAAAAGAGAGAACACGAGAGAGAAACAATCAATAAATCAGTCCATAAAATGCATTGAAGGAGAAGACAAAAATGTAATGGAATTTTTTTGGTCATGTATTATTTGAACTGGAACCAGCACAGATGTTTTCCAATAAGAACAAAAATTAGTGGTTTGTGTTCCAAATGGAGAAAAAGGAAAAGAAATATAAAACTATATGTCAACTACTAAACTACATTATTTTTATTTAGTTGGATTGATTTTCTCCTTTCAGCGCTCCTTAAGGAAAAACTCAGTGGGCACTGGAAATATGACCCCATGACTATATTTGCATATAAACTTTGTATATGCAAATACAGATATTCCAAAATAAAGAAATAAAAAAAAACCCTTATGCTCCCAAACATTTCAGATCAGGGAGTCTCAAACTGTATGTTGTTCTTAAATGTCAAATCACCTTTCATTTATGGTGATTCTATGACCTCCATGAGTATGTTATCAATAGCTTTGCTCAGTGCTTGCAAACTCAGAGACATGGCTTCCTTTCAATCAACAATAATGTGGTCTTTCATTTTTCTTACTATCATGGAATGTTCACATGTGTGCTTTTAAAACAGAAACACCATTTAAAACCCCTTAATCATAAGACACTTTCTAACAACTTGTACGGAAAATTGCCATGTATCAAAATATGTGTGTATCCCAGCACTGATACATATAAACAATAAATCCCAGTTGTTATCAAGAAATTGACCCTCCTCAACTAATAGTAACAATTATAAATTTATAACCTATTTTTAGAGCTTGGCTGGATCCCAGCTGTTCTCTCTTTTTCTCTGCTTTGGATGTGATGTCAGGAGGAAGTCTCAGACAATGAGAAGGAGGATTCTAGGAGATATGTCTACTGATCACCCAGGGGAGGAGTGAGAGTTGAATATCTACCAAACTTTATAAAATGTACTTAACTTTTCTGTATGAGTTTTGTCAGTTCTTTTGGCAATTATGCTGTTCTGTCATCCACCTGGCCAGGGGAATAAACCTCTATCATTGCCTTCAAACTGGCCATGTTTTTCCTGGCTTTCCAAGTAGCAAGGGGTGCCAGGCAATGGCCCTACACTACCCCGGGTGGCAGATAGCTGATTTTGGTAACAAACACATCCCGCACAAATAATTGTATCCTACTATTTTAATAACTTTTTTTCTTTATTTCTTGTAACCACTAGGCCTGGGTAACAACGGAAAAATTTGTTTCTAAAATCGATTTGTATTTGGGTTTTTTTTTTGTTTCGATATTTAAAATAATTACAAAATTTCCCTTTTAAAAAGTTCGATATTTACGAAATTTCGTAAATGGTAAAAAATTAACGAATCGATTTCCGAAACAATAACGAATCGATTCGTTAATGGCGGACGCAACCGCGAAATACGCTAAAAAACCTCCAAAACCTTCTGAAGCTTCCCTCTCCCTCTGTTGTTGACTGTTGGTGTGATATTATATTTTTTTTTCACTAATTAAACCATAAAACTGGCCCAGACATGCGGAAATAATAACGAAACGACCTCAAAACAATAACGAAACGAATACAATATCAAAATACGAAGCATTTACAAAACGTTTTTGCAAATTCGTTTTTTTTTAAATAATTGCTCCAGAATGGTTCGTTATCGTTTTGTAATTGAAAAAATTAACGAATTATTAACGAATTACGAATTAACGAAATGAAACCGCCCAGCCCTAGTAACCACCTCTTTTAATATTTCCAGAAGTATGGAAATCAGCATAGAGCACTTTTACTGAAGCACATGAAATTAACTCAATTTCTTTTTATTTCATATTAATCACATTTGAAAATTCATGATGCAAATATTTCTGATGCAGGTGAAACGTCAGGAGAAATGCCTCTAGAACATGGCCATATAGCCTGAAAAAACCCACAAGAACTTAGTGTTTCCAGCCATGAAAGCCTTTGACAATACATTTCTATCTTACTTTTTTTAAAACAATAAAATGAACCTAAAACACACAACAAAAACAGAATGAAGTTCATTAAACTAGTGCAAGAAACTATGGTCACTTCTCGCTTTTTTGATCACAAACTGTTTTTTTGGGGTAGAGGAAATCTTATCTGGCAATTTGTTCAAAGAGGCTAGTGTTGAAGTTTCATTTTAATTTTAATTTTATTTAATTAATTGTTTAATTTAATAATGTACATGTTGTCTTTCTCCAAGAGCAGGATTTAAGGCAGTTTAACTCATATTTGCAAAGAAAGGAAGTCAAGGCATACTGCTGAGAAAATGGCCAATTACTGTAAATGTTTCAGTGCATTTTAGGTATCTACAAAAGGAATGCCCCCCCCCCTCCTCCCCACTTCTCTATAGTTTTTTTTTTTAAATCTTGTTCAGTGCAAAAAAAGTATCAATGCTAAGGTATTTGGCACAATCATTTTTTGTATAAAAACCTCCAAATGTGAACATTTGTCAAAAATACACTGAAACCATTTGTACTCATATTCATCCATTTTTAAAAGGCCATTCTAGTAGTTAATGGCTAACAATATTTGCCCTTGAGATCAATGGACTCTTTGGAAGATTTAAAAATGTATCTGTGTTTTGAAATGTTTTGGGGAAGTCCTTCTCTCTGTGTCATAGGTAGAGCTGCTGGAACATGGAGAAAACTTTCTCGTAGCTGTCCTCTGTCTCCCAGAAAGATTAGCTAATACTTACCTCTCCAATGAGAGGCTTTATTCCATCTGACTCATTGATCCACACTTTCATCTCATTGCCCCTTCTATAGGCCTCATAGGGTGTATTGTTGCGGAGATCATGAATAGAAATGGCTGGGTCCTAAAAAAAAAATAGAACAGACAATGTTATTCTTTACCAGTCTTTACTGAATTATGCAACTGAATAATCATCTTAATATCTTGTCTTAATGACAAATACGGGCAATAATAAAACACACTGCTATGGAAAATTTCAGGATAAACAATAAACACACTATGCCCAAGAGTTTGCATGTCTAGTGGTTTGAATATTGGACTAGGATTCCAGGAGGCTGGGATTTCCCCATGGAAACCCTCAGGGTGACGTTGGGCAAGTCACACTCTCTCAGCCTCAAAGGAATGTGATGGCACCCCTCTCTCTGAAGAAATCTCTATAATGGGGTCATCTTATAGAGTTCACATATAGGGTTGACGTAAGTCAGAACCAATTTAAAGGTGCATCGCAATAACAGATAACATAAGACTACAGAGATCAGAGGCAAAATGAGTAATCTGTGAACTCAGCTGCCTAGGGCCCCTTCGACACTGCCATATAATCCAGATTATCAAATCAGATAACCCAGATTATCAAAGCAGATAATCCAGATTATCTGCTTTGAACTGAATTATATGAGTCTACACTGCCATATAATCCAGTTCAAAGCAGATAATCTGGATTTTATATGACAATGTAGCAACGGCCTTGGTCTATTGCATATTTGCTCAATAGCACATGTTGCTATTGTTCAAGAAGTGGTCAAGATAAAGTTGCCATGGGACATAAATCTATAACTGTCTAATTGGAGTCAAGTTATTACTTCCAGTATCGGAAACAATATGCATTTAAATACAAGTTGATGGAAAACATAAGTGAGAGAAGGTTCTTGTATTCATACCCTGCTTAGAGTGTTTTAAAGCACCTGGCCACTGTGAATTGAGGTCTAAAGGTGCTATTAGCCCTCAATTCACAGAGCACTGCAAACAAGAGCACTGAATGGAAAACCAACACTTATGTACTTTCCATTAGTTCAATCATTCTGTTCACTTTGTAACTAACAATAGGATTCAGATCAACATGCTGAGCTTAATAAGTGGCTGGCCTAATGTATACAAGGTTTCCATTCCCACAGTTTGGCTGCTTTCTCAGATTTTAGGGTTTCTTAGAGTGCACTTTGGACCATAATCAAGACCAGATTGCAAGCTTTAATTAAAAATAAAAAATAAAAACTGTAGCCCCTGTTGAGCCAAGATATAGAACAAAATGTGAAAGAACTCTTCTGTGAAATTGCGGAAATTCGTGTTTTTTGGGGCATCATCTGGGCGCCCCACTTGAAGAAGCGGGAAGGTACACCTGTCTGGATGGCCCCTATAACTTCCATTGATCTACTTACTGTTGCTTATGGTAACTCAGAAGGGTGGCCGTTGCAACAAAATCTGGGGATCAAAACATCCCAACTACTGCTTTGTAAGCATATAGCATCCTGTGGCCCAGCATGTGTGTCTCACTCTGCATGTGTGTGTATGTGTAGAGATAGTAGATGGTGCAAGCCCCCAGTGGTGCAATGGTTTAAACGCTTGTGCCGGCAGGACTGTTGAC
This sequence comes from Anolis sagrei, assembly GCF_037176765.1. NCBI lineage: Eukaryota > Metazoa > Chordata > Lepidosauria > Squamata > Anolidae > Anolis > Anolis sagrei. Next base: position 248,923,474 of record NC_090023.1, read on the forward strand.
CGATAGCTCAGTGGTTCAAATCTGGGGAGCGCAGGTTGAGCTCCCTCTGTCAGCTCCAGGTCCCCATGCAGAGACATGAGAGAAGCCTTCCATAAGGATGGTAAAACATCAAACATGCAGGCATCCCCTGGGCAACATCCTTGCAGATGGCCAATTCTCTCACACAAGAAGCTACTTGCAGTTTCCCAAGTTGCTCCTGACACACACAAAAAGGTAGATGGTAGGGATATAATGATTACAGGATATATGATTTATGACAGGCAATCCCAAAAAACTATCTGTTCTCTAAATGTCTTGGATTTGGTTCATGAGACCATCCTGATTTTTGGTCTTATCACCACATCTAGTAAATAAGCACATTAAAAATTTGTAACAGTAAAGTGCAAAACTACTTGGTAATTGAAAGCACAATGAGGTAAAACAAAATTTCTATGTTTTCCTCTTCAGTATACAAAATCATTACACTGCATTGGAATTACCAATATTATGATGTATTTCTGTCCATGGTCATGAAGGTCTTGAGCAAACTCAGGAAGGCCTGCAAATTTTATTTTGTCATAGGTAAAAGCTTTGGCATCTTCCATGTAGTCAATATCAGTGTATTGAATATCCTAAAGGAAAAATAAGAGCAATCTGCATATTAAAAGCATTCAACCTTCCACATTGTTCTACTTTTATTCATATTGGGTTCTTTTTAAAAGTACTGTCCTCCCATAGAGTAAAAGAATTTCAACAAAATAGTGCACCTTATAAGAAGATATTTGACAAAACCAAACAAGGCACCAAGTGCTGCTCACATATACTGTACATCAAGACATACTGATTAAATATTATTTTCATCTACACTGGCACTAGCATAAATATTTCAATTTCTTAACCATACTTGCCACACCTGCAGCCAGCAGGCAAAGCCTATGGTGCTGAAGGGAAGGGGAATTTAGCGGCAGGCTATTTAAGGTTGAGCCTCCCCTCATCGGCCCTCCTTCAAATTTTACAAGAGATCAGAGATTACTCCCTTTCTTCACCCTTTCTACTTTATGTCATGCTCTTCTCCTTCTCCTTACCATCTTTCATTTAGCAGACTCACTAGCATATTATACTATGGCCCTACACGGGCATATAATCCATTTTTTCAAAGCAGATCATCTACATTATTTGAACTGGATTATATGAGTCTACGCTGCCACATAATCCAGTTCAAAGAAGATAATCTGGATTGTATGGCAGTTTAGAAAGGGCCTAAATTTATGTCCAAATTCCCACTTTAGGTGTATCTATACTCTATTACTGGCTGGTTCACAAACTGTGCTCCTCCATGTGTTTTGAACTTCAGCTCCCAGGAAATTTCAGCCATTTTACCAGCTGTTAGGAATTATGAGAGCTGAAGTCCAAAATGTCTGAAGGAGAAACTCTGCTCTAGAATTAAGTCAGTTTGATATCACTTTAACTGCTATGGATTCCTGGGATTTGTAGTTTGGTGAGGCACCAGCATTCCTTCGCAGAGAATGCTAAAACCTTTAAAACTACAACTGGTATGAATCAAGAGCATTGAACCATAGCAGTTATAGTGGAGTCAAACTGCATTAATTTTACAGTATAGAAGCATCCTTAGCTACACATGTTGTGGCCTTGGCTAATGTAAGCTAGGCTATACATTAGCCTAGCTTACTGTGAAGAATAATTATTTATAAAAAAAAACTTAGAGGAGAAAAGTGGGGGTTTTTTTTCAGTGTAACTTAATATCTAAAAGAAACGATTACTTCTGCACTAATACTAGTTAGGATTGTCTTTAGTTAGGGTTACAATTAGCAGTAAATCTGGTTTCATAATCTAGTTTATATCACTGTGTAAATGACTCATGAATGTGACACACAGAATAGTCTAAAAGAAAGAGCACTTCGGCAAAAAATCAACTCTCAATGTTTCAACCACAGTCAAACAATTGGAGCCATGATATTCAATGGTCTGATCTCTCAATCCCATCTTGAGAACATATGTGATAAAGGCCGCTTTACTACATCATTCTCACCCCTTCTTTACAATGGTAAATTAATTCTGAAATACATTTTAACTGTGCAGTTTCATGCATGTAAAGCCACATTTGCTGTGTGTTGCATAATTTATTTCTTCATCTTCCATTACCATGGTAACATGTGCTATGTCTATATTTTATGCAATTTCACATTAATATATGAAAAAGTTAAAGGGTTTGATGAAAACTGGACTCTAAAAAGCAATAAATAAATAAATAAAAATAAGAATCACAAGCATCACCTTCCATTAAGTTTCCATAGAAATTGGTTTCCCACATACCAACATCATTAATAGTAGCAATAATATACCTTTTCATTATCAGATAAAATTGACTTTTAGTATAGACAGCTGTTCTTTGCAATAAGTGAAATAAAGATTCCCAGGTGTAACAAAATTTGGTACTAGATCTTATTTTAGTTCTTCAACCTCCAGCGAAGAGAATCTCCTTATACAATACAATCTTTAATTTTATTTTCTACACATTTTTAGTTTAAGTCTTTAGAAAACTTTTATTATAATTCTGGAAAGGCCAGCCTAGTGCATTTAAATTCCAGTTAAAGAAAACACCATTTGTCACCTTCGACAATTCAAAAAATCAAGATTCGAAATGATCTCAGTCATCCCAGGTTATTAAAATAATACATTCATGCTATTAACCCATGATCAGCCATTATATATGCTACCTATCCGCTAATATTAATCCTATGATTATTTATATAGATTAATTAACTGCATGATCATTGGACCTACAAATTCTGGAAACATCAAGCCCAAACATCAGAGGAAAGATATCACAGCACTTGGCAGACCAATATCTGGAATCCAAAGAGTAGGCAAAGTGTATTCATCCCATCTGGAATCTCATGGCTGCCTCCTGCAGAATTCTGTGGCTTGTAGTTTAATGAGGCACAAAACCTCTCTGGCTGAGCATTTTAATGTCTCCTCCCCTAAACTGCAAGCCCCAGATTTCTACAGGAGGCAGCCACAGGATTTCTGATGGGATGCATACTCTTTCTCTATTATTTAAGCTCTAGTGTGATACCGGTGAATGTGCCCTCATTTCTGATTTTCACTCCATTCTATGCATGCCCCTAGTGAATGGGGAATTGCTTTTCTATGGTAGGATCCAATTAAACATTCTTGTGCATACAAATATAGAACAAATCAATTCAATGATAGTGTCCCCACAATTATAGTTCATGGATTCATATTTAGTATGAGATAATCTTCTCAAGAAAACTCCAGCCAACCTCCATTGATATTGTAATAAGCCAATCTTATTACCATATTTCATTCATGCACATCTATTTTATATCCACCCAGCCACCCTAAACTGTATTTCTAGACCCAATTTTTTTGGCTTTATCCCTAGATTTCTACCTTCAATAACTCACACTACAAAGATTAAATTTATAAGATGTTATAGACTAAGGACCCATTCCATGGAGTTCCTTAAGCTGGGGAACAACAGGGCATCCAAGGGGCAACGTGGCAAATCCATGAGGCAATGGGTAAATCATGGCCCCCTGCCTCACCCTTTTACCAGCATACACTGAAATCTGTCCATCCCTGGATTGATCCTGGTTTGATGACCCATGTTATCACAACTGCTGCTTAGCACACTGCCAAGGCACAGCATGTTCGGAGCTGGCAGAGAGCCCTGTCAGAAGAAACCCTACATCATGTAATGTGCTCCAGCAGGCTCCATCCTGGCTGCTTCTCAGTAGTGTCCTAGGACAGGGCTGAAAGCCCATGTGATGAGGTCATAAGAGAAAATTCCTGCAAGATGATGTATAAATGGTTCATAACACCAGAAAGATTAGCAAAGATGGAACATTTTTTAAAATGTTTGTTGGAAATGTCATCAAAATTGAGGAACTTTTCGCCATATATGGTGGACATGTCCTAAAGTTACAATAATGGATCATAATTCATAAGAACACTGGAAACATCTTTAAAATTACAGTAGTATTAGAGCATTTCTAATATTAACACCATTAAAAAAATCTGATACTTTTTTATAAATGGTAACTGCAACAACGATTGTTTATGCTTACTACTGAAAACTAGAAGAAATTCCCACCCAAGATGTATGGATTACAGAAATGTTGGCCATGACAGAATTGGACAAACTGACTAGGTTATACAGTCACCAGATCCTTCCATATATGAAGAATTTCAGCCTTTTATTAACTATTTTAAAGAAGAAAATAAAATGAAAAGATTGTGTTTTTACAGCATTAAGGGAAAATCCATAGTACAGGGGTGTAGGAATAGAGAATTAAAAATTAAAAATAGAGAATTATCTATTAAAAATAGAGAATTTAGTGACACTAATATCCAAGGGATCCTGGAAAGTTAATTTACCAGAGATAAGAAGATTTATGTCAAAAAGCATATTTTTAAAATTATTATCACGAAGACAGCAGAGACATATTAGGAGGTGTTAGGGTTTTCAATTTTCCATTTCTCAACTTTTCTATCTATTTTTTTTTAAAAAAACACTGTACACCATTTTTTTTCTATCTTTCGATTTTAGATTAAGAAAAAATGTTTTCTTGTTCTTCTATTTTCTTTTTTTAACACCATGGGAATTCTTTTTGTATCAGGTAACAATGGAAGAAGACAAAGATTTAAAATATTGCACTATACTTACATAAGGTATTCCAGCTGCCCTATTCCTTTCCACTGTGGCTTTTACATCATCAAGATCAGCATAATCCCAGCGAGAGATCTGAAATCCAAGATTCCAATATGATGGCATCCATGGAAGTCCTATCAGCTGTAAATTTGTTGCATAAAAAGAAACTAATTAGTTATTATACTTTTGCTTCACCTTATTTTTTAGAGAAATAAAACATGTGGGAGAAGGTCAAAGGTATAGGTAAACCTCTAAATTTGGCATGAGGTATTATTCTTTCCAAAGAAATGGTAGCTTCTAAATAATCTCTCCACAGAAAATTACACCTAATTATTGTCTATGGAGTGTATTTCCCCCTAAATGTGTCATTCCCAGCATTTTAAGAACACCAAAACTACTATAATTGGTTTGGAATGAAGAATCTGAATCTTGTGAACTATAGGCCTATATTTTGGCTTCATTGTGGAGTAATAAATAGTACTGAACAACCACATTCTTACAATTTTAATTTTATTCCAGGCATATCATCTTAAGCTAGGACAGTGTCTAACTAAGTTTCTCGTTTAAATCAATCCATCTTGTGGATGCTGTGCATTTGGTGGTACTTTTGGGCTGAATTATGATGAAGTAATGTAAAGCAGACCTAGATAAACTGGAGGTATTAATTGGGGACACGATGATGTAGTAGTGGAATTACAGCTTTATCTGGAAAAGGTGGCATCTCTATGAAGCAGAATTTCTAGGCCCATTTTTTATGGCTTTATCCTTAGATTTTCAAGAGATAGTGGCAACCATTATGGATCCTTACCCAATTTCAGTTTGTCAACTGGACTTCTAAAAGCAGATATGTACTACATAAAACTGTCTTTAAACATAGTTTGGACACTCCTATTGTTTTAAAAACAATGTTGTTGCCAGTGTGTTGTCTAGAACCACTGGACTGAATTGCATGACTCACTTCTTTACCAGCTACGGTGTCTACCAATTTGTCTCTAGGTAAATATCTGGACCTGTTAAAAAGTTGGCTCAGGACATCTCAAAATCCCTCCCCATTCAAGGAGGTCTCTAGAAAACTTATTTTGAACTACAGGCTAAGTATCCTTATTCAAAATGTTTGGGATCAGAAGTGTACTATATTTTGGCTATAGAATGAGAAATCTTGGGGACAGTATCTAGGCCTAAACATGACATTCATGCATGTTTCGTATATACCTTATATGCATAGTCTGAAGACAATTGTATACACAATATTTTAATTTCCTAATTTTGTGCATGAAACAAAGTTTTTGTACAATAAACCATCACAAACCCAAGGTATCATTATTTCAATCAATCATATGGACATTTTAAGATTCTGAAGTATGTCAGATTTTGGAATTCTGGATAAGGAATAGTTAGCCAGTGTTTGGGATATTTCATTTTAATAAATTATTGTATTCTATGTTTATAAACCACCAGAGTAAAAACCAACATGTTTACATATAACACAAAATAACATTTTATTGTACATAAAAATAACTCTGTACAAATAGGCATTTTATACACATTTAAAATAACATGAAAGTATATGTGGGCTTTGGTACATGATAAATCAGTCTGTCTGTATTAACTCAAAGGCTGAACAAAAACAATGGCTGGTTTTTGGAATGGAAGAGTCTGTCTCAATAAGGACTGTTCTTCCCTAATTTGGACGTGTGAACCATTAAAGAATGAAAAATTATTTTTAATTATAAATAATAAACTAAATTAAAGATGAATAACTAAAAGGGAAAACTAAGCAATGTATAAGACTTAAAAGCAAAGGAAAAGTCAATGAGTAAATCATTTGTAATGTTTCCAAATCTATGCTTCATTGCTTCCTTTCATCTTAAAAAAAAGAACTGAAAGTATTTACTAGACATGAAAACGTTTCCTGCAAAGTATCTAGACTGAAATAAAAGATATGTGTATCAAACGAATGGTTAACTTGTTGTTTGATCATAGTAACATTAGTACTATAAGATTGTAACATAGAAGTACTAATTGTTAACAGGGCCATGGGTTATTTATATCCACAAGATATTGAAAGCAAAAACATACCTCTAGATATTCTTGGACAACCTGTTCTGGAGTGTTTCCCAATAATATGTAGAAATCTAGAATTCCACCAATTGTTCTGTATGTAACTGCTGGGGCAGGTTGGAGAGCAAAATCTGTCAGAAGAAATATCTTAACATTAATGAAACACAAGGGCATGTTCAACATAGTTCACCACAGCCAACTGACATTGTGGAAAAAAGAAATCATTCCTGTGGGGTTTTTCTGCTGTTGCATTATAATTTCCAAGCATGTTGCTACCAACGTGAGTCCTAGTAATCTAGAAGTTCACAGCTGGTATAAAGAGATGTACGAGTACAAACCTGCATGCATTTTATTTTTCATTATATAATGTGAGTCTCTGTTGATCCCTATAGAAAATTACTTTGATCTATAGAACAGTATCTTGGTACATGAGATGAATTACACAGCATCCTGAAAAGACCAAGCTATCCATGGTCTTGAATCATTGCTGGATTTATACTAATTAGAATTTCATATGTAACAAATTCACATGACACAAAGCACATGTTGTGTTATTCCTTTGTAGTATGAGCCATAATGATATTGGCTGTGTAAAAGGGCTTAATGGTTAACTTTGAGGCCCCTTCTACATTGCCATATAAAATCCAGATTATCTTCTTTGAACTGGATTATATCACAGTGTAGACTCATATAATCTAGTTCAAAGCAGATAATTTGGGACCAGATCCTGGGATATAGGCCAGTATATGCACGTGAGCAATCTCCAGTTTTAAAAATTAGGTAGCCCTACCTAGATAGATATGATGTATCTCTGAAGGGTTTCTCAGTTCTCTGAAGCAGCTTTTTAGTGCACATGCAAACCACTTCTTAGCAGTAGGATTGCATATACAGCAGCTGAATGCTGCTACAAAGCAAAAAGGTTTTCACAAGAAAATAGCTCACTTAGTATATAATCTTTTTTTTTAAAAAACAAACCCAAATGCTAGGTGTATAGCATATTGGTGACTCATAGCAGTTGGTATGTGGATTTATTGCATGCAAAAAGAAGAGAAAGAGAAGAAGTAGGAAAAAAGGGAGAAACCATGAGGCTTTGTTAAAGATCACAACACTATTAAGGCCCTCATGCTGGATCTAGACTGCCATATAATCCAATATCTGATTCCAAATTATCTGCTTTGAACTGGATTATATGAGTTTACACTGTCATATAATCCAAATAGTATAATCTGGAATTAGATATTGAATTATATGACAGTGTAGAAGAGGCCTCAGAGACTGCTCCTGATCTCTGGAAATCCCTTCCTAGGGCCCATTTAGACAGGGCACAAAATGCACACCCTCCCAATTATTTGAGGGGGAGAGGGGGAACGTCCAAACGACGCTCCATACAAAATCAAATGTATTCAGCACAAAGCAGGAAAACCCTGATTTGTGCAGAGATAATTTTATAGTGGGTTAGATCCATCCTTCTTGAAAGACACAGGTCAAACCTACTGTGGACACTGTCTGGACTTCCCCTCAATAGTCCTGGACATCTGAGATAGCCCTCCCATATTTTTCTGGGCTGAATCAAAATGCGAGGGCACCAACCCCTTCAACCACCCCCCCCCCAAAAGCATATTTAAAACACATAACTTACAGGGGCAGCATTTTCCTACTGCCGGTGCCCTCCTGGTGCTTAGGAATGACTCACCAGGAGAAGGGGGGGGGGGGGAATCGCTCCTGTCTCCCTTCTCCTGGTGCATCATTCCTAAGCACCAGGAAAGCTCCAGCAGCACTTTAATGTCGGCTGGGTAAGTTATTTTATTTTTAAAGGGTTTGGAGGGGTTGGGGAGGGCTGCTGAGTGTCTCGCTGTCCTCCAGGAAAGTTCTGGGAGGGCATCTAGACACTCAGCCCCAAAAGAACATGTTTACCAGGCTGGTGTGCAGACTACAGTCCACCCCAATCTGGGTTTTTTAAAGCTGGGTCAGTGCAAACTTTATCGCTGTCTGGAACTGCCCCTAGAGAGGTTAGATCTGCTCTCCCATTTGGAGAATTGACTATTCATAAGAAAATAATATTTAATAGTGTATTAAATATATTTATTTCTTACTTGTTTAACAGATCTGTTCAGATTTCTCTCACTGATATAGTTTTCTTTGCTTATATTTTAATACTTCTGTATGTTTTTACTCATGTATTCATATTTGAAGGGGCTTTCTCATTGATAGGGTTACCATAAGTCAACTTGACAGTAGTTAACAACAACAAAATTCTATCTAAATCTGTTAACTTCTGAAATTAAGTTTTTTCCCCTAGAATTCAAATCCCATGGAAAAGGCAGGATATAAATAAATGGGAGGAGAATTAAGAGAGCTACCTGATCATCACCATAATCAGAAATAGCATGTTTTTTTTTTTTACCCATGGCATTGCTGTTCATCAAGAATACACCAAAGGAGTGTCCACTGGCATCTTCCAGACACAAGAAGAAAGTCTGAGCACCATAAAGGTTATGCATGTCCTTAAATAAATAAATAAACAGCAAATTAAAATGTACAAAATGGAAATACTCGACACCTCTATTTGTCATTTTATACATCTTCACAATTAGTCAGTAATCAAAGAACTAAAGCAGAATAAGTTAAAATAAACATTTTGCACCATTACCTCCATCCCTAACACTAACCAATAACAATAGTCTGATAATACAGCATGAGTTCTTGGCCTGCTATAAGAATTGAGGCTGTATACGTCAGTTGACATAGGTGTCCTTGAATTTGGACCATGACAATCAGTTTACTGTATTCAGTTTTATGAGACCTGTTTATTTCAGCTGTAATTAATAACAGGAATGCAAGTAATTGGAAAAATAATAACAGATAATTAGAAACTACTGACTGTGGAGTGTCATGCCATAGTCACTTTACTACAAAAAATGAATACACATCAAGCTAAGTTATATTTGTCTTGACTTAGTCTCCTTGTTTACAGATTTGACTTTCAGGAAACTACTAAAGACCTGGCTCTGGAATGTGGCATTCGAGGACTCTATAACCTATAACCTCCATCCACAAGGAAGGAGGACGATGAACTGTGACTATGACTGTGACTGGATTGACAACTTGGCTTGGGTAATTGTGATGATGATGTTTTTATTGTACTTTATTGTACTATTTTAATATGTAATGATGTTGCACTCTGTTGTACTTATATATTATTGTATTTGCATATATGTTGTAAACCGACCTGAGTCCCTCGTTGAGGTGAGAAGGCCGGTATAGAAAACTTCCAAATAAATAAATAAGGTTGTATAAGGGGCTGTTTGCCTCAAAAACATTTCTAATGGTCACATTGTGCATAGCTATGAAATCCAATTATTAAAAGCCCCAAATCTTTTTTTTAAACAAAGCTACCCTTGAATTCTCATTTGTTATACTTAGGAGTGTATATTTAACACACATGACTTAACACATTTATCAAAGACACAGCCATGTTAGTCTGGAATATCAGTGTTCAAATAAATACTGTAACATTTCAGAGACTAAAAAAAAAAAAGACAAAGTTGGCAGCATAAGCTTCTTTAGAAATACAGACCATCCCTACTGCTGAATTATAGCAGTTTGACACCACTTTAACTGCCATGGATCCATCTTATGCTATCCTAGGATTTGTAGTTTGTTGTGGCAACAGAGCTCTCTGACAGAAAGGGTAAATATCCCACAAAACCACAAATCCCAGAACAGTTAATGTATTCTTTAACTGCAATAATTCAGCAATATGGAGACAGCCTACGAAACCTTATGCTACCAACTTTGTTCATGCAGTTTGTCTCTAAAGTGCTACAAGATCCTTTTTCACATCAATACTATATTATTTTACTATTGGTTCCTATCTTAACTCATGAGAAACTAGTAACCCTAAATGTGAGCTGCATAGAGTGCAAGTGGGGTTCACATGACTTAATGTTCTTCCGCTCAAACATAATTGAATTCACAGACATAGCAAATCAGATTTCCTATAGAAGCACTCTAGTCCAGGGATGTCAAACTGATGTACACAAAGGGCCACATCAGCCTTATGGTTACCTTCAAGGGACCATTTGTAATTGTAAGACTGTATAAATAAACATGTTTTCCCTGCATTGAAAGCATCATGGGGTACATAAAATGATATGGCAGGTTGGAATCGGCTTACACGACTTATGTTTGACACATGTGCTCTAGGCTGTATATTTTTCTTCCAATTGATGAGTAACAAGCTATCTTAACATGATGCACAGCTTGGAAAAATTACTTCTCCAACTACCCTCAGAATTCCCTAACTTGCGTGGTCTTTGTTTGAAAGAAGGTAATCATGATACCATGCCTTGGCCATCTATATTCACTTGTGGGGTCCCACCATCAAACACCATTCAGTGTAATAAGGAGGACTACAGCATATGAAATACTATGAGGAAAGAAGAGTCACAGATAAGCTGTTCATTCTAAGACTGTACTTCCTCTGGCACAGTAAAGCAGAGGAGCTAAGTTTTCTATGGTCTATGGAAGTGGTTTCCGACCTTTGGTCCTCCGGGTTTTGTTTTTTTTGGACTTCAACTCCCAGACTTCCCAACCAGCTTAACAAGGGTTAGGAATTGTGGGACCTGGAGTCTGAAAAACCTGGTGAACCATAGGTTGGGAACCACTGGTCTACTGTAAGTGGCCCATGTTAGAAGCCTGAAGGAAAGAGTTGCTGGAAAGTCCCAGCTGGTGGTAAAAGTTATGTCATTTGTCCCTGACAACACAGTAGAACCCCATCACAAGAACAGACTGATTGATCAGCACTTGGCACTTGGTAGAAAGAACGCCATATGCAGAGATATAAGACAATATCTGAAAAATAGTCAAACAATGTGTTTCTCAAGAGTTTGAGACCCTGATGTAGAAGAAAGCTGGACAAATAAGAATTTTTGCAGCTCAGGAATGATTCTGTAAAAAATTATTTTCAGACAAAGATTGTGGTTTACCATGAAAAAATTACATATCCAAACTGTGCAAAAATAAGCCTTAAATGGTGTATTGTCTTTGAAAACCTGCAGTTTCTGAAGACTTTATCTCAGCAGGAAGAACATTGCTAAATTATGTATTGCTTCATTCAGGAACAAAATTAGTGAAGAATTACATCCTAAACATATGCAGCACCATCTGCACACCATGATTTCCATGTAGATGTGTAGGGTCATAACAGTATCAGTTCTGTTGTAAAAGCTGCCTGAAATTGCACTCATGGAATATCTCAGGATTTTAAAAAGTGTGAAAGAATTCCAGGAAACCCTTTTCTAATATATGTATGTTGTTCTCCTTGTCTATAATTCCCTTTACTCCTACAGGGTGTCCAGTAGGGCTGTGCAAAATCTTTTTAAGAGGGTCATATATTGTAATGGTTTCATAAAATCCCTACTTACAACCAGATTTTGACCCCCTGAACTACCCCTCCATCACACAAATTTGTCAAAACACCCACCACCCAAAACACCACATTTCGTAAAGAAGTTGGTTTGGTTGCAGCTGTGGACAAGTCTACACAGGGACCATCAAACGCTGTTCCCAAACACAAATCAAGGAACATGAAACGCATTGCAGACTAATGCAACCAGTGAAGTCAGCCATAACAGAGTACTTGATCAACCAACTTGGACACAGCATATTATTTGAAAGCATAGAAATGCTGGACCACTCTAACAATCACCATGCCAGACTACACAGAGAAGCCACTGGAATAAACAAACTTAAGGACAATTTCAACAGACAGAAGGAAACCATGAAAATAAACAAAATCTGACTACCAGTATTTAAACATTCATGACAGTAAATAAAGAGTAACACTAAAAAAATGGAATTCCAGACATGAAACAATCAAAGCCAGCTCATACCTCCTAACAAAGGATTCCCCAGGCAGTAAGCAGCCGGCTTTAAAGCTACAAGGCCATTCAGTGCTGATCAAGGTGGTCAAGTACAACATTCACACTTGCCTCAAACAGACAAGAGTTTTTTCTCCCACCCTGGACATTCCACAGATATATAAACTCCACTTGCCTAGTTTCCAACAGACCTCACAACCTCTGAGGGTGCCTGTCATAGATGTGGGAGAAATGTCAGGAAATAATGCTTCTGGAACATGGCTAGACAGCCTGGAAAGCTCACAGCAACTCACAATAAAAACTTTAAACTGGAGCTTCTTAAACCTTAAATGTGGAATATGTGACAGCCTGTAGACTCTGGGCACCATAACTAAAATGGCTGCAAAAGCAATGCTGGGGAGGACTAATAGACTGCAATCTCTGCCTTGAGGTGGGTGGCTTAAAGGGACAGGGTCTAGCTAAGATTCCCTTCCACAGAAAACCAAAGAAAACAATTAAACCCATTTTAACTAAGGGAATAACCGAGAGTTAACAAAGAAAATAATAAAAGCCTCTGTTGGGGCATGACAAAGGCCATTCTTTCTCTCCCTTCCCACCTCCCTAGGAAATACTTGAAATTCAGCTTTCTCATCAAATAGATAACCTATTTGAGGAAAAGCTAGAGTCAGCATTGTTAATAGTTTCTGTTAGTAATAATCATTTCCTTCTTAAATAGGAAATAATGGAATTACATTTCACATTTTTTTGTTGAAGATGCAATTCTACTGAGATGAAATGGCTTCATGCTAATAGCATGATACAATTTTGTTACTCACTCCAAGAGGTGCAGCATCCCGGGTAAATATTGACCATGTTTTCCAGTTAAAGTCATGCCTATACTGTTTATGAACATGTTCTCCAATTCCATAAACATTTTGACTGGGCAGTCTGATGGAGAGTTGCAAGAACTGGTCGGCATACACAAGTGGTCCAATGCTGGTGTTAAAGCTGTTGGAACAGTGACAAAATGCCATCATGTTTTTGCACAGAAGACTTCTATATAAGCAAATATATGAATAAGGAAATAATATTCTTAAAAACTCTTCACTTGTAATGGAAATTAAAGAATTTTGATGGGACATATGGGCAGCAGACCACTCCAAAACAGACCCAGTTCTAGTGCCCACACTATGCCAAAGGCATGAAATTGTTGAAGGGTTTGAGCCAAATTCTGTAGTATCTTCCATCTTTTCTTAACATGTAATGAACCCATGTTAATCTGGTTTACCCCATTGGAAATTGCAAAATGTCACAGAAACAGCCAGGAGCAACTGCACAATGAGCCCATGTATACAAGCCCTGTGTTTTCCAACACATTTCTACGGGGAAATATCATCATTTGGTATCTTTAACATAATAAGTTTCTTGTGATTCTAGGTATTTGTTAGGGGCATATTTTTGTTTGTAATGCTAAGAGCAATAAGAAGGATTTCAGGTCAATTTAGGAAATGTGCAGCTTTCCATTTTTGTCCCAAGAACTAGTCTGAATGTACACAATTGATTCCTATACTGACAATACCATAGATAATTTAATATACAGACAGTTCCCAGGTTACAAACAACATAGGTTCTGTAGGTTTGTTGTTAAGTTGTATTTGTTTGTAAGTTGGAACTGATACACACATGCACAAGTTTTGGATAGCATAGAGAAGGATTAACATCCCTGTAACATTTCTTTTGCTTTCTGTGTCCCTGTTTGAAAGGTTTCACCTCACATTCTGTCCCTGTGAGAATTGGATTTTGAAAAATGTGGCTGCTGTGGAAATAAGGATTGGTTATAAAACTTTAGTAGAAACACCTTTCCCCTATAATAACTCTTCTAGGAGTGAGTTTCCTAGGGGAGATTTTTTTTCTCACTGTTGTCTCACACCGTTCTTAAGCACAAGCTGGATGGAAATTGGATGTCAGTAAGTTAGGTACTGCCTGTACAGATACACTGAAACTTTTACCTTTTTCTGATGTAGAAGAATTAAAAAAAATTAGACATATGTGTCTCAAATGCTGTATGTTTTCCTCCATAATTTAGAAAAATGCAGATTTTGTAAACATTTTTCAGATTCTAGGCATTGTTTTCACACATCCAGTCATTGTCTACAGCCTATTCGCACACATTTTGGAACAAATATTTCTTTATGCATTCAATTTTTAGATGTTTGCATTTTTCTGAACATTTCTTCAGTGTTTGTAAACTTTTCAATGAAAAGTCTGTTCAATTAAAATATATGTGTGGTAAGGACTGGAGCAATTTAAGATTGTTGAATTAATACATTCTGTTTATCCAGGAGGTCTATTCTATTTTGACCTAACAGTTAACTTAGCCCATAGCTTCTTGTGGGAGGCTAATTCCTTTAAATTATGTGGAAATTGATACAAATAATATTATGTAGAAGAACAAAAGTGACTTCAGTGATATTTCAAAGTCCACACTGTGTTTACATACATTTTTCTCTTTTCTTTCACTGTTAGTTTTACCAAGCAGTGCTTGTAATTTTGAAATAATACAACACCCATCAAACCAAAGTTAATACAGAATAAATAATATAAAATCCACCCAACCGAATAATACAAAATGTATCTAATCAATCATATCTATCAAAGCAGAAATAAGATGAGTGTCTTTTCTATGAGCAGTGATCGGAATTTGAAACCATCTTCTATTCTCTTAAAATCAGATAAAACTACTGAAAACTGCCTTTTTTTAGAAGAAATGCTTTCATTTAATTCTTCTTGAAAATAATGGTACATTTGCACTAAGAGTGTCCTCCTGATTTCCGAATGATGCTATATAAGCTTTTTTTCTGACTTGGTTAACCGTTTTCTATACTTGCCTCCAAATGCATAGCTTGTTTCAGTACTATCACCTTGAATTCTTTTACCTGTCACTATAACAATGACTGCAAAAGCAACCAGTTGTGTTTTGAACTCTCTCTTTCGCTGTTTCTTCTCCCTTCCCATTTGATTTTACATTATAGGTTATCATCAAGAGAATAGTAATTTCTCCATTGTCTATCAAAGCACTAAGCCTTTCATGTTATAATGTCATTGGACAAGAAGGATACAGCTGTTATCCAGCTATTGCAATGGTTTTAAACATCTGTCCTATAGTAGTTGAATCAACTGTGATGTAAGGACAATGCATACTAGATCCAGTAGAGCAGATATGAAATAATTAGATAAGATCAACAGGTGTAAAGATGTTATCACCAAATACCAAAGTCAGAATAATTTATGCCACAGTACTTCTGAATTCTATATATGAGTTTAAGAAGATAAACTACTCATTTGAAATGTTGTACTCGGGGAGAGTACAAAGCTTTCTAAGAACAAATCAAGCTTGAACTCTCCCTGGAAGCTTAAAACAACAACAATAGGCTATGGTAATTTGGATGCATCATGAAACAACTTGACTCATCCATAAATAATATAATGCTTAGCATAGTGAAAGTCAAATACTACAGCAATGGAGCTGAAGAAAGCATGAAAGGGGGAAGAACATATTGCAGGTGGTTTGATTCAATCAAGGAAGCCATGGCCCTGAGTTTGCAAGAACAGAGAAGAGCTATACACGGTTCTTGAAGGTCTCTCTTTCAGAAACTTGATAGCAACTGAGAAATAATTAGCCTCAGTGTTACTTATAATTAAATGAAATTGTTAACTTACAGAACTTTATTATTGATATTCCTAATCACTTGGATGCTGAAAGGACTGTCAGTAATTTCAACCCTGTAGCTTGGATTGGTTGCTTTGGGTCCTTCAAAAGGTTTAACATTGGCATGTGGGACTTCATATCTATTATGAGCAGGATCTGTAATCTGTAAAAATGAAACAAAATGAAGTGAATAGGGATCCCAGGGCTAACCCCTGCTTTGTATATATCAGCTTTCCCTTATCATGATGTATCCTGTATCAGTTCTGACTGTGCTACATACTTAATGAACATAATGAATCGGGTTAGATACTGTATACATAAGCTCTCTATTTATTTTCCCGCTCCTGCTGTAGTTCAATCCACACACTTTTTCTAATTTATGGAGCATTCTTCTGACTTATTCACTAATAATTGTGTTTCTATTTATTTCATTATCTCATTATAAATTCAAAGGGTTTTTCCTAATCAACTTGCTTTATACTGGGAGATCTAAATATCCCGAAGGCACCAGATCACATCTTATCTTGGAAATATATATGGAGGTCAAAATTATGGAGCTCATAGCCACGGAGAGGTGATCAATGCTGCTTGGATTTAGGTGCACCAGCTGCTCTCTCAAGATGGCTATCCAAAGCTATTCATGTATTTGTAATATATTGTTTTATGTATTTTGGCATACTCAGTCCAGAACATTTCATTCTTAAGATATATTTTCTACTATAGTTCTGCATACAATGATTAACATGTTTATCTATATACCTAAAAATATATGATTACTCTGAAAATCTCAAGTGATACACACATCATGTGTAAATATTCTATCATCCTTAAGAAATACATACACATATGACGACAAACGTGGGTTATGCAATTTTTACCACATGCATATATGGTATCAGTAATGTTTGAGTGACCTCCCCCTTCGCAAACAAAATCAGGTTGCTGGATCTGACCCACCAGTTGAAGATTACTGCTTTAAGAAATAATCTAACCTTGAACCGAAAGCGGTTTGCTGTCTGATATTCTGCAGTGAGGAGAACTTCTTCAACATCAGCTCCAAAGAGGGATGGTGCAGGCAATCTTTTTAGTTTAACTTCAAATCCTTAATAAGAAAAGTGATTAAAGTGCTTCCATAATTTTTTACAATAGGTGCATAGATTTCAATACCTTGAACTAAAAACATCCTAATGTTCCCAAACTAAAGTCAAAAGAGAAATATGGTAGAAATAAAGAATTTCATTTGATTCTAAATACTTGACCAAAACAATTGATTTGCATCCCTTAAGACTCACTATTCATCTTGCTTTACAAATTTATATCATATTACAGTTTAGTGGTATTGTAAGGTATGTATGAAACAGTATGCACACATGAAATGTGAACCGCTTTGGCAAATTGAAAAGAAATGCACAAACAATGCATTTAATGGGGAAATGCTGTGATATAAACCCAATTCTGAGGGGAAAGTATGTCAAATAACAAAATCCAGAAATGCATAAAAATTCCATGCCAGTTCAACTCACCAGCTGAGAGCTCCAATCCAATATAAAGTAATGGCAAATAATAAAAAAAAGTTTTGCATTTCCGATCATATTATGCATTTTTAACAGCTACACCACCTAGTTTTCATAACATTTAAGAAGCATATGTATTATATCCAGAGCAAATTATTTTCCTACCTGTATTTGTCTGTTTTTGGCCTCCGTCAGCTTTGTACCCATGACTATTAGAAAAATAGCACCAAGGGATGAATGTTTCATTCTGAGGATCCCAGCAGCAGCCACGGAGTGTGCAGAGACTCTTTATATCATGAATAAGAAAAGCAGAGTTAATTCAGGAAGGGCAGTAATATAAAAATACACAGATCCATAGAATAACAGAGTTGAAAGAGGCCATATACTCCAACCCCCTGCCATGCAGGAAAAGCATAATCAAAGTACCCAATACTTGGACAACAGCATATATTTCACAAGTACTTGAAATGCAGTCATCTACTTGCTAATGGCAACATAAGGAGTCCCTGCTAAGCACAGAAATTCCTATACAGACTCCCCTTCCTTGATGAGGAAGTAAACCTTTGGTTAAGCTTGGGACCAGCCTCTCAATCGCTAGATTACACCCACATACCAGATATAGCATTGTTTTCAGTTTATACATATTTGACATTTACTTCTTAATATACAATTTGCATGTACTGAACTTCTGTTAATTAATTATATAACAATACACACACAAGCTTTTCTTTAATAGCTTGAGACAGTATATATGCATAGGGTGCTTTTTGCATAGGGTGCTTACATTTTGTTTCTTGAGGAGCTAGATAACCAGTTCAATGTTTTAACCATTTATAGATCCTGAAAATGCTGTGTGAAGAATGAACCATACGACCAATGAAAACAGCCTGATAGGTTACCATTGCCAGTAATCTTAAGAAATTGCTCAGCTTGGAAACAGCCTCAGGATCTTCCAGTCATTTCTCAGAACCATCATATAATTCTTTATGCACACATTTATCATTGATCTTCAATAGTGGGGTCAATAATTCTTTACACCTCTCCATTTAGTCACCACAAGCCAGAGGATACTAGTATTCACCAGATAAAGTAAACTCAAACCACCATTTAAATCCATCAATTGATATATTTCTAATGCAGACATGTTTTATACAATTCCTCAATTGTGTCCTATCAACCTCTTATAGAAAACCAAGGACTTCTGCATTATCCTACACAAACTTCAAATAATCATGGATAAATTTGAAAAGATATGGTATGCACACAGTACTTGACCATATGAAGCTTCCATCAAAATGTATTGTTATTAAATGTCTCTTCTTCAGAGTGGAACTAGCACTCACAAAAAAGCTGCCATACAATAATATTGTGAATAGGATACCATTTCTAAGGCATAAATAGCAGCAGAAATAATAACAGCAATGACAACTTAACTCTAGTTCAACAAGAGCAACAAGAACAATTAAACTGTAGTTCATGGCTACACCAGGGTAATTATGTTCAGACTCATTCAGAAAGACATGGGCTAAATGGAAAGAGAAGAAAAGAAAAAAATGCTATTGTCTGCAAAAAAAAGTGTTATGCTTTTATTTGCTATTGATTAATGCCCTCCTCTACCAGCTTCCAGGTGCATTAGGCAGGGGGAATAAGGGTCCTTCCAGACAGGTCCTATATCCCAGGATCTGATCCCAGGTTTTCTAATTTAAACTTGATTATATGAGTCCACACTGCCAGATGCTCTGGGAAAAACAGAAAACCTGGGATCAGATCCTGGGACATAAGGCCTGTCTGGAAAGGTCCTAAGAAACTCCCAGGTATCCTAACCCTTACCTGAAGTCTGAACACTGCTTCATTCTCATTTACAGAAAGACAAAGTGGGTTCAAATCAAATATCTATTGAGTCCTCTAGTTGCATTCACATATTAAAAGCACCTAGTCAGAAGCATATGTTTATTGATGTTACTGGGGAACAATATTCAGAGATAGGTTACCTCTGATGCTAGAGGTGGTGCAAGTTGAGTATTCCTTATTTGGAATGCTTCGAACCAGAAGTTTTCAGATTATTTTCCTCCAGATTTTGGAATACTTGCATATTTGTAATGAGATATCTTGTAGCTGGGATCTAAATCTTTGTTGGAAGTGAAAAAGCATCAAACTTTTGGAGCAATTAGGGCAGAGGGAACCCTGTGGTGCTTGCCTTCTGTCTAGTTTTCACCTCCATTTTTTTTAGATCTATATAACTTAATCTCTTATTGCTTCCTGCATGCACCCCACTCTTCTTCTCAAAAGTCTTTATAGTCCTTTGTTTGAATAGGAACCTGCCTCAAGATACCTTACAGAGACATGAAAATCAGCATTAGAAACTCTTTGACTAAAGTTAGGTAACTTTCTTTTGAAAATATATGCTTTTATCTGAAACGTATTACCTGCAACAATAAAAGTAGCTCTTTGCCTTTTTTAACCTCACTTGCATAGTTTCTCTCCTGCTTCCTACTATAAGCTCATATATAGCACCGACAGCTCTGCACTCTACTATAGATACCAAACATACATACCATATACACAATGTACAATGAAAATTTAATGCACAATATTTGTAGTAATTTTGTGTTTGAAATAAAGTTTGTGCATATTGAACCATGAGAAAGCAAAGGTGTCATAAAATCAGCCACTCATGGGGATAATTTTGGATTCTGGAACATTTTTTATTTTTTATTTCCAGATAAGGTTTATTCAACTTTCACACCAAATAGACTCAGATTAGCTTAATTTTTGTGTGTTACTAAAGGGAAAGTAGAAAAATGTCAGGAATCTCCCAGATTTATTTTCACTCATCTACACTTACATCTTGGGAGAGTACCATGAGGAGCAAAGACTTCTTCAATGTTCTTGGCCCCTTTTTATTCTGTGAGCTAGGAAATGGCCTCCAAGTCCTTGGAACTCCCCACCCCAGATTTGCAGATTTAAATGTTGACATTAGACTTGTTGCTATGCACATGATTTAAAAAGAAATTAAAACATTTATCTTGCCCCACATCTATACAGAAACTACAATGGGAGATTTTCAAGTTTAAGTGGTCACTCAAACTTTCCATTTGACAGTTGTTCCCTTTTCTCAAAAATGGTTTTTAAAAGGAGATGCCAGAAAAATTGGGGAATTCCCAAATCAGTCAAGAACCATGCAGAAAACAAACTTGTATGAACCGATTATGATTAACCTTACAGAAATTTGTGGGCTTTATCATTTATATTGAATTACCAAGATGTTTCCTTGGAAGTCTGGTTTCTTACCACAAGGAAAGAGCACATTAACATGAACAATGTTTCTGAAATTTCCGAACACATTAGAATCTTAATGGAAATCTGTGGTTTTTCCACATTACACATGCATCATTCCACTTTCACTGTCATGGCTTTATTCTGCAGAATTTTGTAGTTTGTAAGGCACTAGAACTCACTGTCCAAACATTCTAAATACCCCCTCCCCCCCCCCCACCACCACCACCAAAAAACCTGTAAATTTTAGTATTCCATAGGATGAAACCATGGCAGTTAAAGTGAAATCACTATGCTACATTTGTGTTGTGGAAGGACCTCCGATTTACATGCCTATCCACTCTATTTGAAGCACCTATAATTATTATATCAATATGGATAAAATAATGTACACTCTTGTAGAATCATGCCAACTTTTTCCACGACAAAAGAAAAAAAAGAGTTTTGATATTGTTTTGTTTCTTTGAATGAAAGTGTTGCTACGGGAAAGGCACTATATATTTTGGAAATGGCCAAAGAGTAGAACTTTTATTGTGGTCTAAAAGAATTTATGTGGTTCAGTCTTAACAGATTTTATTTTATATAATTTCATTTTATTGACAATGAGTTAGATAATGATGATGTCAAGTGATCATTAATTTACTGGTGGCAGCCTAAATAAGCATTGATTTTCCTTTGAAGGAATCTTTCTCTTCTCTCAGACTTTTTAAAATAGAATTAGTGATATAGTGGTAATGATAAAATTAACTTATAGTCTTCTAGAGAAAATCAGACATATGGGTCACCCTGTAAAAGAAAGAATGTTATTTATTGAATTAAGTATTGAAGGAAAATGTATGACTGATTTCCCTCTATGTCCTATTTCATGAAAATCTACTCAATGTTTGTACATATATTATATATACATATGCATATCATGTGCAGTATGGTTATATATTCATACTAGCTGTCGCCTGCCATGCATTGGTGTGGCCTACTCTGTGTATATGTGTTTGTATGTATATATACTTGTGTATATGTGTATATATGTGTTTTTGTGTATATATGTTGTTTTTTGTGCATGCAGTGTAATCTATTGTTATTTGGCTTTTTATGTCTCTTCTGCTGTGTTTTTCAGTGTTTTTACAAGTTATGGTCACTCATTGGCCTGATAGGTGTATTGTGTCCAAATTTGGTGTTAATTCATCCAGTGGTTTTTGAGTTATGTTAATCCCACAAATGAACATTACATTTTTATTTATATAGATTAAAATAATACGTCATATTCCAGAAGCTAATGCCAGTAAAATACATACATTCTCTTGTTCATATTTTGATCCAAGCAGGCATGAACCCGGGGGGGGGGGGGGCTTTGGGGGCTTCAGCAAAATTCTCATGCTGGTCTGTGAAAAGGCCTTACTGGTACATTATTTAAACTGTTATGTTTATATCATGATCTGATCACCATGCTCAATATATCTCATACGCATGGGGGTATTGGGGTAACAATACAAAAGGTTTGCTAGGGTAGACCCTCTTTCACTCAGACTCAGCCCCCCCCCCCCCAAATCAAAATCCTGGATACAGGCCTGGCTCTAAGATGCTAGAAGCTGTTTACATCTGTCACAAACAATTATCTTTTAAAGAATCCTAGATAAGAAGCAGAACTGATGTGTCAAACTCATTTTTATTGAGGGCCACATCAGCCTTGTTTGTCTCAAAGGGGTGTTGAATCCATAGATGGAGAACTATTTTTTAACATGGTGGCCAGTGCTCTTTAACTTTTATCTAGTTTGAGTCTCTAGACCAAAATGACAACTTCCACCATTTTTTATTATCTGGGGATGATGAGAATTACATAGAATGTTCTTTTATGAGCATAATGTGAAGTAAAATTAGGATGCTGGGCACTCTGTTGAATGCTAGTTCCACAATGAAATGGGATAAATAATATCTCTATTTATTCCATATACATCAGAATATATTTGTAAAAAAATGTGGTTTTCGTTAGGAATGAAGTTTTGTTCAGTGATACTGGCTGCATTTGGACATCATGCCAAAGCACAGATTATTGTGACAGATTTAACATACACATCCCTCTTTTCTTCTCCTTTTGAGGTGGAGCTGTGAGGAGGAAATGGTTGTGCCCTAGATATAATCAGAAATGTAAAAGTTCTTTTGTGGGACTACAGTTCCTGAAATATCATAGTCACAATGGGCAATGACCATAGCTGCACAAGGCTATGATATATCTTCACAGACTTGCTTGGATATCTTTGCCCAGTTGGAGAAATGCACTTATAACACTGATGATTAACACTAAAGAAAAGATGTATTAGCTGCAGTGCTAAAAAAAACTTGCTAAAATTAATTAAACTTATCCCTGCATACACCTTTGCAAAACAAATTAACTAATATCAGTTTTATCAAAAGTGAAAAGAAGGAACTAAAAATGCCCAATAGCACATTAGTATTCATAATAATCAATGAAACCCACACTATGATGATAATAGTTCTCATAAAAACGATAAGAGGGAGAAAAGGTCAAAGCTCAAGTACAGCTAATTTCACTAATAACTTTATTAATAGTTCATGAAGGCAAATATTACTAGAAGGAGGGCATTTGCTGCTGAGAAAAACTCTTATCAGGGCTTAAATAATAACCGCTCTAGAATTTTCACCTATATAAATAAATGATAGAGAACACTAATTGCTTTCTGGTTTGTTTAGCCGAGCAGAGGTCAATAGCAATTCCAAGGGTGAGAGTAGGTGAAGGATATTGAACCATACAAACCCATCCATTTGACATGTTTCTTGGACCCGACCTGGCTACATGTTCACTAAATATGTACAGCCATGGCCCACTGTGTGTACAAGCCCTTTTCCATGCTAACAATGTTCACCCAATGTATCCTGTTACGATTTGTGTGTGTGGTGCACATAATGGTCATAGATCTGGCACGAATATGTAGAGATTTTTATAGTGTAAAATGCTTCTAGGGATGTCCTATGTTTTAAATTTCTGGGGTATGTTTGCATGAACTGTAGATAAGCACATTTTCATCTTAAGGAATTGCTGTTTGTGAGAGAGGAGATACAGGCCCATTCTACACTGCTATATAATTCAGATTATATAGGGTCTCACAGGACTCTATTTTGTCCCCCATGTTTTTCAATATCTACATGAAACCAGAGTGTGATCATCCTGAGTTTTGGAGTTCAGTGTCATATTTATACAAATGACACTCAACTCTATTACTCCTTTCCACCAAAAATCAAGGATGCCATCCTGATCCTAAAACGGTGCCTGTAATCAGTAATGGACTGGATGAGGGTTAACAAATTGAAATTGAATCCTGACAAAACAGATGTGCTGCTGGTCAGTCATAAAACAGATCAGGGTATAGGGTTACAGCCTGTGCTGGATGGGGTTACACCCCCCTGAAGTCACAGGTGATCCTGGATTCACCATTGACTCTGGAACTTCAGGTGTTGGCGGTGGCCAGGAGCACCTTTTCACAATTAAAACTTGTGCACCAGCTGTGCTTATACCTTGAGACACCAGATCTGGCTATGGTAGTCCACACCTTAGTCACATCACATTTGGATTACTGCAACATGCTCTACATAGGGCTGCCTTTGAAGATATTCCAGAAGCTTCAACTGGTACAGAGATCAGCAGCCAGATTACTAACTGGGGCTCTGTTCAGGGAGTGAACCACTCCCATGTTGTGGTAGCTCCACTGTTTAGCAGTTTGCTTCCAGGCTAAATTCAAAGTGCTGGTTATTACCTTTAAAATCCTAAACAGTTCAAGCCCAGACTATCTAGCAAATCACATCTTCTTTTAAGCCTGCCCGGGGTCTTTGATCAGTAGAGTAGGCCCTGCTCTTGGTCCCACCCCCATTTCCATGGGAATGAGAGAGGGGACCTTCTCAGCAGTCACCCTCGGCCTTTGGAACTCCCTCCACAAGGAGATCAATATGGCCCCCTTTTTACTGTCTTTTTAAAAACAGCTTAAACCTTTCTGTGCTCCCAAGTATTTAGTGAAGAGAAGGTATAGAATTTGTAACATAGACAAAATGGAAAAGAATTGGTATGACACTCTGGCTAGGCTGGGATTTAAATTTAAATTTAGTTTTCGTGATTTTCTGTTTAGATCAAAGACAGTCATTGTCTTTGATACTGGCATTGAATATTTGCTTTTTGTTTGTTGGAAAACACCCAAAGTTCTCACAAGGAGATAGGGCAGAATATAAATAAAGATTATCATCATCATCATCATCATCATCAAAGCAGATAAGCCACATTATCTGCTTAGAACTGGATTATATGAGTCTACCCTGCGCTAAGCAGATAATCTGGATTTTATATGGCAGTGTAGAAGGGGGCAGAGAGAAAGAAACAGAAGCAGAACATTAAAGTTCACCCCTACGTGTAGATGTATTAAGGCCCAAATAGGAGAAGGAAAATAAAAAAGTGAATATACCATGCAATATCCCTCTGGTTTAGTGTGCATTTGCTTCTCCACACAACACTGCTAAGGCTGACATTATTCCAAATAGAGGGAAGGGCACTTAATCATGTTAGATGAAAAGGCCAGTGAAATTCACTTATATCTCTCAACTTACAAAAAAAATGTAACTCTGTCCATACTGTGAAAGTTACAACCAAACAAGCATTTGTCATGTTTATCTCCCATGGAGTTCCACATGAGTTTCTCATGTGTGTACTCATCCAGTTCAAATGTCCTTAGCTTCACCAAGTCACTAACTCTGGTGATACCTTGGGAACATATGCATGCTTGCACCTTAAAATGATGGACATAGGATCACTGTATGAAATTATTATTATTATTATTATTATTATTATTATTATGTTTATTTATATTCTGCCTTCTCTTTTCATACAGTGATTCAAAGTGACTCACGATTAAAAATATTACAATATAATTTAAAATATAAAATATACAAATGTTAAAACAGCATTAAACATAATTAGTATTAAAACAATTCAGATTAAATCTATAAAATAGTTAAAAACCAGAGCAGCCCCTAACATGATCTTAAAAACTTTTTTCTTTAGAAACCAGCTCCCCCCCCCCCCCCAAAAAAAAAAGACTTTAGCCTGTCACCAAAAGGACAACAGAGAGAAGGCCATTCTGGCTTCCTTGGATAGGCAGTTTCAGAGTCAATTGGATCAAGTTTCAATTTGTTTACACTCATCCAGTCAAAAGGGAAAGAATCATGGATCAGAAGTTGAACCATCATAATAGTGAGTAGAGTGCTTGCAAGTCATGTTTGTCTGCAGTGAATTAGCACAACCCTCCCAGAAAATTTTTAGGGGGACAACAACTGGACTTATAGAAAGCCTGCCTTTGGTGTCCATAACTATGCACAAAAACCACCTCAGCCCCATGGTCACCAGCCTTCTCTTTCTTCCCTATATAGGCATGGCAGGGAACTAATCAACATTATATCCTTAGGCAATCTTACTAATAAATTATTAATCACCAGTTACTGTAATCAGTTGTGATTTTTCATACCTTTGTGGCCACTTGATCTGAAATGCAGTCTATTCGGTCAGAGAATGGTACAGCTGGACATGTTGGTGAAAAGTCTATGAGAAAACAAGTAATTATCAACTGAAGGCCAAAACAGTAATAGTAACACCTAGTAATAATAACACCTATATGGAGAACAGAGTAAGCAACAGTAGTATATATTTAAACACAATAACATACCCCTTTGTTGTTACATATTAAAAATTATATTAAACTCTTGTAACTGCCTTTACAAAACAATGTTCACATCAAAAATTCATTTTAATAAATTTCAGGCAATGAGCTAGAACAAACTTTAATTATGTTGTGATGAGCAGCCATATCTTTAAATGGTTGCAAGCTCTAGGCAGACTCAGAGCATGTAGCAGAAATGCCAAATTGAGAACCCATGAACATTGGCTGATATTCTACATATGTATGTAGAAACTATAGTTTATTTCTGTTTTGACTATCTGCAAAAAGCTAAGGAGTCAGGCAATGGATAAAACCAGCAAAAATGAATTTCTACACATCTGACTATATGGGAATACAGAGTTGACCTATAATAATTTGTTCCTAGTGAACCAGAAAATGTTGTGTCCCAGCAGTGGATCAGAATCCAAGGCAGCCCAATTATTTTGACACTTATGTACAGAAAACCAACAGTGCCTCTCGCTTCCCTGACAGTAAAAATAGAAACATCATAAATCCAATGACCAAGAAGTGGTTGAATGACATCTAAATTCATCAGGTGCCTGAAGTGGGCACCTCACTCTTCCTAAAAGTAGGACCAATAACTGAAAGTTAGTTTTAATAATACATTTTTGACATCATATCTTTTATTTATTCCACTATCTACTCTTATGAAAATTCTTATAGTTGGGTCGTATATGGGAACAGTTGTATTTGTTTCCTCTGACAGGTTGATTGAGGGGGTTTGGAAAAGCTACATTCTTCGAATTTCTTGACCAATGATCATTGTAGCTGTGAGATTGTGTTACTTTAGTACAAGAAGATATCTTTTCCAAGTTCAAATGACTGAATTATAAATTTGATATTAGCTTGAAGACTAATTTTAAAAATGTAATAAATAAAGAATATGATTTTAATTAATCTTCATTTTTATATATGTTCTTTTGGTTTTGTTCAGCAAAGCACAGTAACCTAAATTTTAACATTTCCATGTTCTCACTGCTATGCCAATAGCTGAAAGCACAAACGTGTCACTTACTGTAAAAACAAACCCACTATTTTTTAAATAATTGCACAGTAACTAATTTTGCTTTTCTCTCCCTCAGAGCATTTAGGCTGCACCAGCATGCTCTCATTTAAGAAACATTTTATCAAAACCCACTTATTTTACAATGATTCCCTAACAGCTCACTTCAGACAAATTGCTTGTATTAAGACATTTTATTCACAGCAACGATATTTTAAAAAATAATAATTGAGTTCACTTGTTTTGCTTTCTTTTCCATTTCAATCTTGTTCTGTGTGGACTGAATATCATGTTTCAAAACTAAGCCAAATTATAAAAGAAAATTATGGGACATTATATTACCAAAGTGAAGTGCTTGGTTTTTTGTTTTGATTTTTTTTAAAAGACATATGGGTTGCAATGGAAGAGTGTTAAAAATATTAAGCAAAATTAGAACTGTAATTTAAGAGTACATTAAGTACACAATTTTCAGTACAAAAAATTCAGTTTCAAGTTAATATACCATGCCAATAAGGTTTCATATGATATCTCTTGCACTGCAAACACCAAAGGCAGGGAGAAAGTTCCATCACATGTGTTGCTATGAATGAACTACACTGAGAGAACAATATTGTCATTATTCGATTTAAGCATATGACCTTATCACATTGAGAAATTTCCTAGTTGTAGGACACTTCAGCCTCTTTTCAAGCATGGAGAGATACTGAGCTCATCACATGAGTTAAAATACTTCTAGCCATCATGTATAGTCTGTGGTTGAAAAGAGGCAGAACTCCAGCAATCTGACCTCATCACAGTGAAAATTTTCCCCTTCATAGAACACTTCAGTCTCTTTTCAAGCATGGAGAGGCACAGAACTCATCACATGTTCCAGGGTTAAAAAGAGGCAAAAATGTCCTGAAAGGAGGGAACTCTGAACATGGGTCAGCGATAGTGTTCAGAGCTCCTATATCTTATCCTGCTTTGTTCCCATGGTTCCAAATGAAAAACAGGTGGGATGGTTGTTTCATTGTCCAACCATCAGCAGTCTCTTGTATCCTATGGGATTTTATGCAGAACCATACGGTCCCATGGAAAGCAATGTTTTTAACCTGGATCACTTTCTCTTGTATCCTATGGGGTTTGGGGGAGAACAATTTTATCTCATGGAAAGAAGTAGTTTCAAACTGGTGTCAGTCTTCTTTACTGTAAGGGGCTTTGGGCAGGGCAAGGGATCTCTTGGTTTTCAGCTTTTATTGTAAAGTAAAAGTAATTCTGATTTTGTGATGGTGTAAGATGACTGTATTGTCAGCTCTTAAGTTTCCACATGTGAGTGTGATGGGGAGGTAGAACTTGAAAGGGTACTACTGATAATATAAGAGGAGTGATTCTCTATGTTCAAAGGACAGTTACTAATGCTTTCCCTTCTCAATGTGATGGGGTCAATAAAGAGATTTATAATCCTGCGTTTTCCCCCATGGACAACTGTAAAATAGAAGCCATATGTGTGTAACCATGGACAAAGTAATTTCTGTTACATTATTCTTTAGCTCACCAGAAGACTTGAACACAAATAATATTATCCCTGTCAATAAAGATTTAGGGTACACTTCTAGGATAGCTGCATAAGTGATTACTGAGATAGTACACAATATACTTATCATAAATCAGGTATTGTTGGAAATTACATCCCTTGCTTTCAATTTTTAAAAATAATCTTTTAACATAGGTTTCTATGGTTTGGTGAGAACTGGTATTTATGTGATATAAATATGAATTTTCTCTGCAGTGGGTAGAAACTATGGAGTTATTATTCTCATATGCAAGAACAAAATATTCCAGTATTAACAGATGTAATATATTCATTTTTTTAAAAAAAGAAATCTGATCTTATACCGTAGTACACCCTCTATGCTCTTATCGCAAAGAAATAATGGCAGGACAAAATTATTGATTTCAATGACAAAGAGGAATTCTGGGATAAATGGTTAAAAACAGAGAAGAAAAACATAACAAAAATATGTAACAAACTTCTAAAATGTTGCTTGATCAATTGGGCCAAGAATATTGGTGGACAAATAAGGATGCAGGGAACAAATATGGACAAGGAAATTAAAATACACCTATTCATTGACCCTTAAAGAAAATTGGCTGAAGATGTTCCATTGTTGGTATGTAACCCTCCAGAAATTAGGCTTAATGTATAAAGACAAACAGAATACTTGCTGGAAATGTCAATCACATGTAGGAAGTTTTTTCCACATGTGGTGGATTTGTAAGGAAACTGCCAGGTATTGGGAAATGATACAGGAAGAATCTCAAAAGATCTTAAAAAGGAAAGTTCCAATGAAACTGGAGTATTTTCTTTTGGGTATTACTGACAAAGAATTGGAGCTAGACCAAAATGAGGACATTTTATTAACTTATCTCACGACAGCGGCACGGATAGTATTTGCAAAATACTGGAAAATTGAGAAGATTCCAACAAAAGAACAGTGGTTAGAAAAAAATATCAGAGATAAAAGACATGGATAAATTAACTTAAAAAAACACAGGAAGATTTATAAAACAAACAGACTGGAAATTATTCGAAGAATACTTAAAAATTGAAGATAAATAAAGCACAATAAGAAGGAAAGGGGGCAATATTAGCTCAAAAAACAAGGGGAAAAGAAGGATGGAAATTTCCCTCTGTACAAAGAGGGGGAGGACAATCATATATAGAACTGCAAAGAACAAGAATGGAAGTTGCAACATTTTTACACTCTTTTTAGTATTTTATTATTCTTCAAAAAAATTGTGCATGCCCTTTTCACATCAAACCCTCCCCTCCACACACACTTTTTAAAATCCTTGTTTCTCCTCCTGGTCTTTCCCTTTTTATTACTCATGTACAATGTTTCTTTTCTTTTGAAAAATCCAATAAATTTTTCTTTAAAAAAATAATGGCCTTAAGAGAGATCTCAAAATCCAGAGAAGAGGTAATTTTATCATAAGAAACATGGAAAATATTTTCGTATTATCTTTATTTATTTTAACTGACACTATGCGCCTATCTTTACATAGCACAGTAAAATGCACTTTCAATCTATATGCTGCTCTATTTTTAATAAACTGTGGTTAGGACAATTCATTAAAGTACCCATAATTGACACTCCATGCAAAAACAAATGCTTTCGGGACAAAGCAGGAAAAGCCTGCTTTGTTATGAAATTATTTGCCAGCTGGAAAGACCCAGAACTTCCCAGCTGCCAGCACTGTGTGGATGGGGACTGGGGATCATGCCATGTGACTTTTGGTGCCCATATACATAGCTGTCTCAGGTTTCTTCAGCTTCTGGAGACTAAGAAACCCAAAACAGCTCCCACTACCTCCCCAAACCCCTTAAAAAGCCTTTAAAAAAGAAAGTAACTTACCTGGCTGCCATTATTCTGCTGCCAGAGCTCTCCTGGCACATGGAAATGATGTGCCAGTAACTGGGGGTGAAGCAGGAGTGATTTTCCTCTCCCCCCATTCTCCTGGCGTGTCATTTCTATTCACTGGAAGAGCTCCAGCAGCAGAGTAATGGTGGCCGGGTAAGTTACTTTCTTTTTTAAAGGCTTTTCTGAGGGGTTTTGTGTTGTGTCCGCATGCCCTATAAACTCTATAAACATACTTCTTTTATTTCACTTAAGGTGTTCTCTATATATGGTTCACTGAAAGTGGTAGTTTTATGAGCCGTTACCTTTGAGACCAGAATGACCTGTTGCAAGAAGTCCAATTAAGGCACAAGCCACAATCGCCACCAGAATGAAGAGAGTGATCAGAGTGACTTCTAATCCACTGAATTTCTTCTTACCCATCTAAACAGAGAGAGTAAAACAAGCAAACAAAATAAAATCATAAGAAGAAATATTCAAGTTTAATCTCATTAACTTACAAACATGTGCTCTTTGAACCAAATTGTTAAAATATAACAATGTCATTTAAGATTAAATAAAGTATTAAGCTTTGTTCTTCATTTCTCCCCACAGGTGTTATAGTAGTAGTAGTAGTAGTAGTAGTAGTAGTAGTAATAATAATAATAATAATAATAATAATAATAATAATAAAGCTGACACGATACAAGGATTTAAAGATCGACTGCAAAGACTCTGGCACAAACCAGTAAAGGTGTTCCCAGTGGTGATTGGCACACTGGATGCAGTGCCTAAAGACCTTGGCCTGCA
The DNA here is from genome assembly GCF_037176765.1 of Anolis sagrei. Taxonomy (NCBI): domain Eukaryota; kingdom Metazoa; phylum Chordata; class Lepidosauria; order Squamata; family Anolidae; genus Anolis; species Anolis sagrei. The sequence goes on from NC_090023.1 coordinate 248,955,495, forward strand.
CTTAAACACAATCGGAGCTGACCAAATTACCATTGTCAGCTGCAAAAGGCCACCCTACTGGGATCTGCACACATTATTCTCTGATACATCACACGGTCCTAGACGCTTGGGAAGTGTCCAACATGTGATCCAATACAATAGCCAGCAGAGTGATCTTGTTTGCTGTGGACTCATCTTGTTGTGTTTCAAACAACAACAACAACAACAACAACAACAATATATTTTAACTCGGCCTTTGTCCCCAAGGGGACTCAGGGCAGCTAGATGTGTTTCAGGTGTAGAACTAATACTGTTGATGGAAATAGCTGTAGCTATTTAATTCATTTTTTACATTCTACAAAACAAGGTTCATAGGTATCTTTAAAAAAAAGAAGAAGGAGACCTGTCTTGTGGACGAAGATCAATGCCTCCAGGATGAAAAACTTTGCACTTGTGAAAAATAAATACTCCAGACAAAAGCTTTGATTGTCCTAATCAATATGCCCAATAAGTTCCTGAAAAATATACAGTGGATTCATTTGTACAAGGAAACCAACAAGAATCTGGATTAAAATACACTGTAAATTTGATCTCTTAGCTTGTGGTTTTCAAGAAATAAATATAGCAGCTGCTCATCTTGGCAGAAATCCTTGGGGAAGCTGAATATTTAGTAAAGTTAGGAACAGTGCCCATCTTTGACAAATGCTGACTGTTGAAGTGTTAGGGTTCCTCAGCCAACTGTTCAATCTTGTGTAAACAACGACATGGTACCATTAATGTTTAACTCCAACTCACAATAAAAATCATTTAAACCAGTCTCTAACATTCAGATCAATACACCAGTTGGGTTTCAATTTGTCATGGGGATAAAAACATTTCACTAGATTGCTGAACTACAGTGGAAACAAGGTTTTTGTTTGTTTGTATTGACAAAAAATAACAGTTGGGATGTTTAAATTTTATTTTTTTAAAATTGCTGAAGTGTTTTAATATATTTGCAATGAAGTAAAGGAACTCAAAAATACCTGCACGAGAAATGATAACATATTCTATGTTATCTATAGACAACTGTGTTTTAGGAGACTGACACAAATTAGTTGTTAAAAGGTAATCAGTAAGTAAAGTAGTGGACACTGTGCAGGTAGTTCTGAATAATGAGCCACAGTGCAATCCCAAACAGGTGCGCCTCTAATAAGTCCCTTCCAATTAATTGGGACAGGCTCCTATGTGGGAGGTTATAGAACTGCAACTTTGGAAAACACCAAGTTGTAAACAAATGAGTAGCACAAAGGCAATTGAAGTTTAAAGTTACATTTGAGAATACACATTTTTCCAAAATTCCATCAGTGCCTTAGAGTGAATTCACACTGTAGAATTAATGGAGTTTGACAGCACTTTCACTGCCGTGTTATGGTAGCACAGTAATTGTAGATTTGCATAGGCTTTCAACTTGCTTCCCAAAGAGTGCTGGTACTTCATCTAACTGCAAATCCCAGGATTGGAGTAATGCTCAATAGCACTGAGCCACATCAGCTAAAGTGGTGAAAACTCCAGTCACTGTACAGTGTACTTGTGTAAATTGTCCTGTATAAACAATTGGACTTTTTTCCAGTGCAGGATGTTTATCGTGATTTTTCTTTTTGCTTTTAATTTCCAATTTGGTATTTTGGTTCAGTTGTGAAATAGTGCATTCACGCTAAAGAGTCACACACAATTAATGAGTAACAAACCATGATAGAAATATAGCATATAAAGCTAAATCTATATAATGCCTTTATTGTAATTCCCTCCTACATTCATAAAGGCTGGCCATGTGTTCTACTGTCCAAAGGACTTCTTTACTGAAATATGTCTTCTAGTTTAAAGACTGTGTCCAGTGCATGTCAGCCTGCAGATGAAAAACACTAAAGGGAACAAGTGCCATGCAGGTTTCCATGAAGCATTAGCAGCAATACACAACCAACAAAGCTGTAAACTTATCATAGACAATAACCAACTGATCACAATTCATTCAGGTGAGATGTAATTTTACCTGTAAATCTGCATCTATAACTTATAAATTTGCACATGTAATTTCTACAAAAATCTGCATCTTCTTTTAAAAAGGGAATTATCTTTCTTGACTCATTATATAATTATCCACTCTGCATTCATTCAAAGAATGAGATGATTATAAAGGAGTGATACATTTTTGTTTTATCACTGCATTTTATCTCAATTCCAGGAACTCTTGTTTGAATATGAGCTCACTTAATTCACCTGAAACTTGGCATTAGATGGGCTCCCGTTGATCTCCAAGGCATGACAAAATCAGATGTGGTTTCAGTGCTACTGTTGTAATGGACCCAAAATCAGACCTTGCACTTTACTATTGTTCTTATCCTAATACTGCCACGTGAGCTATACACTTTACTTACTAGCCTATCCTTTAAATTATCATTGCACCTGTCTGCCCACCTATGACGATAAATTGAATTTGTTATTGGTTGTTGGTTTGGATGCCTGTTTTATATATTGTTATAATGTTGTTGCTTTATACTGTTGTTTGCATTTTAGTGTGTTACTTTTTAACTGTTGATCAGGCTTGGCCCCATGTAAGCCACCCCATGGATTTGCTGTAACAATCCATCTCACAATACAGTCCCCCAAGGCCCAATATGCTTCATATATGTGGGTTTTTTCTTAATAAAGCAGCCATACTTTAATGCTTCTGAATCAGCTTCTAGAGCACCCAACCATTTACCACATTCCAGTGAGGATGTTACTGCATCACAAATGGCTATACTTGGACTACACATCACTTATTAGAGTATTTTCTGCTCTCATTATTGAAATGTATTACTTTTCATCAAAGAAATGTAGTCAAATTTTAGATTCATTCGTGAGCCCTTCATTTTATTCTAGTTCTTCATTATAGACAAGTAGTATAGATATAGAACCTAGTTCATAAACAAGCACATTTTTGCAAGATTTCTGCTTTATAAAGATAGATAATATATTACACTGCAAACTCAGAGTATAAGCAATAACTTTGTAAAGTGAGGAGAAACACAATAGAGCAGGAAAGAGCTCAACTTTTTTCCTATGGAGGATAATTACTGACAACTAAAAAGAAATCATTGTCTCTTTCACACACATGCACACACACACACAAATTCAACAGCTATTTTAAAACAATAAATTAAGGCACATCACAACTCTCTCTTGCATTCTGTGGTTGTTTGATTCACAGTAAAACATGTGCTGACTTGCTACTTAGACAACAGTTGAACTTAAGCAACAATTATGCATTAATACATACCTCTATGCTCCCTTGATTTCTTCCATATATCAGAACCAAGGTAGATAGTCCCAGGAACAGTAGTGATGATTTACCTTGTTGCCTCTGACTATATGTACTGCTTCATTCTCCTATCAGTTTATTGCATTATACTTTAACTAGGCTATCAGTAGATGATATACATATTCACAGTCATCTTATTACAACCTGGGAATTGCTAGTTAATTAATAATATGTTCCCTTCACATATCAGCTATGTGACACTTAGCACGTGGAAGAACAGAGAAAGTACAGGCATCACTTCTCTTTTCGCCACTCCTGAGCAGCAGATCATTGTAGTTTATTACTTTCATTGGAAGTTCACGTGTTCTTATCTACTTTTCCATACTCCTTAACCTCAATCTTGTCAATTACACATGTTTCATAATGTTTGGGAAGAGATATTTAAAGTGAGTTCATGGTGTGGCTAATACAGTTTTAATATTGCTAATGTACAACTGTAATCTATTGATGGATGGAATGATGTGTTATTCTAGACTTTTAAAAATGTAGCTCCCAACATTCCTCACTATTGGTTATGTTGGGAATGGGCAGACCAACAGCATCTAGAGGGCTTTGTGATTCCCACTCCAATCTACTAATAGTTAGAGAAGTACTCATATGGACCAATGGAGAAAGAACAGATAAATGGTGAATAATGAGCAAGAATACTATGAGATCCCTCAATAAAATTAAGAAGTCCTTCTTTGCATTTATCCAACAGTCAGTAAAAAAAGAGGAAGGAAGACTTGCACTTGTGGTTGAAAGACATCACACGTGATGGTATTTTATGGCTAATGTCACATAGACTCATAGTGTTGGAAGAGACCACAAGGGTCACTACTATAGAACTCAATTTACAGGGTACAAAAGTCAAGATGCAATTAAAATTTCATAAAGTTAATAAAACAGCAAATAACTGTCCAGCACATAATTTTTCCTTTTTTAAAAAATAGAGTCCTGCTAGATAATAAAAAGGCTTTTGCCTACTTGTGGGAAAATAGTAAGGAAAGGCAAGTCCAGAGCCTGGAACTAGGCAATGAGAAGGACTTCTGATGTCTTCCCATCACATGTTGGTGCTAGGACAGAGAGGAGGAGTTTTGCAGAAGATCTCAAACATGGGAGAATAAGTCTTTTGAATAAGGAGGAGCACTGGGTCCCAATCTGCCATCAGGTGCTTCACACACAATTGAAAAAAAATCACAAATGTTCTCAGGGAACGGGGGCTGTTTTGCTACATTTACAGTGCTACTCAGAACTCAATTTCTATGTCACCTCCTGTTGGGAAAAAAGGTCATTTGTATTCCTGAAGTGACCCAAGGCAGATCATTTCCTGTTGAAATCTCCCTGCTCCTGTTTTATAGCTTTCAATTTTGCAAGATCTATAATGCCACAAGTAACATTTCTCCTGTGGCACATTTTCTGCCATGCAAGAAATGATATGCAATTTGAATTCATAGCTTTGGGTACTAACTTCTAGAACAGTAGAAAACAAATTTGTTTCATCTTCCATATGATAACTCTTCAAGTATTTAAACAGGACTGTGATATCACCTCTCATTCCTTTCCTCCCAAGCTAAACGTACTCAACTTACTCAAGCACTACTTGTGAAGCTCACTTCCCAGACCCTTATAACTACTGTTACCCCTTTGGGGACATGCCACAATTCAGCAGCATCCTTCTTAAAATCTGGTGTCAATACTTCCATCACCATTATATCTCTCCATGCCCCCCCCCCCAGCTTAAAAGCAGGAGTTAATATGACTTAAAATAATAGTTAGTACAATGTAGTTTTTAAAACATTGTATTTTTAATACAAAATCAATATTAAATTAGAATTAAACTATTAGCAACATTACAGAAAAATGTAAACATTTTAATTTAAAATATTTTAACATAGTTAAACATTGACCAAATGCAACATTAAACACAATATAACATTATTGAAAAGGCCTTTAAAAAACATTCTTTTCTTAAAAGACTGTCTAAATTGGAAAGTACAATGCCAAGTTCAGTACATTAATGTTGAAGCGACTGCAATCCTACTATATAGTTGGTTGCCTTCTGCTTAAAGCATTCCAGGGATAGAAAGCCCACTGCATCCTAACATAATCTATATTACATTGTTGAGCAGCTCCTGTGGTTAGGACATTTCTCCTAACGTTCATCTAAAACCTACTTCTCTCTAGTTTCCAAATAATCATGAAGGCCCACATTATTCTGAACACAAAACTCAAAGTGTTCAGCAGCACATAACCAAAACAAAATAAATGAAGACACTATTTGTTATGAAAACATAAAAATCAGTACCGAACTCAGCAGGGGAGAAAATGAGTCAGTACATATTAGAAGATCAATCTCAGTTCTAAACTCAAAGCTCCAGACAAGGGAAGAACAAAAATTATTGGTTTATATAACCAATATAGAAACATAGAAGTTTGTACCATGGAATAGAAAATATATAGGAAATATAAAATAGTCTCCAGTAAATTACCCACTGCTTAACAGTCTTCACATTCCATTCCTGTTGAAAGTCTATTGTTAGGATATTTACCCATCAATACCTAAGATGGGGTTAATGGTTTCACATGATTCCAAAGAAACAAGCAACAATAAAATTTGTTTCACATCGAATTCTATGAAAAATTGTTTGGGGCCCATCCAGACAGGCCCCAAAACCAGGACCATCCAAATGATGCCTCCGGGAAAAATGCATCCATTCAGAACAAAACAAATTTTCTTTGCTCTGTTCTGAATTAATTTGTTACCCTATTAGATTTGAGTCTTCCTGAAAGGCCCGGGTATAATAGGCTATTGGACATGTGGAGACTCACTTCTAGGTACTGTTGGAACTACTCGGGGATCTCCATTGCCATCCTGAACCATTTGGGCTCCTGGAGTCCAAAAGTGTGGGATAACACCCACTTCCCTCCCCCAAAACCCACAATTTCTTCCTAAAAGTAACTAAAAGGCACCTGGCCACCATAACTTTCCTTCATCCTCCTGGCATGAGGACATGATGTGTGATGAGATAGGGAGGTGGCATTTTCCTTGTTGTCCCTTTCCTCTCCTCAGGCATCATTTCCTCATGCCAGGAGGATGCGAGGAGGGGAAATTGGAGGGATTCAGGGGTGGCTTTTTGCCATCCTAATTTTAATTGGAATGAATCGATCTTGTTTGTAACTTGGGGACTGCCTGTATGTCAATCTAAATTTATAGAGCCACAAACTTGGAACATAACTCAGTATGTCGAGTATAACCACCTGCCATGCACAGATAGATTACCATCCAGAGAAGAAAACTCCACCACACTCCAAACTAGAAATATTATCAAATAACTAACTGCCAGGAAATACTTCCCAATGTTTAGGTATAATCTCTTTTTCTGCAGTTTGAATCCATTACTCTGTGTCATAGTCTCTGGAACAGCAGAAAGCAAGCCTGCTTCAATAAGGCATCCTTACAAATATTTAAACATGGCTATCATATAACCTCCTTATCCTTTTCTTCTCCAGGCCAAGTATATCCAGGTCTCTAAGCTGATTTTCATAGGCGATAGTGACCAGACCTTTTACCACTTTGGTTACTGTCTTCCGGACATATTCCAGCTTGCCAATATACTTCTGGATTTGTGACGTCCAAAACTGCATACAGTATATCAGGTGAGGTCTAACCAAAGCAAAATACAGTGGTACTATTACTCCCCTCAGTCTACAAACTATAACTCATCCTGGAGAGACGTGACTATGGAAATTCCACAGGGTTTGTTCCAGGCTCTGTGCTATTCAACATCTATATAAATATCTTGGATGACAGAACAGAGGGCATGCTTATCTAATTTGCAAATGACATTTAGGAGGGGTGGCTAATATTCTTGTGGACAGAATCAAAATTCACAGTGACCTCAACAGATTAAAGCAAGTATTGGTTCAAGTCCAAAATTTACAACAGTCTCAATTTTCATATCATTAGAAAACACTAGATTCTGGAGTATTAAGTAAAAATGTTAAATTGAACATGTTAAACATAAGAGGTTGTAGGATTAATTAACTACATTAAACACTGTTTTTAAAATATTTTATTAGATTATTTATTTATTTATTTATTTAATTTCCAGCATTTCTACTCTGTCCTTCTCAAGAAAGCAATATAACAACAATTAAAACAATAAATAGAACATTAATTAAAACAATAAAAACAGTATTAACCACCGTATCACAATTCCAGTCCAATTCCATATCCAAACCGCTATTTATGCCTGCTGTCCAAAAGCCTGGTCCCAGAACCACGACTTCAATTTCTTCCTAAAAGGCAGGAGGGATGAAACTGATCTTATCTTGTTGGGAAGTGAGTTCCACAGGCGGGGGGAAAACAGCCGAGAAGGCCCTGTCTCTCGTCCCCGCCAGATTTATTTGCGACGCTGGCGGGAGCAAGAGCAGGGTCTCCCCTGATGATCTTAGACTGCAAGGTAGGATGTAGTTATGGCTGACGAATCTGTTCATTGGTGTGGTGCCAGACATTTACACAAAAAGGCATGGACATTGTCACTATTGATTCCAGTGGAACACATTTTGTTATTGGTGCCTTCAAAAAGACTCTCTGCTACCTTTAAAATTGCCTGCTTCCAATCTGGGACAGCCCCCCCCCCCCCCCACACACACATGAACTACAAAATCCATAATATGATTGTGGATTGGGAATTTTAAAAGTCCAGCAACTGCCAAAAATGCAATTGGTTGTTCTATAGCATGTGATCTCATCTTACAAACGCTTCAGTTCAGTTTCCCATTCATCACATTTCTCTTTTCTTTCTACGCCACTGACATGAGCAGTTCACTCACTTTTCAAATGTCTTTTTTGTTAAAGATTAACGAAGAGTGATTTATTTCAATTAGAGCACACTGATCCACATCAAGTTCAGTAATAAGTGGCAAGCTACAAAGAGCAATCACTGCAGGAGGGGTGGAGAACTTTTAATCTGCAATGATTTGAGATTTTCTGAGCACATGCAGAATCTTCTTCTGTGTAGCTCAATCCTTTCTCTCTCCTTGCATTCCACTTCCTAATCAAGAAGCACAGTCTGCAAAAAGCAGTGATGGTAAACCATATGTTTTGCATGCAGGAACTATAAAGTCCAAATTTAATTTAGTTTTAAAGATCACATATCTAATGACCTCATTATTCTTTATGCCCTTCTTAATTTAATATCTATTTATTTAAAACCCTTAACCTTGCATTGTGAAGCTAATGAAAGAAAGTGGTATGTGCACTCATACATTTTAAATGAATGAATCCTGACTCTAGAATCTGAGCTACCTGAAATGTACAAAAGAAGAAAAATACCTTGGTGACTTCAGATTTTTCAGTTTGATTCTCTCTGGAAAATTGTCTTATTAGCAGTGGATAGACAAGTCCTATCCTCCTTACATAGGAGTAAGTGTCACTTAATTGAAGTCAAGCCCTTCTCAAAAACCTGAATAAATTTTTCACCAAATAAAATGTGTAATAGGACATGAATTTTGAAAGCTTTTCTGTTCTAGGTTCCAACCTTACCTATAAAATATGTGACCATGAAGAAATTGGAAAAAATGCAGAATGGGAAAGATTGAGAGAGGGAGAAGTTAATATGATATACAGGCAGTCCCCAAGTTACAAACAGGATAGGTTATATAGGTTTGCTCTTAAGTTGAACAGGTATATTTATTTGTTTACTTGTTTATTTATTTATTTATTTGCTATATTTATACTCTGCTCTGAGGGGGACACAATTTTTAAAGTGTATATTTTAAGATATGTTTTTAAGTCTAACTCCATTCTCCCCCCCCCCTCTCTCTCTCTATCTATCTATCTATCCATATATATATATGGGAGCCGGCACACTTTTTAAAGCACCAAAGAGGCACAGAAAAGAACAGTAAGTAAACAAAAGGTATCGGAAGGAGGCGGGAGAAAAGCCCCCCTGGCACAAATCGTTAAACAGTTAAACAGTGGCGAGATAAACGCCGAGCAAGGGCTCAGGCGGACAAAATAGAAAAAAGACACGGAGAAGCAGACAATTCTAAGGGAAAGTCCAATATTGGAGGCTCCGGGTAGTACGTAGGACTAAATACAAACTAAACTAAATACCTAAATATAAGCTAAGAAAAGACTGAGAAAGAAGAGGTAAGAAGGCAAACGGAAGGTGGAGGATATATGTAGGATATATGATCAGAAGAAGAACAGAGAAATAGAGGAAAGAGCCCCGAGAGACGGGGGCAAAGCGAGATTTGGTGGATAAAAGAGAAGCAAAGATTGCAAAGATAACGAACAATAAAAATAATAAGCAAGCCACAGATATCAAAGAAGAAAGATAAGTAAATAAATAAATAAAGAGAAAAGGAAGTAGGGAAAGAAGGAGAGGCGCTTCAAAAGGAGGCTCTAAAGGGTTAACTAAGGCAGTGAAGAAAGACAGGAGAGATAAGGAGTCCGGTCTGACCTTGGGGAAACGCCACAGTGCTTGCTCCCTTTGGAACCCGGCTCTGACCTCGACGCGGAGGAGGCTCCACATTCGAGATAAGAAAGAGGCTGCAGAGAAGAAGAGGAGAGGCGGGGCCAGGACATCGCTGGAAGCGCGCTACGCGAAGAGCCCAAACAACGCCCAAACAACGCGAGAGGTCCAGGATAGCGTGAGAAGTCGCGGGAAGAAGAAGAAAACGCGAGAGGCCTTAGGGGCCGCAAAATCTCGCGAGAAGGCAAAATCTCGCGACAATAAAACCGGGAAGGGAAACCAGGAAATAAACAGAGACCAACGCAGGACATAAACAGAAGAAGACAGTAGAGCGACGGGCGGAAGGAGCAAGGAGTAAGGAGCACAGAGGCAAAGAGAAGGAGAAGAGAACGAAGGCAAGAAGAGAAAGGTAACGGGGAAAAAAAAGAAGTGGGACATAACAGAGTAAAGAAATAAGGAGAATATCACATAAATTAAATTAAATTAAATTGAATTAAATAAAATTAAATAAAACAAATAAAACCAAACAAAACAAAACAAAATAAGCAATTGAACATCAAGAAAACAAATAAATAACCAACTAAATAAATTAACAAGGGTGGAGAACCAGAGGGTACCACAACCCATTAGAAGAACTGCCTCTGCACATCAAAAGTAAAACCAGCAGAAATAGGTACCATCAGTCTGACATTATAACAATAAAGCTAAACATTAATCATCCACAGACCCCCCAAAAGAATATAAAAGAAGAAGACCCCTGGTGATTATTCAAAAGAACTTAAAAGAAAGAAGAGAAGAGATGACGACTCCAAAGTTGAAAGAGATGAAAGAAGGGAAAGAGAACAAAGTGATAGCAAGGAAAGGCTCTGTCTCAGAAGAACCATCCGTGAAAGATATGCTGAAAGAAATAATCAAAGAACTACAAACAGTGAAAGGAAACCAAGAAGAACACCAGAAAACAACCAAAGAACAGGCACAAAGCCTAAAAGAAATAAAAGAAGCAATGAAAGGGATGAAGACAGAGATAGTACTGCTACAAAGCGAAATCAAGAGTATGAAAATGGAGAAGGAAGAACTAAAGAGGACACAAGAAAGTCTAGAAAGAAAGATCAAGATACTACACCTGGAAAAAGAAAGATTAGAAGAAAAACAGTTACACTCAGAAATAAAGGACATGGAACACCAATTAAGACTAAGAAACATCCAAGAAGAACAGGGGGAGAATATAAGAGAAAAAGTAAAAGAAATATTGTGAGAACTGATGGAAACGACAGACCAAGAAATCGAAGAACAAGCAGACAGAATATACAGAATTAACACTAATTTTGCAAGAAGAAACAACTCGGCTAGAGACGTCCTAGTACATTTTACAAAAAAAACACAAAGAGATGAGATCTTAAGGACCAACAGTAAAAGAACAGTCTTTTACAAAGGCAAGAAAGTGGTGATCCTGAAAGAAATACCAGGAGTCATTCTAAGTAGAAGGAAAAAATACGCCCCACTTGTGGAAGAACTCAAAAGGCAGAAGATACGCTTTCGCTGGGAAAGGGGTGAAGGACTGATGGCAACGTTTCATGAACAGAAACACTGGATTACAAATGAAGAAACGGCAAAAGACTTTCTAGAAAGAATCACAAGAGAAAGACAAAATAAAACGAATCACAACAGAAAGGGAGAGAAAGAAAGAAAAAGAGCCCGTACCGAATCACCAGAGAAAGAAGACCTGGACAAGGAAAATTACAAAATGGATCTAGGAAAAGCAATAGACACAACAATCCTAAACAGAGTGGAAGAAGGGACAGAAAGCGAAGGAGAAGAAGACAAAGAGGAAGAGGGAGAAGAAAGAGAAGAAGGAGAAAACCAGGAAGAAAGAACAGAGGAAGAAAGACACTAAAAGCGTAACACACCTCAAAAGTACCTAGTCAACTCTGGATACACTAAGAATATACTCTAATAATAGCAATGGTTTTAACTGTAAAAATAAACGAAATAAAGTATTTAACAGAATAAAAAAGAAACGGTATCATGTAATTGCTTTCCAAGAAACGCATATTGCCCAGAAACACATAGCCCATCTAGACAATAAAAATCTAGGAAAAACATACTATTCAGCAGCCCCGGAAAAAAAGAGAGGAGTAGTGACCTACATAAACGAAGACATTCCTTCAAGCCAAACATTCAAAGACGATGAGGGAAGATTCGTAGGGGTAACAATAACGATAAGAGACAAGAGAATTCTATTGTGCAACATATACGCATCCAATGATTCTAAAACAAAATTTGCAGAAAAACTAAGAACAAGGATTAGCGAAAATGAATTTGACCACCTGATTATTATGGGAGACTTTAATGGAGTAATTGACATAGCCCAAGACAGAAGTAACAATGAACACATAAAGAAAGGGGAAAGAAAAAAAAGAGGAGGAACCCTCCCAAAAATAGTAACAAACATGATGTCAGAGCTGAATCTGGAAGATGCCTGGAGAAGGAAAAATGAAGGAAAGAAAGATTTCACATACTATTCGGCCAGACACGAAACATGGTCTAGAATTGACATGGCCTGGATGTCAAAATCACTAGTTACAGAGGTGGAAGAGGTAAATATCCTACCAAGAATGGAATCAGACCATTGCCCTATAGAAATCAAAATAAAATTTGAAGAGAAAACTAGAAGATGGAGATTAGACGATAACCTATTGAGAAGTGAAGAAGATGTGGAAAAGAACAGGAAATTACTAAAGGAATATCTGGATATAAATGACATACAAGAAACACACTCGTTCATAGTTTGGGAGGCGAGCAAAGCGGTGATGAGAGGAAATTTCATACAACAAAAAGCAATAAAAAACAAAATTAAAAATAAAAAGGAAAAAGAAATAATGAATAAAATCATACGAGAAGAAACTAATCTAAAGAAAAATCCAAGAAATAAACAAATTAGTGAAAACCTGATCAGATTACAGAAACAGAAAGAATTCCTAGAACAAGAGGAAAGGGCAAAACAATTGAAATTCTTAAGACAAGACCACTTCGAAAACTCAAATAAACCAGGGAGATGGCTTTCGAATAAATTGAGGAAAAGAAGAGAAACAACATATATAACAAGGATAAAGGAAGGAGATAAGACATTCACACAAGGAAAGCAGATAAAACACCAATTCGAAAACTTTTTTCAAAAACTGTATAAAGAAGAAAAAATAGATAAAAATGCAATCTACAAATATCTAGGGGAAAAAAAACATACCACATATAACAGAAAAACAAAGAGAAACGCTGAATAGCGAAATATCCGAAAAAGAAATTAAAAAGGCAATAAATGAACTGAAAAAAGACAAAGCCCCGGGCCCTGACGGGCTAACGGCCATATATTATAAAACATTTCAAGATGAACTGACCCCCCTGCTCAAGAGAGTAATGAATGAAATTAGAGACAAAAAAGAAATGCCCCAAACATGGAGACAAGCCCTGATAACCTTAATACATAAAGAAAATACAACCCCAGAAGATGTAAAGAATTACCGGCCCATTTCACTATTAAATTTAGATTATAAATTATTTGGAAATATTATTGCAGAAAGATTAAAAAAAATACTGAGCAAAAGAATTAAAGAAGAACAAGCAGGCTTTTTACCTAAAAGATCACAAGCGGACAATGTTAGAACAATTATAAACCTTATAGAACACTACGGAAACAACATACAGAAGAAGGTAATGTTCCTAGCACTAGATGCTGAAAAAGCCTTCGACAATGTAAATTGGGATTTTATCAAAATTGTAATAAAAGAGATGGATATGGGTCACTATTTCGGTAATATAATTGAAGCAATATATAGTAATCAGGAAGCGAAACTTATAATAAATGGTCAACAAACTGAAACAATATATATCCAAAAAGGAACAAGACAAGGCTGCCCAATATCACCGCTGATCTTCATCCTGACATTAGAAACCCTACTGGATAGAATTAGAGAAGACAAAGAAATCAAAGGAGCACGAATTCAAGGACAGGACTATAAGATAAGAGCGTTCGCGGACAACATCATTGGAATAATAGAGGACCCAAAAAATAATCTAGAAAAATGGCTAAAGATAATAAAGGACTACGGCGAAGTCTCAGGATTTAGAATCAATTTAGAAAAGACCAAAGCAATAACAAAAAACATTACAAAGAAAGAACAGGAGAAAATTGGGAAAGATTGGAACATTCAAATTACACAAAAAATAAAATACCTAGGAATAATTCTTACGGCTAAGAATTTGTAACTATTGGAAAATAACTACATAGAAAAATGGAAAAAAATAAAAAAAGATCTGGAAAATTGGGGCAACATGAAATTATCCTTACTAGGAAGAGTAGCAGCGGTGAAAATGTCAATTCTGCCAAAATTAGTGTTTCTATTTCAAAACTTGCCAATAATTAGATGCCAAAAAATAATTAACAATTGGAAAAAAGATATAATGAGATTTATCTGGCAGAAGAAAACACCAAGAATAAATTACAGAAACATGACAGAGGGTAAAAGCAAAGGTGGTTTAGCTACCCCGAATATCAAACTATACCACGATGCGTGCGCTCTCATTTGGATAAGAGACTGGGCAAAACTTAAGAAAGTGAAGATCTTAAACATAGAAGGGGAAGGACTGAGATCAGGTTGGCATGCTTACCTAGGATATGACAAAGCCAGTAAAGAAAAACAATTCGGCAACCATTTTGTACGTTCATCTTTAATCAAGGTGTGGAAGAGATACAAAGATAAATTCTATAAAAAAAACCCCACTATGGCTGTCGCCACTCGAAGCCTCACAAAGTAGAAATCTAGGATGGAATGATTGGCCCAACTACAAGGACATAATAAGAAAAGAAAGAGGAGAATTCAAGATCAAATCACAACAAGAACTAAAAGACATAAATAGTAAAATCTCATGGTACCAATACGAACAAATTAAACATTTTAAGAGAGATAAAGAAAAAGGATTCGAAGAAGGTCCCTGTTTCTGGGACAAAATAATGCAATCAGAAAACAAATTAATTTCCAAAATATATAAAAAACTACTAGAGGAAGAAGGAGATGCAGGAAAAGAAAAAACATACATGAAGAAGTGGAGGGACAACATAGGAAGAGAGATCAAAAAAGAAGAATGGGAAGAAGTATGGAACAAGAAATTAAAATATTCAAAGGCAATGGAACTCAAAGAAAATTGGTTTAAGGTTGCTTACAGGTGGTACATAACGCCCCACAGATTAGGAAAAATCAACAAAAATACAAACTCCAAATGTTGGAAATGCGGAAAACAGGAAGGGACATATTACCACCTATGGTGGACCTGCCCAAAAGCAACAAACTATTGGAGAAAAATACAAAAAACATTACAAAAAATACTGAAGACTAATATACCGTGGAAACCCAAAACCTTCTTATTAGGGATTCATAACATCAAATTAGAAAAAAACAAAGATAAAATATTATTTCTATTGTTGACCGCAGCCAGAATAGTCTATGCAAGACAATGGAAAGGAAAAGATCCTCCAGAAGAAGAGGAATGGTTAACGAAAATCCTGGATATAAGAAATATGGATAAGCTAACATGCATACTCTCAAAAAAAAGGGGCACTCCAACAGCGGAAACAGACTGGAAAGATGTAACAACATATCTAGCAGAAGGAAAAAATATGGAAATACTCGTATGAAAGAAGCTGAAAGAAAGGACAAATAAGGGGAGAACTGAAAAGAGGTGAAGAGGGAAAGCAAGAAGACGGAAAGAACAAAGGAATAGGAAGAACCTCCCAAAGATACCAGGAAGTCAACAACAGAACAGAACACACATACCCCCTATCCCCCACGCCCTTCCTCACAATTCCTTACCAATTCCTGGTTTCTACACCCTGTACACCATAATCATAAATATACCACCCGTTGTAAATACTCAGAAATCACATTGCTCTCTACTCTCTTCTAAGCCTTTAACCCCTACCTTACCCCCCCCCCCATACCCTCTTCCCTACCCCCTCCCTATCAGACTTTTCATGTTTGTTTTTACTTTTTATGAAAATTTAATAAAGATTATTTTAAACATATATATATATGGGAGCCCCCGGTGACACAGTGGGTTAAACCACTGAGCTGCTAAACTTGTTGACCGAAAGGTTGCAGGTTCAAATCCTGGGAGTGGCGTAAGCTTCCACTGTCAGCCCCAGCTTCTGCCAACCTAGCAGTTTGAAAACATGAAAAAATGAAAGTAGAGCAATAGGTATCTCTCTGGCGGGAAGGTAGCGGCGTTCCATGTAATCAAGCTGTCCACATGACCTTGGAGATGTCTACGGACAATGCTGGCTCTTTGGCTTAGAAATGGAGATGAGCACCACACCCCAGAGTCGGACATGACTAGACTTAATGTAAGGGGACAAGCTTTACCCATATATATATATATAAGCTTTGGATAGCATAGGGAAGGGTTAACACCCATGTGGTGAGAAGGCTTTAGTTGATACACCTATTTCCCATGATAATTCTTTCAAGAGTGAATTTATCTTCCAAGAGGTAGAGTTCTCTCATTGCAAATACAAAACTAGAATCAAAACTTTATTAGGATATCAATGGAATTTGCAATTTGACATCCCTTTAACTGCCATGGCACAATGCTATGGAATCTTCGGAGTTGTTGTTTCACAAGGTCTTTAGCCTTCTTTGTTGAAAAGCTCTGCTGCCTTCCCAAAGACAGAGAAGACCTTCTGGAACTACACAGCTTTGAGTTATGGCAGTTAAAGTGCTCTCAAAGGAGATAAAAGCTTCAATTTTGTTTTTGCAGCTGGAAAGAAAAGGACTATGTTTTGGTTTTGTACCCAGAAGCTCAGCTCAAAATGGGCTTCACATCCACCCCCACCTCCCAGACCCTCTGTCTGAATCATTTCCACCTTATCATATATGAAATAACCTACTTCAGAGGGGTAGGTAGGAGATAGATGGAAATTTCCTTTATTAAAAAAAAACTTCTGTCTGTCTGTCTATCTATGTTTTTCCAAAGAACCTCCTATGAAAGGTGATGATGTCATATGGAAGAATCCACCTTCATCTATTTGTGAAGAGGCTGGAACATGAGTCAAAGGCCCATAGTCATTTTCATATGTGCCATTCATCATAGGATTATAAAGCTGGAAGAGACCTCAAGGGCCATCCAGTTCAACCCTACTCTGCCATGCAGGATCACATATCTGCAATCAAAGCACTTCTGACAAATGGCTATCCAGTGTCAGTTTTAAAAATTCCATAGAAGGAGACTTCACTATACTCCGAAAAAGAATATTCCACTGCTAAACAGTTCTTACCACCAGGAAGTTCTTCCTAATGTTTTGGTGGAATATCGTTTCCTTCAATTTAAATCCATTACTCCATTATGATACCACTGTGTGTTCAATCAAATATAAAACAATAATGGTCTATGCATATAATCACATACATTAAGTTATTTTTTTAAAAAAGTAGAAGTGCAAATTTAAATTAAAAAATTGCATGCAATGATAACTAGCTTAGCTTCCAAATTAATCTTATTGAATGGTGGTTGGGAAGCTATAAAGACCTTTTAATTCATTTGCTATTAGCAGCAAAATTATGTGTAGGCAAACAGTTGAAAATTCTCAGCCTCCTACAGCTACTCAGCGGGCAAGAAAATGTTGGGGTATTAGAGCCCATGAAACCTAGCAGATCTCATTATGCAGATGACTCAAATTCTTTAGAAGAATAATTGGGCTCTCTTGCTAAGCTTTGCAGATATCAGTAATAAACAAAAATGCTCTTAATATGAGAAATACAAAGTCATGTGTACATTATATCAAAAGTGAAGATGTTTATTTTGGTTAACTATATTAGAAACATTTGGAAATAACAGACAGGAAAATAGTAAAAAACATAAACAGAAGCATGCTGGGTCACACTGAAAACCTACCTACTCTATTATTCTCTTCATAGCTTGGTTATACAAATGCCCATAGTGAATCTATATTATGCAACCAAAGCCCTTTGCTCCCATTATCCAGCAGCTGGAACTGAAACTTATACTGCCTCAGATAGAAAATAGCCATATGATCAGTATTCATGAATATTTATATTTTCATGAATTTATCTTTTTATAAAGCTATCCATATTGATCGCCACAACTACTGTATATACTCATGTATAAATCCATTTCATGTATAAGTTGAAGGCAGGTTTGGGGGCAAATTATGGAATTAGATATGATCCATGGATGTTGAGATACTTTTTTTAAAAAAAATCATTTTCTCTCCACACATATGAAATCTGTCATAATTAAGACTTTAATTGCCCTTGGAAGACTATTTTTTTGTAACAAAAACAATAACATCATAGTAAAAATGATTCAGTCATGTAAAATAATGTCAAAATGCCACAATATTGTAATGCTAAGATCCAGTGGTAACCATTGGATCAAATATATGTCACTGCATTAGGAAGGCCTTGGTTTAATACTTAATTGTTGCTGGTGATAATACCAGAGAAATCGTTTGTAGGAAGACTTTGAATAGATTTATAACTCTCCCTTTCTATCTCAACTGTTTTTCCATGTAATGCTGTACAAGGAGAATAAAAATGTAAGAGATCACATTTTTAAAGATATAGTCATTGGCTAAAACACACTTGCAAGTCCCAGCAGGAACAGATTCATTGAATTAATTGTTGAAAAATAAATCAACACTTGTGCAAATCTCTGATGAAAATTAATCAAAACCCATTAGTTCTAGCCTCTGCCGGAATTTTCTCTTTTCTCTGTTACTTTTTTTTTCTTTCAAGCTGTACAATCTCTCTCCCCACCTCTCCTTCCCTTCCTGCATCTCCCTCCTTATCTCGATCCCGATACTAATTTAGACTGTAGTAGATATGCCTCAGTTGCAAATCCCTTTACTTTCATTCCCCCCCCCCCCATTCTGTCTCTGGTCTTTCCTTCCATCCAGTGTTCATATAGCCTTTGTCATGTCTAATTCTTCTCCCTATCCTTAGAAGACAGCAAGATTTTCCTTCTATCTTTCTTTCTGTCTGGATTACAAGTCTATTTTGCAACAACCAGGGAGTCAGATATGTGCATTATGCAAATTATTTTCTCTAAGTCATATCTTGAATCATGAACATACATACCACCAATTTCATTTATAAAACTGAAATATCTATTTGATTGTCTGTCTACCATCTATTTATTTAGCTGGTTAGATATATCTATCTATCTGTCTACCCAGCTATCCTTCTTTGAATGTATATTAGGTTGCACAACTTAGTGCTCAAGGAATTGGTCCAGCTCATAATATCTTTTCACTACCATCCTTTTCTACTCACCTAGCACCTGTCTTTATAACAGCTGCTAAGGATGCAGATATTTGCAAAGTGTTGCTTTCCAAGAAATGTTAATCTGCCTTAAACACCTAAAGTTATGCAACAATGTGGAAATTCTGTGTTATGTATGCTTTCATGCTTCTCTATATTGAATGTACAGCTAATAGGTTTGTGTGACCAATTAAAAACATGTTTCAAAAGTCAGTACAAAATGAGTGAGGGGGTGTTTGTACAGTTTTGTTATGGAAAAAAATGTTGCTATAATAAGATTAATGAAATTTTGTTACTTTTTGTTATAGTAATTGTGCATAATTATCATAATTGGGGAAACTACAGGGGCTTCTTTCTCCCTCATTTTTACCACTATTGGGGTGGAACTTGTTACCATAGTAGAAAACATTTACCACTGCTAGGCCACCAAATTTCAGAAGGTTTGTGTATTTATGGTTATTTGGGGAATTTTCAAAGTTTTTATAAACAACTATTAATAATAAACATGTTCCTAAATTTGAAAGTGTCATTTCTTGTTTAATGGTAAAGTCCTTACTTTGAAAGTCATTGTTCTACTTCAGAATCTTTGTGTGGCATAAACTATATTTAATTGGTTGAGACTTGATGATGAAATATTCATTGAAAAATGATCATGCTATAGCACGATTCCCTACTACAATGACAAAGTTTTGGCAGTTCAATAAATTTTACCCATATTTTTAATGATAGAATCAATTAGGAAATGACATTTATAATCCAGGAACAAAAATCAATAGTGCATAATATTAACCAATTCATTGGAATTCTGGCAGGATACAGAGGGGAAAATAGCTCTCCTCTATCCTGATTGGGAATTTCTGATGCTGATGCATTCTTAGAAATGTAGTTTAGGGCATGACCTTTTGAATTTTCTGGCATAGGGCTCCTCATCTTCCCAAACTACATTTTTCAGAGTTCTGTGTTTCTTCACAAGGAACTCTGCTTTCCCCCTCCATTGAACTGTGCAAAGAGGGAAGAAGGGCACAAAAGAAGAGCTTTTAAAACAGGCAGGGGCAAACTTTGGTCCTCCAGATGTCTTGGATTTCAATTCCTACAACTTCCTAACAGATGGTAAGCTGGCTAAAACACCTGGAAGGCCAAAGTTTCCCCATGCCTGTTTTAAAAGAACTCATTGAACACATATGAGAACCAACCAAAAACCTAGTCAGAAAAATGTCAGAAAAGATTTTTTATCTCTTGCCTGCTGTTTCAAGCTGTCTCTTTTTGCCCTGGCAGAACAGAGAATCTGGGCAAGACTAATCTCTGAAATTGCAATCAACTGTGCTTGGGATGCTTTTAACTAATAATGGTTAATTATGTAGTTTTAATAATGCTGTATCTATTTGGTTTTACCTGGTTTTTAATTATGCAGGTGCGAATCCATATTGTATGTAGAATTTTAAGGGTGCATCTTACCATCAATATATGTATCATTTTAATGATTTATAGGATTTTATTGTGTATTTTACATTGTATTTAATAATCTGGTGTTCATGTATTTATCTATTTGCCTTGTATGTGAAAGACCTATGGTCTAAGAATCGAATAAACAAACAGTATAAAAACCTAGTCTAAAAATACAGCACTGAAATGGGATGAGAATTAGGACAGCATCTCTTTCCCATACAATTAGTACTACTAAAATTATAATGAGATCAACATGTAGACTTCTGTCCATAAACACATATATAAAATAAGTAAAGATAGGACTGCACTGTGAAATAATTAGGAAAAACTAGTGAAGGTAGGTACTATGGCAACATCCAAGGCAAATATGTTCATTTTCTATCTATGGTTATGAAAGCTGGACTGTGAAAAAAGCTGACAGAATGATAATTCACTCATTTGAAATGTGTTGTTGGACTGCTAAATGGACAAATAGCTTGCCACAGAGTACATCAATCCAGAAGTATCTCTGGGAGCCAAAATGAGTACACTGAGACTATCACACTTTGGACATATCCTGAGACAGTAAAACTGATTCCAAAAGACAATAATGCTTAGTAAAGAGGATGAGACAGTGATAGATAGGGGAAGAGGAGTAGACAAATAAAGCCAGGGAAATTGTGGGCAAGAGCATGATAGGAATCTCTTTTTCTTGCATTTCTACTTAGACACTTGATTTTTTTTACTCTTCTAATTCTAAATTTCACACCTCTCCCTCTGATTTTCTCATCTTTTTTCTTCCCACCCCACTCATAGCTACAGAGCTTCTCCTTCTTTTACTGTCCTTCCTCATTCTACTTTTTTCTCACTTACCACAACTTCTGGGGTTTTTTTTATTCTGAGAACAAGGGAATGTTCTGGAATCTGACTACAAAAAAGAAATTAAATAAACATCTGCATGAATCAGTGGGATTTACAAAAGTGATGATTCACTATTCAACACTTGATTCAACATTTGATTGCTGGGAGTAAATTTTGGGTTCAGGTCTTCCTCCACTTTATTAATCATATATATATATAGAAGTAAGACAGTGGGGTTTACTTGCAGGTAGATCTGCACAAAATTGCTGTGTCCAAGTTGTTTCATTAAGCGCTCTGCTCCAACCATCAACCAAGTCAACAAAGAAGCACAATTAACGTCCTGGCAGACCATGCAAAAAGAATCTGCAAACCCACCTCATCCAAGGTGAACGGGGCCACCTAAATTGGGTTCTACAGGCCAATGGATAATCCACCACAGACATCAGAAGGGCTGCAAAACTAAGAACAAGCCACTAGAATCAAGACAAAGATCCACCCAGAGGAAACGTGTTCTTACCATACATCAAGGGAACCACTGACAGCATAGGGAAGCTGATGAAGAAACACAACCTACAAACAATCTACAGACCCACTAAGAAAATCCAACAAATGCTATGTTCAGCAAAGGACGAGAGGGATCCTCTCACCTCTGCAGAAGTCTACCATATACCATGCAAATGTGGACAAGTCTACATAGGAACCACCAAACACAACATTGCCCTAACATGAATCAAAGAACATGAAAGGCACTGCAGACTACTTCAACCAGAGAACTCAGCCATAGCGGAACACTTGATGAACCAACCTGGACACAGCATATTATTTGAAAACACAGAAATGCTGGACCATTCTAACAACTATCATGTCAGATTACACAGAGAGGCCATTAAAATCCACAGGCATGTGGACAAATATTAGGAGAGAATGTTTCTGGAAGATGGCCATACAATCCAGAAAACTCACAACAACCCAGTGGATTGATATCCTGTCAGCTTTCTTCACCATCCATCTTTCACAACTATAAATAGAAAATGAAAATATTTTGGCATGGGTTTTGCTACAGTACACACCTTCTCTAGCTCTTTCCTAATTCTTTACCAATTCAGGTACATTATGGACAGGAGTCTCTGTGTTGATCTCATTATAATTTTGGTAGTTTTTATATGAAGTAGCTGTGCTTCCTTCATCTTCATCCCATTTTTGTTCAATTTGTATAGGCTTGTTTTTGGTTTGGTGTCTATCTGTGTTCAATGCAATCTTTTAAAAGCTCTCTTCTTGTGCCAATTTTCTGTGCTTTGTGAGCTAATTATATATACACAGTAAGTCTTACTTAACAAGGTGGATATGCATGCACATCACAGGTGCTGCCATTTTACAGAAAAAAGCCATATTAGCAAATGTTAAAAATTAAAGATGTTTCATATAAAACCACTAAACCCATATATAAAGAAAATCAAATGTGTGCATTGACCTTTCTGACTTTGGCAAGGGGGAAGACTCTTCAATCCCACCGCTGCGACCAGTATAATGAAAGATCAAAGATACCTGGGGCAGGGGGGGGGACAAAGAATCCCACCTCTGACACCAGTGTAAAATAATTAGCAGCTGACCATAGGTTAAATATATCAATGAGCGGTGTTTTTGGTAGATATGACTGCCACCACCTCAGTTTTATTGGTGTGAGGAATCAAAAGGTGTGAGTGCATTGTAGGTAAAGTGTGTTTGCCCTTGGTTCTTCTGTAACTGCTTCTTCACTGGCTGACTGGACTTAGTTCTGAGGAGATTGACAGACTAAAGCTGACACCAGTTAACAGTGAACTAGAAAAGGTTTATTAAACTTTAAACAAATATCTACTCATAGAATGAGCGGTACAGCAGCTTGATTCAGTTGTAGAGACTTGATATATTTAAACAATTAATTTCACTGACAGTAAAGCTTTTAAAACTGTGAGTTTCCTTAAACATGCTGCTCTATTCTTAGAAACAGTATCACTTAGAGAACAGACTCCTATCTGTCTCTCACACAGGGCAATAAGCTCTCTTAAACTCCTCCTAAGTCTAAGAAGACAAGTCTTTCTTTTACTGGCCCTCTCAACACAGTAAAACCCTAGCCCTTGTCTCAACCTTATTCCCTATCCTTAAGGCTCACTTTAAAGCTTTCTTTTCCCTGTCAGAACTCTATCTAGCTTCCTCTCCTAAAAATCTCATCCTTCTGTGTCTGATGTCAAGACACTTCTCTCCTCTGTCAAAAGCTGACAGCCTCGTTCCCTCTCTCAACCGACTCCTCCCCTAATTTCTCTACCCAATCAGGAGTCGGCTTGACTCCTCCTCCTGCTTCTGCCTGTCTTTCAAGACGACAGCCACTGATACTCAGGCTTCGGCCTGGTCGCCTTAAAGGTAGATTTCACTACACCATATGTCTGTAATTCATCAGGAGTAATTCCCCTTGAAGGGGCAACCATGTTCGTATATTCCATGGATTTGGGAGAGGGGGAGTTGACTTTTTAACTAAGTGCAAAATTAATTACCTTGCATTTTGGAAGGATTAATAATCTCGAGCAAATCTACACTGTACAAGCATAAAGTAAAATAAAACAGTTACATCTATTTATGGTTACCAATACAGTTCAATCAACAATGCAAAGCTTTATATTTCTGCTTTTTTGTTTTAGATTCCAGATTGAATTAAACAAAAATCTTAATCTAACAGTGTAGTTGGGTCCAGAATCAAATAGGGTGGGAATGGGGAGGTCTAGCACAGCCATTGATTTATTTATTTATTAGCTAAATGTATCATCTCAATGCTAAACCCATGGCATGGATATGAGAAGTAAAGGAGGAGGATAACAATAATAACAGCACCCATGAAACAAAGCCAGTTATGCAAAGAAATTAATCTAAATAAGCTGACCCTTCTCTATCAGTGCGGGAAAGGCCCAGTTTGGACTATGGGACACTTAGCTAGTAAGGAGTTTTAAGAAAATCAAATGACCTTAGCATAGTATTTAATGCAACATGTAGTTTAGTTCTTAAACCGTATTGGAACAGGGCTATAAAGGAGCTTTAGTCAAGAATTATTTCAAAAGTTCAATATGTCACTGTCAGCATGAATGGGTGAGGATTGTCTTGATTCATTCCCTGATTAATTTCAAGGACATATCTCTTATTTTATATTTGGGATAGCATAGGCACCTGAATTTTCTTTCTTTATGAGAAGAACAATTCTACGGGGGCTCTCTTGCCTCGTAGCCTTAATCTTGCAGAGTGAATACAAAACATTTCTATGTTTAATACAGTTGCTGTGATAAGCCTTATGAATTTTCATGTTGGAAAGAAAATCAATGTAAAATGTAAATTAAAATATGCCCTGATCTCCCAGACCTGTCCTCATGGAAAGAACAGCATGAGATCCCCTGTTGCATTCAAATAAACACTGCACTCCAAAAGAAAGCAAATTGGAACAAAGCACTTATGGAGGAATGTAAAAAATGGAAAAATGCATTAATCTAGAACTAAGTGATCCTAGATTTTTTGCCTTACACATTTTTATTTCTTGCCCGCCTTTCCTTATGGATTGAGGCAGGTAAAAACATTGCAAAAACACA
The DNA here is from genome assembly GCF_037176765.1 of Anolis sagrei. Taxonomy (NCBI): domain Eukaryota; kingdom Metazoa; phylum Chordata; class Lepidosauria; order Squamata; family Anolidae; genus Anolis; species Anolis sagrei. Next base: position 248,980,501 of record NC_090023.1, read on the forward strand.
CATTAATCTAAAAAACATTCTTTATAATACATATATTAAAACATATTTCCACAGAATACATATTAAAATACACAAAACAAAGGTTCCTAGAACTTTACACAAAATTACAGGTGAAGTCTGACCAATACTACTACTTCCCTTGATCTAGACACTGGAGTATAGTTTTTAGTTGAGTCCTAACTAATAGGCCATACTGGTAGACCCAAGACCACCCATTTGCCTTCTTAGCTAAATTCATATTTTAACCTAGCATGACAGTCATATTCCAGAACTAACCACTATACTACACAAGATTGAAAAAAATGACTTATCATCTCATGAGATGAAAGGATGGAACGCAGCAGGGAAGTGACACCATGTTACAATCACACATGCATGTAAGCTTTCCTTTCAAGGGTTGGACAGAGGTGCCTTTCATATCCATTACTAATGATGAGTTTTTAATTATGCAGTATGTTTTTTTTTCATTTATTTTATATGATTTTAATGAGTTTTAAGGTTTAAAATTTAAGTACTTGTTTAATTGTTTTTAAATTACTTTTATGCTCTTTTTTGCTAATGGTTTTTATAGTTTTTAATCTGTAATGTTTTTAGCAAGTTCTAAACTTTCCTGAGAGATAAGCTCCAGTGTGGTATAATGGTTTATGTTGAACTATGACTCTGGATAAAAGGGTTCAATACTTTTCTCAAGACATGAAGACCACTGAGTGACCTTCATTAAGTCACACTCCCTCGGTCTTAAAGGAAGGCAAAGGCAAACACCCTATGAACAAATACTGGCAAATAATAAAAAACAAAAACAAAAAAGGTTTGCCTTAAAGTTGTCATAAGACAGAAACAGCTTGATGACACACAACAAAAACAAATCTGCCTTGAGTCCATTATTGCTGAGAAAACAATAATATAGATATATTCGTATATATGAATAAAGCAAGAAGTAGGAGAGAACTAGAGAAAGAACATTCACATATATTCAAAGCAAACATGAAAAGCGTGTTTTGCAAACATCAGAAACCCCTGAGGAGGAGAATTCTGAATGAAATAAGAAGCATCATAATTCTGTTACAATGGTATGTGGGTTGTGCAGAATATGACACAGTTTTTTTCTGAGCAGAAAAGCACATTTTCTACTCATAAAAATGTGTAGTTCGTACAGAAAAGCTTTTTTTTCTGTGATCAACCTTCAAAACTAGTTTCCCAGAACTGTCTCATAGAGCAGAAAAAAGCTGCTGAAGGAAATATTTGCCTGGAAGAATAACAGTAATCTGAAAATGAATCAATTCAGACTCATCTTTAAGACAGCTATGAGCCAGGTTGCTTGTATTAACTAAATTGTTTTTCATAAAGTGATTAGCTGTTAATGAAGCCATGTGAAAGAGAATAACAGCTACTTTATGTGCAGAATGACCAGAATGACTTTTAAAGATGATTTGAAGCAGTGAAGTACAGCTCAAACTGGAAATTATCCATCCCCCACAACAGTTCTGGCCCAGTTTACTTGTCTGAACTTATCTCTCACTACAATCCATCTAGGGCCCTAAGATCATCTGAGGAGACCCTGCTCATTGTCCCCACATTGTCACAATCGCGTCTGGTGGGGACAAGGGACAGGGCCTTTTCTGTGGTGGCCCCCCCGGCTGTGGAACTCCCTCCTGAGTGAAATTAGATCTGCTGCATTCCTCTTGACCTTCCAGAAACAAGTAAAATCCTGGCTATGGGATCAGGCCCTTGGAGAATAGGCTGACCTACTGACGTGTTGACTTATTTAGAACTGATGGACTGCCCTTGGATAATTATTTAAATCGGTGACCACTGACTATTTGTTGTCTGTTTTTATATTGTTTTTATATTGTTTATATGAATTTATACTATTTATACTGTTTTATATTGTTATTATTACATTACTGCTAATTGTATATTTATGTTTTGATGTGGGCGCCATGGGGGTGCCACTTTGTTAGCCGTCCTGAGTCCCTCTGCGGAAGTTGAGAAAGGACGGGATCTAAAAGCCCTAAATAAATAAATAAATAAATAGATAATCCCATTTTGATGTTGGGATGGCTAACGGAGACATTCACACCATTAAGAGAAATGGAAGGCTGGGGTGCCAGTGCTTATATCATGCAAGTAGTTAATTATCACCTAATATTCTGGGAATCAAGGAAAGAAATGCATACATTGAGAACCAGTTAGTTAGGAACCAATGGGAATTGCTGTGGATAGGGCAACTTGTAAATGTCTCATTCATGGAATCTCCTTAAGTCAAAGCTGATTTTTAGGCAATTAACAACTAGAAAATGTGATCTTGAAAGCTGAGAATAGATCTTGAAAGCTGGAAGGTAGAGTGAGTTTCGGAAGTTCATGTTTAGCTTGATTATCATATATTAAAATTTTACTGGTTATATTTTCTCAAATTAGATTTGTTTGTTTTCATTTAAGAAAGAGAGAACTGGTGGTTACACTTTGTCATATTGAACTCACTTCTTATGTGTCAGATCCAGAGTGGAATCATGTATCAGATACAGAGAGGGATCTTAGGGTAAAAGAATACAATGAGGAGTCCAATGGTTTTGAGATCATGAGACATGCCTACATAGGGCTTCCATCACATTCACCATTTATATTAATAAGTGCTGATGTGGGATTGGAGTCTAACAATATGTGGAGGACCACATGATTTCCATCCTTGATCTCTGGGGGATGATGCTGATGACAATGATTTATGAACTAAACTTTCATATGGCATCCCTTTAAATGACACTGACAGGACTACCCCAAAACAACCCTTCAATTAGGAAACTACCTACTTTGAAGCCAATCTGCCATTATCAACAGCATCATAATTGTCACCATCATCCTGCTATAATATTAGTCATAATATTTGCAGACATCAAGATGTAATTAGGTGCCCTCTTGCTTTAGGGCAGTGTGTGTGCAAGGGAGAGAGAATCTCACTGGAGATTTTAAGAACACAAGATCAGAAACACTGACTGTTCCTTATCATTTCAATTCTTCTCTAGGCTCAAGATTTTTTTTCCTCTCCCAACCAAAATAGAAGCATGTGTGGGTGAAGTAGAAAGATAAAAGAGGAACAGCCAAGAAGCAAAGAATGGAGGGGAGAAAAGGCAGGTGAACTTTTAAGACAAATAAGGAGCTTCTTACAAAGAGGTTGCATAGCAAAATATAACAAAAGGCCCTGTTTTGAGAAAGCAAACTGGCTTGAAATTTCTCTTGATTGTTTGTTATGAAACCTGTTATCTAAAGAAAATAGAAGAAGCTTAAAAATACTTCCCAGCTGAATATTATTATTTTTAATATGAACAATTCATGTTTAGGAAGGGATATGTGACACTTTCCCTGCCTTCTCCACACTCGGTAAAAGTAACTTCTAGAATAATGTAAAAGTCTGCTTTATTCAAGACATGAAATAAGGAATGGAAAGTGACTGACATTACTGAGAATATGCTAAGATCTATGTGGCAGTACTAATTACCCTGGATAAGACAAGCCCTGAGCATGTCCCACTAGGTATGTAAGTGTTCAGTAATACATTCCTTCTTCTCTCCACAATCACCAATAGTCTTTTTTTGTAACTGTTAACATCCACTGGTAGGTCTCTTGACCTGTAATGTGTAATGAACGTACACAAAGTACATGAAAGAGAAAGTGGAAAGAAAGAAACTAGATTACATGTGAACAAATAGTTTAAGATTATTAGAAAATTTGCCCTGAATATCTAACATAGGTACATGCCAAAACTGAAAGAAGTCTTCTCAATTGGAACATTCCAACTTATGGAGTAGTTTCTCTCAATAAAAGTGTGACTGGCACCAAAACTGAAGTTGCAATAATTCTTTTGAGAAACCTACCAATTTTAACAAGCTGATTTTGGCCCTATCTATATTGTCATATAATGCAGTTTGAAACTGCACTATGCGGTCAGTGTAGGCCAGTGGTTCTCAACCTGGGGTCCCCAAATGTTTTTGGCCTTCAACTCCCAGAAATCCTAACAGCTGGTAAACTGGCTGGGATTTCTGGGAGTTGTAGGCCAAAAATATCTGGGGACCCAAGGTTGAGAACCACTGGTGCAGGCTCATATAAAGTAGTTCAATGCAGTTAAACTGCATTATATAGTAGTGCAAATAGGGCCATTGTCTTATTTGTTCTCTTTATTTGTGTGCCTTATTTTCACAATAGCAGAAAACTTTGGTACGCATGATTATGAGTGGATCTTCTAAAATGTAATATTTATTTATCGTATCAGGAGCGAACACACAAAGTTTTAAAACTTGGCATTCTATTAAATGTCCTTTGACCAGTAGCTGGCTACTTGGAGTGCCCCTGGTGTTGTTATAAGAAGGTCCTCCACTGTGCATGTGGCAGGGCTCAGGCTGCATTGTAATAAGTGGCCTGTGGTTTGCTCTTCTCCACACTCACACTCACATATTGTGATCCCATTTCTTAAGATTGGATCTGCACATCATGGTGCCAGAGCGCAGTCTGTTCAGCACCTTCCAAGTTGCCCAGTCTTCTGTGTGCCCAGGAGGGAATCTCTCATTTGGTATCAGCCATGGATCGATGTTCTGGGTTTTAGCCTGCCACTTTTGGACTCTCACTTGCTGAGGTGTTCTTGCAAGTATCTCTGTAGATCTTAGAAAACTATTTATTGATTTAAGGCATGCTGGCTGATATCCAAACAGGGGTGGGCTGGAGATGTCACTGCCTTGGTCCTTTCATTATTGGCTGCTACTTCCCAGCAGATGTCAGGTGGTGCAATACCGGCAAAGCAGTGTAATTTCTCCAGTGGTATAGGGTGCAGACAGCCTGTGAAAATGTGGCATGTCTCATTAAGAGCCACATGTACTGTTTTAGTGTGGTGAGATGTATTCCATGCTGGGCAAGCATACTCAGCAGCAGAGTAGCAAAGTGCAAGGGCAGATGTCTTCACTGTGTCTGGTTGTGATCCCCAGGTTCTAAAATGTAATAAAATAACTGATAACATCAATAAAATAGCCCAGGAAAAGGAGGATGTGAGAATGATACCACATGAAAAAATGTAAAATATTCTCTGTGCTCCTCCTTTTCCTTCTTGATCTTTATTGAAGCTTAGACCCCTGTTTATCCCAGATTATCTGGCAGTGGAGACTCATATAACTCAGTTTAAAGCAGATAACCTAGGATCAAATCCTGGGGTGCCTAGATGTTTTGATGTTTTACCATTTTACCATTGTGGGAGGCTTCTCTCATGTCCCCGCATGTGGAGCTGGCGCTCACAGAGGGAGCTCATCTGTGCTTTCTACTGATTCAAACCTCCAACCTGTCGGTCTTCAGTCCTGCTGGCACAAGGGTTTTTTTAACCCACTGTGTCATGTAGTGTGGTGCACCCTAAATGATACCACTATATCTGTTTTTCTTAAATACTACAGAAAAAGTCAGCCGCTCCCTTAAAATATTTTTGATCTTCAGAATCTATCCTTTGCTGCCTGGCTGTATCCAAACTAGCATGTATTCACTCATTTTTTACAAATAATTTTATTATTAGCTTATTTTGTTTCTTTTTTGTTTTGTTTTGTTTTGTTGTCATTTATCTGTTTTTATCTTTATCTTAAAGGAAAGATAGGGAGACCAGTATTTGCAACCAAACAAACTCTGCTTGAGTTTCACAAATGCTGAACTAGATACAATATTACTTCCTTCATGTGTCTTTCCTCCACTTCACTGTGTTGCTGTAGCACCTTTGATGCCAACGTGTACCAATGTCACTTTTGCTCAGAAAGTTCTTAATTATAATGTGGACTCTAAGCCCACCTGAAAATTCACAAAGACTGAACTCATTTTTTTTAAAAAAAGTCATATTCATTCATCATCAGAAACCCTAACATTGCCCAAGGTTTATGCAAAATACACAGTCTTTGAGCATAGAGCCCCATGGCCTACCAAGTACCTTTTTTTCTTCTGTTATTTTTTTTTAATAATTTGGAATATATCTATATCCCAACCTTAATCTAAAAAGATTCCCAACACTGTTTATAAATTCTTAACTTGACAGTTTCCTGCCTTCAGGTTTAAAATCCAAATTCACACATACCAAGAAGACACCAACAACTGGCCAGAATTTGAAATGAAGTGATGCGATGTCACTTCCAGTCACGTTAGAGGTAATGGCACAGGTTGTGGAGATGTTTGGGTGAAAAATGACCCATGTTCCCTTTGCAGTTGTCCATCTAATGTAATTGGAGGTGTTTATGAGTCCTACATTTAAGGGAAATATTTACACGGAAACTTCAGTTGAGGACTCAAAAACTTCACCTCAAAAAGACTCTATAAAATTACCTTAAGACAAGGGTTCTCAACCTTTGATCCCCCTGCCTTTTTTACTTCAGTTCCAAGAAGCCTCTGCTGGATGCTGGGAGCTGAAGTCCATACCAAATAGAGGACCAAAGATAAAGAACTACTGCTGTAAACGACATTTAACAACAAATGTGCTTGAATATTAACTTACACACAATAGCCAAATGATTTTCAAGGAGTGAAATGCCATGTTGAATCAAATTAACATCTTTGACATTGTCTTGTATATGAATAATATGAACAGTCCTACTGTAATGTGTTCAGTTTAAAGGCACCTTTTGAATAATATCCATAAATTCATATTTTACTAATATAGGGACCTCATGGCTCCCTTTTGTTTCAATTATCCAGCAATCACCAGTGAAACAAAAAGTGTGTGTGGCACCTTGCGGCAACCCGTGCACCGTCCCTCCTTTCCCCATCACATGGGGGTATTCGGGTATGGTGCCCTGTCCCTTCCCTCATCCGACAGGGGAAAGTGTGGCAACACATGTTGCTGAATTGCCATTTCCCCCATCAAATGGGGGGAAAGGCCAAAAAACAGCAGGTTGCTCCATCAGAGCTACCCAAAAGTCAATTCCCTTACCGTGGTTGGTGAGGAAGCTCTTGCAGTGCTTCCTTGCCACATTGGCCATCAATGGGGAGAGGGCCATAGTCTGTTTCACAGCCTGTGTCTTTATGTTTCTAGGGAGTGGTATAATTCTTACATTTAAACCAAAAAAAATAAAAATATAAAAATGTGAAAGGGCAGAACATGAATGGCTTTACTCAGAGGACCTATCACAAAGGGAAAGTTTTTCTCTGACTGCCAAAGTATATGGCCATCTGATTCAACATTCCCAGCATAAGCCTTGGCAGAGTCCACTCCACATTTATTTGACACACTGGATTTTTTTAAATTATTATTTTCATGTCAGGAATGACTCAAGAAACTGCAAGTCACTTCTGGTGTGAGAGAATTGGCTGTCTGCAAGGATGTTGCCCAGGGGTCACCTGGATATTTTGATGTTTTTCCATCCTTGGGGGAGGCTTCTCTCATGTCCCTGCATGGGGAACTGGAGCTGACAGAAGGAGCTCATCCGCGCTCTCCCTGGATTCAAACCTGTGACCTGTTGGACTTCAGTCCTGCAAGTCAAGGGTTTAACCCATTGCCCCATCAGGAGCTCCGGTGGATTGCAGTCCACAAAAGCTTACAGTGGACATTTCTTTTTCTGATTTAGTCTCAAATAGACAACAGGATTTCCACACAATTTTCTGTGCTGAATCAGTTGTCTTTGATTATGTCTACCTGGGAAAAAGATCGTTTAAATTCTGCATTCTCACAAAACCTAGACTGCGATTCTATACTGGGGCTTAGCCCCAACTGTACTTTCTTTGACATGCGTAAGAATGCCAGGATGGATTTCCACTGGAATATGAGCAGAATTTGGTTAATGACATTTGCAAAGCAATAAAAAAAATTTCTATGATTTCAGAATGGTTGCAAGAAAAGTCATATATAGAAAGTACTTCAAATATGTTTTAGAGGCATCTGCTCATTTGGAATCTTTACCATCATCCTATGGATCCCTTGTCAGTTAAACAAGTGTGTGTATTTTCCCTCGATCATAGAATGGGAAGTTATTCCATGATTATTTGAAGTGTCATTTGTTCCCAGGTAATATTAATATGTCTGTTGTGTGAACTGTTATCAGCATGGTGTTATTAAAAGGGGAACCAAAATCAGCAAGAAGGCAAGTGATCTCATTAAAATGCAGTGTAAGAGGAATCTGTTTTTAAAAACCAGCCTGTTTTCACGTTCACAAAGTGGAAGGCTTCTGTTACCTCTATAAAGATAAGGCAACCCAGAGCCTTTGGATTCTTCCCCTCCTAAAAATATCAGTTTGCAGTTTTGTTGGCCTTTTTGAAAACATCATTTAAAATCAAGTGCCCTGCACTTCAGAGGTTTACTTCACATACTAGTTCAGGATCCTAGAGAAATACAATCTATTATTGCTTCTTTGTGTTTGAAGGTGAGAAGAATAATGAGTCTCCAAGGAGAGAAAAGGAAATAATAACATAAAAGAAGAGAAGAGTTTCATCGCTCTTAAAGGCAATTCACAAACTATTTAAGTTGGGCATTTTCTCCTAAAGTGCACACTGATTATTGTTTGTGTGGGACATTCTGACAGATCATTTTCAAAACATTTTAAAGATGTGTCACATCAATTCTTAAAGGTGTATCATATCTTACAATGGGTAAATCTGTCTATTTCTGGTCTGATTCATTTATGGAGTTTTTAAATTATTCTGCTTCATTTCCATATTTATCTGAAAACCAGAAAGATTGTGAGATATATATCTCAAAATAATATTGTAATGCACACTTTCCTGCAGCTAAACTGGTGAAATCTGTGTCAAAACATTGGAATGAATTCAAAATCTGCTGAAGTTTTAATTTGCACTTTCTTCAACACAAGGGCGATCCAGATCTTAATTCAATTTTTATCCCAGGTTAAGTAAAACAGGATGTGCATAGATGTTGCTTTACATTCACCAGTCAATCAAATAGGTATGCTCCTACTAAAAACTGGAATAAAGCCAAGGAGACCATTCACAATATTCAATGGTAGCACTATTATTCCACTCTGATATCTGTGATTCCATCCTATAGAATCCTGGGGTTTGTAGTTAATTAGGCAGCGAAGCTCTCTGGTTGAGGAATCTAAGGATGTTTTCCCACCAGTGATATAGAGCGGAGACTATAAACTGATCTGCTCATGCAAAATTCTGGGAAATGTAGTTTAGGGAAGCTGAGGACCTCTCTAGCTGAAAATTCTGCCTGAACTACATTACCCAGAATTCTGCAGAAGCAACTCTGATTCTGCCTCCATTCTATAACACTGGTGGGGAAAACGTCCTAACTGTGGGTGCATCTACAATGTAGAATTAATGCATTTAACTACTATGGGTCAATGCTATATAATCATGGGGACTGTAGTTTTACAAGGCCTTTAGCCTTTTCTGCCAAAGACTGCTGGTGCCTTGACAAATTACAGTCCTCAGGATTCCATAGCATTGAGCCATGACAATTAAAGTGGTGTCTAGTAATTCTGCTATGTAAATGCACCTTACATCTCCCTAAAGTATCAGTTCAATGATTCCATTGGATGGAATAATAGTAATTACAGTGGAATAATAGTGCTATAATTCTGCTGTGTGAATAGACCCCTCGTTTTTTTCATATAATAATCTGCAAAGACTAAGCTATTCAGAAATCCCTGGTGTCCATATATTTGTGTGATAATTGTATCTATGACTCACTAACACAAGTCATTGAGAACATTTCTTCCATTCTGCAAGAATAGTGTTTCTCAGTAAAGGTCAAAGTACTGACTTGAAGTTTCACAGATCTAAGGTCTTAAAAAGAATGTTTTTTTTTCATCTATTACACTTTGGTCTTCAGCTGCAGACCATCTTTGAATACATGGTTCAGCTGAGAATAGAATAGAATAGGGTGCTTCCATATAGTAGGAAGCTTTTAGAAGCCCGAAGAAGTGAGATGGCAGTGGGGACTGGCCCCCAGGTAGTCCCACAACTACATGGAAGCCACTCCCCACAGGGCCCATTAGACCTGGGCTTTCCAGGAAGGCCCAGGTCTAATGGGGTATCAAATTAATTCAGGACAAAGCAGGTTTACCTGTTTTGTCTCCAATTACTTTACTTTTACCTAAGGCCAAGACTGGCCAACACAGAATATAATATAATACTGCAATGCACTCTACATGGGGCTGCCCTTGAAAACGGCCCAGAAATTTCAGATGATCCAACGGGCGGCAGCCAGGTTGTTAACTGGGGCTCCTTACAGAGAGCGGTCCTCCCTCCTGTTCAAGGAGCTCCACTGGCTGCCATTCATCTACCGGACCCAATTCAAGGTTCAGGTTCTTACCTATAAAGCCCTGAATGGTTTGGGATCGCATCTCTGTATACGAACCCACACGATCCCTTCGATCTTCCAGAGAGGCCTTGCTCTTGATCCCACCAGCATCGCAGGTGCATCTGGTGGGGATGAGGGAGAGGGCCTTTTCGGTGGTGGCCCTTCGACTCTGAAACTCACTCCCTTAAGACATCAGACAGGCCCCAACCCTGGCAATCTTCAAGAAGAGCTTAAAGACGTGGCTGTTCAAGTGTGCCTTCCCAGAATAATGAATCCCATAGCACTTTGTCCTCCAAAGCACTTTACATTTCCCTGAGTCTGCTTGTATGCCCTCCACAAACACTAGTATCACCTTACGCTGATGGCCCAGCATTATTTCTAATTTTACCTCTACATTTAGCCTTCCCACTGTTTTTAATTATGTGTTGCTTTTTTGATAATGTTGTGTACTTTATTGTCTATGCTTTTTAACTCCTTGTATTGATATTTTATTGCTTTTGTTGTTGTGTTTGGGCTCGGCCTCATGTAAGCCGCACCGAGTCCCTTGGGGAGATGGTAGCGGGGTGCAAATAAAGTTAATAAATAATAATATAATATAATATAATAGTATCTTACCTTTTCTTATAATATAATATAGATTCATCCATCCATCAATGCAGTATCGGATTCTTGTTAGATATGAGAAGAGGCACTAACAGAGGGCAAAAAGGAAAAAAAAATGTGCCAAAAAGAAGGCACATCAAGCAAACCTTTGTTGTGACTGCCTGCCATCTGGATATCTATGTTTGCTAAATACCATGCAGATCCAGAATAGGTCTCTACAGTCAATTATAGACCCATTGTCAAGTCTCTATGTCTGGAAGACAATCATATTCAGCCACAATATAGAAAGTCAACATTTTACATGTACAAACTGATATCAAGAAAATATCAACGATGTGTATGTACCCTGAGACATTGAATGTCTAAGCCTTATTTCACATGAAATTCTAAATTAGAACCATAATTCATAATGTATCTGCTAGGTTTTAATTCCAGTCTGGAATGCAATCCCCTTGACCTGAACCTCTTTTTCATATTATGAACAGAGATACATTGGACTCCTTACATACTTTTTCATAAGATTTACTTCCTAATAATATGCATAATAATATGCACAGTACATATTACAAAATTTAATAATTTAGCACTTGGACAACTAAGGCTATAGATATACAGAAAGGGACAAGATAAGGTTACCCACTTTTGCCTCTACTATTTATTTTGGGATTGGAAATTCTGAGCATAAAAATCAGAGAGGACATGTAAATCAAAAGGTTTAAAAAGGTTCAAAGTAAGAGGCTAGGAAATCAAAACCAGAACATATGTGGATGACATGGTATGTATTCTATCTAACCCAACACAGATCATTCCAAAATTATTAGAGGTATTTATTTATTATTAATTATTAACTACATTTCTATACCGCTTTTCTCACCCCTAGGGGGACTCAAAGCGGTTTACAACATAATAAATGGCAAATTCAATGCCTCATATATACAGGGTTAGTCAAAATGCATAGGCCAATAAGCCATTCAATTGAATGGCTTATTGGCCTATGCATTTTGACTAACCCTGTATATATAAAATAACATATAACTGCAGATAAAAACCATTAAAACATCAAACATAGACATAAGCATGAAACATATTATTTTACATAGATTTTGTCAGTTGTGGTGTAATAAGTTAGGTGTGAGCTACTGGGATTTAAAATAAATAAAGCCAAATCCAATTTTATTACAAAAATATAGACACAAAATTGATTTGGAGACTGGAAGAGGCTGCTGATTGTAAGGCAATCCCAAAGATAAAATATCTTTGTATAATGATCACGAGCAAAAACATTAACCTATTTCAAGATAATTATGGAAAGACGTGGGTGGAAATCAAAAGAAATCGGAATAATTGGCAGAAGTTACCATTAACATGGCTGGGCAGGATAGCAATAATCAAGATGAGGATACTTCCCAAAATGATTTTCTTATTTCAGAATATACTGTTACTAAAGGGACCAAAATCTTTAACTTATGGAAAAGGGACATCATGAAATTTGTTTGAGCAGGGGGGAAAGCTAGAAGTTCTTACAAGAAGTTAATTGATGCCAAAGAGAGAGGGGGACTAAATTTACCAGACTTAAAAACTTACTATGAAGCTGCCTGAATGAGCTGGCTTAGAGATTGGATACAAACCAAGAATAAAAATTTACTTGATCTAGAAGGACACAGAATAAGATTTGGGTGGCACATTATCAATGATATGAAGGTGAGAGATTTTAAAAGGCTTTTAACAAACATATAACTAGAGGAAGCCTCATAGATGTCTGGAACAGGTACAAGTTGGGCATGGAACCTAAAACACCCCTGCGGCTGAGATCAATAGAAGCTATTGTGAAACCCACTTTCAAGGATGATATAAGGGCAAATGGGGAAACTACTTATCAGACTTAATGGCCAATGGGCACTGAGGGGGAAAGATGAACTGGGATCAAAGATTGGTTTCAGTATCACCAATTATATGAAAGATTTATAAAAGATGAAAAAGGGGGATTTGCCTCAAAAAATCATAACTGGAGACTATATTAGAAAAAGGGGGAGAAAGGTTTAATAGGCAGATTGTATAAATATATCCTATGTTATAACCTGGAAGACAGTCAAGTTAAAATCTCCATGATTTCATGGGCAAGAGATCTAGGGAGAAATATAGATCTCGATAATTGGGAATACCTGTGAAACAAAGGTTTCAAATTTACAGTGGCGGCTTCAATTTGAGACAATTCATATAAAATGTTCTACAGGTGTTACATAACCCCAGCTTTCCCAGCTAAAATGGATAATTCGCAGGGACCTTTTACCATGTATGGTGGTCTTGTGAATTGGTGGAGGATTATTGGAATTTTTTTTAACGGAAACAAATAAAATGATCCACAACAAAGTAAAACAAAAATCCAGGAATGTACCTATTAAGGTTATTCAGAGACAATCTAGATCAGCCAGAAAGAGAAATTTGCCAGTAAAGCTTCACGGCTGCACATATAACAATTATCAAAGATTGGAAAAGTGAAAAAACATAAAGCATCACAAATTGGAAAGATAAACTGTGGTATCTCACATATGGCCAAGTTTTCTAGTAATTTGAAACATGAAAGTTATGAAGTTTTTTGGAAGAAACCAGACACTGGCTTTAGCATATCTGATGGGAGAATTTAAAACAAGAGGAATTTATTGACCTAGAAGCATAGAGGGGTAAATACAATGTGCATAAACTCTCAGAGGATTAGTGACCAAAGCCAAGATGATGGGTTTCACTGGGGGTGGATGATAGGTAATTTGCAATGTGTATTTTGAGTGTATTATAATTGTAAAATAATTTTTTTATTATTAATAATAATTTAGCACATACAGTGATTATCCTATACTATAATATGACAGATAATGGAGAATCAATATGAAGTTTTGGATCATGCTGTCACACTAGAACTTTCTGGCAACTATAAAGTTACAAAATCCAACAGCTATAATTTCTTTAAAGTTTTATTGATGAAGAGAAATCCTCACCTGGAGCTCAAAGGTTAAAAATCTGGTTTTGCAACCAGGAAATATATTTTTATCTTTATTCTCTGAGTACCTTCCTTCATGGAATGAACATCAAATGCCTCACATAAGAAAACATGACACAATAAAAAAAATGAGCATAAAATTACAAAGAAATGAAATGTTCAAAGCAAAACAACATCAATCATACAGGTAAAAGAAGTATGTAAAAACTAATAAAAAATCTAACTAACTCGGACAATGCCTCACTCCAACAGAGCAATTTGGGCAAAGTTGTACATCTTAATATTGATGACTTAGGAGAAACAGAGCAAAGCACATTTTATTTATAGGCTTTTAGTACTTCTAGTCTGCTCTGTAAATTTACCTTAAAACTTCTACTTTCAAGGGTACATATGGAGTATCTTACACTGTTGCTTCTCTTGACATTGCTGCTCCATCCCCATACTAATGGCAAATATGAATAGCTTCTTTCAACTAAATGAACTCTTAATGGTTTTCTTTCTCCAAGACTTTCCAATTGCTTTTTAGAGGAATTACCCAAAAGAGTAAGACAAATCAGATTTGTCTTACTGTGTATCTGTTTAGGCATCTCCAGTACTTACTCTTTATTTAGCGTAATTTATCCAGTAAATCAGAATTATGTAGTATTTTTTTTCTTTGCAATATTAAAAATGGGAATAAAGCATGGTTAAAATCATTGTTATCTGAAAAATTGGAGATTTTTACAGATCATTGAATGAAATTCTGCTGCAGCAATTCATCTCATTTTTCTCTAAGTGCATCTGTAGTCTTAAACACATCACTCAATGCAGACAATTCATTTGCTCTTTTTTTTACTGAGGTACTTTAACAATGTCAAGAAATCCTGGTACAATTTATTTCCCTTTTGTATTATCTCCTTCACCAAGCAGCAAAAATAAGCTACAGTTTGATTTTATTTTAAACTAAAAAGACCCTCCTCCACCAAATTTCTCTTGGGTAGTTCTGATGTTTTCAAAATCTCTGCTTAATCATCTTGTTTTCTAGGGAGAGTTCTCAATGGATTTTGCTAAGATCTACTAGATATATTTAATGACTCATATATTTGTAGAAGAAAATTATACTATATTTTTAAGACACATTTTTAGGTTGGAAACTATGGACTGTACAATTTGAATGTCTTCTAATTGGGCTATATGAGTTTTCTCTGAAAAAGGTCCTATGGTCAAAATCAAACATCTCCAGCTAGAAGGACTGGATCTCAAAAGTTGGGAAATATCTCTTTCTGGATCTTGTGAAGTTGCTGCTAATTAGAGAAGACAATACTGGCAAGATAGACTTTGTATAATGTACTCTAGCTACTCTAAGTCCATGCAATTTGAAAAACTTGAAGGCATTAGATAAATGCTTTCTGGACCTGAAGCTGATGAATGTTGGAGTTCAACAAGACCTGGACGATATTATATATTATATATTCTCTGAACTTTTTGTTTTGAATATATATATATATATATTCAAAACAAAAAGTTCAGAGAAGTTTATTGCTTTTGTCTCTGAAAATTCTAGACACGTTCCTCAAGTACTTTTTATTATATTAATTGATGCTCAACTGTTTTTCCTTTTTGAGTTTGTGGTTGCAAATCCATATATTTTGTAGTTTGAATTTTTTTTCTTTTGTTATTTGTAAGTTAATGGAAAGGTGAGAGAAAAAATAAATAATTCAGCAGATAATTATCGTGGATTTGCAAGTGAATCATTACCATAAATATTTCTAATTCATACAGGTTGAAAATTGCATGAACACAGACATTACTTTCTTATAATTGTTATGCTAAGAGGAAAAAAAATGTTTCATGCTCACCTCTGGAACAATCAACTGTGTATTAAGATCAAAAAGTAGCTTGTAACAGATGAGAACTGGGAAGAACTTGAATGGTTTATTTCTTTGTTTTTGTTCAGTAACATAAGAAAAAAGTAATGGGAGGCTTGGCTTCTTCCCCACACTTTCTGTGGCCGCCTTGCTTTTCCTAAGTATATTTATGTAAAGTTACCAGTGTGCTTGCTTTTGATAGATGATATAAGAACTTCAATCAACATGTTCCCTTTTGTTCAGATAAGCTCATCTTTTTTGTGTCCCCTTGTAGAAAAGAGATACAAATTAAGTTTCAAAACAAAAATGCAAGACATGGAAGCAAAGTAAATGAGCCAACGGGTGTTTGGCTTGTGAGGGAAAACCTTTATGCTGGAACACAATTGTTACATTTGTATTCTTGATGTAAAAAAAAAACCCATGCTGTTATGCTGTGGGGATAGTGAATGTGTTCCAGCTGTTCTTAAACAACATATCCCATCACTTGTCATATTTTGTTCTGTTCTTTAGGGCTCAAGGGAATACCAGGCCAGGAACATCTGTACAGCCATATCTTTCTCTAGTATTTTTCCATTAAACTATTAGATTTTAGGACATTATGACATACTTGTTGCTATCCCACACCATGTCTGTGACATGGGAAAACTGCAACCTACAGTTATGGTGATGGGTGGCTTTGTTCACAGCTCTGTGAAGCTGGAGTTCCACATGTTTGACAAAACTGTTCACCTCCTCCTTGTATGTTTGTTTTAAATATTGTTATTGTTCTTTCAATAAAAATACTGTCTGGGGAACACAGCAGATGATGAGACAAAAGCATCCAGACTCATTGCACAAAGTAACTCCCAGGACTGTGACATCATTGCAGAGAGGTAGTAGATCAGCAACAGTTATTGACATTGTGCAATAGGAACCAGAAGTGACATTACTGCTATTGTGCCAGTTCACCACCTCCATGCGATAAAGTCCTTAGAGTGTATCTCCACTATATAGCTACGGTGATCCAGGCCACGGTCATCTCAAGACTGGACTACTGTAACACTCTCTACATTGGCCTTCCTCTGTCGGTGATCCGGAAGCTCAAGTTGGTACAAAATGCAGCTGCTTGGCTGCTTGCGGGAATTCCGACGAGATGCCACATAACACCAATCTTACTACAGCTGCATTGGTTACCAATTGAGCACTGGATCACTTTCAAAGTGATGGTACTCACCTTTAAGGCCTTGCATGGTCTGGGGCCGATGTATCTGAGGGACTGCCTCACTCCCTACCAACCCCAGAGATCCCTCCATTCTGAGGACCAAGATCTATTGGAAGTCCCCAGTGTCAAGACCTTGCGTCTAACAGCAACCAGACGCAGAGCCTTCACAGCAGTGGCACCATCACTCTGGAATACTCTGCCACCTGAAGTCTGTGCCTTGCGGGACTTACCAACTTTCCGCAGGGCATGTAAGACATACCTGTTTCGACAGGCTTTTAATGTTTGATATTGCTGTTTTTAAATTGTTTTAAATTGCTTTTAAATTTTGTTAGATTTTAGCTATTCTTGTAAGCCGCTCTGAGCCCCAGGGGAGTGGCGGCATATAAGTTTAAATAATAAATAAATAAATAAATAAATAAATAAATAAACAAATAAACAAATAAATAAAATATAGGTAGTTTGATACTACTAAGCTGCCATGCTATATCCTATGAGATTCTAAGATTTTTAGATTGCTGATGTACTTATAATTCTGCTAAAAACTCTAGCCTGAGGTACAACAAGGAATTTTAAGTACCTCCTCAGACTACAAATCCCAGGATTCCATAGCAGTTAAGGTGATATTAAACTGATATGCCTGTGTAATGGAGATATATCCACTGACTCTACTTTTCCTTGCAATATGCCCTTTGTACCAGCTGGAATTATCACTCCTAGGACTTTGCTCTTTTTTAGCACAGCAGAAAGAAGCATGACCTTTGTTTTTACAGAGGAGCCTTTTTTTGACAGCATTGCTGTAGATAGTTTAGTTTTGTATTCCAGTTCCTTTCAATTCAAGAACTTCCTTACAAATGAGAAAAAAGATTTACTTCCCTGGGGGCACTTTACTTTCCTACTGCTGAAAGTGTAAAAGAAAGCAACTTTATTAATGATTGGTCATATCAGAGGATGTTTCAATATATAGCCCAAAGATGAGCTACTTTACTGGTGGTCAATTCTGGATCCGGTATGCAACACACTCAAAAGACCAAATGGTTACATTTTGGGCATCTAGATGGTCACTTCAGGTTTGGATTTAATTTGGATGACCTGCATATTTTTTCAAAAGAGTTTGGAAATGAAGCCTCACGGGGATATGAATAAAGTTCAAGCTTTCATATGTTGGAAGACTGTTGCTGAGATGTGGGTTGTCTACACCTCACTTTATTTTCTTTCTCTCGTTTCATGCTTTTTTATTATGAGCATTCTGTAATACATATTTGCACCATAAAACACAGCACTATAAATAAATTCTAGATTCTTATTGCTTCTGGGAATGCAGTAACAAAGCAAAGGGATTCACATTTCTCATTATTTTGCATCTTTATGTACATTATATAATGCATGACTTTGCCATGAATGTACCTGCATCTAATTGCAAATTCCAGTTGTTTTAACAATGCTCTTGTTTGCTCTCAAATGAAATGACACCTGTCAGAGACTGTTCACCTTCCCGTTGGAGAGGTTAGGCATGTTGTTGTAATCCGTTTTTGTCAGACATTTTGAAGATCTCTCAGATTACCCAAAGAATTTCCTAGCCTGTCCATGTTGACAGGCTTTGCTCCAATATTCTGCATAGTGTTAAGAACATCTGAAAATATTTAGAACAGGAGAATCAATGAGTTTCAGAATAGTTGGGAACCCCTGAGAAAGAAACTTCTGGGCAGAGGTTTTTTTGGCACAGAAAACTGGCACATTATGTCCATAAGATCTGAGGATTGCAAAGATGGGGCAGGTTTGTCCTCTCTTCTGGGAGAAGAATAGATTCTCTGGGTGGCACTGCACAACATCACTATGTTGTTGGGGTGAGGGAGAGGAGCTCAGAGGTTTTTATAAGCCCAATTCCACAGCACCTTATGGCTCAGTGTATGTCTTGGTTGATCAATTTGGGACAAAGCAGGATTTTTTTGGTCCATCTCATTTGATTGGCAAATGGGAGTGGATGTGGAGATAGTGGTATAGTTTTTTGCGTAACTTGCACTAAGGGCCTTGTTCAAATTGGAAGTATGGATTTAGAGTGTAGTATGAATTCTGAATTCAGTCACTGCTTACTCTGGGAAAGAATTATGAAGAGTGGACACCTATTTGTATATCTTTTCGATGAGAAGAAATTCCCTGGCTTGCACTTAGACTTGGGAGGAGCTCAGGTGTGGAAAAAGGAATAACCTTTGGGACCAGCCCAAGTCAGGTTTCCAACAAAGTTGTTGGTCTGGGAGGGTCTTCCTGGTTACATTGACAAGATTATCACTGTCACCATATGTGACCTTCTTCTTAGGTGATTCCTCAATGTCCGAGTAGGATAGTCTTCCAAGATCAGTGTACTTGATCTGCATCTTCTGCCACAGTGAGGGCATTGGTTTCCAGGTGGAAGCCAGTCCCAGTTGGGGTTGGCTTGATGCGCCTTCCTCTTGGCATGTTTCTCTCTTTCGCCCTCCATTCATGCCTCTTCAACTTCTACAGCACTGCTGGTCACAGCTGATCTCCAGCTGGAGTGCTCAAGGGCTTCCCAGTTCTCGGTGTCTATGCCAGAGTTTTTAAGGTTGGCTTTGAGCCTATATTTAAATCTCTTTTCCTGCCCACCAACATTCTGTTTTCCGTTCTTGAGTTCGGAGTAGAGCCACTGCTTTGGGAGATGGTGGTCAGGTATCCGGACAATGTGGCCGGTCCAGCAGAGTTGATCGCTTCAATGCTGGTGGTTTTTGCTTCTTCCAGCACGCTGACATTTGTCCACCTGTCTTCCCAAGAGATTTGCAGGATTTTCCGGAGGCAGCACTGATGGAATTGTTCCAGGAGTTGCATGTGACGTCTGTAGACAGTCCATGTCTTACAGGCATATAGCAGAGTTGAGAGGATAATAGCTTTATAAACAAGCACCTTGGTATCTGTTGGGGTTCAGCCTGAGTTTGAACTTGAACCTGATTCTCTGTTTGTTCCTCCTGATGCTAATGACAGTATATTTACTGATGCTAATGGAATTGTATCTTTTGATGCCAATGCTCCTGAAATTAGTGAGGAAGAAACTGCTGTAGGTTTGGAAAATGCCAATGTTCCTGAAATTAGTGAGGAAGGAACTTCTGTAGATTTGGAAAATGAAAGTACCAGTGTTCATGAGAATGTTTCAGAGGGAGACCTTGAACTTTCCCTCCCTTCTGCACCTGTTAACTGTAATGACAACAGAAGGGGCCAAATTTGGGAAGACAGAAGTAAATCACTCAGTTTGCGTCGATCCTCCCGAATTCAAGAATTAAAAACATTGGCTTCAAAAAAGAAGGGCGGTTCACGGAGCCAATTCTTGAGTTAATTGCCTTACGCCGGGCTGACTGTCTCAGTTCAGGCATCGTTTCAGAATTGATGAAGACCTTGGCAGTTCTCCCGGTTCCCTGGCCATAGTTTGGGAAGATTTCTAGGATATCAAGTACAGTTAGTGGATTGCTAACAGATTCCAGTATTTCACAGTGAGGCTTTTGGTTTTGCTTTGTCCATTTAAATTCATGTTTGCTGATTTTGCTGTGGCTTTTGACTTGCATTTTTCCTTTATTTTGTAACCATTTTTCTTCAATAAAAAAGGATTGTTTTTCACAGCCAAGTGTGGTGGATAGTTATCTTAGGGCCTCGTTCCCTGCTCTGGATCGCAACAGTATCCCTATGGATGTCCCGGTCCTCAAACTCTCTCTGCTTCATTCAGAAAAATGCTGCACTTGCAGAGCTCAGTTGGTGTTGTATTTCAGTGTCAATGTTGACTTTTGTGGCGAGGTGGCTGCCAAGGTAGCGGAAATGATCAACATTTTCTAATGTTACACCATTAAGCTGTATTTCTGGCATTGGAGAGGGATTGGCTGGTGACTGCTGGAAGAGCACTTTGGTTTTCTCAGTGTTCAATGACAGGCCGAGCTTCTCATATGCTTCTGCGAAGGTGTTTAGAGTGGCTTGTAGATCTTCTTCTAAATGCGCACAGATGATGTCATCAGCATATTGGAGTTCTATCACAGATGTTGTTGTAACCTTGGATTTGGCTTTCAGTCTGCTGAGGTAAATAGCTTGCCATCTGTCAGATGATTTCCACTCCGGTGGGTAGCTTCCCATCAACAAAATGAAGTATCATAGCAATGAAGATGGAAAATAAAGTTGGGGCAATAACACATCCCTGCTTGACACCTGATTTCATCTTAAATGGGTCACTTTGGGAGCTATTGCTGTCCAAGATTGTTGCCATCATGTCATCATGGAGAAGCCACAGGATGTTCACAAATTTGTTAAAACACTTGATTTTTTGGAGGATGGTCCAGAGAGCACTGCAATTCACTGTGTCGAATTCCTTTGCAAGGTCAATGAATGCCATGTACAGTGGTTGATTTTGTTCCCTGCATTTTTCTTGGAGCTGTCGTGCAGTGAAGATCATGTCCACGGTTCCTCCACAGAAGGCGGTTTGCAAGGATTCTTGCAAGGATTTTCCCAGCAGAGGTTAGAAGGGAGATATCTCGATAGTTTCCGCAGTCTGTTCTTTCCCCTTTTTTGTAGAGGGTGATGATGGTGGCATCTTTGAAATCTGCTGGGATTTTCTCGGGCACCCACACTTTTTCTATGAGCTGTTGTGTCAGCTCAGGTCCTCCCTCTTTAAAGATTTCAGCAGGGGTCCCATCAGGTCCGCTGGCTTTGTTATGTTCTGTTGGCTGATGGCATTGTTGACTTCTTCCAAACTAGGCAATGCTGCAAGCTCATCCCTGGTTTGTTGTAGTGGGATTTGTGAGAGAACCTCTTCGGCCACATTGCAGCTGCGATTCAGGAGGCTTTGGTAGTGTTCTTTCCAATTGATTTTTTATCCTTCAGAAGTTTGGTTCCATCTGATGAGTGTAGAGGCTGTATGCCATGGTTTCTTGGTCCATAGATGACCTTTGTGGCTTTGAAAAATCCCTGAGCATCATGGTTATCTGCCAGGTGTTGGATTTCTTCAGCCTTCTTTGTCCACCAGATGTTCTTGAGTTCTCTTGTCCTTCTTTGGACCTCAGCCTTTGCACTGGCGTAGATCTTTTTCTTAGCAGCACAGTTGATGTCTCTCTGCCATGTTTGGAAGGCTTTCCTTTTCTTGTCAATTAGGTGTTGGATCTCGTTGTCATTTTTGTCATACCAATCTTGATTTTTTTTTTGGTTTTGTATCTAATAGTTTCTTCACAGGCTGTGATTATGAAGGTCTTCAGTTTGTTCCAATGTTCCTCAACATTTTTGGGATGTTCTATCAGTAGATGGTCCTTGAGTGCTGTTTGGAGAAGGGCTCGTTTGGAGGGTTCCTGAAGGGCTTGGTTGATCATTTTGCACCTTGTCTTTCTTCCTTGGAGTCTGTGTTTGGGGATGATCTTGATAGCCATCATGGATATGTGAAAAAAGGGTTGCATTGAGCCATCTGGTACTCACCTTTGGCTGTTGAGGAAATCATGAGGAGGAAAAGATCACAATTTTCCTTCTCATTACCAGATAATATTCCAAAATCTTTCCTCAACTATGTCAACATTATTCATGTACTGCAACTGAATACCAAGAAGCAGGAAAAAATGTGACTTTCCTGCTTCTTGATAGGAGGTTGGACTGGATGGCTCATGAAGTATCTTTCAACTCTATGATTCTATGACTTCACTGCAGGTTGGAGTTAAAGGAAATGACTCCAGATTAGTCCTTCACTTGTATCTCCATTCCCTTTTCTATGTTGGAGAGCAGTAGCATTTTCCCATAGAAAACAAGAAATTCTGTGTGAGAGATGAAAAGCTATAAGAAGCTTGTTTTTCGTCCAAAACTGTTATTTTCAGAAAACACTATTTTATGTTGGAAACTTGCTTTTGTGCAAAATGCTGTTTCATGTGCAAGAATCCCATATGCAACTGTTCTTTCTGGCTCATACATTTCACAGTTCTTGTGGAATGCTTTGAGGTGGGTCAGATGTCCATAGAAAGATTATTTACCTATGTACTAAGAAGACAAAGTGTGTTCAAAATAGATTCCTTATGATATGGCGCAGGATTCAATTTATCCTAATGATATGTGGCAGATATTTACATCCTGTTTGTTTCTCAGTTAGCATCCTTTCATACGTTCTGTGGATTACAAAAAAGTTAGAGACATAGATTCTATGTAGGAATACTGCTTTAATCTAACAGGTTAGACTACAGTTCTTCTGGTACCAACATTTACCCAAGCTCTTTTGAGTCAGATTCCATCTTATTTAAATTCCATTAGGCAACTGAATACTATTATGCCTGTTGTACACAGGAGTGCAGGAGGTACTAATAGCTGCACAATATTTTGTACAGTAAATCTCAAAGACTCCAAAGTGAAGGGGGTGAAAAGTGAAATTGACAAAGAGTATAAGAACGACTCATTGTCCATTTCAGCTTTATAGTGGAAGGGACTCTGGCTCATGCTTTTGTGATTTATCACTGCTCCCTCTAACTTAATAATAAGGACCCTGACAGTATAGTATAATGAAAACCAGAAGAACTGTGTGGAAAAGGCTTTCCTCCATTACTTCTCTTCGGCAGCAAACCAAATGATTCTCTCGCTGCAGAAAGCTGCTTTTTTCAGATGAAGACAAAAGAAAAACTAATTGAATGAAGTAATCAGTCAGTTTTAAATTCCCAAAGATTTATGTGCCAAATGATTAAAGGTGCATGGCTGATTCAACTCCAGGACTACTACTACCAGCAGAAAGATCCAACTTGTTCAGATGATGACCTTGAACTATTTTACTGATATCCCTTTTTCCAGGGGGATCTTAGCTCAAACAAAGATGGAACAATGCACTTTATATGTTTTAATCTGTTTTTATTGTTCTATGAGTTTATTTGCTCACAGGTTTTAATTGTTTTATAGTTGATGAGATATGTTTTTATTGTTATGCTCACATTCAAGGTCTGTAAGCTGCCTTGAGTCCCTGCAGAGTGAGAAAGGTGGGATATAAATTAAGTAAATAAACAAATAATAAATAAATGATGCATCAGTTCCCATCTGGGTTGTATTTGATATAAAGTTTCAGTTCAGTAAAATTAAAAATTAGACACAATATTTTCCATTCATTCATATTCCTTGATTGCTACTGTTACTGTTATAATTATTTTAATTCATAGCAGTGTATCCCAAATACTACTTTCCCAAGTGTTTTGAACTTTAACTCCCAGAATCCTTGATAATTGACCAAGGCAGGTGAGACTTCTAGTAGTTGAAGTCCAAAATACCTAGAGAACTAGAGCTTGATTTATAACTTGTCTTTCTCCCAATACTGGGACTCAAGGTGTGCCTCCAATTTCTTCCAGCCTATGCTAACCCTAAAGTGAATCTATCACAGGGGGCAGTTCTACACTTACAACTGAAGTGAGATCAGTCCAGCATCTGCCCTGAGTCCCTTCGGGGAGACAGAGCAGAATATAAATAAAGTATTATTATTATTATATTATCCCAAACACTAGATCAGTTATGTTTGGTGACACAAAAGGGAATCCCTGAATCACCACAGCAGTGGAAGGGAATCATGGTATCTCTTAAATAAAATGGCAAAATCAAGGTTTATT